>NC_086444.1:695626957-696826957 GCF_028390025.1 Pseudophryne corroboree | reverse complement strand
AAAGTAAAAGCTTTAGGACTACCTGGTGTGCACTGGCTCCTCTCCCTATGACCCTCCTCCAAGCCTCAGTTAGATTTTTGTGCCCGAACGAGAAGGGTGCACACTAGGTGGCTCTCCTGAGCTGCTTAGTGAAAAGTTAGTTTTAGGTTATTTATTTTCAGTGAGACCTGCTGGCAACAGGCTCACTGCACCGAGGGACTAAGGGGAGAAGAAGCGAACTCACCTGCGTGCAGAGTGGATTGGGCTTCTTAGGCTACTGGACATTAGCTCCAGAGGGACGATCACAGGCCCAGCCATGGATGGGTCCCAGAGCCGCGCCGCCGGCCCCCTTGCAGAGCCAGAAGACTGAAGAGGTCCGGGAAATCGGCGGCAGAAGACGTCCTGTCTTCAATAAGGTAGCGCACAGCACCGCAGCTGTGCGCTATTGCTCTCAGCACACTTCACACTCCGGTCACTGAGGGTGCAGGGCGCTGGGGGGGGGCGCCCTGAGACGCAATAAAAACACCTTAGATGGCTAAAAATACATCACATATAGCTCCTGGGCTATATGGATGTATTTAACCCCTGCCAGTTTTTCCTTAAAAAAGCGGGAGAAAGGCCGCCGAGAAGGGGGCGGAGCCTATCTCCTCAGCACACAAGCGCCATTTTCCCTCACAGCTCCGTTGGAGGGAAGCTCCCTGGCTCTCCCCTGCAGTCCTGCACTACAGAAACAGGGTAAAACAAGAGAGGGGGGGCACTAAATTTGGCAGATTAATAATACAGCAGCTATATAAGGGAAAAACACTTATATAAGGTTATCTCTGTATATATATAGCGCTCTGGTGTGTGCTGGCAAACTCTCCCTCTGTCTCCCCAAAGGGCTAGTGGGGTCCTGTCCTCTATCAGAGCATTCCCTGTGTGTGTGCTGTGTGTCGGTACGTTGTGTCGACATGTATGAGGAGGAAAATGGTATGGAGGCGGAGCAATTGCCTGTAATAGTGATGTCACCCCCTAGGGAGTCGACACCTGACTGGATGGTCGTATGGAAGGAATTACGTGATAGCGTCAGCACTTTACAAAAGACTGTTGACGACATGAGACAGCCGGAAAAACAGTTAATACCTGTCCAGGCGTCTCAAACACCGTCAGGGGCTCTAAAGCGCCCGTTACCTCAGATGGTCGACACAGACCCAGACACGGACACTGACTCCAGTGTCGACGGTGAGGAAACAAACGTATTTTCCAGTAGGGCCACACGTTACATGATCACGGCAATGAAGGAGGTTTTGAACATTTCTGATACTACAAGTACCACAAAAAAGGGTATTATGTGGGGTGTGAAAAAACTACCCGTAGTTTTTCCTGAATCAGATGAATTAAATGAGGTGTGTGATGAAGCGTGGGTTTCCCCCGATAAAAAAACTGCTAAATTCTAAAAAATTATTGGCATTATACCCTTTCCCGCCAGAGGTTAGGGCGCGTTGGGAAACACCCCCTAGGGTAGATAAGGCGCTCACACGCTTATCAAAACAAGTGGCGTTACCGTCTCCGGATACGGCCGCCCTCAAACAGCTGATAGAAAGCTGGAAAATATCCTAAAAAGTATATACACACATACTGGTGTTATACTGAGACCAGCAATCGCCTCAGCCTGGATGTGCAGTGCTGGGGTGGCTTGGTCGGATTCCCTGACTGAAAATATTGATACCCTGGACAGGGACAGTATATTATTGACTATAGAGCATTTAAAGGATGCATTTCTATATATGCGAGATGCACAGAGGGATATTTGCACTCTGGCATCAAGAGTAAGTGCGCTGTCCATTTCTGCCAGAAGAGGGTTATGGACGCGACAGTGGTCAGGTGATGCGGATTCCAAACGGCATATGGAAGTATTGCCGTATAAAGGGGAGGAGTTATTTGGGGTCGGTCTATCGGACCTGGTGGCCACGGCAACGGCTGGGAAATCCTCCTTTTTACCCCAGGTCACCTCTCAGCAGAAAAAGACACCGTCTTTTCAGGCTCAATCCTTTCGTCCCCATAAGGGCAAGCGGGCAAAAGGCCACTCATATCTGCCCCGGGGCAGAGGTAGGGGAAAAAGACTGCAGCAGGCAGCCTCTTCCCAGGAACAGAAGCCCTCCCCCGCTTCTGCCAAGTCCTCAGCATGACGCTGGGGCCTTACAAGCGGACTCAGGTACGGTGGGGGGTCGTCTCAAGAATTTCAGCGCGCAGTGGGCTCACTCGCAAGTGGACCCCTGGATCCTGCAGGTAGTATCTCAGGGGTACAAATTGGAATTCGAGACGTCTCCCCCTCGCCGGTTCCTGAAGTCTGCTTTACCAACGTCTCCCTCCGACAGGGAGGCGGTATTGGAAGCCATTCACAAGCTGTATTCCCAGCAGGTGATAATCAAGGTACCCCTCCTACAACAGGGAAAGGGGTATTATTCCACGCTGTTTGTGGTACCGAAGCCGGACGGCTCGGTGAGACCTATTTTAAATCTGAAATCCTTGAACACTTACATACAAAGGTTCAAATTCAAGATGGAGTCACTCAGAGCAGTGATAGCGAACCTGGAAGAAGGGGACTATATGGTGTCTCTGGACATCAAGGATGCTTACCTCCATGTCCCAATTTGCCCTTCTCACCAAGGGTACCTCAGGTTTGTGGTACAGAACTGTCACTATCAGTTTCAGACGCTGCCGTTTGGATTGTCCACGGCACCCTGGGTCTTTACCAAGGTAATGGCCGAAATGATGATTCTTCTTCGAAGAAAAGGCGTCTTAATTATCCCTTACTTGGACGATCTCCTGATAAGGGCAAGGTCCAGGGAACAGTTAGAGGTCGGTGTAGCACTATCTCAAGTAGTGCTACGACAGCACGGGTGGATTCTAAATATTCCAAAATCGCAGCTGATTCCGACGACACGTCTGCTGTTCCTAGGGATGATTCTGGACACAGTCCAGAAAAAGGTGTTTCTCCCGGAGGAGAAAGCCAGGGAGTTATCCGAGCTAGTCAGGAACCTCCTAAAACCAGGCCAAGTGTCAGTGCATCAATGCACAAGGGTCCTGGGAAAAATGGTGGCTTCTTACGAAGCGATTCCATTCGGCAGATTCCACGCAAGAACTTTTCAGTGGGATCTGCTGGACAAATGGTCCGGATCGCATCTTCAGATGCATCAGCGGATAACCCTGTCTCCAAGGACAAGGGTGTCTCTCCTGTGGTGGTTGCAGAGTGCTCATCTTCTAGAGGGCCGCAGATTCGGCATTCAGGACTGGGTCCTGGTGACCACGGATGCCAGCCTGAGAGGCTGGGGAGCAGTCACACAGGGAAGAAATTTCCAGGGCTTGTGGTCAAGCCTGGAGACATCACTTCACATAAATATCCTGGAGCTAAGAGCCATCTACAATGCTCTGAGCCTAGCAAGACCTCTGCTTCAAGGTCAGCCGGTGCTGATCCAGTCGGACAACATCACGGCAGTCGCCCACGTAAACAGACAGGGCGGCACAAGAAGCAGGAGGGCAATGACAGAAGTTGCAAGGATTCTTCGCTGGGCAGAAAATCATGTGATAGCACTGTCAGCAGTGTTCATTCCGGGTGTGGACAACTGGGAAGCAGACTTCCTCAGCAGACACGACCTCCACCCGGGGGAGTGGGGACTTCACCCAGAAGTCTTCCACATGATTGTGAACCGTTGGGAAAAACCAAAGGTGGACATGATGGCGTCCCGCCTCAACAAAAAACTAGACAGATATTGCGCCAGGTCAAGGGACCCTCAGGCAATAGCTGTGGACGCTCTGGTAACACCATGGGTGTACCAGTCAGTGTATGTGTTCCCTCCTCTGCCTCTCATACCCAAGGTACTGAGGATCATAAGAAGGAGAGGAGTAAGGACTATACTCGTGGCTCCGGATTGGCCAAGAAGGACTTGGTACCCGGAACTTCAAGAGATGCTCACAGAGGACCCGTGGCCTCTACCTCTAAGAAAGGACCTGCTCCAGCAGGGACCCTGTCTCTTCCAAGACTTACCGCGGCTGCGTTTGACAGCATGGCGGTTGAACGCCGGATCCTGAAGGAAAAAGGCATTCCGGATGAAGTCATCCCTACCCTGATCAAAGCCAGGAAGGATGTAACCGTACAACATTATCACCGTATTTGGCGTAAATATGTTGCGTGGTGCGAGGCCAGGAAGGCCCCTACAGAGGAATTTCAACTGGGTCGTTTCCTGCATTTCCTACAAACAGGACTGTCTATGGGCCTAAAATTAGGGTCCATTAAGGTTCAGATTTCGGCCCTGTCGATTTTCTTCCAAAAAGAACTGGCTTCAGTTCCTGAAGTACAGACGTTTGTCAAGGGGGTACTGCATATACAACCTCCTTTTGTGCCTCCAGTGGCACCTTGGGATCTAAATGTAGTTTTGGGATTCCTAAAATCACATTGGTTTGAACCACTTTCCACTGTGGACTTAAAATATCTCACATGGAAGGTGGTAATGCTGTTAGCCCTGGCTTCAGCCAGGCGTGTCTCAGAATTGGCGGCTTTATCCTATAAAAGCCCTTACCTAATTTTTCATACGGACAGGGCAGAATTGAGGACTCGTCCTCAATTTCTCCCTAAGGTGGTTTCAGCATTTCACTTGAACCAGCCTATTGTGGTGCCTGCGGCTACTAGGGATTTGGAGGACTCCAAGTTGCTGGACGTAGTCAGGGCCCTGAAAATATATGTTTCCAGGACGGCTGGAGTCAGAAAATCTGACTCGCTATTTTTCTCATAGTCCGTAGTGGATGCTGGGCGCCCATCCCAAGTGCGGATTGTCTGCAATACTTGTACATAGTTATTGTTACAAAAATCGGGTTATTATTGTTGTGAGCCATCTTTTCAGAGGCTCCTCTGTTATCATGCTGTTAACTGGGTTCAGATCACAGGTTGTACGGTGTGATTGGTGTGGCTGGTATGAGTCTTACCCGGGATTCAATATCCTTCCTTATTGTGTACGCTCGTCCGGGCACAGTATCCTAACTGAGGCTTGGAGGAGGGTCATAGGGGGAGGAGCCAGTGCACACCAGGTAGTCCTAAACCTTTTACTTTTGTGCCCAGTCTCCTGCGGAGCCGCTATTCCCCATGGTCCTTACGGAGTCCCCAGCATCCGCTACGGACTATGAGAAATAGAATTATCGGTAAGTAAATTCTTATTTTTTTTTTGGTAGGCGTATAATAAGGCTATAACATAAAGCCTCATAAACAACCTTGACTATAGAAATTTAGTTGATTCAGATCAGATATTTGTTTGACTACTTGGCATTAAGGTGTATAACACTATGCGATTTGATCCGTGAGCGATATCTCAGAGTGTATCCCCTCCTGGCCTGGGCCGCCGATATAGTACACACACTGTGCGATATCGCACAGTGACATCAGGCTGCGGCTGGGCCATGCATGCAGGTTTGGACGATAGTCCAAATTGAGTTGCATACACAGGCGACACGTGTACGATAACGATGCACGGGAGCGTTCATCGTTTGCAGCATACACACTGGACGATATGGTAAACAATTTCGCTCGAGGGTAAAAATGAGCAATATTGTTGAAAATATCTTCTAGTGTTTATGCATCTTTAGATTGTTTTTTTTTTGCCTTTAAGTACAAACAAATCCATGATTTCAATACAATACACTTTCACTTTACATTTGGTCTAATCTAAACTTATTAATGCTGCTTTCTCACACTAAAGCACAACCACCCTGTATGAGTTTGCTGATGCCACACACACTACTGAGCCTCATTTTGACTTGTTTTAAGGACATTACATCAAAGTTGGATCAGCCTGTAGTGTGTTTTTCCACTTAATTTTGAAGGTGACTCCAAATCCAGACCTCCCATGGGTTAATAAATTTGATTTCCATTGATAATTTTTGTGTGATTTTGTTGTCCGCACATTCAACTATGTAAAGAACAAAGTATTTAATAAGAATATTGTATTCATTCAGCTCTAGGATGTGTTATTTTAGTGTTCCCTTTATTTTTTTGAGCAGTATATTTTGCACAATTGGGGGCCGATTCAAGTGGCTTTTTTTTTTTTTTTTTTTTGCGAGGCCGCCACTAGAGGGTGTTCAACGTCAGCAAGTCAGTTATTCTGCCATTTGGTGCCCAGTGGCTGCAGAGGACACATTTTTTCTCACAGCCTCCCGAGGCGCAAGAAAAAATGTGTTGAACCTGGACACTTTGGGCCGTTGGACGCTCAAAGAGGGGAGGTTAGATGGGTTTAGCCATTTTAGACAGCTAAACCCAGTCTGTTTGGGTGCGACATGCACGATGTGCATGGGCACCCAAGCACAATTGAATTATGACAATTGTTTGGGCGTCTAAAAAGTCCTGTTTAGACGCCCATAACAATTCAATCAGCCCCTTGGTGTTTTCACTTGATGTTGGCCAGGGGGGCTGGCTGATCTCCTCCAGTCTGCAGTCCCTGACCTTCTAGTGAATACAGAAAATAAGAGATATCCCTGCGCACTCTAAAACAGTCTCAGTCGGTGTCAACGTGAATGTGTCACTATACACAAACCAAATACACAAGACATAACAGTTTATGGGTGTATCATTATTTAGATATATGTAAGCAGAGTGTGAGCATCTCTCTTCTTACCGTAAATACAGGTGAAACCTTAATTTGGATAGAGATCTCCACTATCCATTGTTTGGATGGAATCTTCTTATTCATGGAATATTGAGCACTACTTTTGTATGATTACCATGTTAAGAAAAGGAACTAAAGGGCAGGTACACATGGGAGATTTCTCCCGGAGATGTGTGCTGAGCGATCTATGAGTGACCGCCCAGCACACATTTCACCCCTGCTCAGCACAGCTCGATGTGTGCTGAGCGAGGTGTGGAGGACGGGGGGGACCGCTCATTTCACCCAGATCAGAGATAGCGCCAGGTACAGGCAGCACAATCTTACGTGACAGTCTGGACACTGAGGTATCCACAATCGGAGGGTTCTCCCATACCTTCCTATCCTCAGGGGGGAAAGGGAAGGAATTTAGCAACCGCTTAGGGGTTTGAAATTTCTTGTCAGGATTAACCCACACTTCTTTAAAAATGTACCAATCTAGTCAGATACTACACTTAAATTAATTTACACCGCAGGGCTCTGTGGCTGAGATAATGGACAGCGGATACTGATTCCAAAAAAGGTGTGGAAAATATTCCCTTCACGGGGGATGCCCTGTTTGGGGAGGAATTAAATAAGTGGATTTCTCAAGCAATGGTAGGTAAGTCCACCTATCTGCCATCTGCTGCGCCTCCGGCTAGATGTTCTTACCCTGGTCCCTCCTCACAGATTCTTCAGGTCAGGCTTACCAGCTGAGTCGCTTCAGAATGACTTAGTTAAATTAGAAGCTTGGGCAGCGAAATGGAGAATGTGTTTCAATACAGACAAGTTTAAGGTAATGCACTGTGGTAACAAGAACAAAAATAACACCTACCTACTAAATGGGGTAAAATTAGGGGATTCTGTACTGGAAAAGGACTTAGGTGTCCTCATAGATAGCAAACTAAGCAGTAGTACCCAAAGTAGGACTGCAGCAAAGAAGGCTAATAAGAGATTAGCATGCATAAAACGGGAAATTGTTGCTAGGGACTAGAGTATTATACTCCCATTATATACATCACTTGTGAGGCCACACCTTGAATACTGTGTACAATTCTGGGCACCTTACTACAAAAAGGATATCCTGAAGCTAGAAAAGGTTCAAAGGCGGGCGACCAAACTAATTAAGGGTATGGAGAAGCTGGAATACGAGGAAAGGCTTGCAAGACTAGGCATGTTTACACTGGAAAAGAGGAGATTAAGAGGGGACATGATCAACATTTACAAATATTTCTCTAACGTCCTAGTGGATGCTGGGAACTCCGTAAGGACCATGGGGAATAGCGGGCTCCGAAGGAGGCTGGGCACTCTAGAAAGATCTTAGACTACCTGGTGTGCACTGGCTCCTCCCACTATGACCCTCCTCCAAGCCCCAGTTAGATTTCGTGCCCGGCCGAGGTTGGATGCACACTAGGGGCTCTCCTGAGCTCTTAGAAAGTTATAGTCTTAGAATTTGTTCTTTTCAGTGAGACCTGCTGGCAACAGGCTCACTGCAGCGAGGGACTAAGGGGAGAAGAAGCGAACTCGCCTGCTTGCAGCCGGATTGGGCTTCTTAGGCTACTGGACACCATTAGCTCCAGAGGGATCGACCGCAGGCCCAGCCTTGATGTTCGGTCCCGGAGCCGCGCCGCCGTCCCCCTTACAGAGCCAGAAGCAAGAAGATGGTCCGGAAAATCGGCGGCATGAAGACTCAGTCTTCACCAAGGTAGCGCACAGCACTGCAGCTGTGCGCCATTGCTCCTCTCACACACTTCATACTCCGGTCACTGAGGGTGCAGGGCGCTGGGGGGGGGACGCCCTGAGGCAGCAATAAAAACACCTTGGCTGGCAAAAATACCTCAATATATAGCCCCAGGGGCTATATATGAGGTAAATACCCCTGCCAGAAGTCCATAAAAAACGGGAGAATAGGCCGCGAAAAAGGGGCGGAGCCTATCTCCTCAGCACACTGGCGCCATTTTCCCTCACAGCTCCGTTGGAGGGAAGCTCCCTGGCTCTCCCCTGCAGTCTACAAGGGTTAAAAAAAGAGAGAGGGGGCACTAAATTTAGGCGCAGTATACATTATATATATAGATATAAAGCTATAGGGGACATAACTCAGTTAGTCCCTGCAGTATATAGCGCTCTGGTGTGTGCTGGCATACTCTCACTCTGTCCCCCCAAAGGGCTTTTGTGGGTCCTGTCCTCGTTTAGAGCATTCCCTGTGTGTCTGCGGTGTGTCGGTACGGCTGTGTCGACATGTTGAATGAGGAGGCTTATATGGTGACGGAACAGAGGCCGATATATGTGATGTCGCCCCCTGTGGGGCCGACACCAGAGTGGATAGAGAGGTAAAAGGTATTAACCGACAGTGTCAACTCCTTACATAAAAGGGTGGATGACGTAACAGCTGTGGGACAGCCGGCTTCGCAGCCCGCGCCTGCCCAGGCGTCTCAAAGGCCATCAGGGGCTCAAAAACGCCCGCTCTCTCAGATGGCAGACACAGATGTCGACACGGAGTCTGACTCCAGTGTCGACAAGGTGGAGACATATACACAATCCAATCCGTGACTTGATCCCGGCAATAAAAAATGTGTTATACATTTCTGACTTTAACCTCTATAAATGGGTTTTAGGTTTGGGGAGAAAAAACAGGCAGTGTTTTGTTCCCCCATCAGATGAATAAATGAAGTGTGTGAAAAGCGTGGGTTCCCCCGTTAAGAAACTGGTAATTTATAAAAAGTTACTGATGGCGTACCCTTTCCCGCCAGGAGGATAAGTTACGCTGGGAGATATCCCCTAGGGTGGATAAGGCGCTCACACGTTTGTCAAAAAAGGTGGCACTGCCGTCTTAGGATACGGCCACTTTAATAGGTACCTGTTGATAAAAAAAACAGGAGGCTATCCTGAAGTCTGTATTTACACACTCAGGTACTAGACTGAGACCTGCAGATAGTGCTGCTGCAGCGTGGTTGGTGACCCTGTCAAACAGGGATAATAGTTGGCAAACATAAAAACATATTAAAGACGTTGTCTTATATATGGGGGATGCACAGAGGGATATTTTGCCGGCTGGCATCCAAAATAAATGTAATGTCCATTCTGTCAGGAGGGTATTAGAGACCTGTCACTGGACAGGTGATGCTGACTTAAAAAGCGCATAGAGAGCCTTATAAGAGTGAGGAATTATTTGGGGATGGTCTCTGGGACCTCGTATCCACAGCAACTGCTGGGAAGAAATAATTTTACCTCCGGTTTCCTCACAGAAAAAGGTACAGTCCTTTCGGCTTCAGAAAAGCAAGCGGGTCAAATGGCGCTTCCTTTCTGTACAGAGACAAGGGTAGAGGGAAAAAGCTGCACCAGTCAGCCTGTTCCCAGAATCAAGATTCTTCCCCCGCCTCCTGTGAGTACACACCATGACGCGGGTGCTCCACAGGTGTAGCCAGGTACGGTGGGGGGCCGCCTCAAAAATTTCAGCAATTAGTGGGCTCGCTCACAGGTGGATCCCTGTTTCTTCCAAGTAGTATTTCAGGGGTACAAGCTGGAATTAGAGATGTCTCCCCCCAGCTGTTTCCTAAAATATGCCTTGCTGACAACTCCCTCAAGCAGGGAGGCTGTGCTAGAGGCAATTAATAAGCGGTATTCCCAGCAGGTAATACTCAAGGTGCCCCTACTTCAACAAGGACGGGGTTACTATTCCACACGGGTTGGGGTACCGAAACCGCATGGTTCGGTGTGACCCATTTTATATTTAAAATCCTTGAACATAAAAAAATTCAAGTTCAAGATGGAATCGTTCAGGGCGGTTATTGCAAGCCTGGACGAGGGGGATTACATGGTATCCCGGGACATCAAGGATGCTTACCTGCATGTCCCCATTTACCATCCTCGCCAGGAGTACCTCAGATTTGTGGTACAGGATTACCATTACCAAGTCCAGACACTGCCGTTTGGACTGTACATGGCACCGAGGGTGTTTTATCAAGGTAATGGCCGAAATGATGATACTCCTTCAAAAAAAGGGAGTTGTAATTATCCCGTAATTGGACAATCTCGTTATAAGGGCGAGGTCCAAGGAGCAGTTGGTAGTCGGGGTAGCACTATTTTGGAAAGTACTACAACAGCATAGGTGGATTCTAAACAGTCCAAAGTCACAGCTGGTTCCTATGACACGTCTACTGTTCCTGGGGATGGTTCTGGACATAAACCAGAAATAGTGTTTCTCCCGGAGGAGAAAGCCAAGGAGTTGTCATCTCTAGTCAGAGACCTCCTGAAACCAAAATAGGTAGCGGTGCATCATTGCACGCGAGTCCTGGGAAAAATGGTAGCTTCTTACGAAGCAATCCCATTAGGCAGGTTCCATACAAGAACTTTTCAGAGGGACCTGTTGGACAAGTGGTCCGGATCGCATCTTCCGATGCATAGGCTGATAACCCTGTCTCCAAGGACCAGGGTATCTCTACTGTGGTGGCTGCAGAGTGCCCATCTTCAAGAGGGCCGCAGGTTCGGCATACAGGACTAGGTCCTAGTGACCTTGGATTCCAGCCTTTGAGGCTGGGGGGCAGTCGCATAGGGAAGAAACTTCCAGGGACTTTGGTCAAGTCAGGTTATTTCCCTACACATAAATATTCTGGATCTGAGGGCCATTTACAATGCCCTGAGGCCAGCAAGGCCTCTGCTTCAAAACCAGCCGGTACTGATCCAATCAGACAACATCACGGCAGTCGCCCATGTAATCAACAGGGCGGCACAAAAAGCAGGATGGCGATGGCAGAAGCCACAAGGATTCTCCGATAGGCGGAAAATCATGTGTTAGCACTGTCAGCAGTGTTCATTCCCGGAGTGGACAACTGGGAAGCAGATCTTCTCAACAGACACGACCTCCACCCGGGAGAATGGGGACTTCCTCCAGAAGTCTTCCAATAGGATTGTACTCCATTGGGAAAGGCCACAGGTGGACATGATGGCGTCCCGCCTTAACAAAAAGCTATAGAAGATATTGCTCCTGGTCAAGGGACCCTCAGGCGATAGCTATGGACGCTCTGGTAACACCGTGGGTGTACCAGTCGGTTTAGGTGTTCTCCCCTCTGCCTCTCATACCAAAGGTACTGAGAATAATAAGAAGGCGAGGAGTAAGAACGATACTCGTGGATGGCCAAGAAGAGCTTGGTACCCAGAACTTCAAGAATTTATATCAGAGGACCAATGGCCTCTGCCACTCAGTCAGGACCTGCGGCAGCAGGGGCCCTGTCTGTTCCAAGACTTACCGCGGCTGCGTTTGACGGCATGGCGGTTGAACGCCGGATCCTGAAGGAAAAGGGCATTCCGGAGGAAGTAATTCCTACGCTTACTAAAGCCAGGAAAGAGGTTACAGCAACTCATTATCACCGCATATGGCGAAAATATGTTGCATGGTGTGAGGCCGAAAGGGCCCCAACAGAGGAATTTCAACTAGGTCGATTTCTGCATTTCCTGCAAGCAGGAGTGACTATGGGCCTTAAATTGGGTTCCATTAAGGTACAGATCTCGGCTCTGTCGATTTTCTTTCAAAAAAGAACTAGCTTCAGTACCTGAAGTTCAGACATTTATAAAAGGAGTGCTGCATAGTCAGCCCCCGTTTGTGCCTCCTGTGGCACCTTGGGATCTCAACGTGGTTTGAGTTTTCTTAAAATCACTTTGGTTTGAACCACTAAAAACCGTGGATCTGAAATATCTCACATGGAAGGTGGTTATGTTATTGGCCTTGGCTTCTGCCAGGCGAGTATCAGAATTGGCGGCTTTGTCTTGTAAAAGCCCTTATTTGATTTTCCATATGGATAGGGCAGAATTGAGGACTCGTACCCAGTTTCTCCCTAAGGTGGTGTCAGCGTTTCACCTGAACCAGCCTATTGTGGTGCCTGCGGCTACTAAGGATTTGGAGGACTCCAAGTTGCTAGACGTTGTCAGGGCCCTGAAAATATATGTTTCCAGGACGGCTGGAGTCAGAAAATCTGACTCGCTGTTTATCCTATATGCACCCAACAAGCTGGGTGCTCCTGCTTCTAAGCAGACTATTGCTCGTTGGATTTGTAGTACAATTCAGCTTGCACATACTGTGGCAGGCCTGCCACAGCCAAAATCTGTCAATGCCCATTCCACAAGGAAGGTGGGCTCATCTTGGGCGGCTGCCCGAGGGGTCTCGGCTTTACAACTTTGCCGAGCAGCTACTTGGTCAGGGGCAAACACGTTTGCAAAATTCTACAAATTTGATACCCTGGCTGAGGAGGACCTGGAGTTCTCTCATTCGGTGCTGCAGAGTCATCCGCACTCTCCCGCCCGTTTGGGAGCTTTGGTATAATCCCCATGGTCCTTACGGAGTTCCCAGCATCCACTAGGACGTTAGAGAAAATAAGAATTTACTCACCGGTAATTCTATTTCTCGTAGTCCGTAGTGGATGCTGGGCGCCCATCCCAAGTGCGGTTTATCTGCATTACTTGTACATAGTTATTGTTAACTAAATCGGGTTATTGTTGAGCCATCTGTTGAGAGGCTGTTAACTGTGTTTCATATCACGAGTTGTACGGTGTGATTGGTGTGGCTGGTATGAGTCTTACCCGGGATTCAAAATCCTTCCTTATTGTGTACGCTCGTCCGGGCACAGTACCTAACTGAGGCTTGGAGGAGGGTCATAGTGGGAGGAGCCAGTGCACACCAGGTAGTCTAAGATCTTTCTAGAGTGCCCAGCCTCCTTCGGAGCCCGCTATTCCCCATGGTCCTTACGGAGTTCCCAGCATCCACTACGGACTACGAGAAATAGAATTACCGGTGAGTAAATTCTTATTTTAAGGGGACAATATACAGATCTTGCGCAGGACCTGTTTTTGGTTAGATCAACACAGAGAACTCGTGGACACTCGCTCAGGTTAGAGGAGAGGAGATTCCGCACAATACGGCGTAAAGGCTTTTTTACGGTAAGGACGATACGTGTTTGGAATTCCCTGCCTGAGGGAGTTGTAATGGCCGACTCAGTCAACACCTTTAAGAATGGGTTAGATAAATTCCTAATGGATAAGGATATCCAGGGTTATGGGGCATAGTCACGCACTATGGTTATTATACAAAAGAGGGGTAAAATGTAACGGCAGTCATCAACTTCAGTCAAAATTTTATACAAAATAATCGTGCATAGGAGACCACAAATAGGTTGAACCCGATGGACAATTGTCTTTTTTCAACCTTAGATACTATGGCCCTCATTCCGAGTTGTTCGCTCGCTAGCCGCTTTTCGCAGCAGTGCACACGCTAAGCCGCCGCCCTCTGGGAGTGAATCTTAGCTTAGCAGAATTGCGAACGAAGTATTCGCAATATTGCGAAAATATTTTTCTTTGCAGTTTCTGAGTAGCTCGAGACTTACTCTTCCAGTGCGATCAGTTCAGTGCTTGACGTTCCTGGTTTGACGTCACAAACACACCCAGCGTTTGTCCAGACACTCCCCCGTTTCTCCAGCCACTCCCGCGTTTTTCCCAGAAACGGCAGCGTTTTTTCACACACTCCCATAAAACGTCCAGTTTCCGCCCAGAAACACCCACTTCCTGTCAATCACACTACGATCACCAGAACGAAGAAAAAACCTCGTAATGCCGTGAGTAAAATACCAAACTTCTTAGCAAATTTACTTGGCGCAGCCGCAGTGCGAACATTGCGCATGTGCAGTTAGCGGAAAATTGCACCGATGCGAAGGAAAATAACGAGCGAACAACTCGGAATGAGGGCCAATGTTACTATGTTACTATGTATGTTACCTGTAGCAAAAGTTACCTTGCAGGACGCAATTCAAAAACTTCTACACACACAGGTGATTGTTCTGGTCTCTCCTCTGCTCAGAAGCAATGGGTTTTATTCAAGCCTATTTGTGGTTCCAAACTAGACGGTTCGGTATGGCCAATCTTGAACCTCAAATCTCTGAACCCGTATCTAAAGGTGTTCAAGATGGAATCTCTCAAAGCGGTGGTTTCTGGCCTGGAGGAAGGGGAATTCCTGGTATCCCTGGATATTTTTATTATGTATTTATTTATTTATTTATTTATTACCAGTTACTTATATAGCGCACACATATTCCGCAGCGCTTTACAGAGAATATTTGTCCATTCACATCAGTCCCTGCCCCAGTGGACCTTACAATCATGGGGGTCATTCCGAGTTGATCGCTCGCTGCCGATTTTCACAGTGCAGCGATCAGGTGAAAAAATGGCATTTATGCGCATGCGTATGCCCGCAATGCGTACGTGCGACATACGGGTACAAAGCCCTTTGTGGTTGTGCTCAGGTTTTAGCGAAGTTTTTCTTTGCACTGGCGGCCGCTAGAAGATTGACAGGAAGGGGGCGTTACTGGGTGTCAACTGACCGTTTTCAGGGAGTGTTTGCAAAAACGCAGGCGTGGCTGGGCGTTCGCTGGGCGGGTGTATGACGTCAAATCCGGACACGAATAGGCTGAAGTGATCGCAAGCGCTGAGTAGGTTCAGAGCTACTCTGAAACTGCACAAACTGTTTTTGCAGAGCTCGGCTGCACATGCGTTCGCACTTCTGCTAAGCTAAAATACACTCCCCAGTGGGCGGCGGCATAGCGTTTGCACGGCTGCTAAAACTAGCTAGCGAGCGATCAACTCGGAATGACCCACTATATTCCCTATCACATATACACACAGACACATTCACACTAGGGTAAATATTTGTTGGAAGCCAATTACCCTACCAGTATATTTTTGGATTGTGGGAGGAAACCGGATATCAAGGATACATACTGTATCTGCACATTGCGATATGGCCCCCGCATCACGCTTATCTCAGATTCACAATACAGGACTGCCACTTTCAGTTCCAGGCCTTACCCTTTGGCTTATCCACAGCATCGAGGGTGTTCACAAAAGTTATGACGGAAATTATGCTGCAGCTACGCATGATGGGTGTGAACATAGGGGATAATTCAGAGTTGATTGCAGCAGCAAGTTTATCAGTTGGGCAAAACCATGTGCACTGCAGGGGAGGCAGATATAACATTTGCAGAGAGAGTTAGATTTGGGTGGGTTATTTTGTTTCTGTGCAGGGTAAATACAGTCTGCTTTATTTTTACACTGCAATTTAGATTTCAGTTTGAACACACCCCACCCAAATCTAACTCTCTCTTCACATGTTATATCTGCCCCCCCTGCATTGCACATGGGGCCTAATTCAGAGTTGATCGCAGCAGCAAGTTTGTTAGCAGTTGGGAAAAACCATGCAGTGCACAGGAAGGGGGGGCAGATATAACGTGCAAAGAGAGTTAGATTTGGGTGGGGTGTGTTCAAACTGAAATCTGAGTTGCAGTGTAAAAATAAAGCAGCCAGTATTTACCCTGCACAGAAACAAAATAACCCACCCAAATCTAACTCTCTGCAAATGTTATATCTGCCCCACCTGCAAATTTGCTGCTGCGCTCAACTCTGAATTAGGCCCATAGGACCCGCTCGCCCGCTGCAGTTTATCTCAGCGCAGTGATTGGGTCGGAATTGCGCATGCGCCGGCCCCGAGGGCCGTCGTTCAGTAGCGATCGCCTCTGCCTGATTGACAGGCAGAGGTGGTGGCAGGGCGGGAGGGGGCTGGACGGCGGCGTTAAGCTGCCTTTAGGGGGCGCGGCCATGGGCAGCGACGATCAACTCCTGGCCAGCCGCAGGAGCTGCGCTGGCCGGGAGTTACTCCACAAATACAAAAGCATCGCCGCTGTGCGATGCTTTTGTATTTGTGCTGGGGGGGGGGGGGGGGGGGGGCGGACTGACATGCAGGGCAGACTAGCCCTGTGCTGGGCGTCCCCCCGCATGTCAGGGAAGATGATCGTAGCTGTGCTAAATTTAGCACAGCTACGATCAACTCGGAATGACCCCCATAGTCCCTTGGACAATCTCCTCATAAAGGCGATGTCCAGGGAGCTTCTGTTACAAAGTATCAATTTGACTAATCGTCTTCTTACGGACCATGGATGGATCCTCAATTTCCAAAAATCATACCTGGAACCGTCACAGAGGCTTCAGTTCCTAGGGATGATACTGGGCACTGTGTCTCAGAAAGTTTTCCTCCCTATGGACAAAGCCTTGACAATTCAGGCTATGGTCCGCTCTGTGCCCAGACCCCGCAGGATCTCGGTGCACCTTTGCTTCCGACTTCTGGGCAAAATGGTAGCCTCCTACGAGGCAATCCAATACGGAAGGTTCCATGCCCGTCCGTTCCAGCTGGATCTTTTGGACAAGTGGTCGGGGTCTCACCTGCACATGCACCAGAGGATATCCGTATCGCCGAAAGCAAGGATCTCTCGGTCATGGTGGCTACAAGTCTCTCACCTTGTGGAGGGTCGTAGTTTCGGAATCCAGTCTTGAACTCTGAGCCTCCATGGTTGGGGGCTGTGACCCAGGGGACACAGTTCCAAGGGAGGTGGTCGAGTCAGGAGTCTTCTCTTCCAATAAATGTTCTGGAACCCAGGGCGATTTACTATGCCCTTATACAGGCATCCTCTCTCCTCCAACATCAAGCCATACTGGTACAGTTGGAGGTGTACATAAACCGACAAGGCGAAACAAAAAGCAGGGCCGCAGTGCGAGAAGTCTCAAGGATACTCCTCTGGGCAGAAGCCAATGCAAGCGCCATATCGGGCATATTCATTCCGGGGGTGGACAACTGGGAAGCAGACTTCCTCAGCAGGCACGACCTTCATCCGGGGAAATGGGGCCTTCACCCTTAGGTGTTTCAGCAGCTGGTTCAATGGTGGGGCTGTCCGCTGATAGACACGATGGCTTCTCGTCTCAACATGAAGCTCCGTCGCTACTGTTCCAGGACGAGGGATCCGCAGACTGCAGCGGTGGACGCTCTGACAACGCTGTGGATGTAAAAATAGTAGAGCATGAACAGGAAGTACAAAATCTATGATTTTGATTAAATTGTCTAACAAAAGACAGCACAAAAACCGGTGAGAAATGCAGGTGCCAAGAGTTCACTCCATATGCGCCCCCCCCGTGGAAGACGCGTTTCGCCCAGGCGGGCTTGTTCACTTCCAACGTAAATTAATTTCTATACTCAGCCCAGGGTGTATTATGATCTTTAATGAGATTCCTCAAATTGATGCTTAAATACCACGATTGCATTGTTTGCCCAGCCTGAGTAACATGCTATGCATTTAAATCTTGGAAACTAATTTTCTCTTTCCACCTATGTGCTAATACCAGCACTTATTGTTAAGGGCTGATCTCTCTGGTGACACAGATAATTATTGTATTATCTATCTGATTTCTAACGCAATTTCTCACCGGTTTTTGTGCTGTCTTTTGTTAGACAATTTAACCACAATCATAGATTTTGTACTTCCTGTTCATGCTCTACTATTTTTCCGTGGACTCTCATCTGCAATCCATGGAGCACAATACCACAGATGTGGGATCTGATGAGCCGTGCCTATCGTAGAAAGCAGATCCACATATTTTCTACTTTACTTATTCATCTCTTTCTTTGGCTTTCCAAACTCTCTCCACTTTTTCTCTTATTTCGTATATAGGTGCACTCTCATTGGTGTACTATCATATAAACTCTCTACTATCATACCACGCTGCCAATGCCCGATCTCGTCCGATCTTGGAAGCCAAACAGCGTTGGGCCGGGTTAGTACCGGAAGAGGAGACTTCCTGCGAATACCTGGTGTTGTAGAGCAGGGATTATTTCCCTTTCTATGTGAGTTGTGACGCCAACAGCAGTATCACCACTAATTCTTAATTCTATGATATTCTTTCATATTTGAGGCTTACGACCAATCATTGTGGCATACGTCAGAAAGTCAGGTCCTTTTGAATGCTGGTGACTATCAATTCTTGAATTTAAGTAGCCCTATTGGGACGTACTTATCAAATAATCCTTTATGACCACTCCCCGGTCCCATCAATACAGATATTCTGTACTGGTCAGGGGAAATGGGGGTAAGATGATTAAATGTCTACAACCTTTCCAATCACACACTGTGATAAAACAGACCAGAACATTTTAAAAATCTTTAATTGTAACATCTTTATTTCACATGGATCATTTATATAGGTAATCTCTCTCCCCCTTGACAGTACATGTACTCTCTGGCTCTGGGCGCACCACCAACTAGGACCACGCCATTAATTTAAGAAAAAACAGAAGTTTTTTTCTTCCTAATTTTGTAGGGTTTATTTGTCCGATTTTGTTTTTCTTATATCAATATTGTATCAATTTGACTGGTGCCCGATCGTCCTCTGTCTAGTCATAACGCTGTGGACGTACCAGTTTGTCTATCTGTTCCCTCCGATTCCTCACATTCCCAGAGTTCTAAAAAGATTCAAAAGGGAAAGAGTTCAAGCAATTCTAAATGCCCCGGATTGGCCTCGCCGGGCCTGGTATGCGGACTTCCTGACCATGTCTCTCGAGAAGCCCTGGCCTCTACCGCTTCTAAAGGATCTTCTTCAGCAAGGGCCGTTCGTCTATCCAGACAATGCGACTACGTTTGACGACTTGGAAGTTGAGAGGGAGATTCTAGCCAGAAAAGGTCTTCCTTCCAGGGTCGTCTCGACTATGGTGCAAGCCCGAAAGGTGTTCACGTCGACGCATTACCATCATATCTGGAAGAAGTTTGTTTCTTGGTGTGAAAGTAGAAAATATTGTACGGTGGATTTTCAACTTGGATGTTTTCTGCTCTTCCTGCAAGCAGGCATGGATATAGGCCTAAGGTTAGGCTCCATCAAGGTTCAGATTTCGTCCTATTTTCTTCCAGAGACAGTTGGCTGCAATTCCGGAGGTACAAACGTTCCTGAAGGGTGTCCTTCGCACTCAGCCACCCTTTGTCCCTCCCACGGGTCCGTGAGATCTCACGGTGGTCCTGACCTTTCTTCAATCGGACTGGTTTGAACCTTTACACAGGGTGGACTTGAAATATCTTGGAAGACCGTCATGTAGCTGGCTTTGGACTCTGCTAGGCATGTGTCGGAATTGGGGGGCCTTATTCTGTAGGAGCCCTTATTTGATATTTCACAAGGATGGGGCGGAGCTCAGGACTCGCCCGCAGTTTTTGCCGAAAGTGGTATTGACTTTTCACATTAATCAACCGATAGTGGTTCTGGTATTTTCTGACACTTGGTTGCTCCAAAGTTCTTGGACGTGGTTCGGGCTTTGAGGATTTACGTCAAGAGGACAGCTCGTCACAGGAAGTCTGACTCGCTTTTTGTCCTTTACGACGTTACCAAAATTGGATGTCCAGCTTCTAAGCAGTCCATTGCCCGTTGGCTCAGGCTTACTATTCAACAGGCTTATTCTTCTGCAGTGTTGCCTCTGCCGAGTTCTATTTAGGCCCACACCACTAGGTCGGTGAGTTCCTCCTGGGCGGCTGCCCATGGCGTCTCGGCCTTACAGTTGTGCCGAGCTGCTACTTGGTCGGGTTCAAACACATTTGTTAAGTTCTATAAGTTCGATACCTTGGCCTGTGAAGACCTTCAGTTTGGACAGACGGTTTTGCAGGGATCTCAGCAATCTCTCCCACCCGTTCTGGAAGCTATGGGACTTCCCCATGGCACTAATACTTCCCAGTAGTGTTCACTCTAGGCTGTTTTAGCAGGGCGCCGCGCCCTGCCCTTTTTTAGAAGGCAAAACCCGCCCTGCCCCTTTTGCGGCACCCTGCTAGAACAGCCGCCCGCTCCCTGCCCTCCCGGCGTGTATAGATGCCGTGCGCATGCGCGCGGCATCCATTCACGCATTGGGAGAGGGCTGGGGGAAGCCCAGCACCGACGGAGGTGCTGGGCACGCCCCCAACAGTGACGTCGCCGGCCACAGACGCTCTCTATAGTAGCGTCTGTGAGCCGCACCGCCACCTAAAATGACGTAGGCGTGGCCACGCCCCCTAATTTGCGTGGCCGCCCCCCATTTCGGACGCGTGCGCGGCGAAGCCGCGTGCGCACGCACATGTGCCCCCGGAGTCCGGCGCCCTGCCCCTTTTCACTCCTAGAGTGAACACTATCCCAGTATCCCCTAGGACGTTCGAGAAAATAGGAATGTAATATCTTCCGGTAATTCCTTTTCTCGTAGTCCATAGGGGATACTGGACGCCCGCCTCAGTGCTTTGTTTTTCCTACTTCCTTGGTTTTAAGTAGTGATGAGCGGGTTCGGTTTCTCGGAAACTTAAACCCCCCCCGAACTTCACCCTTTTTACACGGGTCCGAGCCGTACTCGGATTCTCCCGTATGGCTCGATTAACCCGAGCGCGCCCGAACGTCATCATCCCGCTGTCGGATTCTCGCGAGATTCGGATTCTATATAAGCAGCCGCGCGTCGCCGCCATTTTCACTCGTGCATTGGAAATGTTAGGGAGAGGACGTGGCTGGCGTCCTCTCCGTTATTGTTGAACTTGATTGTGCATTATTGCTTAATTGTGGGGAGGGCTGGGGAGCAGCTGTATAATATAGGAGGAGTACAGTGCAGAGTTTTGCTGATCAGTGACCACCAGTTATCCGTTCTCTGCCTGAAAAAAACGCTCCATATCTGTGCTCAGTGTGCTGCATATATCTGTGCTCACACTGCTTAATTGTGGGGACTGGGGAGCAGCTGTATTATATAGCAGGAGTAAAGTGCAGAGTTTTGCTGACAGTGACCACCAGTATACGTTGTCTGCCTGAAAAACACTCCATATCTGTGCTCAGTGTGCTGCTTTATTGTGGGGACTGGGGACCACCAGTATAATATTATATAGGAGGAGTACAGTGCAGAGTTTTGCTGACCAGTGACCACCAGTATATAATATATAGTATTACGGTACAGTAGGCCACTGCTGTACCTACCTCTGTGTCGTCATTAAGTATACTATCCATCTAGATTCTATACCTGTGGTGCATTTCAGTTGTGCAGTTTGCTGACACAGTGACCACCAGTATATATAGCAGTACGGTACGGAAGGCCACTGCTGTACCTACCTCTGTGTCGTCATTAAGTATACTATCCATCTACATTCTATACCTGTGGTGCATTTTAGTTTTGCAGTTTGCTGACACAGTGACCACCAGTATACTATTTATAGCAGTACGGTACGGAAGGCCACTGCTGTACCAACCTCTGTGTCGTCATTAAGTATACTATCCATCTAGATTCTATACCTGTGGTGCATTTTAGTTTTGCAGTTTGCTGACACAGTGACCACCAGTATATATAGCGGTACGGTACGGAAGGCCACTGCTCTACCTACCTCTGTGTCGTCAAGTATACTATCCATCCATACCTGTGGTGCATTTCAGTTGTGCGCAGTATATATAGTAGTAGGCCATTGCTATTGATACTGGCATATAATTCCACACATTAAAAAATGGAGAACAAAAATGTGGAGGTTAAAATAGGGAAAAATCAAGATCCACTTCCACCTCGTGCTGAAGCTGCTGCCACTAGTCATGGCCGAGACGATGAAATGCCATCAACGTCGTCTGCCAAGGCCGATGCCCAATGTCCTAGTAGAGAGCATGTAAAATTCAAAAAACAAAAGTTCAGTAAAATGACCCAAAAATCAAAATTGAAAGCATCTGATGAGAAGCGTAAACTTGCCAATATGCCATTTACGACACGGAGTGGCAAGGAACGGCTGAGGCCCTGGCCTATGTTCATGGCTAGTGGTTCAGATTCACATGAGGATGGAAGCACTCATCCTCTCGCTAGAAAAATGAAAAGACTTAAGCTGGCAAAAGCACAGCAAAGAACTGTGCGTTCTTCTAAATCACAAATCCCCAAGGAGAGTCCAATTGTGTCGGTTGCGATGCCTGACCTTCCCAACACTGGACGGGAGGAGCTTGCGCCTTCCACCATTTGCACGCCCCCTGCAAGTGCTGGAAGGAGCACCCGCAGTCCAGTTCCTGATAGTCAAATTGAAGATGTCACTGTTGAAGTACACCAGGATGAGGATATGGGTGTTGCTGGCGCTGGGGAGGAAATTGACAAGGAGGATTCTGATGGTGAGGTGGTTTGTTTAAGTCAGGCACCCGGGGAGACACCTGTTGTCCGTGGGCCGAATATGGCCATTGACATGCCTGGTCAAAATACAAAACAAATCAGCTTTTCGGTGTGGAATTATTTCAACACAAATGCGGACAACAGGTGTCAAGCCGTGTGTTGCCTTTGTCAAGCTGTAATAAGTAGGGGTAAGGACGTTAACCACCTCGGAACATCCTCCCTTATACGTCACCTGCAGCGCATTCATCATAAGTCAGTGACAAGTTCAAAAACTTTGGGTGACAGCAGAAGCAGTCCACTGACCACTAAATCCCTTCCTCTTGTAACCAAGCTCCTGCAAACCACACCACCAACTCCCTCAGTGTCAATTTCCTCCTAACCCAGGTAAGCCAATAGTCCTGCAGGCCATGTCACTGTCGAGTCTGACGAGTCCTCTCCTGCCTGGGATTCCCTCGATGTATCCTTGAGTGTAACGCCTACTGCTGCTGGCGCTGCTGTTGTAGCTGCTGGGAGTCGATCGTCATCCCAGAGGGGAAGTCGGAAGACCACTTGTATTACTTCCAGTAAGCAATTGACTGTCCAACAGTCCTTTGCGAGGAAGATGAAATATCACAGCAGTCATCCTGTTGCAAAGCAGATAACTCAGGCCTTGGCAGCCTGGGCGGTGAGAAACGTGGTTCCGGTATCCACCGTTAATTCAGAGGCAACTAGAGACTTGATTGAGGTACTGTGTCCCCGGTACCAAATACCATCTAGGTTCCATTTCTCTAGGCAGGCGATACCGAAAATGTACACAGACCTCAGAAAAAGAGTCACCAGTGTCCTAAAAAATGCAGTTGTACCCAATGTCCACTTAACCACGGACATGTGGACAAGTGGAGCAGGGCAGACTCAGGACTATATGACTGTGACAGCCCACTGGGTAGATGTATTGCCTCCCGCAGCAAGAACAGCAGCGGCGGCACCAGTAGCAGCATCTCGCAAACGCCAACTCGTTCCTAGGCAGGCTACGCTTTGTATCACCGCTTTCCAGAAGAGGCACACAGCTGACAACCTCTTACGGAAACTGAGGAAGATCATCGCAGAATGGCTTACCCCAATTAGACTCTCCTGGGGATTTGTGACATCGTACAACGCCAGCAATATTGTGCGTGCATTACATCTGGGCAAATTCCAGCACGTCCCATGTTTTGCACATACATTGAATTTGGTGGTGCAGAATTATTTAAAAAACGACGGGGGCGTGCAAGAGATGCTGTCGGTGGCCCGAAGAATTGCGGGCCACTTTCGGCATTGCGCCGCCGCGTACAGAAGACTGGAGCACCACCAAAAAGTCCTGAACCTGCCCTGCCATCATCTGAAGCAAGAGGTGGTAACGAGGTGGAATTCAACCCTCTATATGCTTCAGAGGATGGAGGAGCAGCAAAAGGCCATTCAAGCCTATACATCTGGCCACGATATAGGCAAAGGAGGGGGAATGCACCTGACTCAAGCGCAGTGGAGAATGATTTCAACGTTGTGCAAGGTTCTGCAACCCTTTGAACTTGCCACACGTGAAGTCAGTTCAGACACTGCCAGCCTGAGTCAGGTCATTCCCCTCATCAGGCTTTTGCAGAAGAAGCTGGAGACATTGAAAGATGAGCTAAAACAGAGCGATTCCGCTAGGCATGTGGGACTTGTGGATGGAGCCCTTAATTCGCTTAACCAGGATTCACGGGTGGTCAATCTGTTGAAATCAGAGCACTACATTTTGGCCACCGTGCTCGATCCTAGATTTAAAACCTACGTTGTATCTCTCTTTCCGGCAGACACAAGTCTGCAGAGGTTCAAAGACCTGCTAGTGAGAAAATTGTCAAGTCAAGCGGAACGTGACCCGTCACCATCTCCTCCTTCACATTCTCCCGCAACTGGGGTTGCGAGGAAAAGGCTAAGAATTCCGAGCCCACCCGCTGGCGGTGATGCAGGGCAGTCTGGAGCGAGTGCTGACATCTGGTCCGGACTGAAGGACCTGCCAACGATTACTGACATGTCGTCTACTGTCACTTCATATGATTCTCTCACCATTGAAAGAATGGTGGAGGATTATATGAGTGACCGCATCCAAGTAGGCACGTCAGACAGTCCGTACGTATACTGGCAGGAAAAAGAGGCAATTTGGAGGCCCTTGCACAAACTGGCTTTATTCTACCTAAGTTGTCCTCCCTCCAGTGTGTACTCCGAAAGAGTGCTTAGTGCAGCCGCTCACCTTGTCAGCAATCGGCGTACAAGGTTACTTCCAGAAAATGTGGAGAAGATGATGTTCATCAAAATTAATTATAATCAATTCCTCCGTGGAGACATTCACCAGCAGCAATTGCCTCCACAAAGTACACAGGGACCTGAGATGGTGGATTCCAGTGGGGACGAATTAATAATCTGTGAGGAGGGGGATGTACACAGTGAAAGGGGTGAGGAATCAGAGGATGATGATGAGGTGTACATCTTGCCTCTGTAGAGCCAGTTTGTGCAAGGAGAGATTGATTGCTTCTTTTTTTGGTGGGGGCCCAAACCAACCAGTCATTTCAGTCACAGTCATGTGGCAGACCCTGTCGCTGAAATGATGGGTTCGTTAAAGTGTGCATGTCCTGTTTATACAACATAAGGGTGGGTGGGAGGGCCCAAGGACAATTCCATCTTGCACCTCTTTTTCTCTATCGTCCTAGTGGATGCTGGGGTTCCTGAAAGGACCATGGGGAATAGCGGCTCCGCAGGAGACAGGGCACAAAAAGTAAAGCTTTTCCAGATCAGGTGGTGTGCACTGGCTCCTCCCCCTATGACCCTCCTCCAGACTCCAGTTAGATTTTTGTGCCCGGCCGAGAAGGGTGCAATTCTAGGTGGCTCTCATAAAGAGCTGCTTAGAGAAAGTTTAGCTTAGGTTTTTTATTTTACAGTGATTCCTGCTGGCAACAGGATCACTGCAACGAGGGACAGAGGGGAGAAGAAGTGAACTCACCTGCGTGCAGGATGGATTGGCTTCTTGGCTACTGGACATCAGCTCCAGAGGGACGATCACAGGTACAGCCTGGATGGTCACCGGAGCCGCGCCGCCGGCCCCCTTGCAGATGCTGAAGTAAGAAGAGGTCCAGAATCGGCGGCTGAAGACTCCTGCAGTCTTCTAAAGGTAGCGCACAGCACTGCAGCTGTGCGCCATTTTCCTCTCAGCACACTTCACACGCAGTCACTGAGGGTGCAGGGCGCTGGGGGGGGGCGCCCTGGGAGGCAAATGTAAACCTATATAAAGGCTAAAAATACCTCACATATAGCCCCCAGAGGCTATATGGAGATATTTAACCCCTGCCTGTATTCACAAAATAGCGGGAGACGAGCCCGCCGAAAAAGGGGCGGGGCCTATCTCCTCAGCACACGGCGCCATTTCCTCTCACAGCTCCGCTGGTCAGGACGGCTCCCAGGTCTCTCCCCTGCACTGCACTACAGAAACAGGGTAAAACAGAGAGGGGGGGCAAATTTAATGGCAATATCTTGATATATATAAAGCAGCTATAAGGGAGCACTTATTATAAGGCTATCCCTGTCATATATAGCGCTTTTTGGTGTGTGCTGGCAGACTCTCCCTCTGTCTCCCCAAAGGGCTAGTGGGTCCTGTCTTCGTTTAGAGCATTCCCTGTGTGTCTGCTGTGTGTCGGTACGTGTGTGTCGACATGTATGAGGACGATATTGGTGTGGAGGCGGAGCAATTGCCAAATATGGGGATGTCACCTCCTAGGGGGTCGACACCAGAATGGATGCCTTTATTTATGGAATTACGGGATAGTGTCAACACGCTAAAGCAGTCGTTTGACGACATGAGGCGGCCGGACAATCAATTAGTGCCTGTCCAGGCGCCTCAAACACCGTCAGGGGCTGTAAAACGCCCTTTGCCTCAGTCGGTCGACACAGACCCAGACACAGGCACTGATTCCAGTGGTGACGGTGACGAATCAACCGTATTTTCCAGTAGGGCCACACGTTATATGATTTTGGCAATGAAGGAGGCGTTACATTTAGCTGATACTACAGGTACCACTAAACAGGGTATTATGTGGGGTGTGAAAAAACTACCTATAGTTTTTCCTGAATCAGAAGAATTAAATGACGTGTGTGATGAAGCGTGGGTTGCCCCTGATAAAAAGCTGATAATTTCAAAGAAATTATTGGCATTATACCCTTTTCCGCCAGAGGTTAGGGAGCGCTGGGAAACACCTCCTAGGGTGGACAAGGCGCTAACACGCTTATCAAAACAAGTGGCGTTACCTTCTCCTGAGACGGCCGCACTTAAAGATCCATCAGATAGGAGGATGGAAAATATCCAAAAAAGTATATACACACATGCAGGTGTTATACTACGACCAGCTATAGCGACTGCCTGGATGTGCAGTGCTGGGGTAGTTTGGTCAGAGTCCCTGATTGAAAATATTGATACCCTGGACAGGGACAATATTTTACTGTCGTTAGAACAAATAAAGGATGCATTTCTTTATATGCGTGATGCACAGAGGGATATCTGCACACTGGCATCACGGGTAAGTGCTATGTCCATTTCGGCCAGAAGAGCTTTATGGACGCGACAGTGGACAGGCGATGCGGATTCAAAACGGCATATGGAAGTTTTGCCGTATAAAGGGGAGGAGTTATTTGGAGTCGGTCTATCAGATTTGGTGGCCACGGCTACAGCCGGGAAATCCACCTTTCTACCTCAAGTCACTCCCCAACAGAAAAAGGCACCGACTTTTCAACCGCAGCCCTTTCGTTCCTTTAAAAATAAGAGAGCAAAGGGCTATTCATATCTGCCACGAGGCAGAGGTCGAGGGAAGAAACAGCAACAGGCAGCTCCTTCCCAGGAACAGAAGCCCTCCCCGGCTTCTACAAAAGCCTCAGCATGACGCTGGGGCTTCTCAAGCGGACTCGGGGACGGTGGGAGGTCGTCTCAAAAATTACAGCGCGCAGTGGGCTCACTCGCAGGTAGATCCCTGGATCCTGCAGATAATATCTCAGGGGTACAGGTTGGAATTAGAGACAGATCCACCTCGCCGTTTCCTGAAGTCTGCTTTACCAACGTCCCCTTCCGAAAGGGAGACGGTTTTGGAAGCCATTCACAAGCTGTACTCTCAGCAGGTGATAGTCAAGGTACCTCTTCTACAACAAGGGAAGGGGTATTATTCCACTCTATTTGTGGTACCGAAGCCGGATGGCTCGGTAAGGCCTATTCTAAATCTGAAGTCCTTGAACCTGTACATAAAGAAGTTCAAGTTCAAGATGGAGTCACTCAGAGCAGTGATAGCGAACCTGGAAGAAGGGGACTTTATGGTATCCTTGGACATCAAGGATGCGTATCTCCACGTTCCAATTTACCCCTCACACCAGGGGTACCTCAGGTTCGTTGTACAAAACTGTCACTATCAGTTTCAGACGCTGCCGTTTGGTTTGTCCACGGCACCTCGGGTCTTTACAAAGGTAATGGCCGAGATGATGATTCTTCTTCGAAGAAAAGGCGTATTAATTATCCCATACTTGGACGATCTCCTAATAAGGGCAAGGTCCAGAGAACAGCTAGAGATGGGATTAGCAATATCTCAAGAGGTGCTAAAGCAGCACGGATGGATTCTGAATATTCCAAAATCCCAATTAATGCCGACAACTCGTCTGCTGTTCCTAGGGATGATTCTGGACACGGTTCAGAAAAAGGTTTTTCTTCCCGAGGAAAAAGCCAAGGAGTTATCCGACCTGGTCAGGAATCTCCTAAAACCAGGAAAGGTGTCTGTACATCAATGCACGCATCTTCAGATGCACCTGCGGATAACCCTGTCTCCAAGGACAAGGGTATCTCTTCTGTGGTGGTTGTAGAGGGCTCATCTATTGGAGGGCCGCAGATTCGGCATACAGGATTGGATCCTGGTGACCACGGACGCCAGCCTGAGAGGCTGGGGAGCAGTCACACAAGGAAGAAACTTCCAGGGAGTGTGGTCGAGCCTGGAAAAGTCTCTTCACATAAACATTCTGGAACTAAGAGCAATCTACAATGCTCTAAGCCAGGCGGAACCTCTGCTTCAAGGAAGACCGGTGTTGATCCAGTCGGACAACATCACGGCAGTCGCCCATGTAAACAGACAGGGCGGCACAAGAAGCAGGAGTGCAATGGCAGAAGCTGCCAGGATCCTTCGCTGGGCGGAGAATCACGTGATAGCACTGTCAGCAGTGTTCATCCCGGGAGTGGACAACTGGGAAGCAGACTTCCTCAGCAGACACGATCTTCACCCGGGAGAGTGGGGACTTCATCCAGAAGTTTTCCACATGCTAATAAACCGTTGGGAAAGACCAATGGTGGACATGATGGCGTCTCGCCTCAACAAAAAACTGGACAGGTATTGCGCCAGGTCAAGAGATCCGCAGGCAATAGCTGTGGACGCGCTGGTAACACCTTGGGTGTACCAGTCGGTGTATGTGTTTCCTCCTCTGCCTCTCATACCAAAGGTATTGAGAATCATACGGCAAAGCGGAGTAAGAACGATACTAGTGGCTCCGGATTGGCCAAGAAGGTCTTGGTACCCGGAACTTCAAGAGATGGTCACGGACGATCCGTGGCCTCTACCTCTAAGACAGGACCTGCTTCAGCAGGGACCGTGTCTATTCCAAGACTTACCGCGGCTGCGTTTGACGGCATGGCGGTTGAACGCCAGATCCTAAAAGGAAAAGGCATTCCAGAAGAAGTCATTCCTACCTTGATTAAGGCAAGAAAGGAAGTCACCGCGAAGCATTATCACCGCATTTGGCGGAAATATGTTGCGTGGTGCGAGGATCGGAGTGCTCCGACGGAGGAATTTCAACTGGGTCGTTTCCTACATTTCCTGCAATCAGGATTGTCTATGGGTCTCAAATTGGGATCTATTAAGGTTCAAATTTCGGCCCTGTCAATATTCTTCCAAAAAGAATTGGCCTCAGTTCCTGAGGTCCAGACTTTTGTCAAAGGAGTACTGCATATACAGCCTCCTGTGGTGCCTCCGGTGGCACCGTGGGATCTAAATGTAGTTTTAGATTTCCTCAAATCCCATTGGTTTGAACCACTAAAAAATGTGGATTTGAAATATCTCACATGGAAAGTGACTATGTTACTGGCCCTGGCGTCCGCCAGGAGAGTATCTGAACTGGCGGCTTTATCTTATAAAAGCCCTTATTTAATTTTCCATTCGGATAGGGCAGAGCTGCGGACGCGTCCGCATTTTCTCCCTAAGGTGGTATCAGCGTTTCACCTGAACCAGCCTATTGTAGTGCCTGCGGCTACAAGCGACTTGGAGGACTCCAAGTTGTTGGACGTTGTCAGAGCTTTAAAAATATACATTTCAAGGACGGCTGGAGTCAGAAAATCTGACTCGCTGTTTATACTGTATGCACCCAACAAGTTGGGTGCGCCTGCTTCTAAGCAGTCGATTGCTCGTTGGATTTGTAACACAATTCAACTTGCACATTCTGTGGCAGGCCTGCCACAGCCTAAATCTGTTAAGGCCCATTCCACAAGGAAGGTGGGCTCATCTTGGGCGGCTGCCCGAGGGGTCTCGGCATTACAACTCTGCCGAGCAGCTACGTGGTCAGGGGAGAACACGTTTGTAAAATTCTACAAATTTGATACCCTGGCAAAGGAGGACCTGGAGTTCTCTCATTCGGTGCTGCAGAGTCATCCGCACTCTCCCGCCCGTTTGGGAGCTTTGGTATAATCCCCATGGTCCTTTCAGGAACCCCAGCATCCACTAGGACGATAGAGAAAATAAGAATTTACTTACCGATAATTCTATTTCTCGGAGTCCGTAGTGGATGCTGGGCGCCCATCCCAAGTGCGGATTATCTGCAATACTTGTACATAGTTATTGTTAACTAATTCGGGTTATTGTTTAGGGAGCCATCTTTCAGAGGCTCCTCTGTTATCATACTGTTAACTGGGTTTAGATCACAAGTTGTACGGTGTGATTGGTGTGGCTGGTATGAGTCTTACCCGGGATTCAAAATCCTCCCTTATTGTGTACGCTCGTCCGGGCACAGTACCTAACTGGAGTCTGGAGGAGGGTCATAGGGGGAGGAGCCAGTGCACACCACCTGATCTGGAAAAGCTTTACTTTTTGTGCCCTGTCTCCTGCGGAGCCGCTATTCCCCATGGTCCTTTCAGGAACCCCAGCATCCACTACGGACTCCGAGAAATAGAATTATCGGTAAGTAAATTCTTATTTTTTCTTTAATTTTTCTTTGCATCATGTGCTGTTTGGGGACAATTTTTTTGATGTGCCATCCTGCCTGACACTGCAGTGCCACTCCTAGATGGGCCAGGTGTTTGTGTCGGCCACTTGTGTCGCTTAGCTTAGCCATCCAGCGACCTCGGTGCAAATATTGTGAGGTGTTCAGAATAGACTGGAAATGAGTGGAAATTATGGTTATTGAGGTTAATAATACTATGGGATCAAAATGACCCCCAAATTCTATGATTTAAGCTGTTTTTTAGGGTTTTTTGTAAAAAACACCCGAATCCAAAACACACCCGAATCCGACAAAAAATTTTCGGCGAGGTTTTGCCAAAACGCGTACGAATCCAAAACACGGCCGCGGAACCGAATCCAAAACCAAAACGCAAAACCCGAAAAATGTCCGGTGCACATCACTAGTTTTAAGTACTGTACATGGTTGGGTCTGCTGTTGCTGTCCCTGTCCCTGTTTGTGTTCTGGTTAGCGTTGCTATCCTTCTGTTACTATTGTGTGTTGGTTCGTTACTTCACCGCTAAGTTTTCCTTCTCTCAAAGTATGTCCGTCTCCTCGGGCACAGTTTTTCTAGACTGAGTCTGCAGGAGGGGCATAGAGGGGAGGAGCCAGCACACACTGAAGATTTCTTAAAGTGCCAGGCTCCAATGGACCCGATCTATACCCCATGGTACTAACACTTCCCAGTATCCCCTACAGACTACGAGAAAATAAATTACCGGCAGGTATTAGATTCCTATTTCTCTGACGTCCTAGTGGATGCTGGGACTCCGTCAGGACCATGGGGATTAGCGGCTCCGCAGGAGACAGGGCACAAAAATAAAAGCTTTAGGACTAGGTGGTGTGCACTGGCTCCTCCCCCTATGACCCTCCTCCAAGCCCCAGTTAGGTTTTTGTGCCCGTCCGAGCAGGGTGCAATCTAGGTGGCTCTCCTAAAGAGCTGCTTAGAAAAAGTTATTAGGTTTTTTATTTTCAGTGAGTCCTGCTGGCAACAGGCTCACTGCAACGAGGGACTTAGGGGAGAAGAAGTGAACTCACCTGCGTGCAGGATGGATTGGCTTCTTAGGCTACTGGACACCATTAGCTCCAGAGGGATCGAACACAGGCCCAGCCATGGAGTTCGGTCCCGGAGCCGCGCCGCCGACCCCCTTGCAGATGCCGAAAAGTGAAGAGGTCCAGAAACCGGCGGCAGAAGACTTTTCAGTCTTCATGAGGTAGCGCACAGCACTGCAGCTGTGCGCCATTGTTGTCAGCACACTTCACACCAGCGGTCACTGAGGGTGCAGGGCGCTGGGGGGGGGCGCCCTGGGCAGCAATGATAATACCTTGTTCTGGCTAAAAATACATCACATATAGCCCCTGGGGCTATATGGATGTATTTAACCCCTGCCAGGTCTCACAAACACCGGGAGAAGAGCCCGCCGAAATAGGGGGCGGGGCCTATCTCCTCAGCACACAGCGCCATTTTCCTGCACAGCTCCGCTGCGAGGAAGGCTCCCAGGACTCTCCCCTGCACTGCACTACAGAAACAGGGTAAAAAAACAGAGAGGGGGGGCACTTTTTTGGCGATATTGATATATTAAGCTGCTATAAAGGAAACAACACTTCTGTAGGGTTGTTCCTATATATTTATAGCGCTTGGGTGTGTGCTGGCAAACTCTCCCTCTGTCTCCCCAAAGGGCTAGTGGGGTCCTGTCTTCGATAAGAGCATTCCCTGTGTGTCTGCTGTGTGTCGGTACGTGTGTGTCGACATGTATGAGGACGATGTTGGTGTGGAGGCGGAGCAATTGCCGGTAATGGTGATGTCACCCCCTAGGGAGTCGACACCGGAATGGATGGCTTTGTTTATGGAATTACGTGATAATGTCAGCACGTTACAAAAATCAGTTGACGACATGAGACGGCCGGCAAACCAGTTAGTACCTGTCCAGGCGTCTCAGACACCGTCAGGGGCTGTAAAACGCCCTTTACCTCAGTCGGTCGACACAGACCCAGACACGGACACCGAATCTAGTGTCGACGGTGAAGAAACAAACGTATTTTCCAGTAGGGCCACACGTTATATGATCACGGCAATGAAGGAGGCTTTGCATATCTCTGATACTGCAAGTACCACAAAAAGGGGTATTATGTGGGGTCTAAAAAAAAAAACTACCTGTAGTTTTTCCTGAATCAGAGGAATTGAATGAAGTGTGTGATGAAGCGTGGGTTAACCCCGATAGAAAACTGCTAATTTCAAAGAAGTTATTGGCATTATATCCTTTCCCGCCAGAGGTTAGGGCGCGCTGGGAAACACCCCCTAGGGTGGATAAGGCACTCACATGCTTATCAAAACAAGTGGCGTTACCGTCTCCTGAAACGGCCGCCCTCAAGGATCCAGCTGATAGGAGGCTGGAAACTACCCTGAAAAGTATATACACTCATACGGGTGTTATACTGCGACCAGCCATCGCCTCTGCATGGATGTGCAGTGCTGGGGTGGTTTGGTCGGATTCCCTGACTGAAAATATTGATACCCTGGATAGGGACAGTATTTTATTGACTATAGAGCAATTAAAGGATGCTTTTCTTTATATGCGAGATGCTCAGAGGGATATTTGCACTCTGGCATCGAGAGTAAGTGCGATGTCCATATCTGCCAGAAGAAGTTTATGGACGCGACAGTGGTCAGGTGATGCGGATTCCAAACGGCATATGGAAGTATTGCCGTATAAAGGGGAGGAATTATTTGGGGTCGGTCTATCGGATTTGGTGGCCACGGCAACAGCCGGGAAATCCACCTTTTTACCTCAGGTCCCCTCCCAACAGAAAAAGACACCGTCTTTTCAGCCGCAGTCCTTTCGTTCCTATAAGAACAAGCGGGCAAAAGGACAGTCATATCTGCCCCGAGGCAAAGGAAAGGGTAAGAGAGTGCACCAAGCAGCTCCCTCCCAGGAGCAGAAGCCCTCCCCGGCTTCTGCAAAGCCCTCAGCATGACGTTGGGGCTTTACAAGCGGACTCAGGGGCGGTGGGGGGTCGACTCAAGAATTTCAGCGCACAGTGGGCTCACTCACAGGTGGACCCCTGGATCCTGCAGGTAGTATCTCAGGGTTACAGGTTGGAATTCGAGAAGTCTCCCCCTCGCCGGTTCCTAAAGTCTGCTCTGCCAACGTCTCCCTCAGACAGGGCGACGGTATTGGAAGCCATTCACAAGCTGTATTCTCAGCAGGTGATAGTCAAGGTACCCCTCCTACAACAGGGAAAGGGGTATTATTCCACACTATTTGTGGTACCGAAGCCGGACGGCTCGGTAAGACCTATTCTAAATCTGAAATCTTTGAACCTGTACATACAAAAATTCAAGTTCAAGATGGAGTCACTCAGAGCAGTGATAGCGAATCTGGAAGAAGGGGACTTTATGGTGTCCCTGGACATCAAGGATGCTTACCTGCATGTCCCAATTTGCCCTTCACATCAAGGGTACCTCAGGTTCGTGGTGCAAAACTGTCATTATCAGTTTCAGACGCTGCCGTTTGGATTGTCCACGGCACCTCGGGTCTTTACCAAGGTAATGGCCGAAATTATGTTTCTCTGACGTCCTAGTGGATGCTGGGAACTCCGTAAGGACCATGGGGGATAGCGGCTCCGCAGGAGTCTGGGCACATCTAAAGAAAGCTTTAGGATCACCTGGTGTGCACTGGCTCCTCCCCCTATGACCCTCCTCCAAGCCCCAGTTAGATTTCTGTGCCCGACGAGAAGGGTGCACACTAGGGGCTCTCCTGAGCTCTTTGTGAAAGTTTTAGTTTAGGTTTATTATTTTCAGTGAGACCTGCTGGCAACAGGCGTACTGCATCGTGGGACTAAGGGGAGAAGAAACGGACTCACCTGCGTGCAGAGTGGATCGGGTTTCTTAGGCTACTGGACATTAGCTCCAGAGGGACGATCACAGGTTCAGCCTGGATGGGTCCCGGAGCCGCGCCGCCGGCCCCCTTACAGAGCCAGAAGAGCGAAGAGGTCCGGTGAAATCGGCGGCAGAAGACGATCCTGTCTTCAGATAAGGTAGCGCACAGCACCGCAGCTGTGCGCCATTGCTCTCAGCACACTTCACACTCCGGTCACTGAGGGTGCAGGGCGCTGGGGGGGCAGCGCCCTGAGACGCAATAAAACGATAAAAACCTTATATGGCTAAAATAAATGCATCACATATAACTCCTGGGCTATATGGATGCATTTAACCCCTGCCAAAACATACAGAAAAACGGATGATAAGGACGCCGAGAAAGGGGCGGAGCCTATCTCCTCAGCACACTGGCGCCATTTTCCCTCACAGCTCAGTTGGAGGGAAGCTCCCTGGCTCTCCCCTGCAGTCACTACACTACAGAAAGGGGTTATAAAAGAGAGGGGGGCACAAATTAGGCGCAGTATAAACAATACAGCAGCTATAAAGGGAAAAACACTTATATAAGGTTATCCCTATATATATATATATATATATATATATATATATATATATATATATATATATATATATATATATATATATATATAGCGCTCTGGTGTGTGCTGGCAAACTCTCCCTCTGTCTCCCCAAAGGGCTAGTGGGTCCTGTCCTCTATCAGAGCATTCCCTGTGTGTGTGCTGTGTGTCGGTACGTTTGTGTCGACATGTATGAGGAGAAAAATGATGTGGAGACGGAGTAGAGTGTCTGTAATAGTGTTATCACCCCCTAGGGGGTCGACACCTGAGTGGATGTACTGTTGAAATTGCGTGACAGTGTCAGCTTTGTATAAAAGACAGTGGTTGACATGAGACAGCCGGCTACTCAGCTTGTGCATGTCCAGACGTCTCATACAGGGGCTCTAAAGCGCCCGTTACCTCAGATACAGACGCCGACACGGATACTGACTCCTGTGTCGACGGTGAAGAGACAACCGTGATTTCCAATAGGGCCACTCATTGCATGATTGATGCAATGGAAAATGTTTACACTTTTCTGATAATATGAATACCACCAAAAAAAGGGGTATTATGTTTGGTGAGGAAAAACTTCCTGTAGTTTTCCTAAATCTGAAAAATAAAATGAGGTGTGTGATGATGCGTGGGTTTCCCCCCGATAACAATTGATAATTCTAAAAAGTTATTGGCAGTATACCTTTTCCCGCCAGAGGTTAGGGTGCGTTGGGAAACACCCCCTACAGGGGATAAGGCGCTCACACGCTTGTAAGAACAAGGGCTCTACCCTCTCTTGAGATGGTTGCCCTTAAGGATCCTGCTGATAAAAAGCAGGAGGGTATCCTAAAATGTATTTACACACATACTAGTGTTATACTGCGACCAGAAATCGCCTCAGCCTGGATGTGCAGTGCTGGGTTGGCGTGGTCGGATTCCCTGACTGGAAATATTGATATCCTAGATAAGGACAGTATATTATTGCCTATAGAGCAATTAAAAGATGCATTTCTATATATGCATGATGCACAGCGGAATATTTGCCGACTGGCATCAAGTATAAGTGCGTTGTATTCTACCAGTAAAGTGGTCAGGGATTCCAAACGGCATTTGGAAGTATTGCCTTAAAAAAAAAGGGGATGTACCCTAGGTCGCCTCTCAAAATAAGACGCCGTATTATCAGGCGCAGTCCTGGTTGGCAAGCGGACAAAAGGGTTCCTCTTTTCTGCTCGTGACAGAGGGAGAGGAAAATGGCTGCAGAGATCAGCCAGTTCCCAGGAACAGAAACCCTTTTCCGCCTCTGCCAAGCCCTCAGTATGACGCTAAGACTTTACAAGTTCAGGCACGGTGGGGGCCCGTTCTCAGTGAATTTCAGTGCGCAGTGGGCTCACTCGCAAGTAGACCCCGGGATCCTTCAGGTGTTATCTCAGGGGTACAAAATTGGAATTCGAGACGTATTCCCCTCGCCGTTTCCAAAAAGTCTGTTTTACCGACGTCTCCCGCTGACAGGGAGGCAGTTTTGGAAGCCATTCACAAGCTGTATTCCCAGCAGGTGATAATTAAGGTACCCCTCCTGCAACAGGGAACGGGGTATTATTCCACACTATTGTGGTACCGAAGCCAGACGGCTCGGTGAGACCGATTTTAAAATCTAAAATCTTTGAACACTTACATACAGAGGTTCAAATTCAAAATTGAGTCACTCAGAGCAGTGATTGCAAACCTGGAAGAAGGGGACTACATGATGTCTCGGGACATCAAGGATGCTTACCTTCATGTCAAAATTTACCCTTCTCACCAAGGGTATCTCAGGTTATGGTACAGAACTGTCACTATCAGTTCAGACGCTGCCGTAGGGAGGGTCCACGGCACCCCGGGTCTTTACTGAAGTAATGACCGAAATGATGATATTCCTTCAAAGGAAGGGAATTTTTAGTTATCCTTTACTTGGACGATTCCCTGATAAGGGTAAGATCCAGGGAACAGTTGGAGATCGGTGTAGCACTATCTCAGGTAGTGTTGCGGCAGCACGATTGGATTCTCAATATTCCAGATTCGCAGCTGGTTCCGACGACTTGTCTTCTGTTCCTAGGGATGATCCTGGACACAGTCCAGAAAGAAGGTGTTTCTCCCGGAGGAAAAAGCCAGGGAGTTATCCGAGCTAGTCAGGAACCTCCTAAAACCAAACCAAGTCTCAGTGCATCAATGCACAAGGGTTCTGGGTAAAAATGGTGGCTTCCTACGAAGCAATCCCATTCGGCAGATTCCACGCAAGACTTTCCAGTGGAACCTACTGGACAAATGGTCCGGGTCGCATCTTCAGATGCATCAGCGGATAACCCTGTCACCAGGGACAAGGGTATCCCTCCTGTGGTGGTTGCAGAGTGCTCATCTTCTAGAGGGCCGCAGATTCGGCATTCAGGACTGGATCCTGGTGACCACGGATGCCAGCCTGCGAGGCTGGGGAGCAGTCACACAGGGAAGATATATCCAGGGCTTATGGTCAAGCCTGGAGACATCACTTCACATAAATATCCTGAAGCTAAGGGCCATTTACAATGCTCTAAGCTTAGCAAGACCTCTGCTTCAAGGTCAGCCGGTGTTGTTCCAGTCGGACAACATTACGGCAGTCACCCACGTAAACAGACAGGGTGCCACAAGAAGCAGGAGGGCAATGGCAGAAGCTGCAAGGATTCTTCGCTGGGCGAAAAACCATGTGATAGCACTGTCAGCAGTTTTCATTCCGGGAGTGGACAACTGGGAAGCAGATTTCCTCAGCACGACCTCCACCCGGGAGAGTGGGGACTTCACCCAGAAGTCTTCCACATGATTATAAACCGTTGGGAAAAACTCGACAGGTATTGCGCCAGGTCAAGGGACCCTCAGGCAATAGCTGTAGATGCTCTGGTAACACCGTGGGTGTACCAATCAGGGTATGGGTTCCCTCCTCTGCCTCTCATACCCAAGGTACTGAGATTGATAAGATGGAGAGGAGTAAGCACTATATTAGTGGCTCCGGATTGGCCAAGAAGGACTTGGTAACCGGAACTTCAAGAGATGCTCACGGAGGATCCGTGGCCTCTACCTCTAAGAAGGGACCTGCTTCAGCGGGGACCTTGTCTGTTCCAAGACTTGCTGCGGCTGCGTTGACGGCATGGCGGTTGAACGCCGGATCCTGAAGAAAAAAGGCATTCCGGATGAAGTCATCCCTATCCTGATCAAGGCCGGGAAGGATGTAACCGAAAAACATTATCACCGCATTTGGCGAAAATATGTTGCGTGGTGCGAGGCCAGTAAGGCTCGATGGAGGAAATTCAACTGGGTCGATTCCTACATTTCCTGCAAACAGGAGTATCTATGGGCCTGAAATTGGGGTCCATTAAGGTTCAAATTTCGGCTCTGTCGATTTTCTTCCAAAAAAGAACTAGCTTCAGTCCCTGAAGTTCAGACGTTTGTTAAAGGGGTACTGCATATACAGACTCCTTTTGTGCCTTCAGTGGCACTTTGGGATCTCAAGGTGGTTTTTGGGTTCCAAAAGTCACATTGGTTTGACCCACTTAAATCTGTGGAGTTAAAATATCTCACAGAAAAAGTGGTCATGCTGTTGGCTATGGCCTGGGCCAGGCGCGTGTCAGAATTGGTGGCTTTATCCTGTAAAAGCCCTTATCTGAGTGTCCATTCGGACAGGGCGGAATTGAGGACTCGTCCTCAGTTTCTCCCTAAGGTGGTTTCAGCGTTCACCTGAACCAAACCTATTGTGGTGCCTGCGGCTACTAGGGACTTGGGGGACTCCAAGTTGCTAGACGTTGTCAGGACCCGGAAAATATATGTTTCCAGGACGGCTGGAGTCAGGAAATCTGACTTGCTGTTTATCCTGTATGCACCCAACTAGCTGGGTGCTCCTGCTTCTAAGCAGACTATTGCTCGTTGGATTTGTAGTACAATTCAGCTTGCACATTCTGTGGCAGGCCTGCCACAGCCAAAAATCTGTAAATGCCCACTCCACAAGGAAGGTGGGCTCATCTTGGGCAGCTGCCAAGGGGTCTCGGCTTTACAACTTTGCCGAGCAGTTACTTGGTCAGGAGCAAATACGTTTGTAAAATTCTACAAATTTGATACCCTGGCTGAGGAGGACCGGGAGTTCTCTCATTGGGTGCTGCAGAGTCATCCGCACTCTCCCGCCCGTTTTGGGAGCTTTGGTATAATCCCCATGGTCCTTACGGAGTTCCCAGCATCCACTAGGACGTCAGAGAAAATAAGAATTTACTTACCGATAATTCTATTTCTCGTAGTCCGTAGTGGATGCTGGGCGCCCATCCCAAGTGCGGATTGTCTGCAATACTGGTACATAATTATTGTTACCAAAAAATTCGGGTTATTGCTGTAGTGAGCCATCTTTTCTAGAGGCTCCTCTATTATCATGCTGTTAACTGGGTTCAGATCACAAGTTGTACAGTGTGATTGGTGTGGCTGGTATGAGTCTTACCCGGGATTCAAAATCCTTCCTTATTGTGTACGCTCGTCCGGGCACAGTATCCTAACTGAGGCTTGGAGGAGGGTCATAGGGGGAGGAGCCAGTGCACACCAGGTGATCCTAAAGCTTTCTTTAGATGTGCCCAGACTCCTGCGGAGCCGCTATCCCCCATGGTCCTTACGGAGTTCCCAGCATCCACTACGGACTACGAGAAATAGAATTATCGGTAAGTAAATTCTTATTTTCTTCTGCGAAGAAAAGGCGTATTAATTATCCCTTACTTGGACGATCTCCTGATAAGGGCAAGGTCCAGAGAACAGCTGGGGGACGTAGTAGCACTAACCAAAGTAGTGCTGCAACAGCACGGGTGGATTCTGAATTTTCCAAAATCTCAATTGACCCCGACGACACGTCTGCTGTTCCTGGGAATGATTCTGGACACGGTTCAGAAAAAGGTGTTTCTTCCGGAGGAGAAAGCCAGGGAGTTATCCGAACTTGTCGGGAACCTCCTAAAACCAGGAAAAGTGTCTGTGCATCAATGCACAAGAGTCCTGGGAAAAATGGTGGCTTCTTACGAAGCGATTCCATTCGGCAGATTCCACGCACGAACTTTTCAGTGGGATCTGCTGGACAAATGGTCCGGATCGCATCTGCAGATGCATCAGCGGATAACTTTGTCTCCACGGACAAGGGTGTCTCTTCTGTGGTGGTTGCAGAGTGCTCATCTGTTAGAGGGCCGCAGATTCGGCATACAGGACTGGGTCCTGGTGACCACGGATGCCAGTCTGAGAGGCTGGGGAGCGGTCACACAGGGAAGAAACTTCCAGGGAGTGTAGTCAAGCCTGGAGATGTCTCTTCACATAAATATACTGGAGCTAAGAGCGATTTACAATGCTCTAAGCCTGGCAAAACCCCTGCTTCAGGGTCAGCCGGTGTTGATCCAGTCGGACAACATCACGGCAGTCGCCCACGTAAACAGACAGGGCGGCACAAGAAGCAGGAGGGCAATGGCAGAAGCTGCAAGGATTCTTCGCTGGGCGGAAGATCATGTGATAGCACTGTCAGCAGTGTTCATTCCGGGAGTGGACAACTGGGAAGCGGACTTCCTCAGCAGACACGATCTACACCCGGGAGAGTGGGGACTTCATCCAGAAGTCTTCCACATGATTGTGAACCGTTGGGAAAAACCAAAGGTGGATATGATGGCGTCCCGCCTCAACAAAAAACTGGACAGGTATTGCGCCAGGTCAAGAGACCCTCAGGCAATAGCTGTGGACGCTCTGGTAACACCGTGGGTGTTCCAGTCAGTGTATGTGTTTCCTCCTCTGCCTCTCATACCAAAAGTACTGAGAATTATACGGCAAAGGGGAGTAAGAACGATACTCGTGGCTCCGGATTGGCCAAGAAGAACTTGGTACCCGGAACTTCAGGAGATGCTCACGGAAGATCCGTGGCCTCTACCTCTAAGACGGGACCTGCTTCAGCAGGGACCGTGTCTATTCCAAGACTTACCGCGGCTGCGTTTGACGGCATGGCTGTTGAACGCCAAATTCTAAGGGAAAAAGGCATTCCGGAAGAGGTCATCCCTACCCTGGTAAAAGCCAGGAAGGAGGTGACTGCACAACATTATCACCGCATTTGGAGAAAATATGTTGCGTGGTGTGAGGCCAGGAAGGCCCCGACGGAGGAATTTCAACTGGGTCGATTCCTACATTTCCTGCAAACAGGATTGTCTATGGGCCTCAAATTAGGGTCCATTAAGGTTCAAATTTCGGCCCTGTCGATTTTCTTCCAGAAAGAATTGGCTTCAGTTCCTGAAGTCCAGACTTTTGTAAAAGGAGTACTACATATACAGCCCCCGGTTGTGCCCCCAGTGGCTCCGTGGGATCTTAATGTAGTTTTGGATTTTCTCAAATCCCATTGGTTTGAGCCACTCAAATCGGTGGATTTGAAATATCTTACATGGAAAGTAACCATGCTACTGGCCCTTGCTTCAGCCAGGAGAGTGTCAGAATTGGCGGCTTTATCGTATAAAAGCCCATATCTGATTTTCCATTCGGACAGGGCAGAACTGCGGACGCGTCTTCAGTTTCTGCCTAAGGTGGTTTCAGCGTTTCACCTGAACCAGCCTATTGTGGTGCCTGCGGCTACTAGCGATTTGGAGGATTCCAAGTTGCTGGACGTTGTCAGGGCATTGAAAATATATATTTCAAGGACGGCTGGAGTCAGAAAATCTGACTCGCTGTTTATACTGTATGCACCCAACAAGCTGGGTGCTCCTGCTTCTAAGCAGACGATTGCTCGTTGGATTTGTAGCACAATTCAACTTGCACATTCTGTGGCAGGCCTGCCACAGCCTAAATCTATCAAGGCCCATTCCACAAGGAAGGTGGGCTCATCTTGGGCGGCTGCCCGAGGGGTCTCGGCATTACAACTCTGCCGAGCAGCTACGTGGTCGGGGGAGAACACGTTTGTAAAATTCTACAAATTTGATACCCTGGCTAAAGAGGACCTGGAGTTCTCTCATTCGGTGCTGCAGAGTCATCCGCACTCTCCCGCCCGTTTGGGAGCTTTGGTATAATCCCCATGGTCCTGACGGAGTCCCAGCATCCACTAGGACATCAGAGAAAATAAGATTTTACTTACCGATAAATCTATTTCTCGTAGTCCGTAGTGGATGCTGGGCGCCCATCCCAAGTGCGGATTGTCTGCAATACTTGTACATAGTTATTGTTAAAAAAAAAATCGGGTTGTTATTGTTGTGAGCCGTCTGTTCAGAGGCTCCTACGTTTGTCATACTGTTAACTGGGTTCAGATCACAGGTTATACGGTGTGATTGGTGTGGCTGGTATGAGTCTTACCCGGGATTCAAAATCCTTCCTTATTGTGTACGCTCGTCCGGGCACAGTATCCTAACTGAGGCTTGGAGGAGGGTCATAGGGGGAGGAGCCAGTGCACACCACCTAGTCCTAAAGCTTTTATTTTTGTGCCCTGTCTCCTGCGGAGCCGCTAATCCCCATGGTCCTGACGGAGTCCCAGCATCCACTACGGACTACGAGAAATAGATTTATCGGTAAGTAAAATCTTATTTTTTCCTATCTGCGTCAGGCAAGGTCAGCCACAATTCTTGCGACACAAGAGGCTGGAAGTGGTTATCACTGACGTCGGAGGCCCTCCTTAAAAACACCTGGGCATGCCTGTGTTTTTTTCAGACACACCCAGAAAATGGCAGGTTTGCGCCCAAAAACGCCGGCTTCCTGTCAGTCAAACAGCGGCTGCATTGCGATCATGATGTCTACGCAATTTCTGTTTCTATTTTTACTTGCGCGTGTGCAATGCGAATGCTGCACATGCGTAATTTGTTCGATAATCGGATGGATTGTGAATCGCAAAGCTTACTGAATGAGGTCCTATGTGTATTCTGTGTGGAACTCATTACTGTGTGCTTTGGGTTACATGCATGTTCTATGTGTGCAGCAGGTGTGTTCTATAATATCTGTATTGTTTGGTGGTCACTAAAATGCTCTCTATATTGCCTGGCGGTCACAAAAGTGCTCTAAGTATTTTATGGTAGTCACTAAAATTCTCTAGATACTGTATGGAGGTCATTAAAATGCTCTCAATATTGTCTGGCGGTCACAAAAGTGCTCTCCATATTGTATGGTAGTCACTAAAATGCTCTAGATATTGTATGGAGGTCATTAAAATGCTCTCCATATTGTCTGCCGGTCACTAAAATGCGCTCATTATTGTTTGGTGACAACTAAAATGTTCTCTGCATTGCATTGTAGTCACTAGAATGCTCTCCGTATTGTCTTGCAGTCCATAAAATGCTCTTCATATTGTCTGATCAAAAAAAATATTTCTACATTGCATGGCAGCAATTAGTATACTCTGTGTTGTATGACAATATTGAAAATAGCCTTTTAATTTTATAGCAGTCTCAAAATGATCTCTGAATTAAATGGCGGTGTGCAAAATGTTCTCCATATTGTATAACGGTCACAAAAAATGGTCTATGGCAATAATTAGTATATTCTGTGGTGGTCATAAAAATGCCATCTATATTGTGTGGTAGACACAAAATAATAAGATTCGTCTTCTGTGAGAGTGCCTCCATAGGCATAAAGCGCTTAAAGCCATCTGTGGATGGCGTAAATAATGTACAATAGTGATAGACATGCCCAATAGGCGGTGCCAGATACACCCAATAGGTGGTGCTAGACGCACTCCCTCTGGTGATGCACACCCTAGTAAAATTTTCTGTGCACGCCCATAGAGAGAGATATAATATAGACATAAGTAATATAGACATACATACATACATACATACATTGGTGCTTGAAAGTTTGTGAACCCCTCAGAAATGTCTATATTTCTGCTGAAATTTTGTCTAAAACTACCCGATTTTCACACAAGTCCTAAGAGTAGATAAAGAGAAACAAATCAAACAAATGAGGCAAAAAAATAAAAAAATAAAATAGACATGCTACTTTTTTTAATTAAGGCAATTGATCCAATATCACATTTCTGTGAGTAGAAGTATGTGATCCTTTGCTTTCAGCATCTGGTATGGCCCCCTTGTGCAGCAATAACTGCATGTAAACGTTTCCAGTAATTGTTGATTAGTCCTGATCATCAGCTTGGAGGAATTTTACCCCATTCCTCCGTCCAAAACAGCTTCAACTCTGATATGTTGGTGAGTTTCCTCCTGTGAACTGCTACTTTCAGGTCCTTCTATAACATTTCGATTGGATTAAGGTCAGGATTTTGACTTGGCCATTCCAAAACTTTAAATTTATTCTTCTTTAACCATCCTTTGGTCGAATGACTTGTGTGCCTTGGAGCGTTGTCTTACTGCGTGACCCACGTTCTCTTGAGATGGAGCTCATGGACAGATGTGCTGACATTTTCCTTTAGAATTTTCTGGTATAATTCAGAATGAATTGTCCCATCAATGATGGCAAGTCATCCTGGGCCAGATGCAGCAGTATCTTCTTAACATTTTCTGTATAGCAGAAAATGTTAAGCACTGTATGGAGCAATGGCTTGCCTTACTTTCAATTTTGTACTGTGTCTCTGAGTGCACACTTTCATGGCGCATGTGCTGTGCTGTAGGCGGCGTCTAACATACAGGGGCGTGGCTTCAAAGGGAAGGGGCGTGGCCACTGAATAGTACCAATTCACAGTAGTATCCATTGTTCAAATTACACCACACAGTAAGAGCCCCTTATACATGTTGCACAACACAGTAAGAGCCCCTTATGCACGTTACAGCACAGTAAGAGCCCCTACACAATGAGAGAGAAAGTGTGAGTAAAGTGTAGTGTGTGTGTGTGTGAGAGAGGGCAAGGTGTAGTGTGTGCGAGCATCCCCCCCAAGCTGCCACGATCAGCCAGTGTTCATGGCTCCCAGCGCCATCAATGCTCACCCACCACCACTGCGGAGCTGTCTCGCTGCCTCTCCCTTCAGTGTTTCGGCTCCCGACTGACCCTGCAAACGTCACGTCCCCCCTCTGGCATATGTATATATTCCAGCGATTGCTGTTAAAAAGGAGTGCACCAGGATAAACACGCCGGGCTGAACGGCTTATTTAAAAAAGTGCTGGCCACACACATTTATGCACACTGTATGAGCAGAAATTCACATTACAGCACACAGTATGAGCCGAAATTCACATTACAGCACAAGGTATGAGCCGAAATTCATATTACAGCACACGGTATGACCCACAATTCACATTACAGGCAGCACACAGTATGAGCCGAAATTCACATTACAGCACACGGTATGAACCACATTTCAGGGACAGGGAGAGAGAGTGACAGAGTGTGACAGCAGGGACAGAGAGAGTGACAGAAGGGACAGGGAAAGTGACAGCAGGGATATAGGGAAGCAGGGAAACATTACCTGATACGTGCAGCGGAGGTGCGGAAGGGACGGTTGGCTGCGGTGGAGGAGGAGCCCATGGTCTGCGGGGGATGCGGCGGTACTAAGCTGTCCGTTGTTGCTGTGGCGTTGATGTCCCTCTGACCACCGCCAGTTGTGGTCAGCTTTCAGTGGCGGTGCAGCGTGCGTTGGTCAGCGGTGGGCGGCTGTGAGATATATATATATATATATATATATATATATATATATATATTTATATATATATTTGTGGATATATATATATATATATATATATATATATATATATATATATATATATATATATACAATTTTGTTACATTTATTTTATATATTCCTCCATGTCCCTGTAGTCCAAGTGATCTGAGGGTGAGCTGCAGTCCAAGTGATCTGGCCCAGATCACTTGGACTGCAGCTCACACCCAGGTCACTTGGACTGCAGCTCATCCTCAGATCATCTGGGGGTGAGCTGCAGTCCAGGTGATCTGAGGGTGAGCTGGCCAGACACTTCCCACCCAGTACAGCTATGCAACCCCCTCCCCCCACATGCCCCCCGCCCCCTCATCTCGCCTGTGTGGTGATGCCGCGGGCCCCCGTCCCGGAGGGTGCAGGTGCTGCTGTGAGGAGTGCGGAGAACGAGGAAGGTAAGGAGCGGTTCCAGCGCTGCCCAGCGCCACATCGCATCCCCCAGCTCTCGTGTTCCCGGCCCGCTGCCTCCATACCTCCTGCTGCTATAGTGACGCCGCGCGCATGCCCCAGCATCCTGAGTGGCCGCGGCAGTGAGGGGAAAACTGTATAGCAGCGCCGAGACTGGGAGGAGACAGGTGGCCGCGGCGGTGAAGGGGGAAGACCCGAATATCAGGGACGGGGAGGAGACAGGTGGCTGCAGCGGTGAGGAGGGGACCCGAATGGCAGCGCCGGACGGGGAGGAGACAGGCGGCCGCACTGCAGCAGCATCATTTCCTCCCGTCACTCACTGTGCGCGCTGTTGTCAGACTTAAGCTCCGGCTTGGGGCGGGGGGAGGCAGAGCTGACCGTCACCTGTCTAATATTGAATGTGGTGGCGGCTGCTGGTTGCGCCCCAGATCATCCTAGTTACGGCTCTGGTCACTCATATGCATGTAAAGACTTTAAACATCGGCCAACTGCACATGATATTGACACAGCACCTGACCAATTCAGGACCTAAATTTGCAGCAACCAGTTCCCCAATTTAAAATTGAAGTTGCAAACACAAATGAGCCCTTGTAATGTAGCTACTGTGTGTATGAGTGTGTGTACATATATATAGTCACAATTACCCACAATGTGCTAAAATCTTAAAAGAAATCAATAAAACCAATCAGTGATACTTAGTCAATATAGGCTCCAATCCCAAAGGCTGTCCTTTTGCCAGTCCAATGACAGATGTAGTTTTAGTAGACTTTGGGGGTCTGTAGGATGCGCAACCACAATATCTGAAGTAACACTTCAATATCCTGGATGGATATATTCCTTGGAGACGTTTTAAGAGGTTTTCTTCTTTATATTTCTATAAAGAGACCCTCATACCAGAGTTCACCAAAAAGACACAATTCCTATATATATCTCTTTCATTCCTGTATACATCTCTTTTAATTTTAAAAAGGATCCTACATATCAAATGCAGAGTGATTTAGGTGGGCCAGGAGCCAAATGTAATAGAGTGAGAGTTTCAGAAAGTGAGAGATTTGGTAAGGGTTTTGCAGTTTTTCTCTGACGTCCTAAGTGGATGCTGGGACTCCGTAAGGACCATGGGGATAGCGGTTCCGCAGGAGACTGGGCACAACTAAAGAAAGCTTTAGGACTACCTGGTGTGCACTGGCTCCTCCCTCTATGACCCTCCTCCAGACCCCAGTTAGAATCTTGTGCCCGGCTGAGCTGGATGCACACTAGGGGCTCTCCTGAGCTCCTAGAAAAAAAAAGAAAATATGTTGCGTGGTGTGAGGCCAGGAAGGCCCAACGGAGGAATTTCAGTTGGGCCGTTTTCTGCACTTCCTACAGTCAGGGGTGACTATGGGCCTAAAATTGGGTTCCATTAAGGTCCAGATTTCGGCTCTGTCGATTTTCTTCCAGAAAGACCTGGCTTCACTGCCTGATGTTCAGACATTTGTTAAGGGAGTGCTGCATATTCAGCCCCCTTTTGTGCCTCCAGTGGCACCTTGGGATCACAACGTGGTGTTGGATTTCCTAAAGTCACATTGGTTTGAGCCACTAAAAACCGTGGATTTGAAATATCTCACGTGGAAAGTGGTCATGCTGTTGGCCTTGGCTTCGGCCAGGCGTGTGTCAGAATTGGCGGCTTTGTCATATAAAAGCCCTTATCTGATTTTCCATATGGATAGGGCAGAATTAAGGACTCGTCCCCAGTTTCTCCCTAAGGTGGTATCAGCTTTTCATTTGAACCAACCTATTGTAGTGCCTGCGGCTACTAAGGACTTGGAGGATTCCAAGTTGTTGGACGTAGTCAGGGCCCTGAAAATTTATGTTTCCAGGACAGCTAGTGTCAGGAAAATTGACTCGCTATTTATCCTGTATGCACCCAACAAGCTGGGTGCTCCTGCTTCAAAGCAGACTATTGCTCGCTGGATTTGTAGTACGATTCAGCTTGCACATTCTGCGGCTGGACTGCCGCATCCTAGATCAGTGAAAGCCCATTCCACGAGGAAGGTGGGCTCTTCTTGGGCGGCTGCCCGAGGGGTCTCGGCTTTACAACTTTGCCGAGCAGCTACTTGGTCGGGGTCAAACACATTTGCTAAATTTCTCTAACGTCCTAGTGGATGCTGGGAACTCCGTAAGGACCATGGGGAATAGCGGGCTCCGAAGGAGGCTGGGCACTCTAGAAAGATCTTAGACTACCTGGTGTGCACTGGCTCCTCCCACTATGACCCTCCTCCAAGCCTCAGTTAGATTTCGTGCCCGGCCGAGGTTGGATGCACACTAGGGGCTCTCCTGAGCTCTTAGAAAGTTATAGTCTTAGAATTTGTTATTTTCAGTGAGACCTGCTGGCAACAGGCTCACTGCAGCGAGGGACTAAGGGGAGAAGAAGCGAACTCGCCTGCTTGCAGCCGGATTGGGCTTCTTAGGCTACTGGACACCATTAGCTCCAGAGGGATCGACCGCAGGCCCAGCCTTGATGTTCGGTCCCGGAGCCGCGCCGCCGTCCCCCTTACAGAGCCAGAAGCAAGAAGATGGTCCGGAAAATCGGCGGCATGAAGACTCTGTCTTCACCAAGGTAGCGCACAGCACTGCAGCTGTGCGCCATTGCTCCTCTCACACACTTCACACTCCGGTCACTGAGGGTGCAGGGCGCTGGGGGGGGCGCCCTGAGGCAGCAATAAAAACACCTTGGCTGGCTAAAATACCTCAATATATGGCCCCAGGGGCTATATATGAGGTAAATACCCCTGCCAGAATTCCATAAAAAACGGGAGAATAGGCTGCAAAAAAGGGGCGGAGCCTATCTCCTCAGCACACTGGCGCCATTTTTCCCTCACAGCTCGGCTGGAGGGAAGCTCCCTGGCTCTTCCCTGCAATCTACAGTACAGTAAGAGGGAAAAGAGAGGGGGGGCATTAAAATTGGCACTGTATACAGTATATTATATAAAAGCTATTAGGGACATAACTCAGTTAGTCCCTGTATATATATAGCGCTCTGGTGTGTGCTGGCATACTCTTACTCTGTCCCCCCAAAGGGCTTTTGTGGGTCCTGTCCTCGTTTAGAGCATTCCCTCTGTGTCTGCGGTGTGTCGGTACGGCTGTGTCGACATGTTGAATGAGGAGGCTTATATGGTGACAGAACAGAGGCCGATATATGTGATGTCGCCCCCTGTGGGGCCGACACCAGAGGGATGGATAGGTGAAAGGTATTAACCGACAGTGTCAACTCCTTACATAAAAGGGTGGATGACGTAACAGCTGTGGGACAGCCGGCTTCGCAGCCCGCGCCTGCCCAGGCGTCTCAAAGGCCATCAGGGGCTCAAAAACGCCCGCTCTCTCAGATGGCAGACACAGATGTCGACACGGAGTCTGACTCCAGTGTCGACAAGGTGGAGACATATACACAATCCACTAGGAACATCCGTGACGTGATCCCGGCAATAAAAAATGTGTTATACATTTCTGACTTTAACCCAAGCACCTCTAAAAATGGGTTTTAGGTTTGGGGAGAAAAAACAGGCAGTGTTTTGTTCCCCCATCAGATGAATAAATGAAGTGTGTGAAAGCATGGGTTCCCCCGTTAAGAAACTGGTAATTTATAAAAAGTTACTGATGGCGTACCCTTTCCCGCCAGGTGGATAAGTTACGCTGGGAGATATCCCCTAGGGGGGATAAGGCGCTCACACGTTTGTCAAAAAAGGTGGCACTGCCGTCTTAGGATACGGCCACTTTAATAGGTACCTGTTGATAAAAAACAGGAGGCTATCCTGAAGTCTGTATTTACACACTCAGGTACTAGACTGAGACCTGCAGATAGTGCTGCTGCATCGTGGTCGGTGACCCTGTCAAACAGGGATACTAGTTGGAAAACATAAAAACATATTAAAGACGTCGTCTTATATATGGGGGATGCACAGAGGGATATTTTGCCGGCTGGCATCCAAAATAAATGTAATGTCCATTCTGTCAGGAGGGTATTAGAGACCCGTCACTGGACAGGTGATGCTGACTTAAAAAGCGCATAGAGAGCCTTATAAGGGTGAGGAATTATTTGGGGATGGTCTCTGGGACCTCGTATCCACAGCAACTGCTGGGAAGAAATAATTTTACCTCAGGTTTCCTCACAGACAAAGGTACAGTCCTTTCGGCTTCAGAAAAGCAAGCGGGTCAAATGGCGCTTCCTTTCTGTACAGAGACAAGGGTAGAGGGAAAAAAGCTGCACCAGTCAGCCTGTTCCCAGAATCAAGATTCTTCCCCCGCCTCCTGTGAGGCCACGCCATGACGCGGGTGCTCCACAGGTGTAGCCAGGTACGGTGGGGGGCCGTCTCAAAAATTTCAGCAATTAGTGGGCTCGCTCACAGGTGATCCCTGTTTCTTTCAAGTAGTATTTCAGGGGTACAAGCTGGAATTCGAGATGTCTCCCCCCAGCCGTTTCCTAAAATATGCCTTGCTGACAACTCCCTCTGGCAGGGAGGCTGTGCTAGAGGCAATTAATAAGCGGTATTCCCAGCAGGTAATACTCAAGGTGCCCCTACTTCAACAAGGACGGGGTTACTATTCCACACGGGTTGGGGTACCGAAACCGCATGGTTCGGTGTGACCCATTTTATATTTAAAATCCTTGAACACAAAAATTCAAGTTCAAGATGGAATCGCTCAGGGCGGTTATTCCAAGCCTGGACGAGGGGGATTACATGGTATCCTGGGACATCAAGGATGCTTACCTGCATGTCCCCATTTACCATCCTCGCCAGGAGTACCTCAGATTTGTGGTACAGGATTACCATTACCAAGTCCAGACACTGCCGTTTGGACTGTACATGGCACCGAGGGTGTTTTATCAAGGTAATGGCCGAAATGTTGATACTCCTTCAAAAAAAGGGAGTTGTAATTATCCCGTACTTGGACAATCTCGTTATAAGGGCGAGGTCCAAGGAGCAGTTGGTAGTCGGGGTAGCACTATTTTGGAAAGTGCTACAACAGCATGGTTGGATTCTAAACAGTCCAAAGTCACAGCTGGTTCCTATGACACGTCTACTGTTCCTGGGGATGGTTCTGGACATAAACCAGAAATAGTGTTTCTCCCGGAGGAGAAAGCCAAGGAGTTGTCATCTCTAGTCAGAGACCTCCTGAAGCCAAAATAGGTAGCGGTGCATCATTGCACGCGAGTCCTGGGAAAAATGGTAGCTTCCTACGAAGCAATCCCATTAGGCAGGTTCCATACAAGAACTTTTCAGAGGGACCTGTTGGACAAGTGGTCCGGATCGCATCTTCCGATGCATAGGCTGATAACCCTGTCTCCAAGGACCAGGGTATCTCTACTGTGGTGGCTGCAGAGTGCCCATCTTCAAGAGGGCCGCAGGTTCGGCATACAGGACTAGGTCCTAGTGACCATGGATTCCAGCCTTTGAGGCTGGGAGGCAGTCACACAGGGAAGAAATTTCCAGGGACTTTGGTCAAGTCAGGTTATTTCCCTACACATAAATATTCTGGACCTGAGGGCCATTTACAATGCCCTGAGGCCGGCAAGGCCTCTGCTTCAAAACCAGCCGGTACTGATCCAATCAGACAACATCACGGCAGTCGCCCATGTAAACCAACAGGGCGGCACAAGAAGCAGGATGGCGATGGCAGAAGCCACAAGGATTCTCCGATAGGCGGAAAATCATGTGTTAGCACTGTCAGCAGTGTTCATTCCCGGAGTGGACAACTGGGAAGCAGATCTTCTCAACAGACACGACCTCCACCCGGGAGAATGGGGACTTCCTCCAGAAGTCTTCCAATAGGATTGTACACCATTGGGAAAGGCCACAGGTGGACATGATGGCGTCCCGCCTCAACAAAAAGCTATAAAAGATATTGCACCGGGTCAAGGGACCCTCAGGCGATAGCTATGGACGCTCTGGTAACACCGTGGGTGTACCAGTCGGTTTATGTGTTCTCCCCTCTGCCTCTCATACCAAAGGTACTGAGAATAATAAGAAGGCGAGGAGTAAGAACGATACTCGTGGATGGCCAAGAAGAGCTTGGTACCCAGAACTTCAAGAATTTATATCAGAGGACCCATGGCCTCTGCCACTCAGACAGGACCTGCGGCAGCAGGGGCCCTGTCTGTTCCAAGACTTACCGCGGCTGCGTTTGTCGCCATGGCGGTTGAACGCCGGATCCTGAAGGAAAAGGGCATTCCGGAGGAAGTCATTCCTACGCTTACTAAAGCCAGGAAAGAGGTTACAGCAACTCATTATCACCGCATATGGCGAAAATATGTTGCATGGGTGAGGCCGAAAGGGCCCCAACAGAGGAATTTCAACTAGGTCGATTTCTGCATTTCCTCAAGCAGGAGTGACTATGGGCCTTAAATTGGGTTCCATTAAGGTACAGATCTCGGCTCTGTCGATTTTCTTTCAAAAAGAACTAGCTTCAGTACCTGAAGTTCAGACATTTATAAAAGGAGTGCTGCAGAGTCAGCCCCCGTTTGTGCCTCCTGTGGCACCTTGGGATCTCAACGTGGTGTTGAGTTTCTTAAAATCACATTGGTTTGAATCACTAAAAACCGTGGATCTGAAATATCTCACGTGGAAGGTGGTTATGTTATTGGCCTTGGCTTCTGCCAGGCGAGTATCAAAGTTGGCGGCTTTGTCTGGTAAAAGCCCTTATTTGATTTTCCATATGGATAGGGCAGAATTGAGGACTCGTCCCCAGTTTCTCCCAAAGGTGGTGTCAGCGTTTCACCTGAACCAGCCTATTGTGGTGCCTAGGCTACTAGGGACTTGGAGGACTCCAAGTTGCTAGACGTTGTCAGGGCCCTGAAAATATATGTTTCCAGAACGGCTAGAGTCAGAAAATCTGACTCGCTGTTTATCCTATATGCACCTAACAAGCTGGGTGCTCCTGCTTCTAAGCAGACTATTGCTCGTTGGATTTGTAGTACAATTCAGCTTGCACATACTGTGGCAGGCCTGCCACAGCCAAAATCTGTCAATGCCCATTCCACAAGGAAGGGGGGCTCATCTTGGGCGGCTGCCCGAGAGGTCTCGGCTTTACAATTTTGCCGAGCAGCTACTTGGTCAGGGGCAAACACGTTTGCAAAAATTCTACAAATTTGATACCCTGGCTGAGGAGGACCTGGAGTTCTCTCATTCAGTGCTGCAGAGTCATCCGCACTCTCCCGCCCGTTTGGGAGCTTTGGTATAATCCCCATGGTCCTTACGGAGTTCCCAGCATCCACTAGGACGTCAGAGAAAATAAGAATTTACTCACCGGTAATTCTATTTCTCGTAGTCCGTAGTGGATGCTGGGCGCCCATCCCAAGTGCGGTTTATCTGCAATACTTGTACATAGTTATGGTTAACTAAATCGGGTTATTGTTGAGCCATCTGTTGAGAGGCTCTATTGTTTCATACTGTTAACTGTGTTTCATATCACGAGTTGTACGGTGTGATTGGTGTGGCTGGTATGAGTCTTACCCGGGATTCAAAATCCTTCCTTATTGTGTACGCTCGTCCGGGCACAGTACCTAACTGAGGCTTGGAGGAGGGTCATAGTGGGAGGAGCCAGTGCACACCAGGTAGTCTAAGATCTTTCTAGAGTGCCCAGCCTCCTTCGGAGCCCGCTATTCCCCATGGTCCTTACGGAGTTCCCAGCATCCACTACGGACTACGAGAAATAGAATTACCGGTGAGTAAATTCTTATTTTTACAAGCTTGATACCCTGGCTGAGGAGGACCTAGAGTTTGCTCATTCGGTGCTGCAGAGTCATCCGCACTCTCCCGCCCGTTTGGGAGCTTTGGTATAATCCCCATGGTCCTTACGGAGTCCCAGCATCCACTTAGGACGTCAGAGAAAATAAGATTTTACTCACCGGTAAATCTATTTCTCGTAGTCCGTAGTGGATGCTGGGCGCCCATCCCATGTGCGGATTGTCTGCAATACTTGTATATAGTTATTGTTAACTAAAGGGTTATTGTTGAGCCATCCGTTCAGAGGCTCCGTTATATTTCATACTGTTAACTGGGTATAGTATCACGAGTTATACGGTGTGATTGGTGTGGCTGGTATGAGTCTTACCCGGGATTCAAAATCCTTCCTTATTGTGTCAGCTCTTCCGGGCACTGTATCCTAACTGAGGTCTGGAGGAGGGTCATAGAGGGAGGAGCCAGTGCACACCAGGTAGTCCTAAAGCTTTCTTTAGTTGTGCCCAGTCTTTTGCGGAGCCGCTATCCCCATGGTCCTTACGGAGTCCCAGCATCCACTACGGACTACGAGAAATAGATTTACCGGTGAGTAAAATCTTATTTTTTTAAAGTGCCAATCATTTACACAGCAAGATCAACCTGTTTTTTCAGTGTAAATGATTGCAACTTTAAAAAAAAAACCTGAAAAACCTTACCAAATCTCTCACTTTCTGAAACTCTCACTCTATTACATTTGGCCCCCTATGTTAAACTTGATGTGTGAGCTCATATACACCAAGCGTGCTCCCTTTTCACTATTGCATTAATCGCCCAATGCGTTTTATCAACTTCTTCTTCAGGGGTGTTCAAGGGGCTCGATTCAATTCAGCACGGATTGAAAAGTGCTGGGAATTACAGTAGCTCCCAATGCTATCCAATTCTGCACGCTTTCATGTCAGGGGAAGGCCGGATCTCATGGACTAATCAGGGTGTTTAGGCGCAGGAATGGGTATTCTCTGTCTAAAGTGCCCGCTGCAACACAAAACAGCATCGTGGACCTAAGTTTTGTCGGAGGAGTGCGAGAATAAATCCTTTAGTCAGGGATGACAGTGTGCTGAATTGAAGAGCTTCGGGAGCTCCATCTTGGCGTTATTCATTCCACGCTGAATTGAATCGAGCTCATTGTTTACACTAGCATCTCCAAAAAAGATCTCAATTCTTCTACTCGAGGATGTATAATATGCTGAATTATTAGTTGAAAATTTCCTAGCAGTATAGTTTCCTCTTTAAAATCACTCCAAATGCTACAGCTGTCTCCTGTATGTTTTCTGTTCAGTCAAATGATGAATTAACAAGGTAAAAGGGTTGTGGAGAAATTAGAGTGTCCACAAGGCTCTTAATAGGGCAGTGTGTACGTTGTTCATAAAAATTGCTGCTCATAAGAATTGATAAAGGAAGATAATCCTAAATAGGTGTGTGTTTCAGGTATATAGCAAATTGTAATGTTAATTTCTCTATAGGTGCATACACACTGGGTGTTTTTGCCCAGCGTGTATGCACAGTGATGATCGCTGACATCGCTGGGCTGAAAAGCGCTCAGTGCATACACACACTGAGCGCTTTTCCCCGCTGCCAGTGATGTCAGCGGAGGTGAGCGGCTTTCCATAGCAGGACGCTGTCGTTCATCTGCTGGTACAGGTTGAGTATCCCTTATCCAAAATGCTTGGGACCAGAGGTATTTTGGATATGGGATTTTTCCGTATTTTGAAATAATTGCATACCATAATAAGATATCATGGTGATGGGACCTAAATCTAAGCACAGAATACATTTATGTTACATATACACCTTATACACACAGCCTGAAGGTCATTTTAGCCAATATTTTTTATAACTTTGTGCATTAAACAAAGTGTGTCTACATTCACACAATTCATTTATGTTTCATATACACCTTATACACACAGCCTGAAGGTAATTTAATACAATATTTTTAATAACTTTGTGTATTAAACAAAGTTTGTGTACATTGAGCCATCAAAAAACAAAGGTTTCACTATCTCACTCTCACGCAGAAAAGTCCGTATTTCGGAATATTCCGTATTTCGGAATATTTGGATATGGGATACTCAACCTGTAACACCAGCTGATGAACGGCGTCCACCAGCGATGAAGCGGGATCGCGCATCAGCGCTCATCGCCGGGACATACACACAGTTTTGAGGTGAAAGTGGGTCTAAACACCAAAAGTGAGCTGCTTTCAGTTCAAAATCGCCCAGTGTGTATGGGCCTTATGACATTTCTCCAGATCTTGATAGAAAAGATTGTAGAACTGTATACTTGTAAAGTCGTCACATTAATTTTCAGAGTAGAAAAATTTGCAGCATCTGACTTTTTTATTCTGATTCTTCCACTAGTGTAATTTTACTTGTGAAAGTTGCAATGTTAAGGGTCCTACACACTCGCAGATCCGCCGCTGAGCTGCCCGACGGCGGATACGGCCGACGGGCGACCCGGCAGCGGGGGGGAGGTGATGGGGGTAGTGAAGTTTCCTTACTCCCCCCGTCACCCGTCTCCATAGCAATGCATGCTAATATGGACAATCTCGTCCATATTGGCCTGCATGCATAAGCGACAGGGCACCAACGATTAACGAGCGCGGGGCCACGCATCGTTAATCGTTGGTGCCTGCACACTGCACGATATGAACGAGTTCTCATTCATTAATGAACGAGAACGTTCATATCGTGCATTTTATCTGCCAGTGTGTAGGGTCCTTTAGTTTCGCTTTCAGCTAACATATATTTCCAGTCCCCTCTCATAGGGCCTTACTCAGATGTGGCTGTTCTTGCAATTGCTATTGCTGTCTTTTGCCATTCGCAGTTGCAATTGTGTGATAATATGGGTAGAAGCTAACCTGAGCATAGGGATGCCCACTGCTGTTGCATCATTTCTGTCCGGCGTACAACTGTGGGTACATTGGTACCATTGTCGCAAATCAGGTCATGTCACAGATTGTAAGTGCCTCTGAAGACGCGCAGGCTGAGCTACTCTCCCGGGACACAGACCGCTTAACTGCTAATTTATGCACGGCTAAAAAACACGTCTTAATGGCCATAACATGCCTGCGTGTACCTGACCACTCCCCATTACCACCCTCAAACACTGTCTTCCTGTCACTCACTTTGCGACTAATTCCTTGGTGTGGCCACCATTACAGTTCAACCGCTGTGCATGTGCACTGCGGCTCAGACACATGCACAAACTCAGTCCGTTTAGTTCCTGGTTTGACGTCACAAACACGCCCTGCGTTCGGCCAGCCACTCCCCCGTTTCTTCAGCCACTCCTGCGTTTTTGCCTGACACGCCTGCGTTTTTTTTTTAGCACATTCCCAGAAAACGCTCAGTTCCCACCCAGAAACGCCCCATTCCTGTCTATCACTCACCGATCAGCAGTGCGACTGAAAAGCGCCGCACGAACAACAGCAAAACTGCTACGTTTTTAGTTAAATAACTAAGCGCATGCGCGCTGCGTACCATGCGCATGTGCATTTAGCAGCAAATCGCAGCATAGTGAAAATCGGCAACGAGCAAACAACTCGGAATGACCACCATAGTTCAGTATTAAATTGCTGCAAAATCTCTACTAAGGCCTGTTTAGTGCAGGTTATAGTTGGGTCCTCTTTCACAGGAGGATAGTGACAGGCTTGAAATACAAGAAACCTGTATAGTGGAACAGGGCTCTAATGTAGACCAAGTGCTATAAGTTATTAACGCACGCAGATCTGGTTAAGAGATGTATATACTCCTGAGGAAGCCGGGTGGCCAAGGGTGGATGATGATAGTGATGATGATGGTGGTGATTATGGTTGCAAGTACTAGCAAAATACTTGTGACTGGCTCTTTGCTAAAACTGTAACACCAGTTGGTGCTCTCTTCATCACTCAGTCATCGAAGGTGCTTTTGAGGATGTATTTAAACATTTATTTCTCTGACGTCCTAGTGGATGCTGGGACTCCGTCAGGACCATGGGGAATAGCGGCTCCGCAGGAGACAGGGCACAAAATTTAAAAGTTTGACCACTAGGTGGTGTGTACTGGCTCCTCCCCCTATGACCCTCCTCCAAGCCTCAGTTAGGTTTTTGTGCCCGTCCGAGCAGGGTGCAATCTAGGTGGCTCTCCTAAAGAGCTGCTTAGAAAAAGTTTGTTAGGTTTTTTATTTTCAGTGAGTCCTGCTGGCAACAGGCTCACTGCAACGAGGGACTTAGGGGAGAAGAAGTGAACTCACCTGCGTGCAGGATGGATTTGCTTCTTAGGCTACTGGACACTAGCTCCAGAGGGACGATCACAGGTACAGCCTGGATGGGTCACCGGAGCCGCGCCGCCGACCCCCTTGAGGATGCCGAATAGAGAAGAGGTCCAGAAACCGGCGGCAGAAGACGTCTCAGTCTTCATGAGGTAGCGCACAGCACTGCAGCTGTGCGCCATTGCTCTCCGCACACTTCACACCAGCGGTCACTGAGGGTGCAGGGCGCTGGGGGGGGCGCCCTGGGCAGCAATGTAATATACCTATTCTGGCTAAAATATATCACATATAGCCCCTGGGGCTATATGGATGTATTTAACCCCTGCCAGGTTCCAAAAAAACCGGGAGAAGAAGCCCGCCGAAAAGGGGGCGGGGCCTATTCTCCTCAGCACACAGCGCCATTTTCCTGCCCAGCTCCGCTGCGAGGAAGGCTCCCAGGACTCTCCCCTGCACTGCACTACAGAAACAGGGTAAAAACAGAGAGGGGGGGGGGGCACTTATTGGCGATATTTATAATATTTGAGCTGCTATAAAGGGAACACACTTATTAAGGTTGTCCCTATATATATTTATAGCGCTTGGGTGTGTGCTGGCAAACTCTCCCTCTGTCTCCCCAAAGGGCTAGTGGGGTCCTGTCTTCTATCAGAGCATTCCCTGTGTGTCTGCTGTGTGTCGGTACGTGTGTGTCGACATGTATGAGGACGATGTTGGCGTGGAGGCGGAGCAATTGCCTGTAATGGTGATGTCACCCCCTAGGGAGTCGACACCAGAATGGATGGCTTGGTTTATGGAATTACGGGATAGTGTCAGCACGCTACAAAAGTCGGTTGACGACATGAGACAGCCGGCAAACCAGTTAGTACCTGTCCAGGCGTCTCAGACACCGTCAGGGGCTGTAAAACGCCCTTTACCTCAGTCGGTCGACACAGACCCAGACACTGACACTGAATCCAGTGTCGACGGTGAAGAAACAAACGTATTTTCCAGTAGGGCCACACGTTATATGATCACGGCAATGAAGGAGGCTTTGCATATCTCTGATACTGCAAGTACCACAAAAAGGGGTATTATGTGGGGTGTGAAAAAACTACCGATAGTTTTTCCTGAATCAGAGGAACTGAATGAAGTGTGTGATGAAGCGTGGGTTACCCCAGATAGAAAACTGCTAATTTCAAAGAAGTTATTGGCATTATACCCTTTCCCGCCAGAGGTTAGGGCGCGCTGGGAAACACCTCCTAGGGTGGATAAGGCGCTCACACGCTTATCAAAGCAAGTGGCGTTACCGTCTCCTGATACGGCCGCCCTCAAGGATCCAGCTGATAGGAGGCTGGAGAATACATTAAAAAGTATATACACACATATGGGTGTTATACTGAGACCAGCAATCGCCTCAGCCTGGATGTGCAGTGCTGGCGTGGCTTGGTCGGAGTCACTGTCTGAAAATATTGATACCCTGGATAGGGACAGTATTTTACTGACTATAGAGCAGTTAAAGGATGCATTTCTTTATATGCGAGATGCACAGAGAGATATTTGCACTCTGGCATCAAGAGTAAGTGCGATGTCCATATCTGCCAGAAGAAGTTTATGGACGCGCCAGTGGTCAGGTGATGCGGATTCCAAACGACATATGGAAGTATTGCCGTATAAGGGGGAGGAATTATTTGGGGTCGGTCTATCGGATCTGGTGGCCACGGCAACGGCCGGAAAATCCACCTTTTTACCCCAGGTCACCTCCCAGCAGAAAAAGCCGCAGTCCTTTCGTTCCTATAAGAACAAACGAGCAAAAGGACATTCCTATTTGCCCCGAGGCAAAGGAAAGGGTAAGAGACTGCAACAAGCAGCTCCTTCCCAGGAGCAGAAGCCCTCCCCGGCTTCTACAAAGGCGTCAGCATGACGCTGGGACCTTACAAGCAGACTCAGGGGCGGTGGGGGGTCGCCTCAAACATTTCAGCGCACAGTGGGCTCACTCGCAGGTGGACCCCTGGATCCTGCAGGTAGTATCTCAGGGTTACAGGTTGGAATTCGAGAAGTCCCCTCCTCGCCGTTTCCTAAAGTCTGCTTTGCCAACGTCTCCCTCCGACAGGGCGACGGTATTGGAGGCCATTCACAAGCTGTATTCTCAGCAGGTGATAGTCAAGGTACCCCTCCTACAACAGGGACAGGGGTATTACTCCACGCTATTTGTGGTACCGAAGCCGGACGGCTCGGTAAGACCGATTCTAAATCTAAAATCTCTGAACCTGTACATACAAAAATTCAAGTTCAAGATGGAGTCACTCAGAGCAGTGATAGCGAATCTGGAAGAAGGGGATTTTATGGTGTCCTTGGACATCAAGGATGCTTACCTTCATGTTCCAATTTGTCCTTCACACCAAGGGTACCTCAGGTTCGTGGTCCAAAACTGTCATTATCAGTTTCAGACGCTGCCGTTTGGATTGTCCACGGCACCCCGGGTCTTTACCAAGGTAATGGCCGAAATGATGATCCTTCTTCGAAGAGAAGGCGTCTTAATTATCCCTTACTTGGACGATCTCCTGATAAGGGCAAGATCCAGAGAACAGCTGGAGGTCGGAGTAGCACTAACCCAAGTAGTGCTCCAACAACACGGGTGGATTCTGAATTTTCCAAAATCCCAACTGATCCCGACGACACGTCTGTTGTTCCTAGGGATGATTCTGGACACTGTTCAGAAAAAGGTATTTCTTCCGGAGGAGAAAGCCAGGGAGTTATCCGATCTAGTCAGGAACCTCCTAAAACCAGGAAAAGTATCTGTGCATCAATGCACAAGAGTCCTGGGAAAAATGGTAGCTTCTTACGAAGCGATTCCATTCGGCAGATTCCATGCACGAACTTTTCAGTGGGATCTGCTGGACAAATGGTCCGGATCGCATCTGCAGATGCATCAGCGGATAAAATTGTCCACAAGGACAAGAGTGTCTCTGCTATGGTGGTTACAGAGTGCTCATCTGTTAGAGGGCCGCAGATTCGGCATACAGAACTGGGTCCTAGTGACCACGGATGCCAGCCTGAGAGGCTGGGGAGCGGTCACACAGGGAAGAAACTTCCAGGGCGTGTGATCAAGCCTGGAGACGTCTCTTCACATAAATATAGTGTTCATCCCGGGAGTGGACAACTGGGAAGCAGACTTCCTCAGCAGACACGATCTGCACCCGGGAGAGTGGGGACTTCATCCAGAAGTCTTCCACATGATTGTGGTCCATTGGGAAAGACCAATGGTGGACATGATGGCGTCCCGCATCAACAAAAAACTGGACAGGTATTGCGCCAGGTCAAGAGACCCTCAGGCAATAGCTGTAGACGCTCTGGTAACACCATGGGTGTACCAGTCAGTGTATGTGTTTCCTCCTCTGCCTCTCATACCAAAAGTACTGAGAATTATAAGGCAAAGGGGAGTAAGAACGATACTCGTGGCTCCGGATTGGCCAAGAAGAACTTGGTACCCGGAACTTCAGGAGATGCTCACGGAAGATCCGTGGCCTCTACCTCTAAGACGGGACCTGCTTCAGCAGGGACCGTGTCTATTCCAAGACTTACCGCGGCTGCATTTGACGGCATGGCGGTTGAACGCCGAATCCTAAGGGAAAAAGGCATTCCGGAAGAGGTCATCCCTACCCTGGTAAAAGCCAGGAAGGAGGTGACTGCACAACATTATCACCGCATTTGGAGAAAATATGTTGCGTGGTGTGAGGCCAGGAAGGCCCCGACGGAGGAATTTCAACTGGGTCGATTCCTACATTTCCTGTAAACAGGATTGTCTATGGGCCTCAAATTAGGGTCCATTACGGTTCAAATTTCGGCCCTGTCGATTTTCTTCCAGAAAGAATTGGCTTCAGTTCCTGAAGTCCAGACTTTTGTAAAAGGAGTACTACATATACAGCCCCCGGTTGTGCCCCCAGTGGCACCGTGGGATCTTAATGTAGTTTTGGATTTTCTCAAATCCCATTGGTTTGAGCCACTCAAATCGGTGGATTTGAAATATCTTACATGGAAAGTAACCATGCTACTGGCCCTGGCTTCAGCCAGGAGAGTGTCAGAATTGGCGGCTTTATCGTATAAAAGCCCATATCTGATTTTCCATTCGGACAGGGCAGAACTGCGGACGCGTCCTCACTTTCTGCCTAAGGTGGTTTCAGCGTTTCACCTGAACCAGCCTATTGTGGTGCCTGCGGCTACTAGCGATTTGGAGGATTCCAAGTTGCTGGACGTTGTCAGAGCATTGAAAATATATATTTCAAGGACGGCTGGAGTCAGAAAATCTGACTCGCTGTTTATACTATATGCACCCAACAAGCTGGGTGCTCCTGCTTCTAAGCAGACGATTGCTCGTTGGATTTGTAGCACAATTGAACTTGCACATTCTGTGGCAGGCCTGCCACAGCCTAAATCTGTCAAGGCCCATTCCACAAGGAAGGTGGGCTCATCTTGGGCGGCTGCCCGAGGGGTCTCGGCATTACAACTCTGCCGAGCAGCTACGTGGTCAGGGGAGAACACGTTTGTAAAATTCTACAAATTTGATACCCTGGCTAAGGAGGACCTGGAGTTCTCTCATTCGGTGCTGCAGAGTCATCCGCACTCTCCCGCCCGTTTGGGAGCTTTGGTATAATCCCCATGGTCCTGACGGAGTCCCAGCATCCACTAGGACGTCAGAGAAAATAAGATTTTACTTACCGATAAATCTATTTCTCGTAGTCCGTAGTGGATGCTGGGCGCCCATCCCAAGTGCGGATTGTCTGCAATACTTGTACATAGTTATTGTTACAAAAAAATCGGGTTGTTATTGTTGTGAGCCGTCTGTTCAGAGGCTCCTACGTTTGTCATACTGTTAACTGGGTTCAGATCACAGGTTGTACGGTGTGATTGGTGTGGCTGGTATGAGTCTTACCCGGGATTCAAAATCCTTCCTTATTGTGTACGCTCGTCCGGGCACAGTATCCTAACTGAGGCTTGGAGGAGGGTCATAGGGGGAGGAGCCAGTACACACCACCTAGTGGTCAAACTTTTAAATTTTGTGCCCTGTCTCCTGCGGAGCCGCTATTCCCCATGGTCCTGACGGAGTCCCAGCATCCACTACGGACTACGAGAAATAGATTTATCGGTAAGTAAAACCTTTTTTTTTTTTTAACCATACACAAGATCAGGGGTTCCCAAACCTTTTTGAATCACGGCGCCCAAGAGTTTCAGAAATATTTTCATGGCACCGCCAGGCCAAAAGTTTCTTACTGAGAGATTTAGAAAGAAAGAAATTAAGTAAATTGTGTTCATATGTTATCCTTAGGTTCAATTGTGTGGTGAGGGACAAGATTTCCTGCTGTTTGTCCACATATTGTATGACTGACAGCCACCAGCACTGGTTTTGCCTATTACATTGACCATAAATAATTTGAATTGGTCCCGGACCACCAACCTAGGGCACCCCTGAAGTGTCCTGAGGTTCTCTCAGGGTGCCACGGCACACAGTTTGAGAACCACTGCACAAGATAATGGCGTTATTAGAGCAGGTTTACCAGATTAAATTATGCCTCATAGCAAAAGCATCTTTTCCAAATAGCATAAGTGGTTTGCAGAATAGTTATACTATAAATATCTGATGTATGGGCTGTTTCACACGTGCCGGTATTGTAATTAATAATGTAAGGGGTAGGCTCCTTTCGCACGGGTTGCAGCCAGTAATATCCACTGAGAAGTCCGGCTGCCGTGCCGGGGCCTTGCCATCCTTGTAGGCAGTGAACCGTGTGTGTGAATGGGAGCTTTCTCACACGTTTTTTTTTCAAGCCGATCCTGCTGCTATGCTTGCGCACAGCATTCCACACTGCTCAAAGCCGTTGTGTGACAGACACTGCCGGATGGTAAAAAGTCAGCCGAGCAAAACCGCCTCGTGTGAAACAGCCCTATAGTAAGCATAAAATCTGCACTTTGTTTTTTCATTTTGTTTTTTTGTGTAGGAGTGATACAGGCCCCTTTTTGCTACCAACTCCACAGGCTTGTCCTCATAGACCCATCCTTTTTGCACTATATGACTGGTCTCGCATGGCGTGACATAGACGCTCCAGCGCAGGTAGCACATCCCAGGCTTTCGTACTTCTTTCTGAATTTGCTTGTTGTATTTTAGACTTTAAAGAGTCACCAGCCTCGCGCCCGATCTCCTGTCTTAAGTGATGAGAGATTGGGAGTCGCAATTCAAATCTTTTTAAAGTTCTGGGCACAATGCGAAAAGTGCCATTTGGGTGCCCAGATGGGTCACTTTTCGCAGATTTCTGCTTGCCAGCTTGGGGGGTTGCAGAAATGGTGACTGCATGCCTAAAGAGAGCAACAATTGTTAGTCAGGCGAATAACAATTGATGCCCCCTTTGGGGGAAGTTCAAATGTTTTGGGGGGTTTTTGGCACCCAAAGTAATGGGCGCCTATCATAGCAATTCAAGTGTTGCTCTAATTGGGCGCCCATTAATTTTTAAGTGTCCAAAAGCACCAATTTTAGCCACCGCTAAATCCGTCTTAAATGTTTTTTAACAATGTCAAAAATTGCCTATTAGCAAATGTGTGATTTAGACCCTGAAAAGCAACATCGATGTCGAATAATTTAAAATTGGTGAAAATCGATCTTTGGTAAGCTTAGTATTTTGCTGCAAAAGATTAACTACAATTATACATGACTCGATGCATGGCACAGCTCACTCCTATCAGTCTTATGCCTTTTTCTCAGGTTAGTGTCCGAGAGCAGCTGTATGCTATGCCAACACTACTGTCTGGAGTAACCATGTGTTTTTGGCATTACTGAGGTGAATACGAGGTGTACATCAGCCCCAAACTTAAGTGGACAGTACAACTAAATTATTGGTTTGATTTTATTGATGGCAGTTGTGCACCCACAGTAATCTAAATCTTATTAAATGTGATATATCAAGTACAGTATGTGCTGAATTATGATTGTTGTCCCTTTTTCCACCTGCTTCTCTCCCTCGAATTGGCATCCACACTGGTGGTCCACCTCTTGTTGATTTGACCCTGCCTAATGACCACACCTACAACATGAGACCACTTTATAAACATTTTCCAGGGCCACTTTAAATTCCTAATCTGTCCCTGATTGTCCCAATGATGTATTATGTATGCACTGTTGGCGCTCCTTATGGGGTTATTCCATTGTTATTTGAGCGCACACCAATTCAATTGTGTGAATTCAGCCAACCAAAGTGGCTAGCAGAAATGTGAGAAGTGACTTGTTTGGGCACCCAAATGGGACTTTATGCCCCACAGTTAATAATACTGTATGTAACATCATAATACCCTCTAGCTCATTTAATACCACATTACAATGAGTAGGTCCCTAGGCAAAAGTTTGTAAGGGCCCCTATGTACCACCCATAGCAGCTGCTCTCCCTGAACCTATGGTAGCTACGCTCTTGACTGTGACTTCTTTATACAAGTTGGTTAGACTTGTCCAAAAGCTGGACTATGCTAATGTAGATGACTGCACAAACTGGGGCTGATTTACACACAAATTGCAGATGTGCAGACACATTTGCTTATATGCAAAAGGTCACCTTCAGCCCTACTATTTATAGTCTTTGTGCAGTATTTTAAGGTGGGTACACACTGATAGATATATCTGCAGATCAATTGATTGGCAGATATATCTATGGACGGATCGGGCAGTGTGTTGAGCATACACACGGCCCAATCCGTCGGGAACTGGGCGGGCGTGTACACACGCCCGCCCAGTTCAGCTGTCAATCACAGCCAGCCGCCACAGCATGTGTACGGGCGGCCGGCTGTTCTCCCGTACACACACAGCGATGCGCCAATATATCGGTAGATATATTGGCCGTTGGCTGTGCTGCGTGGCCGAGGTGATATGTCTGTGAACGACTGAGTTCACAGACATATCGCCCATACACACTGGCCGACGGACCGGCGATATATCGGCCGTTCAATAGAACGGCCGATATATCGGCCAGTGTGTACCCACCTTAACGCCTTGTTTGTCTATGATGTTGTTTTTTTTTTTGTTTTTTTTTTATATTGAAATTATTTGTTTTCTCTTTTTCCAGGAAAAAACTTGTACACCAATGAATATGTAGCTATTAAACTGGTGAGTTGAGTGACATGCTCTCTAATATACATATACTTGTGTAGTACTTTATTGCCATTTACAATCCTGTTTTTTTCCCCCCATAGGAGCCTATTAAGTCCAGAGCGCCCCAATTACATTTAGAATACCGCTTCTACAAACAGCTTGGTAACTCAGGTGAGATCCAGTCTTTGGTTTCCTTGTACTTTATTGTTGTTGCTTTCCCTACTGTAACCTTTAGATCTTTTTAGGAAGGTGTATTGTACATTGCAAAACGTTTTGATCCTGGCATTCTGGATCCCAGCAGTCAGAATTCCGCTGCCAGAATCCAAACACTGCTTGGAATGCTGACGTCAATATCCCGACATGGATCGAAATGCCTGCACCAGCATCCCTAATTGATAGATCACTTAAAAAGCAAAAACTCTGTTCTGCACATTAAACGGTATGGTAAATTAATATATCTTATTTGGCTGAAACAGAGATTTGAAGTTCCATAGTAGTTGGCTTATTTCTGAATTTGTGTTATGCTTGTTTTCTAAAATCAGAATTGCTGAATGTCTTTGTTAATTTTAACAAACAAGACACCTGTCTACTTTGCCATTCTCCATCATCCCTTTGTTTGCTTGTCCCCAAACTGATGTGCTCAATGTACAGGGCTATATATATCTCTATCAATGCTACCACCATACCACCATTTACCCAAGTGGCTGTCCCACACTTCCGATATCATCACTGTGTACATACATTAACTGTTCTAACACAGGCTTAGTTGTCAGTAACAGTGCGAAGAGCGGGGTCCGCAGTTTTGTGCAATTCGCTCTTCCTTTCAGAGTAGGGGGCTGGTGCCCTCTAGTGGATAATGTGCCATATGCAGGTTTTTCCCCAGCAGGGATTCTGCACCAAGGGGCCATTTTTCCTGTGCGAACAGATGCTCGGATGTGCCTGACGGGGTCTTTCCCCACCAATCCGGTCAGGGGTAGGCGGACGGCTGTTGCAGGGGTTACTGACACTACCTCAGGGGCCGTCCACCAAAACGCTTTTCTTTTTCGCAACCACTCTTCACCAGGCTGCGGAGAAGAGGGTGGCCTTAGACAAGGATAGAAATTCTCAGCTTTCAGAAGGGGTTAGTGTACAGGTGCTTGAACGGAACCTGAGATTCTACTCCAACCTATTCCTTCTTTGGAAGCCTTACATCTGAATCTTCATGCCTTACATACCAGGTTTCTGGCGGATCATTTTCGGATGGAATCTCCGATTGGTGATCCATGGCATGGAGACCAACAAATTTTTGGACTCGCCCAGCATATACCTTTTATGTTCCTGTTTGGGCAGGTGATCACTCTCTCCTCCGGTTCACTGTCAGCAAGGCTCACTATCAGTTTCAGGCCGTACTATTCGGGGTGGCCACGTCCCTCATGTTTTTACTATGGCGGATATGGTGAGCTTGGTCGGCATGAAACGTGTTAAGGTCATCCCTTATTTGGACGTACAGTCCAGGTGCACTTGGACCACATGGTGAAGGTATTTCAGGATAACTGCTGGCTCCAAAATATTGAAAAGTCCCACAGGATACCTTATCAGCACCTGCTGGTCTTCGACATCTCTCTGCATTGAATGTTCCTGCCAGAGTCCAATGCCCGGACCCTCAAGATTGGTATAAGACGTTGCCTCATCTGTCGATCATGACACTGTTGGGCACGTTGGTCTCCACCTTCGAGAACATTTTGTATGCCAGGTTCCACTTGCAGGACTTCTAGTGGTAGATTCTCTGGCACCAAAGGCACAGGAGTAATGCGGAGGCCTTTGTATTGCCACACTCTGTGGTATTCATACTGGGAGTGGGACATTTGGTAGCGAACTGTTGGTTCATAAGTTGGGCCTTGTATCTGTGGATGTTTGACCACTAATATAAAATGTAACTTTCAATTTTTACATTAAAACTTCTGCGAAATATTGTGCTTGTGAAAATTGTGAACAAAAGATATAAGGGAATTAAAATGTTTAATCACTGTTGTCCCAATTACTTTTCAACTCAGATGTTCTGCACATGTTTTAATTTATTGTGCCATACTTTGTTACTAAAGGCCTCCTCCAGATACTATAAATGATACATTTGTATCTATCAGGGTATTGATTTGTGTCTTTTCTGGCTGTAGCCTTCCTAGTCTTATTCAGGGATGCGGTCAAGATCCTGCTGGACGGGATCCCGGCGGTCGGAATACTGACACCAGGATCCCAACCGGCACAATCCCGACATATTCTCCCTCTGTGAGTGTCCACGACACCCATAGAGGGAGAATAAATGAGTGTGCTGAGTGTAGCGAGGCACCGTGCCTGCAAGGGGCTGCATTGCACTCGCCCCCCTTTCGGGATTGTGCCGGTCGGGATCCCAGTGTCGGTATTCCTACCGCCGGGATCCCGTCCGGCGGTATCTCGTACTGATCCCCTTATTCAGGGTTCCAGTTAATATCAATAGCAGCTTGTTTATTATTTCTTCAGTGTTGGCAGTGTGCGCATCACTGCACCATTATACACCTTTTATTGATTTTACTACCAATATAATGGACCCTGTTGCTAGGCAATGAATGTGTATCTCGTATACAAACGTTTCAGACTCTCATCTGTATATATGGATGTTCTCAATTCCTTTTTCTATGTCTGTATGTTACACCTTCAACTGGAACAACCTATGCCGCAACCCTCCTTATAACAGCTTTTCAGTTGCAATGTCTCTTGTATATTTCTCTTACGTCCTGGAGGATGCTGGGGACTCCGTAAGGACCATGGGGTATAGACGGGCTCCGCAGGAGACATGGGCACTCTAAAGACTTTAGAATGGGTGTGGACTGGCTCCTCCCTCTATGCCCCTCCTCCAGACCTCAGTTAGATCCTGTGCCCAGAGGAGACTGGGTGCACTGCAGGGGAGCTCTCCTGAGTTTCTCTGAAAAAGACTTTTTGTTAGGTTTTTTATTTTCAGGGAGCATTGCTGGCAACAGGCTCCCTGCATCGTGGGACTGAGGGGAAAGAAGCAGACCTACTTGAATGATAGGCTCTGCTTCTTAGGCTACTGGACACCATTAGCTCCAGAGGGTCGGAACGCAGGTCTCACCCTCGCCATTTGCCCCGGAGCCGTGCCGCCGTCCTCCTCACAGAGCCAGGAGATAGAAGCCGGGTGAGTATTAAGAAGAAAAGAAGACTTCACAGGCGGCAGAAGACTTCAGATCTTCCCTGCTCCCACACAGACACACACAGCGGGCACTGTAAGGGTGCAGGACGCAGGGGGGGCGTCCTGGGCAGCAATAAATACCTCTAGGGACACTGGCATATAAAGTAGATACTGTGGAGGCAGTATATTAATAAATCCCCGCCAGTATAAATAATTTGAGCGGGACCGAAGCCCGCCAGTGAGGGGGCGGGGCTTGATCCTCCAGCACTAACCAGCGCCATTTTCTCCACAGCACACTGACAGAGAAGCTGGCTCCCCAGACTCTCCCCTGCTGAACAAGGTTACAGAGGGCAAAAAAGAGGGGGGGGGGGGCACATTTCATTGGCGCAGTGAGTGTATTTATACATTTATATAAAAGCGCTGTACTAACTGGGATTTTATTCCGGTGGCGCTGGGTGTGTGCTGGCATACTCTCCCTCTGTCTCTCCAAAGGGCCTTATTGGGGGACTGTCACCATATAGATATATCCCTGAGTGTGTGGGAGTGTCGGTACGTGTGTGTCGGCATGTCGGAAGCGGAAGGCTCATCTAAGGAGGAGGTGGAGCAGATGATTGTGGTGTCTCCGTCGGCAACGCCGACACCTGATTGGTTAGATATGTGGAATGTTTTAAATGCAAATGTGGCTTTATTACATAAGAGATTGGACAAAGCAGAGTCCAGGGATAAAACAGGAAGTCAATCAATGGCTTTGACTGTGTCACAGGGCCCTTCAGGGTCTCAAAAACGTCCCCTGTCCCAAGTAGCAGACACTGATACCGACACGGATTCTGACTCCAGTGTCGACTACGATGATGCGAGGTTACACCCAAGGGTGGCCAAAATTATTCATTATATGATTATTGCAATAAAAGATGTTTTACATATCACAGATGACCCCTCTGTCCCTGACACGAGGGTATGCATGTTTAAGGAAAAGAAACCTGAGGTAACCTTTCCTCCATCTCATGAGCTGAACGCGTTATTTGAAAAAGCTTGGGAAACTCCAGACAAAAAACTGCAGATTCCCAAGAGGATTCTTATGGCGTATCCTTTCCCTGCACAGGACAGGGTACGGTGGAAATCCTCGCCCAGGGTGAACAAGGCTTTAACGCGCTTATCCAAGAAGGTGGTGCTACCATCTCCAGACACGGCGGCCCTCAAGGATCCTGCTGATCGCAGACAGGAAACTACCTTAAAATCAATTTATTCACATACGGGTGCTTTGCTCAGACCGGCAATAGCATCGGCTTGGGTTTGTAGTGCGGTAGCAGCTTGGACAGATACCTTGTCAGCTGACATTGATACCCTAGATAGGGATACCATTTTATTGACCTTAGGTCACATTAAAGACGCAGTCTTATATATGAGAGACGCTCAGAGAGACGTTTGGCTACTAGGTTCAAGAGCCAACGCCACGGCAATTTCTGCTCGGCGAGCCCTGTGGAGCCGCCAATGGACGGGTGATGCCGACTCAAAGAGTCATATGGAAGTTTTGCCTTATAAGGGTGAGGTGTTATTTGGGGAAGGTCTCGCGGACCTGGTTTCCACAGCTACCGTGGGTAAATCTACTTTTTTGCCTTATGTTCCCCCACAGCAAAAGAAAACACCACAATATCAGATGCAGTCCTTTCGGTCGCATAAATCCAGAAGAGGTCGGGGCTCTTCCTTCCTCGCCAGAGGTAAGGGTAAAGGGAAAAGAATGCCTGACACGGCTAGTTCCCAGGAGCAGAAGTCCACCCCGGCTTCTACTAAATCCACTGCATGACGCCGGGGCTCCACTGAGGGAGTCCGCTCCGGTGGGGGCACGTCTTCGACTCTTCAGCCATGTCTGGGTTCAGTCAGACGTGGATCCTTGGGCGATGGAAATTGTATCCCAGGGCTACAAGCTGGAATTCGAAGAGGTGCCTCCGCGCCGATTTTTCAAATCGGCTTTACCAGCTTCTCCCCCAGAAAGGGAGATAGTTTTAGCTGCAATTCAAAAGCTGTGTCAACAGCAAGTGATTGTCAAGGTTCCCCTAGTTCAACAGGGGAAGGGGTACTATTCAACCCTGTTTGTGGTTCCGAAACCGGATGGCTCGGTCAGACCCATTCTAAATCTAAAATCCCTAAACCTGTACTTGCAAAAGTTCAAATTCAAGATGGAATCGCTCCGGGCAGTTATCTCCAGCCTGGAAGGGGGGGGATTTTATGGTGTCACTGGACATAAAGGATGCATACCTTCATGTCCCCATATATCCCCTCATCATGCGTACCTGAGATTCGCTGTACAGGGCTGTCATTACCAGTTTCAGACGTTGCCGTTTGGGCTTTCCACGGCCCCGAGGATTTTCACCAAGGTAATGGCGGAAATTATGGTGCTCCTGCGCAGGCAGGGAGTCACAATTGTCCCGTACTTGGACGATCTCCTGATAAAAGCGAGATCGAAAGATCAGTTGCTGAAAAGAGTGTTGCTCTCCCTGAGAGTGCTCCAGCAGCATGGCTGGATTCTAAATCTACCAAAGTCACAGTTGGTTCCAACGACTCTGCTATCGTTCTTAGGCATGATTCTGGACACTGAACAAAAGAGGGTTTTTCTCCCGATGGAAAAAGCCCAGGAACTCCAGAACATGGTCAGAGACCTGTTAAAACCGAACAGTGTGTCAGTTCATCAATGTACTCGAGTAATGGGAAAAATGGTGGCGACCTACGAGACGATCCCCTTTGGCAGGTTTCATGCGAGGACGTTTCAGTCGGACCTTCTGGACAGGTGGTCCGGGTCCCATCTTCAAATTCATTAGAAAATAAGCCTGTCCCCCAGGGCCAGGGTGTGTCTCCTGTGGTGGCTGCAGAGTGCTCACCTTCTAGAGGGTCGCAGGTTCGGCATTCAGGACTGGGTTCTGGTGACCACGGACGCGAGCCTCCGAGGATGGGGAGCAGTCACACAAGGAAGAAATTTTCAGGGACTATGGTCGAGCCAGGAGGCTTGTCTAAACATCAACATTCTGGAATTAAGGGCCATATACAACGGCCTACGACAAGCGGAGAATCTTCTTCGCGACCTACCGGTTCTGATTCAATCAGACGTCACAGCCGTGGCTCATGTAAACCGCCAAGGCGGAACAAGGAGCAGAGTGGCAATGGCGGAAGCCACCAGGATTCTTCACTGGGCGGAAAATCACGTAAGCGCTTTGTCAGCAGTCTTCATTCCGGGAGTGGACAACTGGGAAGCAGATTTCCTCAGCAGACACGATCTCCATCCAGGAGAGTGGGGACTTCATCAAGAAGTTTTTGCAGAGATAACAAGTCTTTGGGGACTTCCTCAAATAGACATGATGGCGTCACGCCTCAACAAGAAGATTCGGAGGTATTGTGCCAGGTCAAGGGACACCGTGGGTGTTTCAGTCGGTCTATGTGTTCCCTCCTCTTCCGCTCATCTCAAAAATATTAAGAATCATAAGACGAAAAAGAGTTCGGACAATACTCATTGTTCCAGATTGGCCTCGAAGGGCATGGTGTTCAGATCTCCAGGAGATGCTCACAGAAGATCCGTGGCCTCTTCCTCTCAGGGAGGACCTGTTACAGCAGGGTCCCTGCGTATTCCAAGACTTACCGCGGTTACGTTTGACGGCATGGCGGTTGAACACCGAATCCTAGCTGGGAAAGGTATTCCGGAGGAAGTTATCCGTACTCTGATAAAGGCTAGGAAGGAGGTGACGGCGAAATATTATCACCGTATCTGGAGGAAGTATGTATCTTGGTGTGAGGCCAAGAATGCTCCTACGGAAGATTTCCACTTGGGCCGTTTTCTCCACTTTCTACAGACACTAGTTGATATGGGCCTGAAGTTAGGCTCCATTAAGGTACAGATATCGTCCCTATCTATATTCTTTCAGAAGGAATTGGCTTCTCTCCCAGAAGTCCAGACTTTTGTAAAGGGAGTGCTGCACATCCAGCCTCCTTTTTGTGCCCCCAGTGGCACCTTGGGACCTTAACGTGGTGTTACAGTTCCTAAAATCTCACTGGTTTGAGCCTCTTCAAACAGTTGAATTAAAATTTCTCACTTGGAAGGTGGTCATGTTGTTGGCCTTGGCATCTGCAAGGTGGGTGTCCGAATTGGCGGCTTTGTCTCACAAAAGCCCCTATCTGATTTTCCATGTGGATAGAGCAGAGATGAGGACGCGTCCTCAATTTTTGCCTAAGGTGGTTTCATCGTTTCATATGAACCAACCTATTGTGGTGCCGGTGGCTACGGGAGACTTGGAGGATTCCAAGTCCCTGGATGTAGTCAGGGCCTTAAAAATTTACGTAGCTAGGATGGCTCGGATTAGGAAAACAGAGGCACTGTTTGTCCTGTATGCGGCCAACAAGGTTGGCGCTCCTGCTTCTAAGCAGACTATTGCTCGCTGGATCTGTAACACGATTCAGCAGGCTCATGCTACGGCTGGATTGCCGTTACCAAATTCGGTAAAAGCCCATTCCACTAGGAAGGTGGGCTCCTCTTGGACGGCTGCCCGAGTCGTCTCGGCGTTACAGCTTTGCCGAGCAACTACTTGGTTGGGTTCAATCATCCTTGGCAAAATTCTACACGTTTGATACCCTGGCTGATGAGGACCTCATGTTTGCACAATCGGTGCTGCAGAGTCATCCGCACTCTCCCGCCAGGTTTGGAGCTTTGGTATAATCCCCATGGTCCTTACGGAGTCCCCAGCATCCTCTAGGACAGGGCTGGCCAAACCAGTCCTCGAGATCTACCAACAGTTCATGTTTTCCAGGCCTCCTGGAGCTCTGTAGAATTGTCAGTTAGGAATGAGTGCAGCACATCTTAATTAGTAATGACTACACCTGTGCACCAGCTAGGTGGTCTGGAAAATGTGAACTGTTGGTAAATCTCGAGGACTGGTTTGGCCAGCCCAGCTCTAGGACGTAAGAGAAAATAAGATTTTAAACCTACCGGTAAATCTTTTTCTCCTAGTCCGTAGAGGATGCTGGGCGCCCGTCCCAGTGCGGACATATTTCTGCAAGGCTTGTGTATAGTTGTTGCTTATAGTTGAATGCTGGATCCCATGGTCATAATAACAATGTGACTATGGTGGAGCCCAATATCACTCTCATGCACTAGGTTAATGATCTTTATATTATTTTTAAATTATGAATGTTCACACGAAATAATGAGGGAAGCAGCTTCCCTTAGTCGAAAGTTTGTTCTGTTCCCCCAGTGCTGCGCATCTCAGTGCTAATCCCGCTAGCCACAGCGCTCTCATCCAAGATTCCAATATGTATATTCAACAGTTCCTTTTATTAAAATGCCGTCTCCGGCTACATATAAGAGCTGCTTTCATGAAATGCTTAAGTTATCTCTAATGTGGCTATCGTGACTGAACTCCCATATGTGTCACACTGTTCAATGTGTCGCATTATTGTGTGAATCTGATTGGTCAATTGATGATGTAAAGAGACCAATAGATGGTATAACATTTATACTCCGTGCTATGTTTATTTAGCTAGATCACAGGTTCTCGAACTCGGTCCTCAGGACCCCCCACGGTTCATGTATTGCAGGTCACCTGTAGATTTTTGAAATGTGGCAGTTGGTGATACACAGTGAACCTGCTGGGTGACATGGAAAACGTGAACCGTGTGGGGTCCTGAGGACCGAGTTTGAGAACCACTGAGTGGAAAGGTGTCTCTAACACGGTTACCAAAGCTGATCTCTCATATATAATACACTAATATCAGAGGTTGTGCAGCCTCATAGACATTGCAACTGAAAAGCTGTTATAAGGAGGGTTACAGCATAGGGGTGTGAAGGTTGTTCCAGTTGAAGGCGTAACATACAGACATATAAAAAGGAATTGAGACTATCCATATATACAGATGAGAGTTTGAAATGTTTGTGTGCGAGATACACATTCATTGCCTAGCAACAGGGTCCATTATATTGGTAGCAAAATCAATAAAAGGTGTATAATGGTGCAGTGATGCGCACACTGCCAACACTAAAGAAATAATAAACAAGCTGCTGTTGATATTAACTGGAACACTGAATAAGACTAGGAAGGCTACAGCCAGAACAGACACAAATCAATACTCTGATAGATACAAATGTATCATTTATAGTATCTGGAGGAGGCCTTTAGCAACAATGTATGGCACAATAAATTGAAACATGTGCAGAACATCTGAGTTGAAAAGTAATTGGGACAACAGTGATTAAACATTTTAATTCACTTATATTTTTTTCACAATTTTCACAAGCACAATATTTTGCAGAAGTTTTAATGTAAAAATTAAAAGTTACATTTTATATTAGTGGTCAAACATCGAGTGATATTTGACTTAATTAAATGAGTGTAAGTGTCCGAGAGTGCCCATGATAGGGAATACTTTTCCTCCTTTGGTTCTTGAAGCATTTCATTTTATTCCAGGACCACCTCCCCTATGAAGATATAATACAATAAGGGGAAAGGGAAAGGACTTATGCATCATTTTAAATTAAATTACAATAGGTGTTTGTGCGAACCTTTCCACTTCCGTTAACCTTCTATCGGTGGACCTCATGGCCTCTCAACACAATTTTGAGGTTCCACAGTTTTGTGTGAAATGCAGGGACACGATGGCTTTGTGGTGGTGTTGCCTCGGGTACTTAAGCGGATCAAGGATCAACAGGTGACTGTAATCCTTGTGACTCCAGTCTTGGCTAGCAGGTCTTGGTACGCCAACATTCTCAAATGGTCTGTAGGTCCCGGGTGGTGTCTTCCACTACTGCCAGATCTGCTACACGGTCTGGGGAAACCAGTTTTGTCATGAATTTACCACAGGGTATGGAATATCTTCATCTTGTGGTGTGAACATCGTAGGATTCATACCTCCACGTTTTGCCACTTGTTTCTTGGATTTCCTTCAGGGGATTTTGGAAGCCGTATTGCGTCTTCATTCTTTGAAACTGCAGACTTCTGCCCTTTTCATTAATTTCTAACACGTGTGGCCCTTCAGGGTCCAACTGCTGTTTCCTCAGCTAGTGGGAATCTTAACCTGGTTCTCCCGACTCTCAAATAGACTCCCTTTGAGCCTTTGAATTCGGTGGACCTTAAGTTTGTTACATGGCAGTTGGTCTTAATTATGGCAATTGCCTCATTTGGCGGGTTTCCAGGTTGGGTGCTTTGTCTTACAGGCCGCCATTTCTCGTATTTCTTGATGATAGGACAGTTCTCAGTACAGCTCCTACATTCCAGCCGCAGGTTGTTTTTTATTTTTCCTCTTGAACCAGGAAATTGTTCCAGTTTTTACTCAATTGGCTTTGTTAGCGTCGTATGATCCTTGCGGATCTACTTGGACAAAACTTCTGTATGCCACACAAATTCTCTGCTTGTTCTTTATGGAGCGGATGGCCGGCTACACAGCAGATCATTGCGTGTTGGTTCTATTGAATCCTAACGCAGGTCTGTTCTAGTACGGGGCGACCTCAGCCAGACCGAGTGTCTGCCTGGTCCTCTGTCCACACGTTCATTTGTTTTTACTGTTTTCATGATTTTACCTCCAGCGATGCCCTCTTTTGGCATACAGTTCTCCAGTCAGGCAGCCTGAGCGTTCCCTCCCCTGGGGATGGCTGTGGAATGTCCCATGGTCCAATGTCCTCCAGCCTTGATGAAAGTTAAGAGGATTTTTGGTCACTTAATATTGAATCCTTTCCTCTGAATCCGGCTGGAGGACACCGCGTTCCCTCCCTTATGCTTGTGGTGTTTTGTTGTTGTCCGTCCATTCCCTACAATTCTGATTATTATTTTTTTGTTCCAACAGTGTCACTGGGTTACTGCTTCTCTTTGCCAGGTTCTTTTAAAGTTGTATTGGTCTTATGGAGATTGCATGGGGAGGAGCTAATGTATAAAGGGGCAGATTTATTAAGCTCGGTGAAGTGATAAAGTGGATGGTGATAAAGGACCAGCCAATCAGATCCTAACTTCCATGTCACAGGCTGGGTTTGAAAAATGACAGGAGCTGACGGGCTGGTCCTTTATCACCTTCCAATTACAGGTTGAGTATCCCATATCCAAATATTCCGAAATACGGAATATTCCGAAATACGGAATTTTTTGAGTGAGCGTGAGATAGTGAAACCTTTGTTTTTTGATGGCTCAATGTACACAAACCTTATTTTAATACACAAAGTTATTAAAAATATTGTATTAAATGACCTTCAGGCTGTGTGTATAAGGTGTATGTGAAACATACATGAATTGTGTGAATGTACATACACATTGTTTAATGCACAAAGTTATTAAAAATATTGGCTAAAATTACCTTCAGGCTGTGTGTATAAGGTGTATATGAAACATAAATGCATTCTGTGCTTAGACTTAGGTCCCATCACCATGATATCTCATTATGGTAGGCAATTATTCCAAAATACGGAAAAATCCCATATCCAAAATACCTCTGGTCCCAAGCATTTTGGATAAGGGATACTCAACCTGTATTCACTTCACCGAGCTTAATAAATCTGCCCCAATGTTACAGTAAGTGCTAGCTCCTGCCCACCCAGCTGCAACCCCCATGATCCAGTGTCCCCCCAGTCTGATTCAGAGATAAAGATTCAACAGTAAGTGACCAAAAACCCTCCTTATTGTTTGCACTTTTTTAAGTAGGGGAAAATGTAAATGTCAACTTTTTTTTTATTTTACAAATTTTTCCCGATATCTTGCCCTTAAATTAAAACTGTACATAGTACAGTAAGGAAGGTTGAACATTTTTCATCATTAACTAATTTATTGTAAGAAAAAACAATATATGATACTTTAAGATCATGTTTAACGTATCTCCGTCACAATGCTTTAAATAATATTGCAACTGTGTTGGCATTGATGACATGCTGTTGACCTATTGGATTTCAATAGCATGAAGAGCAACAAAGTACTTCCTGTATTTATTACATTATACACTATTGCTAGCCCTCTCCTTGTATTTTACTTTCTTGTCCTTTCTCCTTATTTGCTCTTGACAGTCGTCCTATTTGTATTTATTTATTTATTTATTTTGTCAATACAGTTTTGTGCTCATTTAATAGAAGAATTTGTAGCACAAGGGGACCTACTATGAAATGGGAGGGAGTGAGTGAAAAGTAACATAAGATATTATTATTTACAGAAAAAGTGATCGATCTATGGAATAATCGCTTTGCGTTTGTGGTGGAGATTCATATAGTAAAATAAAAAAATGTATGGACAAACTTGTAAATAAACCCTTCCACAGGAAAACACCCCTTTCAAACAAAACAAACAGAAAAGGTTTGGGGGGTAATTTAGACTGCATCGCTGCAGCGGCAGCGATCGCAGTCTGAATTACTTTGGAGCCCAGTGAGATGCGGGCGGGAGGGGGCGTGCCAGTGGCGTTAGAACGCCATTGGTTGGGCGCGGTCCGGACAACGCGGAACGCGGTGGGTAGCTCCCTGCCAGGGCGCAGGAGCTGCGCATGTAGGGAGCCACTCGCCAGGTACAAAAGCATCGCTGCCGTACGATGCTGTTTTACCAGTGCGGTGGGGGTTTGGGGCCCGACATGCGGGCGGACTAGCCCTGTGCTGGGCGTCCCCCCGCATGTCAGAGTAAACGATCATAGATGTGCTAAATTTAGCACATCTGTGATCAACTCTGAATTATCCCCTTAACTAGATGAACTTTTCTCTTTTCTTTTTTGAAATGTTATTTTTTTCACATCAAAATCTGTTTCTTTGTTTGCTTTTAACACCAAAAGTTGTACACAAATCTTCACTTAACTGGCATGGTCAGATTTCATGCGACTGCGCCATCCCACCCTGACCCACCGTTTTTGATGAGGAGATCCATTCTGCAGATGTGCATAATATAATGTTTAAATATTTAAAAAAATACTTTTTAAACTTTATTAAATAAAATAAATTAAAAAAAACAATGTTATTAGCAGTTTTGAAGGGAAAAATCGTCAGTTAAGTGGTTAATTTGCACACAGTTTATTATACTTTTTCATCTTGTTCGCTCTTTTACTGTTTCTTCTCCTTATCTGACTCCTGATTTATTTTGATTTCAGAGGGTCTTCCTCAGGTGTATTATTTTGGCCCATGTGGGAAATATAATGCTATGGTTCTAGAACTGCTTGGACCCAGTCTGGAAGACCTTTTTGACCTATGTGACAGAACATTCACCCTCAAAACAGTACTGATGATTGCAGTCCAGCTAGTGAGTTGTTTTATTTTTGTGCCACATTTGCCCTGAATATGTAATATGTAACTAATCATTTTATATTTTGTCAGTTGTTTCACATATTTCGCATATTAGTTAGTAATGCATTATTTTTTTCTACTTCAGATCTCACGTATTGAGTATGTACATACAAAAAGTCTCATCTACCGGGATGTGAAGCCGGAGAACTTTTTGTTGGGTCGTCCTGGAAGTAGGCGCCAGAAAACTATCCACATAATCGACTTTGGCCTGGCCAAAGAGTACTGGGACCCAGAGACCAAAAAACATATTCCATACCGAGAACACAAGAGTTTGACTGGAACTGCAAGATACATGAGTATCAACACACATTTGGGGAAGGGTAAGCAGGACCTGAGCAGTGTGAGAAATCTATTCAGACATAAAAAGAGAGTTATGGTAGACTTACCATTATTAACTCTTTCTGCAAGGTACATTGGGTTCTACAGGGAAACATCGGGGTGTAGTGTGGATCTTGATCCAGAGGCACTAACAGGATAAAGCTTTAGGCTGTCCCAGGATGCATTGGGGCCTCCTCTATAACCCCACCTCCAGGCACTGTGACCTCAGTTTTGTTAACCAGTCCAATGCAGGAGTAGGTAAGAGAGAAGGTAGATGTTAGTCACATAGACATACATTCTCACGACAGGAGAATGGACCAGCGGCTAATGCCATACAAACCCATAGAAGCTAGGTGCGTCAGGGTGGGCACCCTGTGGAACCCAATGTACCTCGCAGAAAGAGTTAACAATGGTAAGTCTACAATAACTCTCCTTTTCTGCAGCAGGTTACATTGGTTTCCACAGGGAAACATCAGGGATGTCCTAAAGCAGTTCCTCAAGAGAGGGGACGCATCCAAAGGAAGCATCCTGGGAGGCGAAAGTATGAAGGCATAGAACCTAATAAACGTGTTCACAGAGGACCACGTAGCTGCCTTGTACAATTGTTCTGTGGACGCGCCACGGCGAGCCGCCCAAGAAGGTCCTACAGGCCGAGTAGAATGGGCATGAATAGCAGCAGGAGCTTGGAGACCAGTCTGCGCATAAGCTTGTGCAATCACCATTCTAATCCATCTGGCCAAGGTTTGTTTATTCGCAGGCCAGCCACGTTTGTGAAAACCAAACAAGACAAAAAGGGAGTCTGACCTCCTGATAGAGGCAGTCCTCTCCACATACATACGGAGAGCCCATACCACATCCAAAGACTGCTCTTTGAAGGACAAATCAGAAGAGATGAAGGTTGGAACCACAATCTCTTGGTTAAGGTGAAAAGATGACACCACCTTAGTAAATAACCTGGGCGAGTTCTAAGAACTTCCCGGTCACAATTAAATATTAGAAAGAGTGGACGACAGGACAATGCGCCTAAGTCTGACACTTCTAGCAGAGGCAATAGCCAGTAAAAACAAGACCTTGGCCGTGAGCCATTTAAGGTCCACCGTCTCAAGAGGTTCAAATAGAGACTCTTGCAGGGCATTCAGGACAACAGCCAGATCCCATGGAGCCACAGGAGGGACATAGGGAGGCTGAATCCGTAAGACACCCTGAGTGAATGTTTGAAAGTCAGGTGTAGATGCAATTTTTCTCTGAAACCATACCGACAAGGCAGATATGTGAACCTTGAGGGAGGCCAGACGAAGGCCTAAGTTCAGGCCTCTTTGCTGAAAAGCCAGAATTCTGGAAGTTCTGAATCTGTATGCATCATAATTCTTATCAGCACACCAGGTGAAGTAAGAATTCCAGACCCTTTAATAAAACCGAGCTGAAGCCGGTTTACGGGCTTTTAACATAGTTTGGATGACCGCCTCAGAGAATCCTTTGGCTCTCAGGAGTGATGCCTCAAGAGCCACGCCGTCAAAGCCAGCCTGGCCAGGTCCTGATAAAGACAAGGGCCCTGTACGAGGAGGTCTAGGCACTGAGGAATAAGAAGAGGACGCTCTGTCGAGAGACCCTGCAGGTCAGAGAACCAATGCTGTCTGAGCCACGCTGGAGCAACTAGAAGTAGAAATCCTCCTTGTTTGAACTTCCGCAGGACCCTGGGCAGAAGTGACACTGGAGGGAACACGTAGGGCAGCCGAAAGTTCCATGGAATCGCCAGTGCGTCCACGATCGCTGCTTGGGGATCCTTGATCCGAAGACCAGGACTTTGTGATTGTGTCGAGACGCCATCAGGTTTATGTCTGGTAGGCCCCACTTGTCCACTAGGAGTTGAAAGACTTCTGGATGAGTACTCCACACTCCGGCGTGCACGTCCTGGCAACTTCCCAGTTTAGGACGCCCGGAATGAACACTGCCGATATTGCTGGCAGATGGCGCTTCGCCCAACGAAGGATTTTTGACAGTTCGAGCGCTGCCTTGATGGTTTATGTATGCCACCGTAGTGACATTGTTTGACTGTACTTGAACCCGGGCCTGTTCTGTACCAGAGGCAGGGCGAGAGTCAATGCATTGTACACCACGCGCAACTCCAGAATGTTTATTGGGAGGAGTGACTCCTCCTTGGTCCAGCGACCCTGAAAAGAGTGTTGCTCCAACTCCGCACCCCTCAGATTGGCATAACATTGTTAGCAGGACCCAGTCGGGGATGCAGAAGGGACAGCCCTTGCTCAGTTGCTGGTCCTATAGCCACCAGGTCAGTGACAGATGAACCTCCGGAGTCAAAGTGACCATGTGAGATCTGATTCGATGAGGTAGACTGTCCCACTTGGAAAGGATTAATCTCTGCAGAGGGTGAGAATGAAATTTAGCGTACTCTACCATGTCAAATGCCAACACCATCAAGCCAAATAATTGCATCGTCGAGTGTATCAACACTCTGGGGCGACAAAGGAAGCATCCATATCCTGTCTTGAAGTCTCAGGACTTTTTCTGGAGACAGAAACAGTCGTTGACTATGTGTGTCCAGGGGTGCCCCCAAGTGCACCATGCTCTGAGCTGGAATCAGCGAGGATTTCTTCTAATTGATGAGCCACCCGTGGGCTGTCCGTTACAGATGACTAAAGAGGACATTGTGGGAGTTTGCCAGAATCAGCAAGTCGTCCAGGAGACTCCCTGGAGACGGAGATGGGCCGTCATTACGGCCATGACCTTAGTGAAGATCCGAGGAGCCATAGCCTGTCCAAATGGTAGAGCCTGGAGGTTGAGTGGAGGTTGCCAATAGCAAACCGCAGATACTGCAGATGCGACATGGGAATAGGTATATGCAGTTACGCATCCTGTTTATCCAGGGATACCATATAGACTCCGGGTTCCATAGCCAGTACAATTGAGCGCAGTGTTTCCATACGGAACTTGGACACTCTCACAAACTTGTTCAATGATTTGAGGTTGAGTATAGGCCGGATAGACCCATTGGGTTTCGGAACTAGAAACAAGGTCGAGTAGTAACCTCTGCCTGTCTGGGCGCCTTTATCGGATCTGAAGGGATAACCATGGTGCAAAACTGGCGAGGGGGTCTTCTCTTGAAGGAGACTGCATACCCGTGAGAGACCACATCCCGCACCCATGCGTTTGAAGTGGTCTTTAACCAGACCAGGGTAAACTGCAGAAGTCGGCCTCCAACCCTGCGATTAAATCCGTTAGTATGTGACTGAATACACAGTACACAACACCTGCGAATAAATCTGTTTTTTTGTGACTGATTACACAGTAGAATACACGTAATCAATAAATACTGTGACGCACTATATATATGACCCTGACGCACCTAGTCCCTTAGGGTACAGAATATAATGATAGATATATCCGGGAAATACTGAAAAGTGAAACCATACCTGCTATACAGGCACACACACAGTCACAGGCAATGCAGATAATCATATACAGGTTGAGTATCCCTTATCCAAAACGCTTGGGACCAGAAGTATTTTGGATATCGGATTTTTCCGTATTTTGGAATAATTGCATGCCATAATGAGATATCATGGCGATGGGACCCAAGTCTAAGCACAGAATGCATTTATGTTACATATACACCTTATACACACAGCCTGAAGGTCATTTAATACAATATTTTTAATAACTTTGTGCATTAAACAAAGTGTGTCTACATTCACACAATTCATTTATGTTTCATATACACCTTATACACATAGCCTGAAGGTCATTTAACACAATATTTTTAATAACTTTGTGTTTTAAACAAAGTTTGTGTACATTGAGCCATCAGAAAACAAAGGTTTCACTATCTCACTCTCACTCAAAAAAGTCCGTATTTCGTAATATTCCGTATTTCGGAATATTGGGATATGGGATACTCAACCTGTATGACAATAAAACTGCACTGGACTAGTATATGTATGTATGTATGTATGTATGTGTGCGCGTATGTATATATGTATGTATATATATATAATATATAATGTGTGTATATATATATGTATGTATATGAGTGTGTGTGTATGTATATATATATATATGTGTGTGTGTGTGTGTATGTATATATACACTGCTCAAAAAAATAAAGGGAACACTAAAATAACACATCCTAGATCTGAATGAATGAAATATTCTTATTAAATACTTTGTTCTTTACATAGTTCAATGTGCTGACAACAAAATCACACAAAAATTATCAATGGAAATCAAATTTATTAACCCATGGAGGTCTGGATTTGGAGTCACCCTCAATATTAAAGTGGAAAAACACACTACAGGCTGATCCAACTTTGATGTAATGTCCTTTAAAACAAGTCAAAATGAGGCTCAGTAGTGTGTATGGCCTCCACGTGCCTGTATGACCTTCTTACAACCCACACAAGTGGCTCAGGAAGTGCAGCTCATCCAGGATGGCACATCAATGCGAGCTGTGGCAAGAAGGTTTGCTGTGCCTGTCAGAGTAGTGTCCAGAGCATGGAGGCGCTACCAGGAGATAGGCCAGTACATCAGGAGATGTGGAGGAGGCCGTAGGAGGGCAACAACCCAGCAGCAGGACCGCTACCTCTGCCTTTGTGCAAGGAGGAACAGAAGGAACACTGCCATAGCCCTGCAAAATTACCTCCAGCAAGCCACAAATGTGCATGTGTCTACTCAAACGATCAGAAACAGACTCCATGAGGGTGGTATGAGGGCCCGACGTCCACAGGTGGGGGTTGTGCTTACAGCCCAACACCGTGCAGGACGTTTGGCATTTGCCAGAGAACACCAAGATTGGCAAATTCGCCACTGGTGCCCTGTGCTCTTCACAGATGAAACAGGTTCTCACTGAGCACATGTGACAGATGTGACAGAGTCTGGTGACACCAAGTAGAACGTTCTGCTGCCTGCAACATCCTCCAGCATGACCGGTTTGGCAGTGGGTCAGTAATGGTGTGGGGTGGCATTTCTTTGAGGGGCCGCACAGCCCTCCATATGCTCGCCAGAGGTAGCCTGACTGCCATTAGGTACCGAGATGAGATCCTCAGACACCTTGTGAGACCATATGCTGGTGCGGTTGGCCCTGGGTTCCTCCTGATGCAAGACAATGCTAGACCTCATGTGGCTGGAGTGTGTCAGCAGTTCCTGCAAGACGAAGGCATTGATACTATGGACTGGCCTGCCCGTTCCTCAGACCTGAATCCAATTGAGCACATCTGGGACATCATCTCTCGCTCCATCCACCAACTCTCGCTCCATTGCACCACAGACTGTCCAGGAGTTGGCGGATGCTTTAGTCCAGGTCTGGGAGGAGATCCCTCAGGAGACCATCCGCCACCTCATCAGGAGCATGCCCTGGCATTGTAGGGAGGTCATACAGGCATGAGGAGGCCACACACACTACTGAGCCTCATTTTTACTTGTTTTAGGGACATTACATCAAAGTTGGATCAGCCTGTAGTGTGTTTTTCCACTTTAATATTGAGGGTGACTCCAAATCCAGACCTCCATGGGTTAATAAATTTGATTTCCATTGATAATTTGTGTGAATTTGTTGTCAGCACATTCAACTATGTAAAGAACAAAGTATTTAATAAGAATATTTCATTTATTCAGATCTAGGATGTGTTATTTTAGTGTTCCCTTTATTTTTTTGAGCAGTATATATATATATGTGTGTGTATGTATGTATGTATGTATGTATTACCAGTCAATAGTTTGGACACACTTTCTGCTGCGGGGGTACACAGGGAATGACATTGGGGTGTAGAGTAGGATTTTGATCCGAGGCACCGACAGGCTAAAAGCTTTGACCTTCTTCCCAGAATGCATAGCGCCGCCTCCGTGCATAGGCGCTCAGTTTTGTAGTTGGTGCCATGCAGTGCAGACATACAACAGGTGGGCTGCTCCAGCGGCCCTCAGAAGATCTTTTCTAAGTGAATATTGAAGACTTCAAGGGCTGCAGCGAGACATTGTGAGTGTTAGATGTCAGTCAGACATCTCCTGCTGCAGCTCCATCATCTTCCCCAGCGGCGAAGTATACTCCTGCGCCCTGGTTGCCGGGTACTTACAGCGGAGGCTCTGGTTTTCATCAGTCAGACACACACACCACAGTTCTCCAGGATCGCGTGGCCACACTTAGGGAGGAGGTAAGAGGGTCCCCTAGGTGGGACCCGCTGGAAGCTGCGATCCGACATGGCCGGTGGGAGGCGGGCCGTGCGTGCTGGCGTGGACACTGTGGCAGTACAGGGACCCCACTAGACCACCAGGGCAAGGGCACAGGTCGGATTCTCTAAAAAATCTGTTTGCTAAGGCCTGCAGTACCCGGTGGTGAAGTCCAGCAAGGGGATAAGGCTCTGACCTGTAGCCCCTCCCCCAGCCCCAGGGCGCCATTTAGAGTAAATGTTCCCGCCCTGGAGCTGCATCTCTCTCTCTCTCTCTCTCTCTCTCTCTGTGTCTCTCTCTCTCTCTCTCTCTGTCTCTCCCTCACTCCCTTTCAGCGTTTGGGCGCCATTACACAGAGCTGCGCTGATCCTGGGACTGTTTGGGCAAATCCTCCTTTGTAAAGCCGCCTGCATGTCCGCGCTGTGCATTTTACAGGACACTTAAGTATTTTACATGTCTGCTGACAGTGTTAGTTAAGAAACAGTGCATCTAGTCAGGGTTATATAGTACAAGTACCCTGTGATATACATCCAGTCTTTACTGTGCATTGATATATCTATTTTAGTCTTGCTTTGTATTGCTAGTCCAGTGCAGTATTATTGTATGTCTTAATTTCTGCATTCTACAATGTGACTATGTGTGTGTGCATATAGCTGCTGTGTGACCTCCATTTCGTGTTTCTCACTCAGATTGCTATCCCTATATTCTGTAACCTGAGGTGGCTAAGTGTGTCAGGTTTATTAGTTTATGTAGGTGTTTCACAGGATATGCTTATTGTGTATTTCTGCTGCGGGGTACACTGGGCTCCACAAGTCTGGACAATGGGGTGTAGAGTAGGATCTTGATCCGAGGCACCAACAGGCTCAAAGCTTTGACTGTTCCCAGAATGCACTGCGCCGCCTCCTATATCACCCCGCCTCCCAGCACAGGAGCTCAGTTTGTTAGTTGGTGCTGCAGTCAGCAGGCACTTAACAGAGGGGCTGCACCATGCAGCCCTAAAAAGGCTTTTTTTCTGAAGAAAATGTGAAGACTTCAGGGCAGCAGCAGGGGTAAATGTCTTCTGACATTCTCTGCTGCAGCTCCAGCTCTCCCCAGCGGCGCTGTACACTCCCGAGCCCTGGTTGCCGGGTACCTACAGCGGGACCCGGTCTTTATCGCGATCTGGCGTGGTCAGTGGGAGGCGGGCCGTGCGCGCTGGCAGGTGGACACTGTGGCAGTACAGGCGATCCCACTAGATCACCAGGGCATGGGCGCAGGTCAGTTTTTCTCTTAAAACCGATTTTACTATCGCCCACAGTACCTGGTGGTTTTGCCAGCAAGGGGGATAAGGCTTAGAACTGAAGCCCCTTCCCCAGCCCCAGGGCGCCATTTCCAGCAAGTGTTCCTGCCCTGGAGCTACATCTCTGTCTTTTCCTCACTCCCAGTCAGTGTCTGCGGCGCCATTACTCCTCAGCTCACTGTTCCTGGGACTGCTTGGGCAAATCCTCGTATGTAAAGCCGCCTGGTTGTCAGCGCTGTGCCTTTACATGACACTTAAGTATTCTACCTGCCTTTTTATTCAGTGTTAGTAAGAAAGAGTGCATTTAGTCAGGGGTTTATAGTACAATTACCCTGTGATATACATCCAGTTTCTTACTGTGTAGTGTTATATCTATTGACTATATAGATGTGTAAGCTAGTCCAGTGCAGTATTATTGTCTGTAATAACCTCTGCATTGTACAAACTGTGACTATTTGTGTGTGCATTGATAGCTGAGTGGTGTCCATCTCGTGTCTTTCACTCAACTTACTATCCCTATATTCTATAACCTGAGGGGGCTTGGTGCGTCAGGTGTTATTTAATATAGGATTTTCACAAAGATATACTGTATTACATATTTTTCTCTGTGATTTAGTCACCATATCTCTCCTTTATCTCTGCTGGTGCTGACTACACTGCGCAGGGGTTTGGGTTTAGGGATATAGTGCTGCTAATAATTGTACTGTGTTACCTCATACTGCAAGTTATATCATGTCTGCTTCTGAGGGTAACGGTTCTGGGGCGGAACACACTGCTGGTGTTGCTGAAGCCACAGGCACATATGAGGAGAATATAGCAGCTTTGGGCTCTGGTTCTGGGGGCTCCTTGCCCCCCAGTGGGACTGTGGCAACGGAGGCACATACTGACCCTCCGTGGGCCGCTTTTTCCACGCTTCTGCATACGCTAGTTCATAAACTAACACCCCCTATGGGACCCCTATGCCGGTACAACCGTATGTGGTCCCTGCAGCTAACCCGCCGTGGGCGGATGATTTATCTGCTCAATTAAAGAAGTTGAACCAGTCCCTGACTACTAAAAAGTCTGACCAACGCTCGCCTAAGTCCAAGAGGTCCTCTAAGCGAGCGCTCGTCTCCTCACAATCCACTGCTGTCACTGACACCTCGTCTGATGAAGACAGCACATACACTGACGAAGATACGGTTGTTGTGGATGTTCCTGATCTTTTGGAGGCTATCAAGTTAATTCTGCAGATTACGGATGATCCCGAGCCATCCGTTCCTCCTAAGAAACCAGATAGGTTCAAGCGTCAGAAGGTGATTAAACAAGTTTTACCTCACTCTGACCACCTAGTGGATATACGTCAGGAACCCTGGCAAAGCCCGGGTACGAAGTTTGTGGCTCAAAAGAATATGCTGGCTCGCTATCCCCTCACGCCAGAGCTGTCTAAGAATTGGGAAACGCCTCCTCCAGTAGACTCACATGTGGCTAGGATGGTGGTTTCCTCAGCTCTACCTGTCACTACCGTCACGTCTCTAAAAGAGCCTACGAATAAATGTGTTGAGGGTTGTCTAAAAGCGATTTACACCCTCATGGGTGCTGCACAAAGGCCCACTATTGCCGCTACATGGGCGGCAGAGGCTATTGAAGCATGGGCCTTGGAGTTAGAAGCTGAAATCTCCTCTGACCATGCTAGACAATGCTGGTCATATATTGTCACAGCTTCTCGCTATATTAAAGAGGCGGCTTCTGATGCCGGTATCCTAGCAGCCAAGGCCTCTACTACGTCAGTCCTGGCTCCCAGGATATTGTGGCTGAGATCCTGGTCTGTGGATCTGGACTCTAGAAAAACCCTGGAGGTACTCCCTTTCAAGGGAGATATTCTGTTTGGGGAGGACTTAAATAAGATAGTGGCTGACTTGGCTACTGCCAAAACTGCCGGTCTGCCTAATACAGCTCCTTCTGTGTCGAAGGCCAAAGGCACGTCCTTTCGCCCCTTTCGTCCTTCAGGTAAAGCAAAAGGTCAGGCGTACCATAAGCAGGCCCGCACTTCCAAACCTGGTAAGCCTAAGCCCAAAAGAGCCTGGGCTGCCCGTCAGCCAGCAGCCAAGACCGATAAGCCTGCCGCATCCGGATCCCAGGGTGGGGGGCCGGCTTCTAGGGTATACCCAGGAATGGTTGAAGACCACTTCAGATGCCTGGGTACGGGAAGTCGTCACTCGAGGTTACGCCATAGCCTTCAAAAACCGACCCCCTCATCGATTTTGCCAGACAAAGGCAAACACTCTGCATTCGGTGGTACAGACCCTCCTGGATACAGGAGTCGTAGTACAGGTGCCTCTTGCTCAGAGGGGCCGGGGGTACTATTCTCCGCTGTTTCTAGTCCCGAAACCGAATGGGTCCTCCCGGCCCATTCTCAACCTCAAGGCACTGAACAGGTTTGTGAAGGTTTCCAAGTTCCGAATGGAAACCCTTCGCTCTATAGTTCTGGCCTTGGAACCTGGGGACTACATGGTCTCCCTGGGCATACAGGATGCTTACCTGCATATTCCTATAGCAGTGTCACATCAACAATACCTGAGCTTCGCTAGTGGCAACCTACATTACCAGTTTCGGACGTTACCTTTTGGTTTAACAACGGCTCTGCGAGTCTTCACCAAAGTTATGGCGGTGACGACGGTGGTACTCCGCCGTCAAGGGGTCAGGATACTGCCGTATCTGGACGACTTGTTAATCATGGCAAATTCCCCAGATCTTCTCCTGCGTCATCTGGATATGACGGTCCGGTTTCTACAAGCCCACGGGTGGCTCATCAACTGGAAGAAATCTTCTCTGGTCCCTGCTCAGAGCATGGTGCACCTGGGAGCGCTGTTGGACACTCACAACCAAAGGTTGTTTTTGTCTCAGGAGAAAGTCCTGAAGCTTCAGGACAGGATTCGTTGCTTCCTTTCTCGTCCGCAAGTGTCGATACATTCGGCAATGCAGGTGCTGGGCCTCATGGTGTCAGCATTCGACATGGTGGAGTATGCTCAATTCCATTCTCGCCCCCTCCAGAAGCTGATTCTAGCCAAGTGGGACGGCCTGCCTCACCAGATCAGGTATCAAATGATCTCTTTGACTCCGGAGGTCTGACTGTCGCTGCTCTGGTGGCTCCAGGACCAACAATTGTGCAGGGGCCGTCCCTTCTGGATATCCAACTGGGTCCTGTTGACGACAGATGCCAGTCTAAGAGGTTGGGGCGCGGTGCTGGAGCAGCACTCCTTGCAGGGTCGGTGGACCAAGGAGGAATCTCTCCTCTCGATCAACATTCTGGAATTGCGGGCGGTCTTCAATGCGTTGAACCTAGCCCAGCATTTGATTCAGAACCGTCCTGTTCAAGTACAGTCGGACAACGCCACCACAGTGGCTTACATAAATCATCAGGGCGGCACTCGAAGCCGTTTAGCAATGAAGGAAGCCTCACGGATTCTATGTTGGGCAGAACGCCATCTACCGTCAATATCGGCAATATTCATTCAGGGAGTCCTGAATTGGGAAGCGGACTTTCTCAGTCATCAGGACGTGCATGCCGGCGAGTGGGGCCTCCATCCAGAAGTGTTTCAACTCCTCGTGGAAAGGTGGGGTCTTCCAGATGTGGATCTGATGGCGTCTCGACACAATCACAAGGTTCCGATCTTCGGAGCAAGGACAAGGGATCCTCAAGCAGCATTCGTGGATGCGTTGGCGGTGTTCCCTCTGGGGTCACTCCTGCCCAGGGTAATTCGGAAGTTCAAGCAAGAAAAAGGAAATCTGCTTCTCATAGCTCCGGCGTGGCCCAGACGGCACTGGTGCTCAGACCTGCAAGGCCTATCGTCGGAGCGTCCAATTCTACTTCCGCAACGCCCAGACCTTCTCGTTCAGGGCCCTTGTGTCTACCAGGAGCTAGCCCGGCTTTCTTTGACGGCGTGGCTCTTGAAGTTTCCGACTTGAGGGCTAAGGATTTTTCTGAAGAGGTCATTAAAACTATGTTGCGGGCCCGTAAACCGGCTTCTGCTCGGATTTTCCATAGGGTCTGGCATTCATACTTTGTTTGGTGCGCATCTAACGATTATGACGCTTCCAAGTTTAGTACAGCCAAACTGTTGTCTTTTCTGCAGCAGGGCCTAGATTTAGGCCTGCGTCTGGCCTCCCTCAAGGTTCATATTTCTGCCTTGTCGGTGTGGTTTCAGAGAAAAATTGCGACTTTACCTGATGTTCATACACTCAGGGTGTGTTGCATATCCAACCTCCTTATGTCCCACCTGCGGCTCCTTGGGACTTGTCGGTGGTTTTGGAGGCGTTGCAGGAGCCTCCATTTGAACCTCTTGGTTCAGCTGACCTTAAGTGGCTTTCCCTTAAGGTGGTCTTCTTTTAGGCTATTGCCTCTGCTAGAAGAGTGTCGGATCTGGGTGCCTTGTCTTGTAGTTCCCCATATCTGATTTTTCACCGTGACCGGGCGGTTCTTAGGACTCGTCCCAGATATTTACCTAAGGTGGTTTCTTCGTTCCACCTTAATCAGGAGATTGTGGTTCCAGCCTTTGTCTCTCCTGATTTGTCTCCCAAAGAGCGATCTTTGGATGTGGTACGGGCTCTCCATATCTATGTGAAGAGAACTGCTTCAATTCGAAAATCTGATTCTCTCTTTGTTTCTCTGACGTCCTAGTGGATGCTGGGAACTCCGTAAGGACCATGGGGGATAACGGGCTCCGAAGGAGGCTGGGCACTCTAGAAAGATTTATGACTACCTGGTGTGCACTGGCTCCTCCCACCATGACCCTCCTCCAAGCCTCTGTTAGATTTTGTGCCCGGCCGAGGTTGGATGCACACTAGGGGCTCTCCTGAGCCCTTAGAAAGAAAGTATAGATTTAGGTTTTTTATTTTCAGTGAGACCTGCTGGCAACAGGCTCACTGCAGCGAGGGACTAAGGGGAGAAGAAGCGAACTCGCCTGCTTGCAGCCGGATTGGGCTTCTTAGGCTACTGGACACCATTAGCTCCAGAGGGATCCAACCGCAGGCCCAGTCCTTGGTGTTCGGTCCCGATGCCGCGCCGCCGTCCCCCTTACAGAGCCAGAAGCAAGAAGAGGTCCGGAAAATCGGCGGCAGAAGACATCAGTCTTCTCCAAGGTAGCGCACAGCACTGCAGCTGTGCGCCATTGCTCCTCACACACACTTCACACTCCGGTCACTGAGGGTGCAGGGCGCTGGGGGGGCGCCCTGAGAAGCAATTATAACACCTTGGCTGGCAAAAATACCACAATATATAGCCCTAGAGGCTATATATGTGGAAAATACCCCTGCCAGAATCCAGAAAAAAGCGGGAGAATAGGCCGCGGAAAAGGGGCGGAGCTATCTCCTGCAGCACACTGGCGCCATTTCTCCTTCACAGATCCACTGGAAGGAAGCTCCCTGGCTCTCCCCTGCAGTCTACACTACAGAAAAGGGTAAAAAAAAGAGAGGGGGGGGCACTAAATTTAGGCGCTGTATAAATTATATAGAAAAAGCAGCTATAGGGGACATAACTCAGTTAGTCCCTGCATTATATAGCACTCTGGTGTGTGCTGGCATACTCTCACTCTGTCCCCCCGAAGGGCTTTTGTGGGTCCTGTCCTCTGTTGGAGCATTCCTTGTGTGTGTGCGGTGTGTCGGTACGGCTGTGTCGACATGTTTGATGAGGATAATGATGTGGAGACGGAGCAGATGCCTTTAGAAGGGATGTCACCCCCTGCGGGGCAGACACCTGAGTGGTTGAGCTTATGGAAAGAAATGAGTGCACGTATAGACTCCTTACATAAGAAATTTGACGACATGCCAAATGTGGGACAGCCGACTTCTCAGCTCGTACCTGTCCAGGCGTCGCACAGGTCATCAGGGGCTCTAAAACGCCCGCTACCTCAGACCGCAGACCCAGATGTCGACACTGATACTGACACCAGTGTCGACGACGATGAGTCTAATCTGATGCCCACTAAGGCCATTCACTGCATGATTGAGGCAATGAAAGAGGTGTTACACATTTCTGATATAAATACAGGTACCACTAAAAAGGGTATTATGTTTGGGGAGAAAAAACTACCCGTAGTTTTTCCCCCATCAGATGAATTAAATGAAGTGTGTGAAGAAGCGTGGGCTTTCCCTGATAAAAAATTGGTAATTCCTAAGAAGGTACTAATGGCGTTCCCTTTCCCGCCAGAGGATAGGTCACGTTGGGAAACACCTCCTAGGGTGGATAAAGCGCTCACACGTTTGTCAAAAAAGGTGGCACTACCGTCTCCGGATACGGCCGCCCTCAAGGAACCTGCTGATAGAAAGCAGGAGGCGATCCTGAAGTCTGTTTATACACACTCAGGCATTATACTTAGGCCAGCTATTGCGTCAGCTTGGATGTGCAGTGCTGCCGCTGCGTGGTCAGATAAACTGTCAGAAAATATTGACACATTAGACAGAGACACGATCCTGTTAACCATAGACCATATAAAAGACTCAGTCTTATATATGAGAGATGCACAGAGGGAAATCTGCCGACTGGCATCTAAAGTTAGTGCATTGTCCATTTCTGCTAGGAGAGGCTTATGGACTCGCCAGTGGACAAGAGATGCAGATTCTAAAAGGCACATGGAAGTGTTGCCATATAAAGGTGAGGAATTATTTGGGGATGGTCTCTCGGACCTAGTTTCCACAGCAACGTCTGGGAAGTCAGCATTTTTACCCCATGTCCCCTCACAGCCTAAGAAGGCGCCGTTTTATCCGGTTCAGTCCTTTCGGACCCAGAAAAACAGGCGTGGAAAAGGCGGGTCTTTTCTATCCAGAGGCAGAGGTAGGGGAAAAAGGCTGCAACAAACAGCAGGTTCCCAGGAGCAAAAGTCCTCCCCCGCTTCTTCTGCCAAGTCCGCCGCATGACGGTGGGGCTCCACAGGCGGAGCCTGGTACGGTGGGGGGCCGCCTCAAGAATTTCAGCGATCAGTGGGCTCGCTCACAGGTGGATCCCTGGATCCTTCAAATAGTATCTCAGGGGTACAAACTGGAATTCGAGGCGTCTCCACCCCACCGGTTCCTAAAATCTGCCTTGCCGATTGCTCCCTCAGACAGGGAGGCGGTGCTAGCGGCGATTCACAAGCTGTATTCCCAGCAGGTGATAATCAAGGTACCCCTACTTCAACAAGGCCGGGGTTACTATTCCACACTATTTGTGGTACCGAAACCGGACGGTTCGGTGAGACCCATTTTAAATTTGAAATCCTTGAACACATACATAAAAAAATTCAAGTTCAAGATGGAATCGCTCAGGGCGGTTATTGCGAGCCTGGAAGAGGGGGATTACATGGTATCCCTGGACATCAAGGATGCTTACTTGCATGTCCCCATTTACCATCCTCACCAGGAGTACCTCAGATTTGTGGTACAGGATTGCCATTACCAATTCCAGACGCTGCCGTTTGGACTGTCCACGGCACCGAGGGTATTTACCAAGGTGATGGCGGAAATGATGATACTCCTTCGAAAAAAGGGAGTTTTAATTATCCCGTACTTGGACGATCTCCTAGTAAAAGCGAGGTCCAAGGAACAGTTGTTGGTGGGAGTAGCACTATCTCAGGAGGTGCTGCACCAGCACGGCTGGATTCTAAATATCCCGAAGTCACAGCTGGTTCCGACGACACGGCTACTGTTCCTGGGTATGATTCTGGATACAGTCCAGAAAAAAGTGTTTCTCCCGGAGGAGAAAGCCAGGGAGTTGTCATCTCTAGTCAGAGACCTCCTGAAACCAAAACAGGTATCAGTGCATCGCTGCACGCGGGTCCTGGGAAAGATGGTGGCTTCTTACGAAGCAATTCCCTTCGGCAGGTTCCATGCCAGAATCTTTCAGTGGGACCTGTTGGACCAGTGGTCCGGATCGCATCTTCAGATGCATCGCTTGATAACCCTGTCTCCAAGAACCAGGGTGTCTCTACTGTGGTGGCTGCAGAGTGCCCATCTTCTAGAGGGCCGCAGGTTCGGCATACAGGACTGGGTCCTGGTGACCACGGATGCCAGCCTTCGAGGCTGGGGGGCAGTCACACAGGGAAGAAACTTCCAAGGACTATGGTCGAGTCAGGAGACTTCCCTTCACATAAATATTCTGGAACTAAGGGCCATCTACAATGCCCTAAGTCAAGCAAAATCCCTGCTCCTACACCAGCCGGTGCTGATCCAGTCAGACAACATCACGGCAGTCGCCCATGTAAATCGACAGGGCGGCACAAGAAGCAGGATGGCGATGGCAGAAGCCACAAGAATTCTCCGATGGGCGGAGAATCATGTACTAGCACTGTCAGCAGTGTTCATTCCGGGAGTGGACAACTGGGAAGCAGACTTCCTCAGCAGACACGACCTCCACCCGGGAGAGTGGGGACTTCATCCAGAAGTCTTCCAGATGCTGGTAAACCGTTGGGAAAAACCACAGATGGACATGATGGCGTCCCGCCTCAACAAAAAGTTAAAAAGATATTGCGCCAGGTCAAGGGACCCTCAGGCGGTAGCTGTGGACGCTCTAGTGACACCGTGGGTGTACCAGTCGGTTTATGTGTTCCCTCCTCTGCCTCTCATACCAAAGGTATTGAGAATAATAAGAAAGCGAGGAGTAAACACCATTCTCGTGGTTCCGGATTGGCCAAGACGAGCGTGGTACCCGGAACTTCAAGAGATGCTATCAGAGGACCCGTGGCCTCTACCGCTCAGACAGGACCTGCTACAGCAGGGGCCCTGTCTGTTCCAAGACTTACCGCGGCTGCGTTTGACGGCATGGCGGTTGAACACCGGATCCTAAAGGAAAAGGGTATTCCGGAAGAAGTCATTCCTACGCTTATTAAGGCCAGGAAAGATGTTACGGCAAAGCATTATCACCGCATATGGCGGAAATATGTTGCATGGTGCGAGGCCAAAAAGGCCCCAACAGAGGAATTTCAACTAGGTCGATTTCTGCATTTCCTGCAAGCAGGAGTGAATATGGGCCTAAAACTAGGCTCCATTAAAGTACAGATCTCGGCTCTGTCGATTTTTCTTTCAAAAAGAACTAGCTTCAGTACCTGAAGTTCAGACATTTGTGAAAGGAGTGCTGCATATTCAGCCCCCATTTGTGCCTCCTGTGGCACCTTGGGATCTCAACGTGATGTTGAGTTTCTTAAAATCACATTGGTTTGAGCCAGTAAAAACCGTGGATCTGAAATATCTCACGTGGAAAGTGGTCATGTTATTGGCCTTGGCTTCAGCCAGGCGAGTGTCAGAATTGGCGGCTTTATCATGTAAAAGCCCTTATCTGATTTTCCATATGGATAGGGCAGAATTGAGGACTCGTCCCCAATTTCTCCCTAAGGTGGTGTCAGCGTTTCACCTGAACCAGCCTATTGTGGTGCCTGCGGCTACTAAGGATTTGGAGGACTCCAAGTTGCTAGACGTTGTCAGGGCCCTGAAAATATATGTTTCCAGGACGGCTGGAGTCAGAAAATCTGACTCGTTGTTTATCCTGTATGCACCCAACAAGCTGGGTGCTCCTGCTTCTAAGCAGACTATTGCTCGCTGGATTTGTAGTACAATTCAGCTTGCACATTCTGTGGCAGGCCTGCCACAGCCAAAATCTGTGAATGCCCATTCCACAAGGAAGGTGGGCTCATCTTGGGCGGCTGCCCGAGGGGTCTCGGCTTTACAACTTTGCCGAGCAGCTACTTGGTCAGGGGCAAACACGTTTGCAAAATTCTACAAATTTGATACCCTGGCTGAGGAGGACCTGGAGTTCTCTCATTCAGTGCTGCAGAGTCATCCGCGCTCTCCCGCCCGTTTGGGAGCTTTGGTATAATCCCCATGGTCCTTACGGAGTTCCCAGCATCCACTAGGACGTCAGAGAAAATAAGAATTTACTCACCGGTAATTCTATTTCTCGTAGTCCGTAGTGGATGCTGGGCGCCCATCCCAAGTGCGGATTGTCTGCAATACTTGTAAATAGTTATTGTTAACTAAAGGGTTATTGTTGAACCATCTGTTGAGAGGCTCAGTTGTTTTCATACTGTCAAACTGGATATAGTATCACGAGTTGTACGGTGTGATTGGTGTGACTGGTAAGAGTCTTACCCGGGATTCTAAATCCTTCCTTATTATGTCAGCTCGTCCGGGCACAGTGTCCTAACTGAGGCTTGGAGGAGGGTCATGGTGGGAGGAGCCAGTGCACACCAGGTAGTCATAAATCTTTCTAGAGTGCCCAGCCTCCTTCGGAGCCCGCTATCCCCCATGGTCCTTACTGAGTTCCCAGCATCCACTACGGACTACGAGAAATAGAATTACCGGTGAGTAAATTCTTATTTTTTTTGGGATTTCACAAACGTGGCTGGCCTGCTCACAAGCAGACCCTGGCCAGATGGATTAGAATGGTGATTGCACATGTTTATGTGAAGGCTGGTCTGTCAGCTCCTGTTCACATTACGGCCCATTCTACTCGGTCTGTTGAACCTTCTTTGCGGCCCAACGCGGTGCGTCCCTTGAACAATTGTGCAAGGCGGCTACGTGGTCCTCCGGGAACACGTTCATAAGGTTCTATGCCTTCGATACTGCCGCTTCCCAGGATGCTTCCTTTGGACGCCGGGTTCTTGTGCCCGCTACAGTGCGTCCCCTCCCATAAGGAACTGCTTTGGGACATCCCCAATGTCCGGACTTGTGGAGCCCAGTGTACCCCGCAGCAGAAAACGAGTTTTATTGTAAGAACTTACCTTTGTTAAAACTCTTTCTGTGAGGTACACTGGGCTCCACAAGGCGCCCACCATGACGCACTTAGCTTCTTTGGGTTCATATGGCATTAGCCGCTGACACTTCTCCCGTCGTGAGAGTGTGGTGTATGTGGCTACTAACCGTTGTCGTCTCTTTTCCTGCTACTGCATTGGGCTGGTTAACTAAACTTAGCTCCTGTGCTGGGAGGCGGGGTGATATAGGAGGCGGCGCTGTTCATTCTGGGAACAGTCAAAGCTTTGAGCCTGTTGGTGCCTCGGATCAAGATCCTACTCTACACCCCATTGTCCAGACTTGTGGAGCCCAGTGTACCTCGCAGAAAGAGTTTTAACAAAGGTAAGTTCTTACCATAAAACTCGTTTTTTCTCTGTGATTTTTAGTCACCGTATACCTCTTGAATCCTCTGTCTGTGCTGATACACTACACAGGGGGTTCTTGTCAGGTGTTGTGCTGCTGACATTGTACTGGGTTGCCTTGAATTGAGCTTTCAGATATGTCAGCTACAAGGGGCAACAGAACTGGAGCCTGATCCCACATTGCGTGGTGTTGGTGCTGCAGACACGTTGGAGGAAAACATAGCAGCAGAGTGTTCTGGTTCTGGGGGTTCCTTACCCTCCAGTGGGACCGTAGGAACGGGGGTTCAAAATGACCCACCTTGGGCTACTTTCTCCACGTTTTAAAGTACGCTAGTAACTAAACTTACGCCCCCTATGGGACCTCATGTGTCGGTACAACCGCTTATGGTCCCTGCGGTTAATCCGCCATGGGCAGGTCACCTATCCAATCAGTTACAGCTAGTGAACCAATCACTGACCAAACACATATCTAACCTTCGCCCGCCTAAAACCAAGGGGTCCTCTAAGTGGGCCATTACTTCCTCACAATCCACCCACGTCCCAGACACCTCGTCTGACGAGGATGGTGTATATACTGACCCCACAGACACTAATCCAGATACTTCTGATGGAGAATCGGTCTCACGGGTGGATGTTCCTGACTTATTGGAGGCTATCAGGCTAATTCTTCAAATTACTGATGACCCAGAGCCTGACGCTGCTCCTAAGAAACCAGATAGGTTTAAACGTCAGAAAGTAGTTAAACAAGTTTTACCTCATTCTGACCATTTAGTTGACATTCGTCAGGAATCCTGGGAAAATCCAGGAAAGAAATTCACACCTCACAAGAAGATGCTGGCTCACTATCCCCTCGCTGAGGAGCTAAGTAAGAATTGGGAAACACCCCCGTCAGTGGATTCGCAGGTGGCGTGGCTGGTGGTATCCTCAACTCTGCCTGTAACTACCGTCACGTCTCTGACAGGAAACCGACGGATAAGCATGTGGAGGGTTGCTTAAAGGCGATTTACACCCTGGCTGGTGCTATGCATTGGCCCACTATTACAGCGACATAGGCTGCAGAGGCTATTGAAGTGTGGGCTCAGGAGCTGGAAGCAGAGCTGCCTTCCAACTTCTCTGATAATGCTAGATAATGTCGATCGTATATTGTCACAGCTTCTCGTTACATTAAGGAGGCGGTTTCTGATGCCGGTATTCTGGCGGCCAAGGCTTCTACTACGTCCATTCTGGCTCGCCGTATTCTTTGGCTACGATCCTAGTCTGTGGATCTGAATTCTAAGAAAATCCTGGAGGTGCTCCCTTTTAAGGGAGACATTCTTTTTGGAGAGGACCTCAACAAGATAGTGGCTGACTTGGCTTCTGCTTAAACAGCGTGTCTACCTAGTACTGCTCCTATGATTCCGAAGGCTAAGAGTACTTCTTTTTGCTCCTTTCATCCTTCAGGGAAAGCAAAGGGTCAGGCGTACCTGAAACAGGCTCGCACTTCCAAACCCACTAAGCCCAAACCTAAACAAGCCTGGGCTGCCCGTCAGCCTGCTTCCAAAACTGACAAGCCGGCTGCATGATGGGGCGGGCCTCCCTCTGGGGGATCCCAGAGTGGGGGGCTGACTTCTAGGGTTTACCCAGGAATGGTTGAAGACCACTTCCGATGCCCGGGTACGGGAAGTCGCCATTCGAGCCTTCAAAAATCGTCCCCCTCATCGATTTTGTCTGACAGATGTCCCTTCGGATCAGGTGAAGGCAAAAACTCTTCATTCGGTGGTCACAGGAGTGATAGTACAGGTGCCTCTGGCTCAGAGAGGCAAGGGATACTATTCACCGCTATTTTTAGTCCCGATACCGAATGGGTCATCCCAGCCCATTCTCAACCTCAAGTCCTTGAACAAATTTGTGACGGTCTGGAAACTCTTTGCTCTATTATTTTGGCATTGGAACCCGGGGATTATATGGTCTCCCAGGACATACAGGATGCTTACCTGCATATTCCTATTGCAATGTCACATCAGCAGTACCTGAGGTTTGCTGTTGGCAACCTCCATTACCAATTCCGGGCATTACCTTTTGGTTTGACCACGGCCCTGCGAGTCTTCACCAAGGTCATGGCGGTTATGACGGCTGTACTCCGCCGTCAAGGGGTCAGGATCCTCCCGTATCTGGACGACTTGTTGATCCTGGCGAATTCCCCAGAAATTCTCCTACGCCATCTGGAAATGACGCTCCAGTTTCTGAAAGCCCACGGGTGGCTCATCAACTGGAAGAAATCTTCCCTGGTCCCTGCTCAGAGCATGGTGCACCTAGGGGCGGTTGTTCTTGTCTCAGGAGAAGGTCCTGAAACTTCAGGACAAGATAATATGCTTCCTGTCTCGTCCGCAAGTGTCGATACATTCAGCGATGCAAGTGCTAGGTCTCATGGCGTCGGCTTTCGACATGGTGGAGTACACTCAATTCCATTCCCGCCCTCTGCAGAAATTGATTCTTGCCAAGTGGGACGGCCTGCCTCACCGGATCAGGTCTCACATGATCTCCTTGATGCATTCTGGGAAGAAGGTCAAAGCTTTTAGCCTGTTGGTGCCTCGGATCAAGATCCTACTCTACACCCCAATGTCATTCCCTGTGGAGCCCAGTGTACCTCGCAGAAAGAGATTTAACAACGGTAAGTTCTTACCATAAATCTCATTTTTTCATTCAAATGAATGAGAAAGTGTGTCCAAACTTTTGACTGGTACTGTATAACACAGCGCAGCCCTAGACCGGAGGTATTATATCAGAATACTCGTATAATATATCCTGTAATAGGTACACTTTTTCTTAACTAACGCTGTCTGTATGAAGACATGTAGAATACTCATGTGTGTGTAAAGTCACAGAGCTGTATACAGGCTGCTTTATAAGGGAGACCTTGCCCTGCAGTCCCAGAGACTAGCCGCCACTATACTTATAAGATGGCGCTCAGCGTCTCAGTGAGGGAAAGTGTGAGGCAGCTCCAGGGCAGGAAAATCTGCAGTAGATGTCGCCCTGGGCCGGGGAGAAGCTACAGGTCAAGCGCCGGCTCCCCTATGCTGGACTTCCACCCCAAGTACTAGCGTTAGTACACCCGACCTGTGCTCTATATCCCTGGTGGTCTAGTGGGGTCCCTGCTTGGTGACAGTGTCCACGCCAGCGCTGCAACCCGTCTCCCTAGGTCGCAGACGGGACCCTGAGAGACCCTCTTACCTCCTCCCCGTAGCAGCCACGCGAACCAGGAGAGAGACCTTTGACCGTGTGCCTAAAGCCGGAGCGTCTTCACCATAAGTACATGGGAACAGGCCGTGGGAGTATGCGACGCTGCTTGGGAGGTGATGGAGCTGCAGCCCTGAAGAAATTTTCTGTCAGAAAAAGCTTTTTCAAGGCTGCCCAGTGCAGCCCACCTGACCTTCTGCTGCAGACACCAACTGAAACTGAGCTCACAGTGCCTTGAGGCAGGGTTATAGAGGAGGCCCCAATGCATCCAGGGACAGCATAAAGCTTTAGCCTCTGTTGGTGCCTCTGGATCAAGATCCACTCTACACCCCGATGTTTCCCTGTAACCTGCTGCAGAAATAAGAGATTGAAGAAGTAACTTATGCAACAGCTGCCTGTTCTTGAATAGACCTTTCTATTAAAGGTCTATTTAAAGGTCTATCTACTAAAGGTTTTTGAACCTTTAATTGAAAAACATAACCTTTGCACTGTACCTCGCCCCTCCCTGACTTGCCTTCCACCTTTTCCTCTCTCCCATTCCAATCCTGATCCCACAAGGCCCTCTTCCTCTCCTCTAGCCTTCTCCCAACTATTCCCTCCTGTTCCATCCTATTTTTCTACTTCACACCTCCCCCCCAGTCACATGTTGTAGATTACTTTTTGAAACTATTACATTGTACTATGACTGTTTGTTTGACTTTGTTCTAATTATTGTTGAAGATTTGTGTTCATATATTGTTACATGATGTTTATATTACTAATAGATTTTTTTTTAAAAGTAAACTTTTTCCTTTCATTGGTGTACTTAGAACAGAGCCGCAGAGATGATCTAGAAGCGTTGGGACATATGTTCATGTATTTCCTCAGAGGAAGTCTGCCCTGGCAGGGTCTCAAGGTATGAATGGATGGCAAAGTCTTTCTTAAGGGATCATTTATTTCACTTGTATTCCTTTTAATATGGCAGATTCAACAGACATATATAAAGAACATAGAGGTCAATCCAATTAGGTGAGAGTTGGCTTGTGCGAGCCATTTTCATCAATTCCAAACTCGCATTGCTTTTTCAGAGAAAATGTTTCCTTTTTTTAGTGTGCACCATCCTGAGGGTGTGAAATGGTAGGAAAAAATCTTAATTTTAAAGTAAAAATGTCTGTACTTGCTTCAGAGGCCCTTGCCAACCCCCCTAATGACTTATTAGGCATTTGTGAGTTTTCAGTTAAATTTCCCCCAAATCAACTTTTTGTTGCACCCCAAATTTAATTAAAGTATTTATTTTAACAATTTTGTTTAAAAAATAAATAAAAATAATTAAAATCAGCCATTTAATACCTTTTAAGAGCATTCCTAATCCCCATTAACAGCCTTTCTCTTACGTCCTAGAGGATGCTGGGGTCCACATTAGTACTATGTGTGTATAGACGGGTCCACTAGGAGCCACTGGCACTTTAAGAATTTAATAGTGTAGGCTGGCTCCACCCTCTATGCCCCTCCTACCAGACTTCGTTTAGAAAATGTGCCCAGAGGAGTCGGTCACAGCTAGGGGAGCTTCTAGAGCTTCTTTAGTTTTATTTTTTTTCTAAGAGTTAGTTAGGGAAAGGGAGGCTGCTGGCAACAGCCTCCCTGCTTCGTGGGACATGGGGGGGGGGGGGGGGGAGGGGAAGTAGTGTCCGCCCTGAGGGGTTTGAGCCACTATCTCCGCTGACAGTACACTGAGCTCCTGAGGGTGATGATCGTTAGCCGCGACAGGCGACCGCTCACTCCCGCAGCATGCCACCACACCCTAACAGAGCCAGTAGATTCCGGTGGTGAGTGAGTTACCGGCCCCCACAGCAAGCTCCCCGCTGGTATGAAGATGGCGGCAACAGGGTGGGAGAGCAGTACTAACTGCGCTCTGGAGGCTCAGCGGTACACAGTGCGGCACTTTGAGGGGTGCCCTGAGCCAGCACCTATTCCCTACACTGGTCACCAAAGCTGTCAGGGACCTCGGTAACGCTGTCAGCACCATTCCTCAGGCCAGTATAAAGAAGTGTTTGAGTAAGGGAAAGGGAAAAGAAGAAGGGAACTGTTGCACAGGAATAACAATATCTATCACATATGAATATATGGTTAATAATTCAAAACCCCAAATCTAAATACCATAAAAATCGGTCATACGGAGAGTGAGGGTGCTACCACTGATCAGGCAAGAGTACCTATAGTGAATAATAAGGGAAGAAAAGAAAAAGGATCTGTTTCCGGTGCACAAGGTAGTAAATTGTTTAAGTAAAATATAACCTTTATTTTGTATCTTAAAAATTATTATGAATGTGAAGACATGTTTTTATTACATGTCTGCAAGGTCTGACTATTGCGAAATATTAAAAAACATGTAACATTAGTGTGATGACACAACAACACTGTGAATTAAAGAAAAAATAAACAATAAACAATTATTAAAAACCTCTGAGCGTCTCTTTCGTGTCTGTCCTCTACAATTTATGTCTCTTGTACAAAACCCTTATGCTGTTTATCTGCTACAGAAGATGATATATATATTCTTAGAGTATAGTATCAATGTGCTTCTATGGGCATTATAATATGTTACTTGAGGGGAGGGTTAGATACAATTGTATTCCTTGTTAATCATAGACTTATAACAAAGTATCACTTTTAGTACTCCTGTCAAGAACCTTGACTAGTTGCCCAGAAATGATGTTGTAAAGAACTCTATAATACAGTGATCGTCTGTATTATGCAACTATTATTGTGTGATCTCCCATAAAGTGCATTTAATGGGAGGTCATCGTGACATCCAGATCCTGTTAATCCAAAAAATGTTTATAGTGCAGATAGGACCAATCTGTCAAATATTTATTTAGATAAATAGGGGATTTTCTTCCCCCTCCCCCCCCCTCTCCGGACATATAGAATCGTGAGAAGATATATATAAATATATGTATGATGAAGTGTGGCTTAAAGTAACTCTTACATATAGAATCAAATTTCAGTATAAAATGAAAACACACTTCACGTATGGATTAGGTCAGCCAGTCACCTCTCACATATAGTGTCAGGTGTCACTGTGTCATATAGAGGGTTTTTTTCTGACACGTAGGCTAGTGAAAAAGTATATATATAGATATATGTATGGTGAGGTGTGATTTAGAGTACCTCTTGCATATAATATCAGGTTTCAAAGTAGAGATGCACTTCACATATGTATTAGGTCAGCCAGTCACTTCTCTCATATAGTGTCTGGTGTCACTCACATAAGCTTGACAATGGGTATTAGTGGATCATCTCTCATTTATAGTGTCAGATGTAAATCCACCTATCTCTCAATAATGCTGTACCATATTATGATTTCATATTTAAAGTGGTGAGTGTATTTTTAAAAGAATATAAATAGTTCATACATTAGCATCACCAGATCTCTCATATAGTATTGCCAGATCCCTATAGTGACTCGTAAGACGGCATGACCCCATATATATTATAATCCAATTTCCTACAATCTCTCACTTATTTATGTCCGGTCCTATTGTATTAGAATAAATAAATACAATATTTTGTGGTAATCCGGTATATATATATATAGATGTTAATATATGTAGTTGCAGATGATTAAATTATTTGTTTCCGTTCTGGATTTATAAAAATCCTCATGCCCATATCATACACAGTAAATCAACTGAAAAGTTTTTATTAATATACAGACGTACAGATAGCCATATGTGAATTTCCCTGTTATATTTGGGAATCCTTCGGCTATTACAGGTGCCAAATGGAAGTCGTTGTGTGTAGCCAAATAAAAGTTATATATAGTCGTCTAGGCAATGAGATCTTTTGTCTATGATACTCAGAATAGACTATTCTTGCATATATATCTGACTCATAATGAGTAGTCTGAATTCAATAATGAGTGATCACAGTAATCTCTACCTATTTAAATTTGCCATTGATCGCTCCACTGATATATAATAATACACTGCTATAATTTCCATTAATATAGTGCTTATGGTATAATATGAAAAATACGAATGCCCTCATCACTGCCGTGATTTGAGTTTAGTAAATTCCCGAGATGACACTTTGAAGAAAAAACACCATCTCGGTCAAAATCGGGACCTTAGTAAATATACCCCTATATGAGAGAAGTGACTGGCTGACCTAATACATATGTGAAGTGCATCTCTACTTTGAAACCTGATATTATATGCAAGAGGTACTCTAAATCACACCTCACCATACATATATCTATATATATACTTTTTCACTAGCCTACGTGTCAGAAAAAAACCCTCTATATGACACAGTGACACCTGACACTATATGTGAGAGGTGACTGGCTGACCTAATCCATACGTGAAGTGTGTTTTCATTTTATACTGAAATTTGATTCTATATGTAAGAGTTACTTTAAGTCACACTTCACCATACATATATTTATATATATCTTCTCACGATTCTATAAGTCCGGGTGGGTGGGGGGGGGGGGGGGGGGGGGGGGGGGGGGGAGAAAATCCCCTAAATATATAAATAAATATTTGACAGATTGGTCCTATCTGCACTATAAACATTTTTTGGATTAACAGGATCTGGATGTCACGATGACCTCCCATTAAATGCACTTTATGGGAGAACACACAATAATAGTTGCATAATACAGACGATCACTGTATTATAGAGTTCTTTACAACATCATTTCTGGGCAACTAGCCAAGGTTCTTGACAGGAGTACTAAAAGTGATACTTTGTTATAAGTCTATGATTAACAAGGAATACAATTGTATCTAACCCTCCCCTCAAGTAACATATTATAATGCCCATAGAAGCACATTGATACTATACTCTAAGAATATATATATCCTCTTCTGTAGCAGATAAACCGCATAAGGGTTTTGTACAAGAGACATAAATTGTAGAGGACAGGCACGAAAGAGACGCTCAGAGGTTTTTAATAATTGTTTATTGTTTATTTCTCTGGCTGGGTCCACAGGATTATCCACAGGATAACATTGGGATATTGTCGAGCGACAGCGAAAATGGCACCAACACGGTCACAAGCTTTCTGGCCTCCCAGGATGCATTGGGGCCTCCACTATATAGTCCCGCCCACTGACTCAGTCAGTTCAGTTTTTTGCTTGGTGCGGCAGGAAGCCGCATGGTCACAGGGCTGCTGTGAGAGCAGCCTCAAGTTTTCATTATTTTATTTTTATAGACTTTCTATAGTGTTTTTTAGAGCGACTTATCTTAACAGCGTCTTAAACACATATTAGAAAGAGTCTCTCCAACATCTCCCAACCGGGTCGCAACAACGCTTACCTTCGGGTATCAGTGCTGTCTCGACGGGCGTCTGTGTCGGATGTTCTAGCAGGTCCAGCAGACGTAACCACGCTGTGGCCGGAGCATGGGGAGACGGTGAGTCTATGGACTTCCTCTTACTAGAGGGGTCAGGACACAGCTACACTGATTTGGTGGAGACTACAAACAGTGTGTTGATGCGCCGAACATCTCGAGTGTGACAGCGCTGCGCTCTGGGGATCATAGGCGCCAGGACTAGGTAGAGGCCGCGATCCTGGGAGTTTAAGTCAACAGGGGGATTCAGACGCTCTCCTGGCCGTCCCTCCTCAGAGTTCATGGACAGTTCCCGCGTGTCTCTCGTTTCATGAACTGAATGACCTCACTTCCGGCTCAGAAGCTACCACGAGGGTACTCGGTCGCAGCTTAGATGCTGCGGTTGTGTACACTGGAGATAAAACCCGCCAGACCGAGTCGCAGGCCTTAGCGTCTGCATACACGTGGAAGTCGCTCAGCGTCCGTGTCCGTTGGTGAGCGTCCGTGTCCGTTATCAGTTATCAAGAGCGGCAGTGTACACCAGTAGTGTCTGAATCCACTCAGCGTCTTACGAGCGTATTTGCTTGGATATGGAAGTGTGGTGAGTCTCCCTGTATCCCGCTCTATGGAAGCAGGGTATACAGTACTAAAAATTCTCTCTACTTCTTAGTATGCGTTGTTAATTTTTAGTACCTATTGCATATGAGACTTGTTTATTACTGTGTTTTTTGCATGCTATGTTGAAAAAAGAACCAGTTTAAAACAGAAGTACAATTTTCCTACTTATGTATAAGTTGTTATGGAGGTTGTATTCTCATATGACAATGTCTAATGCTTTAACATGTGACTGACTGCTAGTATGTGTGCTGACTTTTCTGTGTAATGTCAGTCCTGTTCTGACCCTTAAATCAGGTGCACTGTGGTCAGATTGATCTCACCTCTATATACTGACATATAGGGTGTTTTTCAGTCACAAAATTGTGTAGTCAATAACAGATTATTACTATGTCTGTGAGCGGCAAAAGTGATGAGGAGAATTTATCAAGCACTCCTATAGCCCTAACATGCTTATCTTGTAAGTCAGGGGTAATTGATATGAATCAATTGGTCACTGATAAGGGGTCGTGTTAAGGGGTATACTTTTTCCTTCTCTATTCCCCTCCTTTTCTCTGTCTGATTCTATTGCTTGTATTATATTACTATATTTCATATCTTTGAAGCAAATGTATAATTTTAACCCTTTAGTGATTTATAATTGTTCATCACTAATTGTGTACCTTTTATAAGCAAACCCGCAGAGGTTGCATCTAGACATATATATCTTTAAATCATTAGGAATATTCTGTTCATATAAGAATGCACGCCAGTCATATAGAATGTAAATCATAAGAATGTATTTCAACAAACAATTGCTACTCATAGAATTCACTTTTATCATTAAACAGTATTGGTCAAATACAATGCAAGTCACCATATAATAGTTTCACAGATTTAAACTATATAAGGAACAAATAGGATGAAAGAAGTGTGAGAGATGTATGTACTGTACTGTATGTGTGTATTTATTACTGGGGAGATATTACTCAAAGCACTCGGCTAAATCCTAGATTTATTGATATATATTGGACAATATATATATATCTTAGAGAAATACCTTAGGGGATTGGTTTGGTATATGTATGTGTGTGTGTTTGTGTGTGGGTGGGGGAGGGGCAGCATGTGGCTGCATTGTCCACAGACCGCATGGGACAGAAGCTAGACTCCATTTTGGGAAAACTCCCATGATTCCAAAGTATGTAACATATGGTTCAAAAGGGAATGCCAGCAGCCATTTTAGATTTGCAAGTTCAAACACATGGCATTCTTTGCTACACCATAATCACATAGCAGAAGCCATAAGACTCCACTATATTCCAACTTATATTACAATTCCAAGCCATCTAATCACCTTTCACAATTCCAAGCCATCTAATCACCTTTCACAATTCCAAGCCATCTAATCACCTTTCACAATTCCAAGCCATCTAATCACCTTTCACAATTCCAAGCCAACACAGTATCTCAATAACCAGAGCATAGTGTATGCTGTCCATATTATATGAACCATCACAAGACCAGATCACCAGGTAACCACAAGTATCAGCCTGCCATTGCTACAAGCACATGCTATATTTCAGCAAGATGCACTATATAAAACCACTACAATCTGTTATAAATCACCATCCACAAATGTATACCAGGAATGCTATGCTACAGATTGTCTACTGTTCCAATTCATTACAGATTTCATAGAGTATTATCACCAACACATAACAATCACATGATTGCACAAGTACTATTAACCTTAAAGTCAAATGTATTTACATATTTAACTATTCTATGCCAATCATTTCACAACTACTTTACCACAAACACATATTTAACTATTCTATGCTATTTATCTATGAGATATTGTGTATGATACTTAGCCTTAGTAAGGAGATCGGTCCTGGTGATGAGCAAGCCATGCTTCTGAGAGCTAGATTGATTCTGAGTGAGTGAGCTCTGATTTCAAGTGGGTACAGTATATTCATACCTGTGGGTGCGTCTTTCACAGCATGTGGGCTAGCTGTATCAGTGAGCTGAGCTGGCCATGTGCTGGTTATTTAAATGCTAATTGGCCAAGGCTACAGTGTAGGGATGTTAATTCGGCTTCAGGTTACAGAAGCCAATATTATCATTCATTCTTTGTATCTCTAAAATGGATATATGGAATTACTCTGTAACAGTCACTTATGAGGGTTTGTGTGCAAACTGTTTCGCTTTTCAGCGAAGTAAAAGACAGGAGTTGGTTCAACCACCAACAGAGCCACCATGGAATATGTTCGCAAAGACTCTATCTTCTATAGCGGACAAGTTAACTACAGTAGCACCACCTCAGGGGTTAGGTTACACTATGAACCCATACATGCAGCTCCCTTCCTATGGTTTGGTTCCAGTAGCCTCTACAAGCAACCAAGGGGCAGGTAAGACTAAGACAGATACGTCTGTGTGGCAGATTACACAAGATGATACATCGGATGATGATGAGGAAACAATAGATTCAACTCCGTATGATGATCAGTCGCAGAGCTTTAGTTCAGAAGATGTAGCTGAACTTATTAATGCCGTGAAGGCTGTGCTTTCTTTGGAAGAGCCAGCCAAGACAGCGTTAAAAGAAAAAGCACCTGTATTTAAACTAACAAAATCAGTGAAAGCTGAATTTCCAGCTTCAGATGAGTTGACGGAAATGATGGATGAGTCTTGGGCAGCGCCCAATAAAAAGTATAAGATTCCTAAGAGATGGGATTCTTATTATCCATTTCCTGCTGTGGATTGTTCGAAGAGAGAAATTCCTCCAAAAGTAGATGCACATGTTCTGCGACTCGTGCATAAATCTGCTTTACCACTGTCACCTACCTCATTGAATGATGTCACAGACAGAAGGGTAGAGAGCCTATTGAAAAATATTTTTTCTCTTGTAGGAGCAGTGGTAAGACCTGCTATGGCTTCGGCCTGGGTAGCAAAGCAATGGGCGAATGGATAGAGGAACTAGAGAATGACATCCCCTCTCCTACTAGGGAGCAAGAGGATCGTTTAAGACAATCTGCCCAGTATTTAGAAGAAGCAGCAATTGATGTAGGCACTGTTGCTTCTAAAGCTTCAGCCTTGACAGTAGTCGCTCGCAGAGCAGTTTGGCTACGGACCTGGAAGGCGGATGCGGAGTCCAAGAAAGAATTGGAAGCATTGCCTTTCGTGGGTAATATATTATTTGGAAATCCTCTATCGGATATCCTAGAATCAGAGGCTGAATCGAAAAAGGTCAGATTTCCGGCTGCTTATAACCCTAAGTCCAAGGGTTTAACATTTCGCTCTTTTCGTTGGCAAAGCGAAAGCTAAAGAGGAGCCTAAGCAACCCCAGTTTAAATCCAGGGGTAGGAAGCAGTGGGCTAGCAAGAAGCCAGCTTCCAAACCTGAACAGAAACCCTCAGCCTGACGGGCCTCCGCCTGGAGGATTCCAGGGTTGGGGGCCGACTCCTTCAATTTGCACACATATGGCAACAGTCAACAACAGATACCTGGGTGCAGAAGGTAGTATCTCAGGGGTATGGGTTCCCATTCAGGAGGCAGCCTCCTCAAAGATTTTTTTTGCACCAGCCCGTCTCGTATAGAGTCGAAGGCCAATGCCCTGCAAGAAGCAGTCCAAAAATTACTGCAGTCAGGTGTGATTGTCCCAGTACCTCCATCACAAAAGGGACAGGGGTATTACTCCAATCTATTTCTAATCCAGAAACCAAATGGGTCATATCGACCAATTCTAAATCTGAAAATGTTGAACAGATACTTATGGATCCCGAAGTTCCACATGGAGACGTTACGCTCCATAATGTTGGCTATGGAACCGGGAGATTACATGGTATCTCTGGATGTACGGGATGCTTACCTACGTGTGCCTATAGCACTATCACATCAGTGTTACCTCAGGTTTGCCATCCTCAAGGAACACTTCCAGTTCCAAGCTCTGCCCTTCGGGCTAGCTACAGCACCCAGGGTGTTTACCAAGATCATGGTGGTTATGGCAGCTTGTCTGCGCAAACAAGGGATAAGAATATTCCCATACCTAGACGACCTGTTAATCTAAGCACAGCCGCAAGATTTACTGTTGAGCCATCTCCAACAGATGATAGTTTGTTTACAGAGACACGGGTGGCTCATAAATTGGGAAAAGTCGTCCCTGAATCCGTCACAGCGGATGGTTCATTTGGGAGCCATATTGGATTCAGACCTACAGAAAGTTCTCTTACCAGAGAAAAAGATAGTCCAAGGTGCAGGTCATGGCTCAGGAAGCGTTGCAAGCCCAGACAATGTCAGTCCATGCAGTAATGCGACTATTGGGTCTGATGGTATCAACCTTCGACATGGTGGAATATGCGCAATTCCAATCCAGACCGTTGCAACATTTAATTTTGACCAAATGGAACGGAAATCATTGAACGATAAAGAAACAGATGATAAAGATTCCACTAAATGTAAAAAGGTCTCTAGCGTGGTGGCTACAGACAGACCATTTAAACAAGGGGCGACCCTTTTGGATAAAAGAGTGGCAAGTCCTGACAACAGATGCCAGCCTGCAAGGCTGGGGGGCGGTACTCGGAAGCCTATGGTTCCAAGGAAAATGGACCGCAAGGGAAAGTCGCCTGCCGATAAATCTGTTGGAGATAAGAGCCATTTACTTGGCTCTGGTTCAGGCAAAGGACAATATACAAGGAAGACCAGTCCAGATCCGCACAGACAATGCGACGGCAGTAGCATACCTCAATCATCAAGGATGAACTCACAGCAAGAGTCTGATGGAGGAAGTAATCCCCATTCTAAAATGGGCAGAACTCCATCTCCCGGCATTGTCAGCAGTATTTGTCCCGGGTGTACTAAATTGGGTAGCGGATTTTCTCAGTCAGCACACCATTCAGGAAACCGAATGGGCACTACACCCAGAAGTGTTTCAGACACTGGTGAACAGATGGGGTCTACCAGAGATAGACCTTATGGCGTCTCGTCTAAACAACAAAGTTCCGAGGTACGGATCAAGAACAAGGGACCCAGGAGCGGTCCTGATAGACGCACTGTCAGTAGAATGGAGGTTTCAACTGGCATATCTGTTCCCACCAATGTCTCTGTTACCCAGAGTAGTGAGAAAGATAAAACAGGCAAAAGGAGCAATCATTCTAATAGCTCCAGCTTGGCCAAGAAGGCATTGGTACACAGATCTGTTAAGAATGTCCGTGGAAGCACCGATACTGCTCCCTCAACGTCCAGATCTGCTAATGCAGGGTCCTTGTTGTCACAGTCATCTGGATCGCCTATCTTTGACGGCGTGGCTGTTGAAACCTCTATCCTAGAGGCTAAAGGATTTTCGAAACAAGTAATCCAAACTATGCTTAGAGCAAGAAAGCCTTCTTCGGCCCGTGTGTATCATAGAATATGGAAAGCCTATATTCACTGGTGTACTGGAAAAAATTACAATCCGAGATCTTTTAAAGTAGCTAGGATTTTGGATTTCCTTCAGGCAGGATTGGATAAAGGGTTGAAAGTTGCTTCCTTGAGGGTGCAAGTCTCAGCGTTGACTGTATGGTTTCAGCAGAAGATTGCTGACCTTCAGGATGTGCGTACATTTTTCCAAGGAGTAGTACATATTCAACCTCCATTTGTTCCTCCTGCAGCTCCCTGGGATTTGAATTTAGTTCTTAAATTTCTCCAGGGTCCTTTGTTTGAACCACTTGAGAGAGCAGATCTTAAGTGGTTAACGGTTAAAGTTCTTTTTTTACTGGCATTGGCGTCAGCCAGAAGAGTGTCAGATTTGGGAGCATTATCATGTAAGTCTTCTTTCCTAAGTTTTTTTCCAGACAGCAGTTCTCAGAATGAGATCTAGCTATCTTCCAAAGGTGGTATCAAAGTTTCACCTGAATGAAGAAATTGTAGTCCCAGCTTTTCAGATATCGGGACTATCTGCGGGAGAATCGTCGCTGGACGTGGTCCGGGCTTTAAGAATCTACATAGATCGTACTAGTGCCATCAGGAAAACAGATTCTCTCTTCATCCTCTACGGATTCCATAGAAGAGGATGGCCTGCTAGTAAACAGACGCTGGCGAGATGGCTCCGAATGGTAATAGCAGAAGCTTATTCTCATGCTGATCTCCCTATTCCGGCTAATGTCTCTGCACACTCTACACGTAAGGTAGGTCCTTCTTGGGCAGCACAACAGGGTGCTTCAGCAGAACAGATGGTCTTCCATAAACACATTCATCAGACATTATGCCTTGGATACTTTTGCCTCTCATGACGCAGACTTCGGGCAAAAGGTCCTCCTGTGTAATCAGGAGCATCCCCACCACTAAAATGGCTTTGGGAATCCCAATGTTATCCTGTGGATAATCCTGTGGACCCAGGCATAGAAATATACGTTATGGTAAGAACTTACCGTTGATAACGTGATTTCTCTTATGTCCACAGGTATCCACAGGGATCCCACCCTGACTCATCTGATTTGAGGATCTAGACAATCACTAAAACCTCTTCCTTCTTGTATGGAAGGATGTGCATGTGTGTTCTTATCGCCTGTACAGGTCTCTACCTAATGTTCCTGCCTAAAATCGCTGTGGAAAGAACTGAACTGACTGAGTCAGTGGGTGGGACTATATAGTGGAGGCCCCAATGCATCCTGGGAGGCCAGAAAGCTTGTGACCGTGTTGGTGCCATTTTCGCTGTCGCTCGACAATATCCCAATGTTATCCTGTGGATACCTGTGGACATAAGAGAAATCACGTTATCAACGGTAAGTTCTTACCATAACGTATATTTTTTCTTTAATTCACAGTGTTGTTGTGTCATCACACTAATGTTACATGTTTTTTAATATTTCGCAATAGTCAGACCTTGCAGACATGTAATAAAAACATGTCTTCACATTCATAATAATTTTTAAGATACAAAATAAAGGTTATATTTTACTTAAACAATTTACTACCTTGTGCACTGGAAACAGATCCTTTTTCTTTTCTTCCCTCAGTATAAAGAAGTGAAAAGCGGGAAGCAGCACCATGTTCAGGGGGCAGAGCTTCTCCTTAGAGTGGACCCAGCAGTGTTCAGCACCATTTTCCTGCCTGCAGATCCAGTACAGAGACGCTGACAGGGAAAGCTGTCCCTCCATGCAACTCCAGCTATCCTGTGCGGTACCAGGGGGTTGTAGAAGGGGGGGGGGGAGGGAGGCTGTGTAAATACTGTGTAGTCTATTAAGGTACACACAGTCAGCGCCAGGTAGCTGTATTATATCTACCTAGGGAAGCACTGTGTGTGGTTTGGCTCCAATCTCTGTGTTTCTCTGTGGCAGGCTTGGGGGCAAACTGTGTCTGACATTTTCCTGTGTGTGTGGGGATGTTTGTTTCTTACATAGCCATGTCTAGGGACTCTGTCTCTTATGCTGCATAGGACATGTACACAGGAATGTAATGTTTTGTCTCAGATCCCTATTACTGAGCCTGAGTGGTTGACCTCTATTAAGGGAATGATCTCTCAGATCTCTACTAGGGTAGCTCATACTGAGACTGAAGCTCAGGTATTAAAGAAGTCTATGGCAGTTTGGTCAGGTTCTGTTCCTATTCCTTCAAAATCCCCTAGCATATACCCACAAAAATGTGCACTTGCCCAGATTATGCAAGATGACACGGATACCGACTCTGACACGGCTGACTGTGATGGAGATGTGCTGAGGGGAGGGGGGCATCCCTGGCTAAGGGGGTGCAGCTCATGATTGAGGCTATTAGAGATGTGTTAAACATTTCTGACACAACACCTGAGCAGATTGAGGAGGCTTACTTCACTGAGAATAAGAAAGCCTCGCTAACCTTCCCTGCATCTAAAGAATTAAACTCTTTATTTGAAATATCCTGGGATGACCCAGAGAAAAAATTCCAGATCTCCAAAAGGGTTTTGGTTGCCTTTCCTTTCCCTGAGGAGGATAGAAAAAATGTGAAAACCCACCCATAGTTGACACAGCTGTCTCCAGACTGTCAAAGAAAGTGGTTTTACCTGTCCCTGGGTCTACCGCGTTAAAAGAACCGGCTGATCGTAAGATTGACACTACGCTCAAATCCATATGCACTGCTTCAGGGGTGGCGTTGAGGCCCACTTATTGCCTGTGCATGGATTTCTAAAGCTATTGTAAAGTGGTCAGGCATGTTACTAGAGGATTTGGATTCAATGGATAGAAGTGACATTTGAATTATTTTTACGTAACATACAGGATTCTGCGGGGTTCATGGTGGAATCCATGAAGGTCCTGGTTACGCTGAGTGCAAGGGTATCTTCCATGTCTGTTTTGGCTCGCAAGGGTCTCTGGCTACGCCAATGGTCTGCAGACGCGGAATCCAGGAGAAGTGTGGAGAACCTACCCTACACAGGTCAGACTCTATTTGGGGAAGCATTGGATGCGTGAATTTCCACGGCAACCGTGGGTAAGTCACCTTTTCTTCCCTCAGCTACGCCTTCTATGAAGAAACCCTTTTCTTCATCTGCATCACAGTCCTTTTGGACCGCTAAGACAAAAAAGTCCAAGCCTCCTACCACCTTCTTTAGAGGTGGTCGTGCAAAATCCAAAAAGCCTGCACCCGCAGGCTCCCAGGACCAGAAACCGGCTTCTTGTTGCTCAAAATCCTCAGCATGGCGGTGGTCCGCGAAGCCTGAAAGATGGGCTGGTGGGTGCGAGCTCAGACGTTTCAGCCACGTCCGAGTGTCTTCCGGCCTGGATACCTGGGTACAGGATATTGTGTCCCAGGGGTACAGACTGGAGTTTCAAGAACTTCCGCCGCACCGATTCTTCAAATCAGGCTTGCCAGTTTTGCTGACAGACAGGGCTATCCTACAGGAAGCCATCCAAAAATTGGAAGTCACAGGTCATTGTCCCTGTTCCACCTCATATGCAAACCAAGGGTGGTTATACAAACCTTTTCGTGGTACTGAAACCGGATGGATAGGTCAGACCGATTTTGAACTTGAAATCGTTAAACCCTTATCTGAGGGAGTTCAAATTCAAAATGGAGTCTCTGGGAGCAGTGATCTCAGCCCTGGAGGAGGGAGAGTTTCTTGTATCTCAGGATATCAAGGATGCGTACCTCCACATTCCGATTTGGCCTCCACACCAGGCTTATCTCAGATTTGCACTGTTGGACTGTCACTATCAGTTCCAGGCGCTGCCATTCAGCCTCTCCACGGCACCGAGGATGTTCACCAAGGTGATGGCAAAGATGATGGTTCTCCGCAGACAGGGGGTGTACATAATACCATATATGAACGACCTGCTGATAGTCATCGTCCAGGGAGAAATTGTTACAGTCCATTTCTCTCACGACTTATCTACTCAGCGATCACGGTTGGATCCTGAACCTTCCGAAGTCACATTTGAAGCCAACAAGGAGATTGTCGTTCCTGGGAATGATCCTCGACACGGAGGTGCAGAGGGTGTTTCTACCGGAGGAGAAAGTGGTGGTGATTTAAACAATGGTCCGGGATGTCCTGAAACCAGCCCGGGTATCCGTTCATCAGTGCATTCGCCTTCTGGGGAAGATGGTTGCCTCTTACGAGGCTCTACAGTACGGAAGATTTCATGCTCTGTCATTCCAACTGGATCTCCTAGACAAGTGGTCGGGATCTCACCTACAAATGCACCAGAGGATACGTCTGTCGCCGAAAGCAAGGATTTCACTCCTCTGGTGGCTACAACTGCCTCACCTTCTGGAGGGCCGCAGGTTCAGAACTGTATCCTTCTAACCACGGATGCAAGTCTCAGAGGTTGGGGCGCAGTCACACAAGGGGAAACCTTCCAAGGAAAGTGGTCGTCAGGAATCCCTTCTTCCAATAAACATCCTGGAGCTAAGAGCCGTGCACAATAGTCTTCTACAAGCAGCACAACTTCTGCACGATCAGGCCATTCACGTGCAGTCGGACAATGTAACGACAGTGGCCTATATAAACCGACAGGGCGGAACGAAGAGCAGAGCTGCAATGTCAGAGAAACAGAAAAAGCAATGTAGTGCTATTGGTCATAAATGAGAAGGCAGGTCATAAAAACAACACAATTTAATTGTATATGCAAGAATTAATAAACAACATGATGTGCACTTGATAAAAATAAATAGCAAATTCTCAGTAGACTAAAACAGCGTTACTCCCATTAGGTCTATTGATGTTTGATAAGGAAAGTTCAGAGAACCTGTTCCATTGAGTTCAGGGACAAGGTTTCCCCTTGTTTTAGTCTACTGAGAATTTGCTGTTTATTTCTCTTACGTCCTAGAGGATGCTGGGGACTCCGTAAGGACCATGGGGATAGACGGGCTCCGCAGGAGACATGGGCACTAAAAAGTACTTTAGATATGGGTGTGCACTGGCTCCTCCCTCTATGCCCCTCCTCCAGACCTCAGTTTGATACTGTGCCCAGAGGAGACTGGGTGCATTACAGGGAGCTCTCCTGAGTTTCTCTGAAAGAAAGAATTTTGTTAGGTTTTTTATTTTCAGGGAGCCCTGCTGGCAACAGGCTCCCTGCATCGTGGGACTGAGGAGAGAGAAGCAAACCTACTTAAATGCTAGGCTCTGCTTCTTAGGCTACTGGACACCATTAGCTCCAGAGGGAGTCGGAACGCAGGTCTCCCCTCGCAGTTCGTCCTGGAACCGCGCCGCCGTCCTCCTCACAGAGCCGGAAGATAGAAGCCGGGTGAGTATGAGAAGACAAAAGACTTCAGAGGCGGCAGAAGACTTCAGATCTTCTCTGAGGTAACGCTGTGCGCCATTGCTCCCACACATATGGCAGGCACTGATAGGTGCAGGGCACAGGGGGGGGGGGGGGGGGGACGCCCGCGCCCTGGGCAGCAATTTTAAGCCTCTAGGACTGGCACAAATATATATATAGGCTCTGCGGGCTGTATATAGGAAACCCCAGCCAGTTTTTAAAGAAATCAAGCGGGACCGAAGCCCGCCGCTGAGGGGGCGGAGCTTGATCCCTCAGCACTCACCAGCACCATTTTCTCCACAGCACACCACTGAGAAGCTGGCTCCCCGGACTCTCCCCTGCTGAACACGGTGACAGAGGGTTTTAAAGAAGGGGGGGGGGCACATAATTTGGCGCAGTGAATATATATATATATATACTAAAAGTGCTATATCTATCTGGGAATTTTTTCCAGGGTCAGTGGCGCTGGGTGTGTGCTGGCATACTCTCTCTCTGTCTCTCCAAAGGGCCTTGTTGGGGAACTGTCTCCAGATTAGAGATTTCCCTGAGTGTGTGGGGTGTGGGTACGCGTGTGTCGGCATGTCTGAAGCGGAAGGCTCTTCTAGGGAGGAGGTGGAGCAAATAAGTGTGGTGTCTCCGTCGGCAACGCCGACACCTGACTGGTTGGATATGTGGAATGTTTTAAATACAAATGTGAATTTATTACACAAAAGGTTGGACAAAGCAGAGTCCAGGGAATGTACAGGGAGTCAAGCCCTGCCTTTCACTATGTCGCAGGGACCTTCTGGGTCTCAAAAGCGCCCACTATCCCAAATAGTAGACACTGATACCGACACGGATTCTGACTCCAGTGTCGACTACGATGATGTGAAGTTGCAGCCAAAATTGGCTAAAAATATTCATTATATGATCATTGCAATAAAAGATGTGTTGCATATCACAGATGACCCCTCGGTACCGGACACGAGGGTGCGCATATATAAGGAAAAGAAACCTGAGGTTACTTTTCCCCCTTCACATGAGCTAAATGAGTTGTTTGAAAGGGCTTGGGAAACTCCAGACAAGAAACTGCAGATTCCCAAAAGGATTCTTACGGTGTATCCTTTCTCGGCTAAGGATAGGTTACGGTGGGAATCCTCCCCAAGGGTGGACAAAGCGTTGACACGCTTATCCAAAAAAGGTAGCGCTGCCATCTCAAGATACCGCAACCCTCAAAGATCCTGCTGATCGCAGGCAGGAGACTACCTTGAAGTCAATTTACACACATACTGGTACATTACTCAGACCGGCGATAGCGTCGGCTTGGGTTTGTAGCGCTGTAGCAGCGTGGACAGATACCTTATCTGCTGATATTGATACGCTGGATAAGGAAACCATTTTATTGACCTTGGGTCATATTAAGGATGCGGCCCTATATATGAGGGATGCTCAGAGAGACGTGGGCCTACTGGGTTCCAGAGCCAACGCTATGGCGATTTCTGCTAGGCGAGCCCTATGGACCCGACAATGGACGGGTGATGCCGACTCGAAGAGGCATATGGAGATTTTGCCTTACAAGGTTGAGGAATTGTTTGGGGAAGGTCTCACGGACCTGGTTTCCACAGCTACTGCAGGTAAGTCAACTTTTTTGCCTTATGTTTCCTCACAGCCTAAGAAAACGCCACATTATCAGATGCAGTCCTTTCGGTCGCATAAATCCAAGAGAGTACGGGGATCTTCCTTTCTTGCCAGAGGTAAGGGCAAGGGGAAAAAGCTGCCAACTACAGCTAGTTCCCAGGAGCAGAAGTCCTCCCCGGCTTCTACAAAATCCACCGCATGACACTGGGGCTCCGCTGAGGGAGTCCGCCCCAGTGGGGGCACGTCTTCGACTTTTCAGCCATGTCTGGGTTCAATCACAGGTGGATCCCTGGGCAATAGACATTGTTTCCCAGGGTTACAGGCTGGAATTCGAAGAGGTGCCTCCTCGCCGGTTTTTCAAATCGGCCCTACCGGCTTCTTCCCCAGAGAGGGAGGTAGTTTTAAATGCGATTCAAAAATTGTGTCTTCAACAAGTGGTGGTCAAAGTGCCCCTGCTTCAGCAGGGGATGGGGTATTACTCAACCCTGTTTGTGGTCCCGAAACCGGACGGTTCGGTCAGACCCATTCTGAATATAAAATCCTTAAACCTATACTTAAAGAGGTTCAAGTACAAGATGGAATTGCTCAGAGCGGTCATCGCCAGCCTGGAGGGGGAGGATTATATGGTGTCCCTGGACATAAAGGATGCATACCTTCATGTCCCCATATATCCTCCTCATCAGGCGTTCCTGAGATTTGCTGTACAGGATTGTCATTACAGGTTGAGTATCCCATATCCAAATATTCCGAAATACGGAATATTCCGAAATACGGACTTTTTTGACTGAGAGTGAGATAGTGAAAACTTTGTTTTTTGATGGCTCAATGTACACAAACTTTGTTTAATACATAAAGTTATTAAAGATATTGTATTAAATGACCTCCAGGCTGTGTGTATAAGGTACATATGAAACATAAATGAATTGTGTGAATGTAGACACACTTTGTTTAATGCACAAAGTTACAAAAAATATTGGCCAAAATGACCTTCAGGCTGTGTGTATAAGGTGTATATGTAACATAAATGCATTCTGTGCTTAGATTTAGGTCCCATCACCATGATATCTCATTATGGTATGCAATTATTCCAAAATACGGAAAAATCCGATATCCAAAATACCTCTGGTCCCAAGCATTTTGGATAAGGGATACTCAACCTGTACCAATTTCAGACGTTGCCGTTTGGGCTTTCCACGGCCCCAAGGGTTTTCACCAAGGTAATGGCGGAAATGATGGTGCTCCTGCGCAGGCAGGGAGTCACAATTATCCCGTACTTGGACGATCTCCTAATAAAAGCGAGATCAAGAGAGCAGTTGCTGAACAGCGTATCACTCTCCCTGAGGGTGTTGCAGCAGCACGGCTGGATTCTCAATCTACCAAAGTCACAATTGGTTCCAACGAACCGATTGCCTTTCTTAGGAATGATTCTGGATACAGAACAGAAAAGGGTTTTTCTCCCGATGGAAAAGGCCCGGGAACTCCAGAACTTGGTCAGGGACCTGTTGAAGCCGAAAAGGGTGTCGGTGCATCAATGCACTCGAGTTCTGGGAAAGATGGTGGCGTCTTACGAGGCCATTCCATTCGGCAGGTTCCATGCAAGGACTTTTCAGTGGGACCTTCTGGACAAGTAGTCTGGGTCACATCTACATATACATCAGATGATCAGCCTGTCCCCAAGGGACAGGGTATCTCTCCTGTGGTGGCTGCAGAGTGCTCACCTTCTAGAGGGTCGCAGGTTCGGCATTCAGGACTGGATTCTGGTAACCACTGACGCGAGCCTCCGAGGATGGGGAGCAGTCACACAGGGAAGAAACTTCCAAGGTCTGTGGTCAAGCCAGGAGGCTTGTCTACACATCAACGTACTGGAATTAAGGGCCATATACAACGGCCTTCGTCAATCGGAGAATTTGCTTCGCGACCTACCGGTTCTGATTCAGTCAGACAACATCACCGCAGTGGCTCATGTAAACCGCCAAGGCGGAACAAAGAGCAGAGTGGCAATGACAGAAGCCACCAGGATTCTTCGCTGGGCGGAAAATGATGTAAGCGCTCTGACAGCAGTCTTCATTCCGGGAGTGGACAACTGGGAAGCTGACTTCCACAGCAGACACAATCTACATCCCGGAGAGTGGGGACTTCATCTGGAAGTCTTTGCAGAGATTACAAGTCAGTGGGGGCTGCCTCAAATAGACATGATGGCGTCACGCCTCAACAAGAAGCTTCCGAGATATTGCGCCAGATCAAGGGACCCTCAGGCGATAGCAGTGGACGCCTTGGTCACACCGTGGGTGTTCCAGTCGGTCTATGTGTTCCCTCCTCTTCCTCTCATCTCAAAGATATTGAGAATCATAAGACGAAGTGGAGTACAGACAATTCTCATTGTTCCAGATTGGCCTCGAAGGGACTGGTATCCGGATCTGCAGGAAATGCTCACAGAAGATCCGTGGCCTCTTCCTCTCAGAGAGGACCTGTTGCAACAGGGGCCCTGCCTATTCCAAGACTTACCACGGCTGAGTTTGACAGGTTGGCGGTTGAACGCCGGATCCTAGCTGAAAAGGGCATTCCGGATGAGGTCATTCCTACTCTGATAAAGGCTAGGAAGGAGGTGACGGCGAAACATTATCACCGTATTTGGAGGAAGTATGTGTCTTGGTGTGAGTCCAAGAATGCTCCTCCGGAAGAATTCCATCTGGGCCGTTTTCTTCGCTTCCTCCAGACTGGAGTGAATTTGGGCCTAAAATTAGGCTACATTAAAGTTCAGATTTCGGCCCTATCCATTTTCTTTCAGAAGGAATTGGCTTCTCTCCCAGAAGTCCAGACTTATGTGAAGGGAGTGCTGCATATCCAGCATCCTTTTGTGCCTCCAGTGGCACCATGGGACCTTAACGTGGTGTTAAGGTTCCTTAAGTCTCACTGGTTTGAGCCGCTTCAAACGGTGGAATTAAAGTATCTCACTTGGAAGTTTGTCATGTTGTTGGCCTTGGCATCTGCTAGGAGAGTATCTGACTTAGCGGCTTTGTCTCACAAAAGCCCCTATCTGATCTTCCATGTAGACAGAGCTGAGTTGAGGACTCGTCCTCAATTTTTGCCTAAGGTGGTTTCCTCTTTTCATATTAACCAACCTATTGTGGTGCCTGTGGCTACGCGGGACTTGGAGGATTCCGAGTCCCTTGATGTGGTCAGGGCATTGAAAATGTATGTAGCCAGAACGGCTCAGGTTAGGAAAACAGAGGCACTGTTTGTCCTGTATGCAGCCAACAAGGTTGGCGCTCCTGCTTCTAAGCAGACTATTGCTCGCTGGATCTGTAACACGATTCAGCAGGCTCATTCTACAGCTGGATTGCCGTTGCCAAATTCGGTAAAGGCCCATTCCACTAGGAAGGTGGGCTCTTCTTGGGCGGCTGCCCGAGGTGTCTCGGCATTACAGCTTTGCCGAGCGGCGACTTGGTCGGGTTCAAACACCTTTGCAAAGTTTTACAAGTTTGATACCCTGGCTGATGAGGACCTTATGTTTGCTCAATCGGTGCTGCAGAGTCATCCGCACTCTCCTGCCCGTTTTGGAGCTTTGGTATAATCCCCATGGTCCTTACGGAGTCCCCAGCATGCTCTAGGACGTAAGAGAAAATAAGATTTTAAACCTACTGGTAAATCTTTTTCTCCTAGTCCGTAGAGGATTCTGGGCGCCCATCCCAGTGCGGACAAAATTCTGCAAGACTTGTATATAGTTATTGCTTACATAAGGGTTATGTTACGGTTTTGATCAGTCTCTGGCTGATGCTGTTTTGTTTCATACTGTTAACTGGTACGTATATTCCATGTTATACGGTGTGGATGGTGTGGGCTGGTATGAATCTTGCCCTTAGATTAACAAAATCCTTTCCTCGTACTGTCTGTCTCCTCTGGGCACAGTTTTCTAATTGAGGTCTGGAGGAGGGGCATAGAGGGAGGAGCCAGTGCACACCCATATCTAAAGTTCTTTTTAGTGCCCATGTCTCCTGCGGAGCCCGTCTATCCTCATGGTCCTTACGGAGTCCCCAGCATCCTCTACGGACTAGGAGAAAAAGATTTACCGGTAGGTTTAAAATCTTATTTTTTATCAAGTGCACATCATGTTGTTTATTAATTCTTGCATATACAATTAAATTGTGTTGTTTTTATGACCTTCCTTCTCAATTTTGACAAATAGCGCTACATTGCTTTTTCTGTTTGTATGTATTGGGGTCTGACTAACCCCTTGTGTTTTAGTGGCTGTGGTGAACCCCCTCATCTAGCGCCAGGACTAGACCACGTAGGGGTTTTTTCCCTTTCTGCAAAATCAGAGGTAACAAAAATCCTGCTCCGCAATCTTCATTCCGGGAGTGGACAACTGGGAAGTGGACTTCCTTAGCAGGCACGATCTCCATCCGGGAGAATGGGGCCTCCATCCGGAGGTGTCCAGTCGTAGGGGTGTACCTCAAATAGACATGATGGCCTTGCATCTCAACAAGAAACTTCGGAGGTACTGTTCCAGGTCGAGAGACCCACAAGCAGTGGCGGTGGATGCCCTGGTAACACCGTGGGTGTTCAAATCAGTGTATGTGTTCCCTCCACTTCCACTCATTCCAAGAATTATAAAGCTTGTAAAAAGAACAAGAGTTCAGGCGATCCTCATTGCTCCGGACTGGCCAAGGAGGGCTTGGTACGCGGATCTGCTGGATCTACTGCTGGATGATCCAAGGCCTCTTCCTCTTCGGGAGGATCTTCTACAACAGGGGCCGTTCGCTTATCAAGACTTACCACGGATATGTTTTACGGCATGGAGGTTGAACGCCAGATATTACCTGGGAAGGGCATTCCAAACAAGGTTATTCCTACCCTGATACAGGCTAGGAAAGGAGTTACGTCTAAACATTACCATCGCATTTGGAAAAAGTATGTGTCTTGGTGTGAATCCAAGAAGTTTCCTGCGGTGGAGTTTCAACTTGGTCAGTTTCTCCTCTTCCTGCAAGCAGGTGTGGATATGGGCCGGCGTTTGGGATCCATAAAGGTCCAGATTTCGGCTTTATCCATTTTCTTCCAGAAACAATTGGCTGCCCTCCCTGAGGTTCAGACCTTTTTGAAAGGGGTTCTGCACACCCAGCCTCCCTTTGTGGCGCAGACGGCACCCTGGGATCTTAAAGTGGTGTTTCAGTTCCTGCAATCGGATTGGTTTGAGCCCTTACAGGAGGCTGAGGTCAAGTTTCTCATGTAATAAAGAAATGAGACTGCGCTTATACTTTGACCACAAATTTATCAATATTTAAAACACGAATACATATATAATACACATATACCGGCCGGTTTTTATAAAATTACACATATATTAAGATAATCCTAATAAAAAATTGAGCCTCTGAGCCTTACCAAAATACCAGGAATTTAAACACAGATAAAGCTTGTTAAATCATGCGTCTCCAAACACAGTGTATATTATCAGAACTCAGTCCTAATACAGCATTCACTTGGAGCTATTCCAACTTCACCTCCATGTTTATTGATGGATTAATAAAGTTAATATAACATGCAGCTGCCTCCAAAAGGTTATTGTTTTGAAACTGGTTAGTAGTTCATGCACATATGTCATGCAACATATGGTAATTATATCCAGCAGCATACAACATTTGCAGTACACCATGCGATGTACTAGCTTTTTGTACCTCTCCCCGTGGCTGTAAGGGCAAACAGCTTCCTATCCGGGATCTCAGGCTTGTATGGTATTGTAGCCACGGCCCCCGCTCTGTAATACCGATATTACCGGCATTATACTGCAGGGGGCGTGGCTGTGATGACACGATTCAGCAGGAATCGGATCATTGACTGCCAGGACCGACCACTTTACTCACTAAGTGGGTGGCTGGGCAGAAGGGATCTTGAAAATCAGGAGAGTTGTCTGCTCTTCCAGGGGGCTGATAAAGCTGAATATTTATCGTATATAATACCCTTTATGAGGTCTAAGAACACTGTACGCTGTTTACGTATGAAGTACCGTAAGGGTACGCTCGTTGCGTAACAATCGCTTAGCCGTAGTCGACACGTTCGCTCACGGCCAAGAGATCACAGGCAGGCACGCTATTGGCTGCTGACTAACGTAATGATTCGTTATAGCGTAGCGGACGCTCGGGACCACGAGGGGATCACCAGCGGCGCTGACGCTAACAATGTTAAACCTTTAAATCTAAACCATAAACAATGTAATATGCTGTAAAACCTTAGTGTATAGATAGAGTGTAAATGCAACACAGTGTAACCTTATTAACTCAAAAGCTGTATGAGCGTCACCGACGCTCTGAGAATACTTAACACTATAAGAAATACACAGATACCTGGGCTTAGGGTCCAACGCCTAATATATATATATTATGAATGATATACTTGCAAAAGAATTAATACAAATACAAATCATACACTACAATATAACATAGACTACCTAACCAGATAACTACACAGGAAATATAATACAATTACTATTTAAGAGAAAATAAGAGAGAAAGAGGAGAAGAGAGAGAGAGAAATTGACCCACAATAACAAGAAGATCAATATAGTTGCGGAGAAACACTTACGCACAAGGGGAAACGATCGCATGCGCCTCGATATCCAGCTCCCGATTATCAGCAATGAGAACCGTTGAAGAGAGTGAACTGGATATGGTCGGCCTGCCTATTTATGCCCCACACACAATACAATTCAATGGTCCCTACAATCTCATTGTTCATTGGACACAGGAATTCGGCTTCGCATTATAACAAAAGGTCATAGGTTGATTCATACAGGTGGGCTGTGACTGCTTCCAACTGTTCAGGTGGGTGGGATACTGGGTTTCCCGCCGCATGACTAAATAAGAACAAATAATAGTAAATGGACATAAACTTCTTATGTCCATAACTATTCGCACGAGCGATTAATCCGCTCCAAACCAACACCGGAATATTGCTATTTAAATACTCTTCCGATGGGTACCAAACACCACTGTATGACCCCTGTTAGACCCTTCGTACAATACAAAGAGGGATCTCTCTGTTCAGGAACATGCTATATTAACCAAACTTTCAGAATCTATCAAAGGGACCATGATCTACAAAATACATTATATAGTGAAAATATGTAACGATTGAGTCGCACGCTACGATCACATAAACTCTACCGTAAATACGCATACCGTGCGCCTGCGGGTGCCCGCGACTGTGAGTATGCGCACGTACGGGAGAGCGTACGCATGCGCAGCACGGACCTGTGTGAGGTGCAAATATGGTAGTGTGCATAGAGATATTTTTCTGACTTTGACAGTCCACCCTTTGGCAGTCAACAATAACTGCCACCTTCTAAAACATTTCAAAAAGAGAAAAATATATGTCAGGGGTTAATACATTTACATGGTTGGGTAGGGGAGGAGAGGAGAAGGTAGGAAAAGGGTATGACCTAGTAAGATAGCAGAAGCATGTGTGTATGAATCCGTGCTTGGGGGTCATGTATCATCGTGCCGTACGTGTTTTAAATCAAGCTTCGAGGTATTGCGAAGTATACATTTGAATTCCTTCTTATCCCGTGGTACGGGTCTGTGGATGGGCTGTCAAACTTTACCGAGCTCTTTTCGGCTTTGGTTGTAACAAAATGGGGGAGCACATTTTAGTTGATGATACATGAATGGGGGAGATATGTGATTGCTGATATCTGTGCCTGTATTCCCTATCGACTATGTGTGTCATTACCTGAGGGTTGTAGAAATGAAGAAAAGACATGATTACGGTAAATGCGGTGGTATTCTATGTCAGGTAAATGTACATTCGTCGATTGAGGTCTTGTTTGGTGTCTGTTGAATGCAGTCTTCTTTTTGCTTTTGCCCATAAGGTGCGAGCAAAAGCTGTCAATGTCCATAGATTTACAAAAGTGTTGGGCTAGCGTAATTTTAAAATTTCTAGGGAACCTGGGGATCCATGGCATAGTTCATCAAAAATCTGTGTATCAGGTTGTCAAAACTTCTTCTTTAATCCCTCTGTTGTCTGTATATCGGCTCATCAAATTCCTCGTCCAAGTGGGTCTTTTTACCTTGGAGGAAACGGAAAAACAGGTGAAAGAAACGGACCGTAGAAATCGCATTTTCATCACATCATTGTTTCTACATTTGGGTCATAAATCAAGTCCATTGGAATTACAGTTTCCTCACTCCTCAAACTCATTACCCTGGTACGGTGTTTGCACCTCATTAGAGCCTGACCGCATCTAAATATCAAACCGATCGTTATGATAACACCTAAGATACATAGGAGAAACTTCCCAACATCCATTATGACTCCTTGAGCCCAGTCTCCTAAACCTGAGAACCAATTTCGCGGGTTCAACCATGACACCCAACCAGTCAGCTCATTACCTACAGCAGCAAGAGTGAGATTGTGTCTCCTGCGAAATTCCCACTTCAGTTGGAGAATATCGTCCATCTTTTGGTCTATGACCTCGACCGGGTCCTCGGTGCTATTCGTAATATATGTGCAACATTTCACGCCGTATTGTGTTGCCAGTGTGACACAATATCCGCCTGTCACTGCTGTGAGGTAATTAAGAACCATTCTATGCTGTACCAGTTCTGTTTTATAAGCCTGAAGTTCTCTTCCAGTATACCTAAACGTGTCATCATACATTTCAGTGATATTATCTAACAAATTGGCGAGCGCAGATATGTATTTATAATTCAACACTCCTCTAGCGGTGCGAGTGATATCTAACGCGATTAGAAACTGAATCCCGGTGGATTCATGGATCATGTCAGAGGCCGGATGCTCTGTTCTTTCTATCAGGTGCCGTTTAACTACGTGCTCGTAATGGGTGTGAGTATAAGGAGTTTGGGCAACACGGTGTATGTCTTTCATTTTGTCATGTGATACAGTCATTACTTCAGGCAGTACTTTTCCAATATAACACAATCCTTCAGAGTTTGGGGCAAGCCACTTATACGCCTTTCTCCCGCATATGAAATATGCATCATCGGGGAGAACATATGGGACGGAGTAGGACATAACCATATTACACACCTTCCATGTGAAATCTCCTAACCCTAATTCTTCCATCTGCTTAGTACACGTATCAGGTTGTACGATATGTGCACAGTATCCTGGTGATACCTCTCCAACTCTCGTAATCCTATTTCCTAAGGTATACCTATACCGGAAAGATTTTCCTCTACTGGCTATGTGGCGTATAAGCTCTGTATCTGTAGGCATTCTATCTGCTCTATGTGAAAAGGTCATGGTTTGATTACTCCATGACACTTCCCAATTTCCCGGCTTTCGGGGATTGGAGATGTTAAAACATAATAGGGACCTATCCACATGGTATTGGTGGAGCTTCAAACTAGGAGGGCTGGAGATATTAAACCTCCTGTCCACCGGTCTCCCACCACTTAACTCAAGTACCTCCCCTAACGTTAAAGGAAATGGTACTAGCCCTGATTTGCTATGACCTTGAGGTACTTGAGAGCATACCCAACAATCTGTTTTATTTAACACACTACCCACTAAGGAGTGATAGTCACTCAATGGATGCCGGTCCATATGGATATTAAAACTGGATTGGCATTTCTTTATGCACCCATCCTCAATGACATTGTTACAGAGCCGACAGATACAGTTTTCTTCAGCTAACAATCCTTCACAATTCCTTCTATGGTCAATGCTATCGGATCGTTTTCTGATACTCGCCTTTGCTTGTTGATTATGTTGTTCTTGGAAAACTACGCCTCCATCTCTGTCATCAGAACCCATTCCAGAACCTCTCTCGACCTCCATGGTACTCTCGCCGGAACAGACTGCTCTGGTCAACATCATGGTCAACAGGAAAATCCGGATCACAGTCTCTTGGGGCAAGTCCATCTTGTAGGAGGAAACGGAGAAGAATGAGAAGGGGGAAAAAAAATAATTTGAGGGAGAGGGGAATGGAAGTTGGAGAAAAACAATAAAAGGGAACAGGGGATCGACAACTGCTTTTGGTCTTGTGATTTTCAATGCTCAGGTGCCGCCTCAATCTTCCTGGAACAGACACTCCAGTGATACAACCTCTACCGTCTGTTCCTTATCACGGGACCTCGCTGGATCAGCAACCTTTCTACAGTGGGACGAATGAACCCAAGTCTCTCTCTCAGCAACCTTCAATGCTGTAGTGCTAGTCAATAAGACCTGGTATGGTCCTTCCCATCTGTCAATAAGGCAACCTGAGCGTAGAAAATTCCGTATCATTACATAATCCCCAGGTTCAATGTCATGACAATTACTATCTGGTAAATCAGGAATCACTAACTTCAGATTATCATTTTGATTCCTTAACTGTTTACTCATGTTAATCAAGTATTTTACAGTCACTTCATTGTTACACTTCAAATCATCCTGAGGGTTAATCATAACATGCGGTTGTCGACCAAACAAGATTTCAAAGGGAGACAGATTAAGAGGGGACCTGGGAGTGGCTCTGACGCTGTACAGTACAATGGGTAAAGCTTCTGGCCATGTCAATCCTGTCTCTGCCATTACTTTACTCAGTTTATTTTTAATAGTGCTGTTCACTCTTTCCACTTTCGCACTCGCCTGTGGACGGTATGGAGTGTGCAGCTTGCTATCAATTCCCATCAATTTACACATTCCTTGAAAGACATCACCTGTAAAATGGGTACCCCTATCACTTTCTATAATTCTAGGGATACCATATCTACATACAAATTCCTGCACAATTTTCTTAGCAGTAAACATAGCGGTATTTGTGGCCGCTGGAAATGCTTCGACCCAATTTGAGAAAACATCTATACAAACAAGTACATATTTCAAATTTCGACAAGGGGGTAATTGAATAAAGTCAATCTGTATTACCTGGAAAGGGCCGCCGGCAGGTGGGATATGAGATGGTTCTGTAGGTATTGCCTTTCCGATGTTCTTTCTCAGACAGGTAAGGCATGACATTGCCCTTTTACTCGCATGAGATGAAAATCCTGGGGCACACCAATATGCTCTTACCAACTTGCACATCCCTTCCTTGCCCAGATGAGTCAGCCCGTGAGCTGCCTCAGCTAAACATGGAAGGTATGCTCTGGGGGCCACTGGTTTACCGTGTCCATCCGTCCAGAGTCCTGAGGACTCCTGACCATATCCTTTTGCCTTCCAGACTGCCTTTTCCTGTGTGGAACACAAATTTTGCATCTCACACAACTTCTGTGTGTTGATGGTATTAAATACCATCAGTTGTGTGGTGTCTGTCTGTCTGGGGGTAGCAGCTGCTAATTTAGCAGCTTCGTCTGCTCGGCTGTTACCAAGTGATACTGGGTCTTGGCTATATGTGTGTGCTTTACATTTGATAACAGCCACTCTGTCGGGTTCCTGTATCGCTGTTAGAAGCCTTTTTATATGAGCTGCATGCGCTACCGGTGTACCAGCTGCCGTCATGAAATTTCTGAGGCGCCATAGGGCTCCGAAATCATGGACTACCCCGAATGCGTATCTAGAATCGGTGTAGATATTGGCTGATTTGCCCTTAGCCAATTCACATGCTCTGGTTAGGGCGACCAGTTCAGCAACCTGGGCTGAGTGAGGTGGGCCTAGCGGTTCCGCTTCTATGGTGCCTTGGTCATCTACGACTGCGTATCCAGTACACAAGTCTCCCGAGTCTGACTGTCTATGACAACTACCGTCCGTGTAGAACGTAAGTTCTACATCTTCCAGTGGGTTGTCACTGATGTCAGGCCTTGCGGTAAAATTTTGGGTCAAATATTCCATACATTCATGTGTGTCTTCCTTTGTGTTAAATTCTCCTTCCCCACCACTCTCATCCTCCACCCTTTGTGCCTGTCCAGGCACACCTGGGAGATATGTTGCAGGATTTAATGCACTGCATCTCCTTATGGTGATGTTTACGGGGGCCATTAGTGCCAATTCCCATCTTGTAAACCGCGCTGATGAGACGTGCCTGGTTTGGGCAGAATTTAACAAGGCTGACACTGCATGTGGTGTATGAATTGTGAGGTTGTGACCTAGCACGACGTCTTCGCTTTTCGTTACTAGCAATGCTATCGCAGCAACGCTTCGCAAGCATGTGGGGAGGGATCGCGCTACCGTATCTAGCTGAGCGCTGTAATATGCTACTGGCCTGCTGGCATCACCGTGCTTTTGGGTTAGTACGCCTGCCGCGCAACCAGCACTTTCTGTTCCGTATAGTTCAAAGGGTTTCCCATAGTCTGGCATACCCAATGCTGGTGCCTGCGTTAGGCACTGTTTAAGTCTCTCAAATGCTGTCTCAGACTCGTCTGTATGCGAAATCCGATCAGGTTTGTTTGAGGAGACCATCTCCTGCAAGGGTAACGCTAGAATGGAAAACCCTGGGATCCAGTTACGGCAATACCCACACATTCCTAAAAATGTTCTGATCTGTTGCTGGGTTTGTGGCAGAGTCATGTCTCTAATTGCTTGAATTCTATCAGCGGTCAGGTGTCTCAGTCCTTGTGTTAGACAGTGTCCCAAATATTTTACCTTAGTTTGGCATAATTGCAACTTGTCTTTGGAAACCTTGTGTCCTGTGTCTGAAAGATGAAACAGGAGCTGTTTCGTATCCTTCAGGGATGCTTCCAATGAATCAGAACACAGTAGTAGATCATCCACGTACTGTATTAATACTGATCCATTCACTGGTTGGAAAGACTATAAACAATCATGCAAAGCCTGAGAAAATATACTTGGGCTATCTATGAATCCTTGTGGTAATCGAGTCCATGTGTATTGGACTCCTCTGTATGTAAATGCAAACAAATATTGACTGTCAGGGTGCAGAGGTACCGAAAAGAAAGCGGAGCAGAGGTCAATAACAGTGAAAAATTTCGCAGTGGGAGGGATTTGCATTAGGATGACAGCTGGATTTGGCACTACGGGGAACTGACTCTCAACTATTTTGTTAATCCCCCTTAGATCCTGCACTAGCCGGTAACCCCTCCCCCCACTCTTTTTAACAGGGAAGATGGGACTATTGGCAGTGCTGGACGTTCTTACCAGAATGCCCTGTTGTAGCAAGCGCTCTATTACGGGATACACTCCTAACTCCACCTCTGGCTTCAGAGGGTACTGTGGGATTTTTGGAGCTATCCTACCATCTTTTACTTGTACAACTACCGGAGCTACGTTTGCCATTAATCCAGTGTCCTGTCCATCTTTAGTCCAAAGTGACTCTGGTATCTGAGATGTCATTTCTTCTACTTGGGAGGGAGTCCTATTTGTCATAATGGTATGTGACATTAATTTTGACGGGGAGTCTAACATGTCTCGCACTTCCTGAGCGTGATTCTCAGGTATGTCCAAGAATACACCTTCAGGAGTACAATAAATGACGCACCCCATTTTACACAGTAAGTCTCTTCCCAGGAGATTAGTCGGTGCCGATGCAGCCAGCAAAAAGGAATGCTTGGTATGTAAAGGCCCTACTGTAATCTCGGCTGGTTTGCTAACAGGGTAGTGCTGGACTACTCCCGTTACCCCTATGGCTGGAATTGTCTTACCAGTGGTTCTCATGCCCACTGTCGAATTTATCACTGATTTGGCCGCCCCTGTGTCTACAAGAAAGTTTAATGATTTACCAGCTACATTGATTGCAATTTCTGGTTCACTTCCAAGGCTTGCAATCAATTTTACTGGCTGCAGATTACAGGTATGGCCACACCCCTATTGGGTATGGTGACCTCCCTGAATCCCGCTGGCAGCAACTACTTGTGATGGAGTTAATTGGGAGCTACCAGAGGCTTGCCAGTCTCTGTTCGGGGGATATCTTTTTGTTTCCCCTGTATGTGGCTCATAACTCCGTTTCTGCGGACCCTGATCCCAATGTCGTGTGTCGTGTCGTTGTCTAGGGGGTTGGTATGAGTTTCGTGAATTCTTCACTCTACAATCTCGTGCCATGTGTCCCTGTTTATGACAAGAATAACAAGTAACCACATTTGACTTACCCACAGGGTTTGGTGATATAAACAAAGGCTGCCTTGTGGTCAGGGCCTGTATACTTACTGCCATTAACTTATCACCTTGTTGTTCCCTGTGTCTGGTGATGTTCCTATCGTGATCAATAGCAGCCTCTCTCAAAGTAGCCACAGACAGACCTCGCCAACATGGTTGTGTGGTCTGTACCCTAGTCTTCAATGACTCTTTTAAACCATCCATCAGTACCGATACTGCTACTTCTCGATGGTTTATGTTTGTTTTAATGTCCTCTATGCCTGTGTATTTTGCCATTTCTGATAATGCTCTGTGAAAATACTCTGTAGCTGTTTCTGACTCCTTCTGTTTAATGGAGAATATTTTGTTCCATTTAACTACGGCTGGGAAATACTCCTTTAACTGTAAACTTATTCTTTTTACATTGTCTTTGTTGTATACTTCTGTAAGAGGTACATCCTGATCTAATCCACAGTCAGCTAAAAATTGAGCTGCGTCGACATTGGAGGGTAAACATGCTCTCAGCAATATCTGCCAGTCTTTATTGTTGGGCTCTACAGTGTTACCTAGGTCTCTGATGTATTTTTGGCTGGCAACTAAGTCTTTTCTAGGGTCAGGGAATTCCGACACTATGGTCCTTAATTCCATTCGGGAAAATGGGCTGTACATGGCAATGTTCCTAACAGGAGTGACTCCTGAAGTGTCTGTTTTCCCATTTGGAACTACTATTACCTTAACAGGATTAACTCTAACAACCTCATTCTGTGTAGATTCTACAGGCTGTGGTGAAATAGTTTCAGCATAGTGTATGGTGCCATACTTACCCGTTGATACGACCTCACCTATCCCTCCGCTAGGGGCCTTTGTTACTAATCTCGGGGGTGGAGCTGTGCCTACTGTGGTCTCTGCTATGGTGGCTGCTAGAGAGAGCGCTGAAATTGTTGCCGATTCGTCCTCTTGATCACACTCCTGAGGAAAGTTCAAAACAGGGTACAACTTGCACGGGTTAATACTTGCATTGGTTAATTGGTTAACATTATCTTTAACATTTACACAGTTGCTAAGTGTTTGTGTGTTACACCTTAGTGCGTCATTCTCCGCAACCAATTTTTCTCCCGATATATATGGTGGCGGTGGGGCCGTGGCTATCAGTTTTCTGATCGAGCCAGATCCCGCCGCCTGAGCCAATCCTCTCTGTATGTCACCCTCCTGTTGCCACAACTGTAAATAATCATAATGCTTGATTCGTCTCTTGGCTGATTTAATGAGACATATCCTTCTCCTTAAATTCGTTAACACTTCTGTGCTGAAGCTACCTACTCTTGGGAATTTCTCCCCGTCATGTACCGTCATTCTCTCCCATTCATCACATAAAGCTTCTGTGTGACTTCCGTATTTCTCACACATTACGTACATTGCCGACCCGACTGGTCGGTTCACTGAATCAACCCGAACCGAGGTTGATCGCCCCCTACCTGAACAAGTGGCCCCCATAGTTCGAAGGTGTTGCTTTATTCAGCCAACCCTTACGCAAACCAAAATGTTCAAAATAGGCTGACGGTGGCGGTTTACCGAGTACCCCACTCACTCGCCCACGCCGACCAATACGACCTGATCACACCGATATGGTGCTGGCGTACTCGACCCAGGGCCCCTGCGACCTGAACCTCTATTTACTGGAACCTGTGAGGGTGATCCGAAGAACACTTACTCTTTCCAGTAACTATTGGTTGTTGGATAGTTCCTGAGTGAGCAGCGAACCTCCCTTAAAATAAAAAAAATTACACAAATCACGTTAGAATGTACAAATAGCGTTTATGACCTTCGTACACAAATAGTACCGGTCAGGTTTACTAATGCACACAATTACGTGCGGTACAATCGTTCAGCACATAAGCAACTAATCTTATGTACGGAGCGACCAGTGGAATCGAAAATTACGGCTGCGAATTCCTTCAGCCAGAGCTTGTATGGCCTATATGGGTGTTGCACCAACCCTTTTAGGTGTTGTGCCTGTGGACTGTATAGCGGACTTCCTTGTCTGCTGTACCTGAACCTGCTGGTCTGCTATGACCTCCTGGTCTGTTACAGTATGACCTCCTGGTCTGCTACACTCTAATGCTCAAATTGTATGTTTTAACCAGGGATGCCTCCCTAGCCACCATGTACGTCACTTACACGCATGTACCTCACGAGAACTCGACTTTTCTTGTGGTTCAACCTCAAAAATTGTAAAAACAAACACTCACTCACCACATATACACTTTTGTTTCTATTTCTATTTCTGCGCAGAAATTTCTCTTTAGACCAGATGTGTTACAAATTAGGAGAAGGATCTGTTAATTTAAATTTCGAATGTTAAAATAGATTTGCGCGATTTATCGCCTTGCGTTATTTACCGCGTTGCGCTATTTATCGCGTTGAAAAAAATTAACACTTGTGATTTGAGTTACGTGGGCGTACCCGTACGCTCCGTTGCGTAATATACGCTGCGTGCGTCGGCCCTTGGGTTGCGTACGCAAGTCTCAGTCCTTTGTTAGAGACACGTGTACGCAAAGCAAAGATCCACCGTAACACAATTTATACGTTTATCAATGTAGATGATCCTTTATCATCTACCGCGCACCACACTGACTTCGCCTTGTCTCTCAGGCACAGCTGTGTGTTTGTCTATACTTTAACTATATTACCTTTACTCTTAAACTATGAAATAGCGGCAAATCTCTCTTAGCACGTTTATCAACTATAAAACTGGCAAACAGGAGAGTGATATACGAAAATACACAAATGAAAAAAAGAAATGCAGATATATATGTGTGCGTGCGTGTGTACGCAAGACAGAAAAATAAACAGTTTTAAAAGAGACTAGCGTGTTGTTCTTACCTCCGGTTCCCGGATTCCTTCAGCACCCTTTACTAAGAGAAGCAGACGCTTATCCAAACAGCACTACGAGGAATATGATCTCCCGCCCTTTGCTGCTGGATAATGTCTGCTGAAATTACCTAGTGCAGATGTGTGAAGGACAGGACTAGCCCCCAATTGATAAAGCTGAATATTTATCGTATATAATACCCTTTATGAGGTCTAAGAACACTGTACGCTGTTTACGTATGAAGTACCGTAAGGGTACGCTCGTTGCGTAACAATCGCTTAGCCGTAGTCGACACGTTCGCTCACGGCCAAGAGATCACAGGCAGGCACGCTATTGGCTGCTGACTAACGTAATGATTCGTTATAGCGTAGCGGACGCTCGGGACCACGAGGGGATCACCAGCGGCGCTGACGCTAACAATGTTAAACCTTTAAATCTAAACCATAAACAATGTAATATGCTGTAAAACCTTAGTGTATAGATAGAGTGTAAATGCAACACAGTGTAACCTTATTAACTCAAAAGCTGTATGAGCGTCACCGACGCTCTGAGAATACTTAACACTATAAGAAATACACAGATACCTGGGCTTAGGGTCCAACGCCTAATATATATATATTATGAATGATATACTTGCAAAAGAATTAATACAAATACAAATCATACACTACAATATAACATAGACTACCTAACCAGATAACTACACAGGAAATATAATACAATTACTATTTAAGAGAAAATAAGAGAGAAAGAGGAGAAGAGAGAGAGAGAGAGAGAAATTGGCCCACAATAACAAGAAGATCAATATAGTTGCGGAGAAACACTTACGCACAAGGGGAAACGATCGCATGCGCCTCGATATCCAGCTCCCGATTATCAGCAATGAGAACCGTTGAAGAGAGTGAACTGGATATGGTCGGCCTGCCTATTTATGCCCCACACACAATACAATTCAATGGTCCCTACAATCTCATTGTTCATTGGACACAGGAATTCGGCTTCGCATTATAACAAAAGGTCATAGGTTGATTCATACAGGTGGGCTGTGACTGCTTCCAACTGTTCAGGTGGGTGGGAAACTAGGTTTCCCGCCGCATGGATAAGTAAGTGCAAATAATAGTAAATGGACATAAACTTCTTATGTCCATAACTATTCGCACGAGCGATTAATCCGCTCCAAACCAACACCGGAATATTGCTATTTAAATACTCTTCCGATGGGTACCAAACACCACTGTATGACCCCTGTTAGACCCTTCGTACAATACAAAGAGGGATCTCTCTGTTCAGGAACATGCTATATTAACCAAACTTTCAGAATCTATCAAAGGGACCATGATCTACAAAATACATTATATAGTGAAAATATGTAACGATTGAGTCGCACGCTACAATCACATAAACTCTACCGTAAATACGCATACCGTGCGCCTGCGGGTGCCCGCGACTGTGAGTATGCGCACGTACGGGAGAGCGTACGCATGCGCAGCACGGACCTGTGTGAGGTGCAAATATGGTAGTGTGCATAGAGATATTTTTCTGACTTTGACAGGGCCGGGAGGGAGAGAAGGCAAGTACGGTGTATGGTGATTAGGAGGGCTGACAGTATTATTTGGGACTGAGTCAAACCCGTCTTTTTTTTCTTTTAGGCTGACACATTAAAGGAAAGATACCAGAAGATTGGGGACACCAAAAGATCCACTCCTGTAGAAGTCTTGTGTGATAATTTCCCTGGTGAGTATATGTACACATGCATACATACATACATACATACATACATACATACATACATACATAAAATTTACATACATACTGAAACAGTATGTATGACCAATATTTTGACTATTCACTAAATGTTAGAAAGATCTTGAGTAGTTTGTGGAGTTAGGTGAGTAGATGAGTCTGTGTGAATACAAGGACAGCAGCTTGCACTTCTTACCGCCGTATATAGGCCCTCATTCCGAGTTGTTCGCTCGCAAGGCGATTTTAGCAGAGTTACACACGCTAAGCCGCCGCCTACTGGGAGTGAATCTTAGCTTCTTAAAATTGCGAACGATGTATTCGCAATATTGCGATTACAAACTACTTAGCAGTTTCAGAGTAGCTTCAGACTTACTCGGCATCTGCGATCAGTTCAGTGCTTGTCGTTCCTGGTGTGACGTCACAAACACACCCAGCGTTCGCCCAGACACTCCTCCGTTTCTCCAGCCACTCCTGCGTTTTTTCCGGAAACGGTAGCGTTTTCATCCACACGCCCATAAAACGCCGTGTTTCCGCCCAGTAACACCCATTTCCTGTCAATCACATTACGTTCGCCGGAGCGAAGAAAAAGCCGTGAGTAAAAAAACTATCTTCATAGCAAAATTACTTGGCGCAGTCGCAGTGCGAACATTGCGCATGCGTACTAAGCAGAAAAACGCTGCGATGCGAAGAAAATTACCGAGCGAACGACTCGGAATGAGGGCCATAATAACTTGAATTTGTAGTGCAAGGTGTGTGTTTTCTTTCTTTCTTTATATCTGTGTTCATCTCTCTCTGCTGCTCTTGTGTATCTTTTTATATGTCTTTCTGTTCGTTTTTCTTCCTTTTTTTCCCCCCTTATGTGGACCAATGTGTTTACAACTCGGCATACTGACCGATGTGCGTGGTAATCCAAGTAACACTTTTCCCTATCCCTCACAGATGAGATGGCAACCTACCTTCGTTATGTTCGCCGTCTGGACTTTTTTGAAAAACCAGATTATGATTATCTTCGTCGACTCTTTACGGACCTTTTGGATCAGCGAGGACTCATCTTTGATTACGAATATGATTGGGTGGGGAAAACATTGGTGAGTTTTGACAGAAATTAGCAACTATACCCGGGTGAGCGAGTAAAATGTTTTATAAATGTCACGTTTAGTGGTTTAATATTGTTTCATCTCTTGTTCTTAGCCTACTCCTATAGGCTCTGTAACGGGTGATGCTCCCACACCATCACAGAACAAGAATCAACCACATTTAAAGCATCAGGTAGGAGAAGTAGAGTGCATTGGATTAAGGTGAAATTTTACACATTTTAAACATTTCATTTATTCTGTTTATAGGGCTTAAATTCCACCAATGGGGATCTGAACATTGATGATCCAACAGCTGGTCATTCCAATGCTCCCATAACTGCGCACACGGGAGTGGATGTGACAGATGACACCAAGTAAGTAATTGCTCATTGACTTGTGGGTTTGGAAATGCTGTTTTTCAGTGTTAAAGTAATGTTGGATTTGTATACTATTACTTTCAATGTAAAACTGTAGAGCTATGATAATTGCTGGTTTTATATACACATTTCTTTTTTTTTTTTTAATCTCATGGATGAACACTTGTAAGGCCATTTGGCAGGGCCATCTTTACTGTCTGTTTTATGTGATTGTGGATGCCAATGTACATGTAAATTAGCGTTTTTTTATGACAGCGCATGTTTCAAATCGGTGCATGTGATCCACCGTGCAGAATCACAGAGTACCGCTTAAGCCACACTGACTCTGGGATGTATTGGCTAATGACTGGGAGGTGGCTAAGCAGATGCATAAAGATAATTCATCTTATGGGTGTGTTATGGGAGTGTGGCAGATGTGTCGCAGGGTTTGTTGCAAACTCAGCCCCTTAATCACGTATACTATAGGCCATACTCTGATGGACATTGTGCCCCTAACATGGGATTGTGCAGGTTCTGATTGTTGGGACTGCAGACGCACACTTGTATACCAGGGGAAGGGCTTTTACTTGCATTATCATAAAGTCGCAGACACGACTACAGCAAAAAAACGCTGATGCGGTCAGATCAGCCCTTAAATGTAATTTTATTTTGAAAATACGTAATAACTACTTTCTATTAAGTAGAAAATAACAAAGCATAAATTACACTTGAGCTTAAAGTGCAAAATGCTATGACAGGTAAAATTAGAGTAATTCCACATTTTCTTTCTATACCCCTTCATTTGTGTGATGTGGTAGATGTGTTAGAGTCAGTCTATCTGTCTGTATGCAATGTGAGGGTTATCCTTTGGTTATATGTATGTATATATTAGGCTTCACATGGATGTTGTTGAGTGCTTTTGAATAAAACATTTACAGTTAGTGCAATAAACCAATGCAAGTGAATGGACCAGTACACACACACGCGCCTTTTTGACAACCATTCACTTCATTCTGAAATGAGTGATGCCTATTCTCTGGGAATTCCAATTTTGTTCCCGTATGGACGCCTTTGACAAAATATCTTCCTGTGTCACTGCAATGAAGTGTATATTGAGGAGTAGCAATAAAGTATACCATGGAGCATTTGAACTGACCTCTCCTGGTCACAGTGATTGCTACAAGAAGTGGATTAAAGGGTGTCTATGACCGGATGATATGTCAAACAGTAAGGTGTAAGGTAATTATACCTTTTTATTTATTAATATTTCCACATTCAATATTATTAGAAATGTATATACTGCATGGACTCGGGTGTTTGTTAGGATGCAACTTTAATGTTTCTTCTTAATTAAAGCTCATTGCAGCATCAGAATCTTAGGATTGCTATTGTCACACAATTTCCCAGTGATGTCATTTGGGAATTTCTCCATGGTAGAAGGCCTGGGACTTGTGTATTGGAGTTATTAGTAAGAAACATAGAGAAACCCTATAGCAGTATCTAATCCAACTTCTCTCCCCTGGCTAATAGAGTGGTTGAAATGTGTATATATAATATAATATAAAAACCTTGTCATTTCAATCACTTTATTTCATCAGCAAAATTTTGGCAAAAATACTCCGTACCAATTCCTTTTCTGGATAAATCTACGGTATTGTTCTGATTATCTACAAATTACCACAGAAAGAATTATGGATAGGTATATTGTTTTGTGTAGTGTACCTTAAAGTTGCACTTCCACTTTGCGTCATCACCTTTTCAGAGCCCAGATGGCTGCTTTAAGCATTTCCGCGTCTCCTCTGTTCCTCTCTCAGCCCCAGATGAAATGTAAAACCAAAAGATTGGTCATTCCACTCACACACAGCGTCCATTTAACCACTTAACGGACAATTTTTTTCCCCCCCAAAACTACTCAGAAATTGTTGAGGTTTTATATTAGGTATAGAACATGAATTTGACCCTGTCCAAAATGATTTTAATTTAAAAAAAAAAAAAAAATTTTGCAAAAAATAATTTCTCTGACGTCCTAGTGGATGCTGGGAACTCCGTAAGGACCATGGGGAATAGACGGCTCCGCAGGAGACTGGGCACATCTAAAGAAAGATTTAGGACTATCTGGTGTGCACTGGCTCCTCCCCCTATGACCCTCCTCCAAGCCTCAGTTAGATTTCTGTGCCCGGCTGAGCTGGATGCACACTAGGGGCTCTCCTGAGCTCCTAGGAAGAAAGTATATGTTAGGTTTTTTATTTTCAGTGAGACAGCAATATTAACACCTTGGCTGGCGAACTGACACCATATATAGCCCCTGGGGCTATATAGGTGTTTATTAACCCCTGCCAGAACTTTTACAATAGCGGGAGAAAGCCCGCCGAAAAAGGGGCGGAGCCATCTCCCTCAGCACACTGGCGCCATTTTCCCTCACAGCCCCGCTGGAGGGATCGCTCCCTGGCTCTCCCCTGCAGTCCTGCACTACAGAAAAGGGTTAAAAAGAGAGGGGGGGCACAAATTAGGCGCAGTATAAATATATTATGCAGCTATAAGGGAAAAACACTCTGTATAGTGATATCCCTGTGATATATAGCGCTCTGGTGTGTGCTGGCATACTCTCCCTCTGTCTCCCCAAAGGGCTTTGTGGGGTCCTGTCCTCTGTCAGAGCATTCCCTGTGTGTGTGCTGTGTGTCGGTACTGCTGTGTCGACATGTATGATGAGGATAATGATGTGGAGGCGGAGCAAATGCCTGTAAATGGGATGTCACCCCCTTGCGGGGTCGACACCGGTGTGGATGGACTTATGGAAGGAATTACGTGACAGTGTCAACTCCTTACATAAAAGGTTTGACGACATAGGACAGCCGGCTGCTCAGCTTGTGCCTGTCCAAGCGTCTCAAATGTCATCAGGGGCTCTAAAACGGGCGCTACCTCAGATGGCAGACACAGATGTTGACACGGATACCGACTCCAGTGTCGACGACGATGAGACTAGTGTACCTTCCAATAGGGCCACCCGTTACATGATTGAGGCAATGAAAAATGTATTACACATTTCTGATAATACCCCAGGTACCACAAAAAAGGGTATTATGTTTGGTGACAGAAAACTACCAGTAGTTTTCCTGCATCTGAGAAATGGATATGAGGTGTGTGAGGAAGCGTGGACTTCCCCCGATAAGAAATTGATAATTTCTAAGCAGCGTACCCTTTTCCGCCAGAGGATAGGTCACGTTGGGAAATACCCCCTAGGGTAGAAAAAGCGGTTACACGCTTATTAAAAAAGGTGGCACTACCGTCTCCGGATACGGCCGCCCTGAAGTACCTGCTGATAGAAAGCAGAAAACTACCCTTAAAGCTATATACACACACACGGGCATTATATTGAGACCTGCTATTGCCTCGGCATGGATGTGCAGTGCGGCAGCTGCGTGGTCAGATTCCCTGTCGGATAATATTGAAACCATGGATAGGGACAATATTTTGCTGAAAATAGAGCATATAAAAGACGCTGTCTAATACATGCGTGATGCACAGAGGGATATTTGCCGACTGGCATCACTAATAAGCGATATGTAAAACCATTGCCGCCAGATGGGGGTTATGGACTCTGCAATGGTCGGGCGATGCCGATTCAAAACGGCACATGGCAGTTTGCCCTATAAGGGGGTGGAACTGTTTGGGGATGGTCTTTCAGACCTCGTTTCCACAGCTACGGCTGGGAAATCAAAACTTTTGCCACAAGCTACCCCACAGCAAAAGTAAGCACTGTATTATCAGGTACAGTCCCTTCGGCCCCAGAAAAGTAGAGGACTAGAGGCTCATCTTTTCTGCCAAGAGGAAAAGGTAGAGGGAAAAAGCTGCAGCACACAGCTAGTTCCCAAGAGCAGAAGTCCTCCCCTGCGTCCGGTAAGTCTACAGCATGACGCTGGGGCTGCTCAGGCGGACCCGGGTATGGTGGGGGCCCCTCTCAGAAATTCAGCGCACAGTGGGCTCTCTCACAGGTGGATCCCTGGGTTCTTCAAACAGTGTCTCAGGGGTACAGGCTGAAATTCGAGACGTCTCCCCCCCGCCGTTTCCTAAAATCTGCCTTACCGGCAACTCCCTCTGCCAGGGAGGCAGTGTTGGTGGCTATCCAAAAAACTGTATTCACAGCAAGTGATTATCAAGGTACCCCTCCTTCAACAGGAAAAGGGTTACTTTTCCACAATGTTTGTGGTACCGAAACCGGACGGTTCGGTGAGACCCATCTTAAATTTAAAATCCTTGAACACATATAACAAAAGATTCAAGTTCAAGATGGAATCGCTCGGGGCGATTATTGCGAACCTGGACGAGGGGGATTACAGGGTCTCTCTGGACATCAAGGATACTTACCTGCATGTCCCCATTTGCCCTCCTCACCAGGAGTACCTCAAGGTTGTGGTACAGGACTGTCACTATCAGTTCCAGACGCTGCCGTTTGGATTATACACGGCACCGAGGGTCTTTACCTGGGTAATGACCGAAATGATGATACTCCTTCGCAAGAAGGGAGTTTAATTATCCCGTACTTGGACGATCTCCTGATAAAGGCGAGCTCCAAGGAACAGTTGGTAAGGGGGTAGCACTTTCTCGGGAAGTGCTGCAACAGCAGGGCTGGATTCTCAATTCCAAAGTCACAGCTGGTCCCGACGACACGTCTTCTGTTCCTGGGAATGATTCTGGAAACAGACCAGAAAAAAGTGTTTCTTCCAATGGAAAAAGCCGAGGAGTTGTCATCTCTAGTCAGAAACCTCCTAAGACCGGGACAGGTGTCGGTACATCAATGCACACGAGTCCTGGGAAAAATGGTAACTTCGTACGAAGCAATTCCATTAGGAAAGTTCCACGCAAGGAATTTCCAGTGGGACCTGTTGGACAAATGGTCCGGGTCCCATCTCCAGATACAGCAGCGGAAAACCCGGTCGGCAAGAACCAGGGTGTCGCTGCGGTGGTGGCTGCAGAGGGCTCATCTACAAGAGAGCCGCAGATTCGGAATACAGGACTGGGTCCAGGTGACCACGGATGCCAGCCTTCGGGGCTGGGGTGCAGTCACACAGGGAGTGAAATTCCAAGGACTGTGGTCCAAACAGGAGATTTCACTTCACATAAATTTTCTGGAGCTAAGAGCCATTTACAAGGCCCTAACCCAAACAAGGCCCCTGCTTCAAAACCAGCCGTACTGATCCAATCAGACAACATCACGGTGCTCGCCCATATAAACAGGCAGGGCGGCACAAGAAGCAGGAGGGCAATGGCAGAAGCCACAAGGATTCCCCGTTGGGCGGAAAATCATGTGGTAGCACTGGCAGCAGTGTTCATTCCGGGAGTGGACAACTGGGAAGCAGCCTTCCGCAGCAGACTCCACCCAGGAGAATAGGGACTTCATCCAGAAGTCTTCCAAATGCTGGTAAACCGTTGGAAAAGACCACAGGTGGACATGATGGCGTCCCGCCTCAATAAAAAGATATTGCGCCAGGTCGAGAGAACCTCAGGCGATCGCTGTGGACGCTCTAGTGACACCACGGGTGTACCAGTCGGTTTATGTGTTCCCTCCTCTCCCTCTCATACCCAAGGTTCTGAGGATAATAAGAAAAAGAGGAGTAAGAACTATACTCATTGTTCCGGATTGGCCAAGAAGGGCTTGGTACCAGGAACTTCAAGAGATGATCTCAGAGGACCCATGGCCTCTGCCACTCAGACAGGATCTGCGGCAGCAGGGGCCCTGTCTGTTAAAAGACTTACCGCGACTGCGTTGACGGCATGGCGGTTGAACGCCGGATCCTGAGTGAAAAAGGCATTCCGGAGGAAGTCATTCTTATCCTGATCAAAGCCAGGAAGGATGTCAGCCTGAAGTTCAGACGTTGTAAGGGAGTGCTGCATATTCAGCCCCTTTTTGTGCCCCAGTGGCACCTTGGGATCCCAATGTGGTTTCGGAGTTCCTGGAATCACATTGTTTTGAGCAACTTAAAACCGTGGATTTGAAATATCTCACATGAAAAGTGGTCATGTGTTGGCTCTGGCTTCGGCCAGGCATGTGTCAGAATTGGCGGCTTTGTCATGAAAAAGCCCTTACCTGACTATCAATATGGATAGGGCAGAGTTGAGGACTCGTCCTCACGTTCTCCCGAAAGGGGTATCAGTCTTTCACTTGAACCAACCTATTGTGGTGCCTGCGGCTACTAGGGACTTGGAGGATTCCAAGTTACTGGACGTAGTCAGGGCCCTGAAAATGTATATTTCCAGGACGGCTGGAGTCAGGAAAACTGACTCGCTGTTTATCCTGGATGCACCCAACAAGCTGGGTGCTCCTGCTTCTAAGCAGACTAAACGCGCTGGATTTGTAGCACTATTCAGCTTGCGCATTCTGCGGTGGACTACCGCAGCCGAAATCTGTAAAAGCCCATTCCACAAGGAAGGGGGCTCATCTTGGGCGGCTGCCCGAGGGGTCTCGGCTTTACAACTTGGCCGAGCTGCTACTTGGTCAGGGGCAAACACGTTTGCAAAATTCTAAAAAAATTGATACCCTGGCTGTGGAGGACCTTGAGTTCTCTCATTCGGTGCTGCAGAGTCATCCGCACTCTCCCGCCCGTTTGGGAGCTTTGGTATGATCCCCATGGTCCTTACGGAGTTCCCAGCATCCACTAGGACGTCAGAGAAAATAAGATTTTACTCACCGGTAAATCTATTTCTCGTAGTCCGTAGTGGATGCTGGGCGCCCATCCCAAGTGCGGATTGTCTGCAATACTTGTACAAAGTTATTGTTACAAATATCGGGTTGTTATGGCAAGCCATCTGTTCAGAGGCTCCATTTGTTATCATACTGTTAACCGGGGTTCCTATCACGAGTTATATGGTGTGATTGGTGTGGCTGGTATGAGTCTTACCCGGGATTCAAAATCCTTCCTTATTGTGTCAGCTCTTCCGGGCACAGTGTCCTAACTGAGGCTTGGAGGAGGGTCATAGGGGGAGGAGCCAGTGCACACCAGATAGTCCTAAATCTTTCTTTAGATGTGCCCAGTCTCCTGCGGAGCCGTCTATTCCCCATGGTCCTTACGGAGTTCCCAGCATCCACTACGGACTACGAGAAATAGATTTACCGGTGAGTAAAATCTTATTTTTTCAAACATCAGAAAATCGACTGGGAACATCGTGACTTTAGTTTTTAGAGTTTTTCAGCTACACGGAAACGGGAGGACCGGGAGTTGGGTGGAGGGGTTAGGGTCGATGATTTACACTAACCAGCGACTGCTATGGTCTGCAGCCGCTTGTGATGGGGGATCCTGCTGTGCTGACCGATCAGCAATCATCGGCAGCATGGCAACACTGGGGGAGGGTGCAGGGAGGCAGCGACCAGGTCAGATAAAGCACTTGTGACCATGCCAGGCAAGTGGTTAAAGATGGTGAGCTTTATTGACTTTAACAGTACTGTACTGTAAAAATGGAAGAGCCATGGGGGTAGGAAAAAGGCTGCATTTGGCATATTGGGAAATATGTAGCTTTAATCAATTTCACTTAGTACATTGATGGAAGTCCCTCCCTTTAGTGATCCTGCTTTCACTGTATTTCCCAAGAAGAGTCTTAGTACTGATATTAAGCTGTGGCCTCTGTATTTGTAAAATCTATCTATTATTACCAGAAGAGGCCACTGTGCTTCATACAAATATAACATTTGCTTGGTAGAATTTAAACCCCATATAATATTCCTAAATGCTTCATTTTCTAGAGCACATTTTGAAGAATTGTTGGAAATCTATTTTAAATTGGACGTTACAGCAATACAATCACAAAGAACAGACTCCTTTGTAAAAGGGAATATGGACACATCTGTGGCGCCTACATGTACAGCCCTTTTTAAAGTAGTATTGGAATGATGTCATACTGTAGGTATGGATTATTATACTATTATGCAAAATTACAATATATGTTTTGTAAGGTTTGATGTTCAATTTCTAAATAAATAGTGTTTTCCTTTAAGAATACAGAGAAACATGGAGAATATCTTGGAAACAGAGTCATTTTCAGTAAGGAAACAGCTATAGCAGTAACTGCTCTCCTGGATTGTCTGATGTCTCAACTGCCAAATTCCAAGGACAGGATGCTCACAGGAATGAAACCCCTAAAAATGTACTCCGATAAGAAGAATTAAAAACTGATCCCTATGGCTATGAAATAATGAAGCAACCTCGACTAAGAGCTACAATAGAACCTGCAGATGAAGTTGGTAATTTCTGCAACTACATCATCATCACTGCTGCATGAATGACTACTGTATTTAGTGGGAAGTTCTGCAGACAATATTCCATAGGTTGACCTCACATTATCCTTTGACACTTTTATACCCAAATCTTTCTCTAGCACCCTTTGTGTTCCACACCTGTATCATGCTCCCATCCATTTCAAAGACGTGCACCAACACTCCACCACATAAATATGTACAGTCCACCGCACAAATTACTTTTCACAGACATAAGAGTGGTTAACAGATAACATCTCCCACTACTTTACTTTTCACACTCAATTGTCTGTGCATATGGACCCAACTAATTGGCCACCCACTTCTCCCAACACCCCATACTTTTAGAATGTTTGTTTTAAGTTTATATTTTCTATATAATGTTCTTAGGTTTTTACGGTTTTGGCAGTTTTATTTTTTTCACGGTTATACCCAACACTTATTTTGTTTTTTGTGTTTACATTTTTGTTAAACTGCTTAAATTATTATATGCAGAAGTTATTTACAAAAAATGTAAAATAAAATAATACACCCTTAACAATGTTTTCAGGGTTTTTTTTTTTTGTTATTAACGATTAGATTTTATTATATTATTATTTTTGATTATAGCATTTTATTATATTGATAGGGTAATTCCCCAGAAGGTAAAACTAAATTTTTGGGCAGACCTGTCTTTTATTTTAAGCGCATGTCATTGATTCCTAACATTTTGCAGTAAAAGCAGTCCTCAAAATTGTAATCCTATTTGCAGCGCAGGACGCTTTGTGTCTGTTGTACCCATAATTACATGGGAAGAACATTCATACATTGTGAAATACACTTACTTGTATCGGAGTGCACATTCTGCTAAACTTAGAGTGCATCCGGAATGTATTCACAGCACTTCACATTTTCAAACTTTTTGTTATGTTACAGCCATATTCCAAAATGGAGTAAAAAAAAATTTCCACAAAATTCTACACACAGTACCCCATAATGACAATGGGGTATATTCAAATAAAGTAAGATCCATTCCAACATGCATTTGTCGGAATGGATCCGACAAGGGCTATTCAATCAATGGCCAAATCAGACAGGATTTGGCCGTTCCTGTCCATCTCAATCTGACTTTAAAAAAAGTTGGATTGAGATTAGGGACCTGAGAGGGGGAGAGCCGCGGGGAGACGGGGGAGAGCAGCGTAGTGCCGTAGCAGGAGGATGTGGCACCGCAGCCAGACCTCACGGCAGCGTCCACCTGGCTCCAGCAAGCGGGACCTCGCTTGCTGGAGCCGGGTGGACGCTACCGTGAGCTGTGGCAGTGCCCCATCTTCCTGCTGTGCTGTAGCTGCTGCTTTCCCCCGTCTCCCCGCTGCTCTCCCCATCTCCCCCTCTCAGGTCCCTCATCTTTATCCGACTTTTTATAAAGTCGGATTGAGATGGTTGGAAATGGGGCCAAAACCTGTCGAATTTGGCCCCGTTTCCGACAGATGCATGCGGATCGGCGGCTATTCCGCCAATCCACATGCTTTACGACAAGTTGGAATTCCCGACTTGTCGATAATTTTGGGGTGTATTGAATAGGTCGGAACCCCTTCCGACCTAAATAAGTCGAAAACTGCCGTCTTTCAGATGGCAGCTTTCGACTGCAATTGAATATACCCTAATGTGTGAAAAAATATATATATTTTTTTTTTTTTAGATTTTTGCTAATTTATTAAAAATAAAAAACTAAGAAATCACATGTACATAAGTATTCACAGTCTTTTGCTCGTTGATATTATGTTGATGTACCTTTGGCAGCAATTACAGCCTCAGGTCTTTTTGAATATGAAGCCACAAGCTTGGCACACCTATCTTTGGGCAGTTTCTCATTGGTGGATTGCTGCAGATATGGTTGTCCTTCTGGAAGGTTCTCCTCTCTCCACAGAGGAATGCTGTAGCTCTGACAGAGTGACCATCGGGTTCTTGGTCACTTCCCTAACTAGGGCCTTTCTCCCCCGATCACTCAGTTTAGATGGCCGGCCAGTGCTAGGAAGAGTCCTGTTGGTTCCGAACTTCTTCCATTTACGGATGATGGAGGCCACTATTCTCATTGGGAACTTCAAAGCAGAAGAGATTTTTCTGTACCCTTCCCCAGATTTGTGCCTCGAGGCAATCCTGTCTCGGAGGTCTACAGACAATTTCTTTGACTTCATGCTTTGTTTGTGCTCGAACATGCACTTTCAAGTGTGGGACCTTATAGAGACAGTTGTGTGCCTTTCCAAATCATGTCCATCCAATCAACTGAATTTACCACAGGTGGACTCCAGTTAAGCTGTAGGAATATCTCAGGGATGATCAGTGGAAACAGGATGCACTTGAGCTCAATTTTGAGCTTCATGGCAAAGGCTGTGAATACTTATGTACATGTGATTTCTTAGTTTTTTTAAATTTTAATAAATTTGCAAAAATCTCAAAAAAAACTTTTTTCACGTAATTATTGGGTATTGTGTATAGAATTTTGAGGGAACAAATTTATTTATTCCATTTTGGAATTAGGCTGTAACATAACAAAATGTGGAAATACTTTCCACAAAATGTGCGAATACTTTCCGGATGCACCGTATATGCATGTCTTAGCTTGTGATTCAAGATTTTCCTGGATAAATATTTTAGAATATAGCAGCATTATATTTGTTGCTAAGCTGAAAGCCTTGGGGGTATATTCAATTGCAGTTGAAAGCTGCCGCAGTTTTCGACTTTTTTCGTTTGGAAGGGGTTCCGACCTATTCAATACACCCCAGAATTATCCGACAAGTCGGAATTCCGACTTGTCGGAAAGCACATGGGCCGATCCGCGTGCTTCTGTTGGAAACGGAGCCAAATCCGGCAGCTTGCTGGAGCTGGGTGGACGCTGCTGTGAGTGGCGGCGGTGCCCCATCTTCCTACAACGCTGTTGTAGCCGTTGCTCTCCCCCATCTCCCTGCTGCTCTCTCCCGTCTCCTCCTCTCAGCTCCCTCATCTCAATCCAACTTTTTTTAAAGTTGGATTGATATGGTCAGGAACGGCCAAATCCTGTCTGATTTGACCATTCATTGAATAGCCCATGTCGGATCCATTCCAACAAATGCATGTCGGAATGGATCCGACTTTAATTGAATGTATATTATAGAGACATTAGACAGTGGATTTTCTTTATCTTCAAGGTGCTTTGGGTAGCCTTCCATTACTTGTGACCTTTCCCTAAAGTTGTAAAGATTCTAGAATCACCTCAATTGCCAGCAACTCCTAAGTCAGTGGCAATAACATTGTAGGGTCAACAGCTACAATGAAAACAATTGATATACTTCTGAGTGGCATCTGTATCTCTAAGCGGTCTTTTCAGTTAGCCAGGGAAGCTTCCATGGATTAACTGCAGGATGCAGATTCTGCTCACAGTCTATGGAGGTTTGAACAAAATCTGCCTACAGTAATGCACGGAAAAATGTGCATCAGGAGCTGCAGATGGTAGCTCGTGGCTAATTACGTCAGCCCATATATGCTTGTAAAAGCAATTTTAGAAATATAATCCAATAATGTGGAAAAAGCTTGTAAATGAGTATAATACATCATTTGAAGCTTGTCTTTATTTGGTTAACAGTAGTGGCAGCTCCTACTTATGTTTGGTAGGAGGACTACTGCTACCCCCGTGCCTGGAGATGAAGCAGCCAGTCCCCGGGTTCTGGCAGGTGCTGGGACCGGCGCATGTGTAGATCCCACAGTACGACAAATTCCCGGCTTCTATGGACTGCACCTACTGGATCAAGCTCTCTGCTTATCGCAGCCCGGTCTGGCAGTCCCGGAGGGAGGAAACACCTCCCAATGGGACGGCCTTGTGTGTCTGTGACTGACAAGTAGTACTTCCAAGAGGAAGTCACTGCCAGTCACAATGAAGCCAGTTTAGTCACGGACTGCATCTGGCTCCCTGACACTGAGCTGGGTGGCGGATTTTACCTGTGGGGGCTGCAGTCCTGCAGCTCATAGGTAAAAAAGGTTAGAGGAGATATGGCGTTGACCTTTATTGCATTATTAATGGAATCTATACACTTTAGGAATAAGGGTGTTGGTGAGTAGCGCAGAGACCACCTGTCACTAAGGGCCTAAGTTGTTGCGCTGCTGCTGTTTGTTTGGGGTTTTCTTGCTAATGGGCATGTGTCCATGTAGAGTTGCAGTTCTAATTCAGGTGGACACAGGGAGAAGTCTATTGAAAATGTAGTGGGTTTTCCTGTGTGATAACAGGCAGGTGTCTTAGTGCACGCACAGAGATGGTCCATGTTAATGGGAGTGTCGCAGGAGTGTCTGTGAAAGTTGTTGTGTACATAGATGCTCGATGGCTCATAGGAGGCCACACATAGATGAAGAAGCGGTTCAGGTTTTGATGGTGTAACCTATGGTTGCATCTAAGTATGCACAAATCGGTATTACTACGTGTATGGACACTGATAGTTGGTGTGTCTCAGTCCTTGCACGTACAGTAAACGGAAGAACTGTGTAGTGGCATTTGCATAAAGTTGCAGACAAGCCACTACTTAAACAGGTACTATGGGGGTAATTCTGAGTTGATCGCAGCAGGAACTTTGTTAGCAGTTGGGCAAAACCATGTGCACTGCAGGGGAGGCAGATATAACATGTGCAGAGAGAGTTAGACTTGGGTGGGTTATTTTGTTTCTGTGCAGGGTAAATACTGGCTGCTTTATTTTTACACTGCAATTTAGATTTCAGTTTGAACACACCCCACCCAAATTTAACTCTCTCTGCACATGTTATATCTGCCTCCCCTGCAGTGCACGTGGTTTTGCCCAACTGCTAACAAAGGGGGTAATTCTGAGTTGATCGCTGCAGCAAGTTTGTTAACAATTGGGCAAAACCATGTGCACTGCAGGGGGGGGGGGGGGGGGGCAGATATAACATGTGCAGAGAGAGTTAGATTTGGGTGGGTTATTTTGTTTCTGTGCAGGGTAAATACTGGCTGCTTTATTTTTACACTGCAATTTAGATTTCAGTTTGAACACGCCACACCCAAATCTAACTCTCTGCACATGTTATATCTGCCCCTCCTGCAGTGCACATGGTTTTGCCCAACTGCTAACAAATTTGATGCTGCGATCAACTCAGAATTAGGCCCAAAGTTCCTGCTGTGATCAACTCTGAATTACCCCCTATATGTGGAATTTTTCAGACGCTTCATCTTTTGAATCCAGCTCACATACTGAGTACAGTGTTTAAGTTTTCAGGAGTGGGGCAGTAACTGAGTCAATTGTTTTCTGCCTGCTCCTTTGTTTGACAGCCATTAACACCATTTATTATTGCAGTCATCTTAAGGCCACTGGGAGCGCAGTTGGAAATTCATTAAGTTTGAATGCATTAGGAAAAACAAGCCACACCCGTACATATCAGTTAATTTGTTTGAAAGTAACCTGGTGTCCTTGTTCAGTAGCAGATGAATACAGTAAAGAGCCCAGTACATAAATTTTAAATGGGTCCTCCCAGTATACCAGTCTTACCTAAACATATTCTTATGTTTTAACGATTTGCATGCTTCATGCATTAATATATTATGCCATATGTGCTCCACGTATCATGCTGCACTTGTCTCAACATACTTTGGTGTAGATTCAGTGAAGCTTGAGGTCCCACTGGGGGCACTTCCAGCTATTGCAGTAAGTAAAATATTGCTACTTTGGCTTGCGCCTCTGTGTGAGTAGAAATAAACAATGTCTCTTACCTGTAAGATCCCTCAAGTCTTCTAGAGGACATTAGGCTGATTTCCCCTGCCTATAATATTTACCTGGTGAAAACTTTTCGGAAAATAAACTCTTAAATCACACCATAAATGGCAAAAAAAAAAAAACTATGCTATTGCTAATGTTCATTAATAGAAAATATGTCAGTAGCAATATCCATCAAGAACTAAAATGACGTTGCTTACTCATAAGGCACAATTAAGCTTAGAAATATCACATCTGATGGTGCCATACTCCAGATTGCCATTATAATGGAGATAAGTTGGTTGAGGCATAACCACCATCTCTTGATAGTTGTCGAATGCACAGTGTGTACAGAAACGTTATTTTAAGTACTAGGACCACAAAAAACAGTGTTCAAAACTGAATGCGGTTTGTACATTCCAATTACTTCGCACTGTAACAGGAAATCCCAGTGACCTTCCCATGTAATGTCACTAGGGATTTCCACAGGGGCAGCAGGACCTTGCTTCTTGTTTTGGGATAACAAACATACCATTACTTTTAGTTCCATGCTGATACAGCTCTATTAGTTACTACTCTTATCTATTTAACAATTGCATAATGCTACCCCGTCTCCTCAGTGCGCCCGCTGTGGAAACCTGGGCATGAATCCCAATGGTACGTAACGGAGCAGGGGGGAGCCGTGATGGGAGTAGGGGAGAACACCGGGGAGTCTAGCAACAGAGGGTGGGACTGGGTCAAGGGTGGGGGACAGAAATTGAGGTGGCCCACTTTATACTAGTTATGAAACAAAGGTTTTAAAAGAAGAAAATATATTGTTAGGATTTCTCTGAATATATAAAAATAAAACAAAAAATAATGAAAAAATACTTTTTTTTTAATTTTCTCTCTCTCTCTCTCTCTTTCTGCAGCCAATGTATGTAAAATAAAATATTTCAATATGTTACCAAAATAAACCTTGTGTGCCATAGGAAAAAAAACTGTACTTTTTGCAAAACCATCAAAATGGGCTCAGTCATAAAAGATTTACAGAAGTTTTTAGAATAACAAAAAAAAAAAAAAATCCACACACTTATCCCAATATGCCTTCCCTGGGCGTGATGTGTGACTGACCTAGAATGAATGTGGACTCAAACCTTCCTACTTTTGTTGCTCCTGTCTCGTATCCAGTTTACTATCAATCTGTACGAGGCTTGTGCCCAGTGCCATCATGCCATTAGGGCAGGGGTTCCCAACCTATTTCATGTCCGGCACTCCTTAGAAATGTTCGACTTATGCTTGCACCCCCTACACTTTTGAAGATGAAGTTAAATGTCTAAGTATTGAATCACAAACTGAACCAAATACAGTATGGCGGGTGAACAATTTAAACTCAAAATCAAGAAATAAGGTTTTAATTCAGGGCATAAAATGTTTGTGAGTAATAATGTGAGCAATTACCAAAAATGGTAAACTGAAATCAATGACAGTTGTGAACATTAACATCAGATTACTTTTTTGTTCCAGTTTGTTCATGATTATGTCAAAACGCGTAACTTTCTTGCTGAATGCGAGCCGCAGGTCTTTCTCTGGATTTACAGAAGTGTGTTGTGGCAAATGTAATGAGGACATGGAGTTATTTTCCACCAAGTCTCACCCTCAGACGTCAAAATGCATACTGAAACAGTGACAGCAGTGATGTAACTGGCAGCCGCGCCTTGGCTCGCTGACTGGATAGTTTTGGCCAGCACCAGCCAAGCATTGTCACAACTCCTGAAATGCCATCTTGCACCCCCTGGAGGTGTGGACACCCCAGGTTGGGAACCCCTGCATTAGGGGAAGTAACATGGAAAAGATTTACACTTTTACTGGGATCTTATAACCGTCATACACTGTTCTCAGGGAAGATTTCATTTAAGATAAATATTTGAGTTTGTACTCATGGATTGAACTTTCTGGATCATAGAAAGTAACTTTTTTTTCCATACATAAAATAAGATATTCATCCTCCAGTAGTATGCAACCAAGAAAATATTATATTGAAGAAAACCAAATAAACAAATGTTTTTATTATTATCTTTTATTTATATGGCGCCACAAGGGATCCGCAGCGCCCATTACACAGTACATAATAACATGAGCAAACAAGAAAACCGCACTTACAGTACAAGACGATATAGGACAGGTATAGAAAACCCGAGGTTAGGTGCCATCAAAGGGAGTATGGAAATGTTAGTTGTTAATCAGTGAATGGGTGTATATGTGTAGTGTTCTATGCTTGTAAACGGTTTCTTCTTCCTTTTTTCTCCAGATGCTGCTGTTTTTTCAAAAGGAGAAAGAGGAAAAATATTCAGCAAAAATGACCTCAACTTTTCTTGAAAGTGCTCACATAGAGCAGGCGTACTCTCTTTCCAGACAGCAGTCCCTTCTCCAAGCAACAGCAAAGGCAATGCAGAGCAGGGAGTGGATTTGTCTTTCCCATATTATCTGCTTCTTCTTGGACCTGACAGAAAAAGAAAAGAAAGATACACTCTGCAATCTGCAGACGATAGCAAGCAAGGGGAAAAGTGGAAGATGCTGCTCCTCAGAAGAGAGGTACTGGAAGCAAACTTAAAAAAATGCAAGTGAACACCTGACATTAACTTTAAACCAAAGTGGAGTTCTGTGTATGGAGGCAAAGAGAAACCGTGCATTAAATCCCCTCTCTTCTTTCATCCAGGACTCAGACTTAGCGTGAGAGTATGTTATACATAGATGTAAAGTTCTCTATTAACATTTGCATTGAACCTTGTATTCTACTACGTTATATCTGGCTATGCTAAGCCGTAAGGTTAGGGAATTTTGCTCCACTCCAGAAAAATAAATAATCCCTCATACTGTTTCTTGCTGTTTGCTATTTAAAGGTTCAGTCCCTTGTAACATAAAACAGGTTATTAGCTAACCAACTAATAGTTTTTGTACAGCTTTACAAACTCTCTTGTTTTGCTATGGATAGTGTCAATGCAGCCAGCTTCATAAGGCATATCCATGGTATATTGTAATCTGGCATGGAGCCAGTGTCAGAAGAAGATAAACACTGGGGTCCTGGGGCAAGTATACACAAGGCACATAAAGCAGGGGACTATTATACCATACATTTCAATCTCTTTCCATTCTAACCCATCAATTGTACATGTTGCCATGATGTAACATTTTGTTATTTAATAGTGCATGAAAACTAGCTGCAAACGATGCTACTTAATTTTATAATGTATGTTAATATGATAATGCATTTAACTATGAGACTAAAACAAAGTACAGCCTCCGTCACGGGCCCCTTCCTCTCCAGCAGCCAGAGCCAACTGTGCATGCGCAGGTTTCCGGGAACATGGTGCCCGCGCTTTGTTCCCGGGGGACACCTCCAGTGTGCATGCGCAAATCACTTGGAAATGGCCGTGGCAGCCATTCTCCAAGTGATTTGTGCAAGCACTGCAGAGTCGCCGCCTTGGGACTCCGGAGGGGTAGGTATACTCTGTGTGCAGTCTGGCCTGTGTGCACCGCACACACTGCACCCATTATAGAAATGCCTAGGCATTCACATAATTGTTGCAACACCAGTAATGGAACACACAGGAAACTGGTAAACACACACCTCTGCAAATCAGATAAAGAATGAACACACTACTGTATATAGCCAAAACACCAGAAGTAGTGCCTAAGCAAGTCAAGTGATTACTGGAATAATACAACACATTATAGTATGATTTATGATGAATGACATCCCTAAAAAATGGTGTATGATGAATTGTAAAAATTGTCATTTTATTCATATATTTTAGTATTGTTAATTTATATAGCACCATAATTTTATGCAGTGCATTACAGATTAATATTTGTACCATACATCTGTCCCTAACTCATTGGAGTTTACAGGCTACATTCTTTGTATGTAAAAAAGAACTATATATCTAGTCCTGCGCTAATCCATATAAACATGTAACACAAACAAGTGAAATCACAGTGACAGGTGTACACTGAATAGTAATGATAAATACTAAGCTTTGGTGCATAGAATGGTTATCCAACATCTGTATCAGGTTCTCATAAAAGACATTCAGAATGTGGTCGAGCCTTTAGACCTCAGAAATCTGAAACAATAATAAAAGTGCCTCCCTCACATGGGCTTATTCAGCAGTGGCAGGGAATGCAAAATCAAGAGATAATAGTGCAGGAATCTTCACAAAGGAACACAGATTTATTACAAGTTGCACTTACAAACATAATAAAAAACAGCTTCACAACATCCTCTAATGGCACAAACTGCAAAGCTTCATGTATCTCACGGAGTCCCACTGTTGGTGTGCGTGGTGACAGGCAAAGTACAGAAAGAAGACGCTATATGTGTAGTATAAAGCACATATTGAATGGATCCGACAAGGGCTATTCAATGAATCCAACTTGTCGGATTTAGCCGTTCCTGACCATCTCAATCCAACTTTAAAAAAAGTCGTATTGAGATGAGGGACCTGAGAGGAGGAGACGGGGGAGAGCAGCGGCTACAGCAGCGTAGCGCCGTAGCAGGAGGACATGACATTGCTAGCAGACCTCATGGTAGCGTCCACCCGGATCCTGGAAGAGGGGCCTCGCTTGCTGGAGCCGGGTGGAAGCTGCCGTGAGGTCTGGTGGTGGTGCCCCATCCTCCTGCTGTGCTGTGCTGTAGCCACTGCTTTCCCCCTTCTGCCCACTGCTCTCCCCGTCTCCACCTCTCAGGTCCCTCCTCTCAATACGATTTTTTTTTAAGTCGGATCGAGATTGTCGGAATCGGGGTCAAAACCTGTCGGATTTGGCCCCATTTCCGACAGAAGCACGTGGATCGGTGGCTATTCTGCCGATCCACGTGCTTTCTGACAAGTCGGAATTCCTGACTTGTCGGATAATTTTGGGGTGTATTGAATAGGTCGGAACCCCTTTCAGACCTAAAAAAGTCGAAAACTGCCGTCTTTCCGACAGACAGCAGCTCTCGACTGCAATTGAATATACCCCTAAGTCCTTTTTTGAGGAGATAGGGCTCTGTGCCCTCTCACGGATCATATAACACTTCTGGAAATGCACCCACTCCATTCATATCTTATAAATTTTGTCTTCCTGCAAAACAAAATTCTGTATTTGCATATGGGTTCAAAAGTATACACAGTTGTGCACTTAATCCGTACTGTGTGAGGAATCCTCTATCCACAAAACACATTTCACAAGTTGGGTAATGCGATCCAAAGAAGAGACTGAACCTTTAAATATGTTATTGCTTTTTGTGTTGATTGATCCTTTGGGTCTGACACCTAAATTATTTCACCTTGATACCTTACTCCTATTACAAATTCTATTAGTTACATGTCACTTTTGTCACTTTAGTTGTAGCAGTGGCTGACCATTTATTTGTCATTGCTACATTCTAATTTCATTTTGGACTATGGATTTTTAATTTTTTTTTAGACTATTTTGAACCCTTTTAATAAAATGTGAACAAATATTTTTTCACAATACTTCATTTGTCTTTAGAAATAACATGCATTGAGTGTGTGGGGCATAAAATGGCTTTATAATGGAGAAAAAGTTATTGTATATAACTAAATAACAAGGGTTTTCCAATGCCTGACCTCTAAGTGGATATACTGTATTTAAACATTGGTGCTCAGGCATTTGCAAAAGCTCACTGTAACAAGTGGCAGCCAATCAGGTGTCTATTTTCCTAAACTACTAGAAAATTGAAAGCTGGATTCTTGCTGGTTACAATTAGTTACTGTACATTTTTGCAGCTACCTGTGTACCATATTTCAAATTATGGGGGTATATGTAATAGGGTCCAAGTTTACTAGAGGTGCCGGATGTCAGCCGAGAATGGCCATATTTTTAAAGCGGCAATCATTTACAAGGCAAAACCAACCTTGTAAATGATTGCCACTTTAAAAATACGGCCATTCTCAGCTGACTTCCCGCAACTCCAGCAGACTCGGACCCTATTACATATACCCCATGGCCCCTTAGGTTTTCTTTTACATTACTACATTTATTTATGATTTCAGAAAATGCCCTTGTATTAATGAATCTATTTGTATTTTATTTTTAGCGTACCTTTAAACATTCTGTTACGAACTAAAGCAGGAAACCCCAATACTAAAGAAGGATGTATAAAGTGATTCAAGAAGTGTTCTTATTTTTATAGTCGTTTATGGCAAAGTGACTTGTTATTGTTGATTATATGTGTACCTGTATACATCTTTTAGCCATCTGTGTGTGTGTGTGTGTGTGTGTGTGTGTGTGTGTGTGTGTGTGTGTGTGTGTGTGTGTGTGTGTGTGTGTGTGTGTGTGTGTGTGTGTGTGTGTATATATATATATATATATATATATATATGAGAGAGCTCATGAAATTATTTTAGTTGGGTCTGATTTAAACACAAAAAAATTATAACTTCGTTATTTATGTCTCAAGACATTTTAGTCTTAAAATAATGACATAAAGTGATCCATGACTGCGATACTTACTGATACTGTCTGTAGAAGCGTGTCTTTTTTTGACTTCCTATTAACTATGTTTTCACACCTGTCCTTTACTGGGGTGGTCTTCAGGTTGCCGGCGGCCGGGCTTCAGACGACCACCATACCGGCACTGGAATCCCGGCCTCCGGCATACCGACAGATTTTCTCCCTCTTGGGGGTCCACGACCCCCCTGGAGGGAGAATTGCGTGCCACCGTGCCCGCAGTGAGCCCACAAGGGGCTCATTTGCGCTCGCCCAGCTGTCGGTTTGCCAGCGGTCGGGATTCCGGCGCCGGTATGCTGGCCGCCGGGAGCCCAACCGCCGGCATCACATACTACACCCCTTTACTGACCTGTAACAATGTAGGTTATCTTAATATGAGTTCATGTTGTTCTGTCATGTCGAAAATGGATCCAACTGAAACAAACAACATTCACTACAGACCACATACAATTTATTAGAAAAATCATAACACACATAGTAAAGCATTCATTTGACATTAAATCAGCAATGTTTATTATACATTAATATTCTTAATAAAAAGGTACCATTGTCTAAATGTTCAGTTTCACTTGTATTTCTCGGAGATGTAAGAAAAATAGTTATAGAATAGCATTTCTCTAACGTCCTAAGTGGATGCTGGGGACTCCGTCAGGACCATGGGGAATAGCGGCTCCGCAGGAGACAGGGCACAAAAATAAAGCTTTAGGATTAGGTGGTGTGTACTGGCTCCTCCCCCTATGACCCTCCTCCAAGCCTCAGTTAGGTTTTTGTGCCCGTCCGAGCAGGGTGCAATCTAGGTGGCTCTCCTAAAGAGCTGCTTAGAAAAAGTTTTTAGGTTTTTTATTTTCAGTGAGTCCTGCTGGCAACAGGCTCACTGCATCGAGGGACTTAGGGGAGAGAATTTCAACTCACTTGCGTGCAGGATGGATTGGATTCTTAGGCTACTGGACACCATTAGCTCCAGAGGGAGTCGGAACACAGGTCTCACCCTGGGGTTCGTCCCGGAGCCGCGCCGCCGACCCCCCTTACAGATGCTGAAGATTGAAGGTCCGGAAACAGGCGGCAGAAGGCTCTTCAGTCTTCATGAAGGTAGCGCACAGCACTGCAGCTGTGCGCCATTGTTGTCACACACTTCACACCAAGCGGTCACGGAGGGTGCAGGGCGCTGCTGGGGGCACCCTGGGCAGCAATATTTAATACCTTTATGGCAAAAGAATACATCACATATAGCCATTGAGGCTATATGTATGTATTTAACCCATGCCAGATATCTAAAACTCCGGGAGAAAAGCCCGCCGAAATAGGGGGCGGGGCTTATTCTCCTCAGCACACAGCGCCATTTTCCTGCTCAGCTCCGCTGTGAGGAAGGCTCCCAGGACTCTCCCCTGCACTGCACTACAGAAACAGGGTAAAACAGAGAGGGGGGGCATTTTTTGGCGATATTTTTATATATTTAAGCTGCTATAAGGAACAACACTTATATAAGGTTGTTCCCATATATATTATAGCGCTTGGGTGTGTGCTGGCAAACTCTCCCTCTGTCTCCCCAAAGGGCTAGTGGGGTCCTGTCTTCGATAAGAGCATTCCCTGTGTGTCTGCTGTGTGTCGGTACGTGTGTGTCGACATGTATGAGGACGATGTTGGTGTGGAGGCAGAGCAATTGCCGATAATGGTGATGTCACCCCCCAGGGAGTCGACACCGGAATGGATGGCTTTGTTTATGGAATTACGTGATAATGTCAGCACATTACAAAAATCAGTTGACGACATGAGACGGCCGGCAAACCAGTTAGTACCTGCCCAGGCGTCTCAGACACCGTCAGGGGCTGTAAAGCGCTTTTTACCTCAGTCGGTCGACACAGACCCAGACACAGACACTGAATCTAGTGTCGACGGTGATGAAACAAACGTATTTTCAAGTAGGGCCACACGTTATATGATCACGGCAATGAAGGAGGCTTTGCATATCTCTGATACTGCAAGTACCACAAAAAGGGGTATTATGTGGGGGGTGAAAAAACTACCTGTAGTTTCTCTATCGTCCTAGTGGATGCTGGGGTTCCTGAAAGGACCATGGGGAATAGCGGCTCCGCAGGAGACAGGGCACAAAAGTAAAGCTTTCCGATCAGGTGGTGTGCACTGGCTCCTCCCCCTATGACCCTCCTCCAAGCCAGTTAGATTTTTGTGCCCGGCCGAGAAGGGTGCAATCTAGGTGGCTCTCCTAAAGAGCTGCTTAGAAAAGTTTAGCTTAGGTTTTTTATTTTACAGTGAGTCCTGCTGGCAACAGGATCACTGCAACGAGGGACTTAGGGGAGAAGAAGTGAACTCACCTGCGTGCAGGATGGATTGGCTTCTTGGCTACTGGACATCAGCTCCAGAGGGACGATCACAGGTACAGCCTGGATGGTCACCGGAGCCTTGCCGCCGGCCCCCTTGCAGATGCTGAAGTAAGAAGAGGTCCAGAATCGGCGGCAGAAGACTCCTCAGTCTTCTAAAGGTAGCGCACAGCACTGCAGCTGTGCGCCATTTTCCTCTCAGCACACTTCACACGGCAGTCACTGAGGGTGCAGGGCGCTGGGAGGGGGGCGCCCTGGGAGGCAAATGAATACCTATTTTGGCTAAAAATACCTCACATATAGCCTCCGGAGGCTATATGGAGATATTTAACCCCTGCCAGAATCCGTTAAGAGCGGGAGACGAGGCCGCCGAAAAAGGGGCGGGGCCTATCTCCTCAGCACACAGCGCCATTTTCCCTCACAGAAAGGCTGGAGGGAAGGCTCCCAGGCTCTCCCCTGCACTGCACTACAGAAACAGGGTTAAAACAGAAAGGGGGGGCACTAATTTGGCGTTAGAAATATATAATAAAGATGCTATAAGGGAAAACACTTATATAAGGTTGTCCCTATATAATTATAGCGTTTTTGGTGTGTGCTGGTAAACTCTCCCTCTGTCTCTCCAAAGGGCTAGTGGGTCCTGTCCTCTATCAGAGCATTCCCTGTGTGTGTGCTGTGTGTCGGTACGTGTGTGTCGACATGTATGAGGACGATGTTGGTGAGGAGGCGGAGCAATTGCCTGTAATGGTGATGTCACTCTCTAGGGAGTCGACACCGGAATGGATGGCTTATTTAGGGAATTACGTGATAATGTCAACACGCTGCAAGGTCGGTTGATGACATGAGACGGCCGACAAACAATTAGTACCGGTCCAGACGTCTCAAAAACACCGTCAGGGGTTTTTAAAACGCCCGTTTACTTTAGTCGGTCGACACAGACAGGGACACTGAATCCAGTGTCGACGGTGAATAAACAAACGTATTCCTTATTAGGGCCACACGTTAAAGGCAATGAAGGAGGTGTTACATATTTCTGATACTACAAGTACCACAAAAGAGGGTATTATGTGGGATGTGAAAAAACTACCGTAGTTTTTCCTGAATCAGATAAATTAAATAAAGTGTGTGATGATGCGTGGGTTCCCCCCGATAGAAAATTATGGGCGGTATACCCTTTCCCGCCAGAAGTTAGGGCGCGTTGGGAAACACCCCTTAGGGTGGATAAGACGCTCACACGCTTATCAAAACAAGTGGCGGTACCGTCTATAGATAGGGCCGTCCTCAAGGACCAGCTGACAGGAGGCTGGAAAATATCATAAAAAGTATATACACACATACTGGTGTTATACTGCGACCAGCGATCGCCTCAGCCTGGATGTGCAGAGCTGGGGTGGCTTGGTCGGATTCCCTGACTAAAAATATTGATACCCTTGACAGGGACAGTATTTTATTGACTATAGAGCATTTAAAGGATGCATTTCTATATATGCGAGATGCACAGAGGGATATTTGCACTCTGGCATCAAGAGTAAATGCGATGTCCATATCTGCCAGAAGATGTTATGGACACGACAGTGGTCAGGTGATGCAGATTCCAAACGGCACAAAGGTGTATTGCCGTATAAAGGAAGAGGAGTTATTTGGGGTCGGTCCATCGGACCTGGTGGCCACGGCAACTGCTGGAAAATCCGCCGTTTTTACCCTAAGTCACATCTCTGCAGAAAAAGACACCGTCTTTTCAGCCTCAGTCCTTTCGTCCCTATAAGATCATATCTGCCCAGGGATAGAGGAAAGGGAAGAAGACTGCAGCAGGCAGCCCATTCCCAGGAACAGAAGCGTTCCACCGCTTCTGACAAGTTCTCAGCATGGCGCTGAGACCGTACAGGACCCCTGGATCCTACAAGTAGTATCCCAGGGGTACAGATTGGAATGTCGAGACGTTTCCCCTTCGCAGGCTCCTGAAGTCTGTTTTACCAAGGTCTCCCTCCGACAAGGAGGCAGTATGGGAAAAAATTCACAAGCTGTATTCCCAGCAGGTGATAATTAAATTACCCCTCCTACTACAAGAAAAGGGGTATTATTCCACACTATATTGTGGTACTGAAGCCAGAAGGCTAGGTGAGACTTATTCTAAAAAAATTTTTGAACACTTACAAAGGTTCAAATCAAGATGGAGTCACTCAGAGCAGTGATAACGAACCAGGAAGAAGGGGACTATATAGTGTCCCGGGACATCAGGGATGCTTACCTCTATGTCCCAAATTTGCCCTTCTCACTAAGGGTACCTCAGGTTCGTGGTGCAGAACTGTCACTATCAGTTTCAGACGCTGCCGTTTGGATTGTCCACGGCACCCCGGGTCTTTACCAAGGTAATGGCCGAAATGATGATTCTTCTTCGAAGAAAAGGCGTCTTAATTATCCCTTACTTGGACGATCTCCTGATAAGGGCATAGTCCAGGGAACAGTTGGAGGTCGGAGTAGCACTATCTAGGATACTGCTACAACAGCACGGGTGGATTCTAAATATTCCAAAATCGCAGCTGATCCCGACGACACGTCTGCTGTGCCTAGGGATGATTCTGGACACAGTCCAGAAAAAGGTGTTTCTCCCGGAAGAGAAAGCCAGGGAGTTATCCGAGCTAGTCAGGAACCTCCTAAAAACAGTGCATCATTGCACAAGGGTCCTGGTAAAAATGGTGGCTTCCTACGAAGCAATTCCATTCGGCAGATTTCACGCAAGAACTTTTCAGTGGGATCTGCTGGACAAATGGTCCGGATCGCATCTTCAGATGCATCAGCGGATAACCCTATATCCAAGGACAAGGGTGTCTCTCCTGTGGTGGTTATAGAGTGCTCATCTTCTAGAGGGCCGCAGATTCGGCATTCAGGATTGGATGCTGGTGACCACGGAGCCCAGCCCGAGAGGCTGGGGAGCAGTCACACAAGGAAAAAATTTCCAGGGAGTGTGATCAAGTCTGGAGACTTTTCTCCACATAAATATACTGGAGCTAAGGGTAAATTTATAATGCTCTAAGCTTAGCAAGACCTCTGCTTCAAGGTCAGCCGGTATTGATCCAGTGGGAAAAACATCACGGCAGTCGCCCACGTAAACAGACAGGGCGACACAAGAAGCAGGAGGGCAATGGCAAAAACTGCAAGGACTTTTCGCTGGGCGGAAAATCATGTGATAGCACTGTCAGCAGTGTTTCATCCCGGGAATGGAAACTGGGAAGCAGACTTCCTCAGCAGGCACGACCTCCACCCGGGAGAGTGGAAACTTCATCGGGAAGTTTTTTCCACATGATTGTAAACCGTTGGGAAATACCAAAGGTGGACATGATGGCGTCCCGTCTGAACAAAAAACGGGACAGGTATTGCGCCAGGTCAAGAGACCCTCAGGCAATAGCTGTGGACGTTCTGGTAACACCGTGGGTGTACCAGTCGGTGTATGTGTTCCCTCCTCTGCTTCTCATACCTAAGGTGCTGAGAATTATAAGACGTAGAGGAGTAAGAACTATACTCATGGCTCCGGATTGGCCAAGAAGGACTTGGTACCCGGAACTTCAAGAGATGCTTACAGAGGTCTTATGGCCTCTGCCGCTAAGAAGGGACTTGCTTCAGCAAGTACCATGTCTGTTCCAAGACTTACCGCAGCTGCGTTTCTCGGCATGGCGGTGGAAAGCCGGATCCTAAGGGAAAAAGGCATTCCGGAAGAGGTCATTCCTACCCTGGTCAAAGCCAGAAAGGAGGTGACCGCACAACATTATCACCACATGTGGCGAAAATATGTTGCGTGGTGTGAGGCCAGGAAGGCCCCACAAAGAAATTTCAACTCGGTCGTTTCCTGCATTTCCTGCAAACAGGAGTGTCTATGGGCCTCAAATTGGGGTCCATTAAGGTTCAAATTTCGGCCCTGTCGATTTTCTTCCAGAAAGAATTGGCTTCAGTTCCTGAAGTCCAGAAGTTTGTCAAGGGAGTATTGCATATACAACCCCCTTTTGTGCCTCCAGTGGCACTGTGGGATCTCAACGTAGTTCTGGGATTCCTCAAATCACATTGGTTTAAAACCAGTCAAATCTGTGGATTTGAAGCATCTCACATGAAAAGTGACCATGCTCTTGGCCCTGGCCTGGACCAGGCGAGTGTCAAATTGGTGGTTTTTTCTCAAAAAAAGCCCATATCTGTTTGTCCATTCGGACAGGGCAGAGCTGCGGACTCGTCCCCAGTTCTCTCCCTAAGGTGGTGTCAGTGTTTCACCTGAACCAGCTTATTGTGGTGCCTTGCACCTACTAGGGACTTGGAGGACTCCAAGTTGCTAGATGTTGTCAGGGCCCTGAAAATATGTTCCAGGACGGCTGGAGTCAGGAAAACTGACTTGCTGTTATCCTGTATGCACCCAACAAACTGGGTGCTCTTGCTTCTAAGCAGACTATTGCTAGTTGGATGTGTAATACAATTCAGCTTGCACATTCTGTGGCAGGCCTGCCACAGCCAAAATATGTAAATGCCCATTCCACAAGGAAGGTGGGCTCATCTTGGGCGGCTGCCCGAGGGGTCTCGGCTTTACAACCTTGCCGAGCAGCTACTTGGTCAGGGGCAAACACGTTTGCTAAATTCTACAAATTTGATACCCTGGCTAAGGAGGACCTGGAGTTCTCTCATTCGGTGCTGCAGAGTCATCCGCACTCTCCCGCCCGTTTGGGAGCTTTGGTATAATCCCCATGGTCCTTTCAGGAACCCCAGCATCCACTAGGACGATAGAGAAAATAAGAATTTACTTACCGATAATTCTATTTCTCGGAGTCCGTAGTGGATGCTGGGCGCCCATCCCAAGTGCGGATTATCTGCAATACTTGTACATAGTTACAAAAATCGGGTTATTATTGTTGTGAGCCATCTTTTCAGAGGCTCCGCTGTTATCATACTGTTAACTGGGTTTAGATCACAAGTTGTACGGTGTGATTGGTGTGGCTGGTATGAGTCTTACCCGGGATTCAAAATTCCTCCCTTATTGTGTACGCTCGTCCGGGCACAGTACCTAACTGGCTTGGAGGAGGGTCATAGGGGGAGGAGCCAGTGCACACCACCTGATCGGAAAGCTTTACTTTTGTGCCCTGTCTCCTGCGGAGCCGCTATTCCCCATGGTCCTTTCAGGAACCCCAGCATCCACTACGGACTCCGAGAAATAGAATTATCGGTAAGTAAATTCTTATTTTTTCCTGAATCAGAGGAATTAAATGATGTATGTGATGAAGCGTGGGTTAACCCAGATAGAAAAGTGCTAATTTCAAAAAAGTTATTAGCATTATACCCTTTCCCGCCAGAGGTTAGGGCGCGCTGGGAAACACCCCCTAGGGTGGATAAGGCGCTCACACGCTTATCAAAACAAGTGGCGTTACCGTCTCCTGATACGGCCGCCCTCAGGGATCCAGCTGATAGGAGACTGGAAACTACCCTAAAAAGTATATACACACATACTGGTGTTATACTGCGACCAGCCATCGCCTCAGCCTGGATGTGCAGTGCTGGGGTCGTCTGGTTGGATTCCCTGACTGAAAATATTGATACCCTGGATAGGGACAGTATTTTATTGACTATAGAGCAATTAAAGGATGCTTTCCTTTATATGCGAGATGCTCAGAGAGATATTTGCACTCTGGCATCGAGAGTAAATGCGATGTCCATATCTGCCAGAAGGAGTTTATGGACGCGACAGTGGTCAGGTGATGCGGATTCCAAACGACATATGGAAGTATTGCCGTATAAAGGGGAGGAATTCTTTGGCGTCGGTCCATCCGATCTGGTGGCCACGGCAACTGCCGGAAAATCCACCTTTTTACCTCAGACCCCCTCCCAACAGAAAAAGACACCGTCTTTTCAGCCGCAGTCCTTTCGGTCCTATAAGAACAAGCGGACAAAAGGACAGTCATATCTGCCTCGGGGCAGAGGAAGGGGTAAGAGAGGGCAGCAAGCAGCCCCTGCCCAGGAACAGAAGCCCTATCAGGGTTCTGCAAAGCCCTCAGCATGACGCTGGGGCCTTACAAGCGGACTCAGGAGCGGTGGGGGGTCGACTCAAGAATTTCAGCGCACAGTGGGCTTGCTCACAGGTGGACCCCTGGATCCTGCAGGTAGTATCTCAGGGTTACAGGTTGGAATTCGAGAAGTCTCCCCCTCGCAAGTTCCTAAAGTCTGCTTTGCCAACGTCTCCCTCAGACAGGGCGACGGTATTGGAAGCCATTCACAAGCTGTTTTCTCAGCAGGTGATAGTCAAGGTACCCCTCCTACAACAGGGAAAGGGGTATTACTCCACGCTATTTGTGGTACCGAAGCCGGACGGCTCGGTAAGACCTATTCTAAATCTGAAATCTTTGAACCTGTACATACAAAAATTCAAGTTCAAGATGGAGTCACTCAGAGCAGTGATAGCGAATCTGGAAGAAGGGGACTTTATGGTGTCCCTGGACATAAAGGATGCTTACCTGCATGTCCCAATTTGCCCTTCACATCAAGGGTACCTCAGGTTCGTGGTGCAAAACTGTCATTATCAGTTTCAGACGCTGCCGTTTGGATTGTCCACGGCACCTCGGGTCTTTACCAAGGTAATGGCCGAAATGATGATTCTTCTGCGAAGAAGAGGCGTATTAATTATCCCTTACTTGGACGATCTCCTGATAAGGGCAAGGTCCAGAGAACAGCTGGAGGACGGAGTAGCACTAACCCGACTAGTGCTGCAACAACACGGGTGGATTCTGAATTTTCCAAAATCTCAGTTGACCCCGACGACACGTCTGCTGTTCCTGGGAATGATTCTGGACACGGTTCAGAAAAAGGTGTTTCTTCCGGAGGAGAAAGCCAGGGAGTTATCCGAACTTGTCAGGAACCTCCTAAAACCAGGGAAAGTGTCTGTGCATCAATGCACAAGAGTCCTGGGAAAGATGGTGGCTTCTTACGAAGCGATTCCATTCGGCAGATTCCACGCACGAACTTTTCAGTGGGATCTGCTGGACAAATGGTCCGGATCACATCTGCAGATGCATCAGCGGATAACCTTATCGCCACGGACAAGGGTGTCTCTTCTGTGGTGGTTGCAGAGTGCTCATCTGTTAGAGGGCCGCAGATTCGGCATACAGGACTGGGTCCTGGTGACCACGGATGCCAGTCTGAGAGGCTGGGGAGCGGTCACACAGGGAAGAAACTTCCAGGGAGTATGGTCAAGCCTGGAGATGTCTCTTCACATAAATATACTGGAGCTAAGAGCGATTTACAATGCTCTAAGTCTGGCAAAACCCCTGCTTCAGGATCAGCCGGTGTTGATCCAGTCGGACAACATCACGGCAGTCGCCCACGTAAACAGACAGGGCGGCACAAGAAGCAGGACAGCAATGGCAGAAGCTGCAAGGATTCTTCGCTGGGCGGAAGATCATGTGATAGCACTGTCAGCAGTATTCATTCCGGGAGTGGACAACTGGGAAGCAGACTTCCTCAGCAGACACGATCTACACCCGGGAGAGTGGGGACTTCATCCAGAAGTCTTCCACATGATTGTGAACCGTTGGGAAAAACCAATGGTGGATGTGATGGCGTCCCGCCTCAACAAAAAACTGGACAGGTATTGCGCCAGGTCAAGAGACCCTCAGGCAATAGCTGTGGACGCTCTGGTAACACCGTGGGTGTTCCAGTCAGTGTATGTGTTTCCTCCTCTGCCTCTCATACCAAAAGTACTGAGAATTATACGGCAAAAGGGAGTAAGAACGATACTAGTGGCTCCGGATTGGCCAAGAAGAACTTGGTACCCGGAACTTCAAGAGATGCTCACGGAGGATCCGTGGCCTCTACCTCTAAGACGGGACCTGCTTCAGCAGGGACCGTGTCTATTCCAAGACTTACCGCGGCTGCGTTTGACGGCATGGCGGTTGAACGACGAATTCTAAGGGAAAAAGGCATTCCGGAAGAGGTCATTCCTACACTGGTAAAAGCCAGGAAGGAGGTGACTGCACAACATTATCACCGCATTTGGAGAAAATATGTTGCGTGGTGTGAGGCCAGGAAGGCCCCCACGGAGGAATTTCAACTGGGTCGATTCCTACATTTCCTGCAAACAGGATTGTCTATGGGCCTCAAATTGGGGTCCATTAAGGTTCAAATTTCGGCCCTGTCGATTTTCTTCCAGAAAGAATTGGCTTCAGTTCCTGAAGTCCAGACTTTTGTAAAAGGAGTACTACATATACAGCCCCCGGTTGTGCCCCCAGTGGCACCGTGGGATCTTAATGTAGTCTTGGATTTTCTCAAATCCCATTGGTTTGAGCCGCTCAAATCGGTGGAGTTGAAGTATCTTACACGGAAAGTAACCATGCTACTGGCCCTGGCTTCAGCCAGGAGAGTATCAGAATTGGCGGCTTTATCATATAAGAGCCCATATCTGATTTTCCATACGGACAGGGCAGAACTGCGAACGCGTCCTCATTTTCTGCCTAAGGTGGTGTCAGCGTTTCACCTGAACCAGCCTATTGTGGTGCCTGCGGCTACTAACGATTTGGAGGATTCCAAGTTGTTGGACGTGGTCCGGGCATTGAAAATATATATTTCAAGAACGGCGGGAGTCAGAAAGTCTGACTCACTGTTTATATTGTATGCACCCAACAAGATGGGTGCTCCTGAGCAGACGATTGCTCGTTGGATTTGTAGCACAATTCAACTTGCACATTCTGTGGCAGGCTTGCCACAACCTAAATCTGTCAAGGCCCATTCCACAAGGAAAGTGGGCTCATCCTGGGCGGCTGCCCGGGGGGTCTCGGCATTACAACTCTGCCGAGCTGCTACTTGGTCAGGGGCAAACACGTTTGCAAAATTCTACAAATTTGATACCCTGGCTGAGGAGGACCTTGAGTTCTCTCATTCGGTGCTGCAGAGTCATCCGCACTCTCCCGCCCGTTTGGGAGCTTTGGTATAATCCCCATGGTCCTGACGGAGTCCCCAGCATCCACTTAGGACGTTAGAGAAAATAAGAATTTACTTACCGATAATTCTATTTCTCGTAGTCCGTAGTGGATGCTGGGCGCCCATCCCAAGTGCGGATTGTCTGCAATACTTGTACATAGTTATTGTTACAAACAAATTCGGGTTGTTATTGTTGTGAGCCGTCTGTTCAGAGGCTCCTACGTTTGTCATACTGTTAACTGGGTTCAGATCACAAGTTATACGGTGTGATTGGTGTGGCTGGTATGAGTCTTATCCGGGATTCAATATCCTTCCTTATTGTGTACGCTCGTCCGGGCACAGTATCCTAACTGAGGCTTGGAGGAGGGTCATAGGGGGAGGAGCCAGTACACACCACCTAATCCTAAAGCTTTATTTTTGTGCCCTGTCTCCTGCGGAGCCGCTATTCCCCATGGTCCTGACGGAGTCCCCAGCATCCACTACGGACTACGAGAAATAGAATTATCGGTAAGTAAATTCTTATTTTCTCCATTGGGGAAGGTTCATCCAAAGGATCCAGTGGCCCCAGACACTGCACTCCTCTTTCCTGCTGCCATTGTGGCCCCAGCAGCCATCCATCCTATCGGAAAGAAGATGGCCTTTGCCAAATAGAGGAATGCGGCACAGGACAGCTGGAAGGAACTTGCTGAGCCAGAGTATCTGTGCCAAAAGTAAATAAAACCATTAATCCTGACCAAATCCCCATCTCCGTTTACTGAAATCCAGCCCCAAACTTGCAAGGAACCTCCACCTTGTTTCACTGTTCCCTGCAGACACTCATTATTTTACCGCTCTCCAGCCACTTGGCGAATATGCTGCCTTCTATTACAGCCAAATATTTAAAATTTTGACTCATCAGTCCAGAACACCTGCTGCTATTTTTCTGCACCCCAGTTCTTATGTTTTCATACATAGTTGAGTAACATAGTTTCTGAGGTTGAAAAAAGACAATTTGTTCATCGAGTTCAACCCGATTTGTGGTCTCCTACGCTGTAGTATTTTTAGGACTAATTTTGTCTGTTGCTAATGTCGGCCGTTGTGTTTATGCCTCTTTTTTTTCTCTAACGTCCTAGTGGATGCTGGGGACTCCGTAAGGACCATGGGGAATAGACGGGCTCCGCAGGAGACGGCACTCTAAGAAAGAATTAGGACTACTGGTGTGCACTGGCTCCTCCCTCTATGTCCCTCCTCCAGACCTCAGTTAGAATCTGTGCCCGGCCGAGCTGGGTGCACTTTAGTGAGCTCTCCTGAGCTTGCTGATAAGAAAGTATTTTGTTAGTTTTTTTATTTTCAGTGAGATCTGCTGGCAACAGGCTCTCTGCTACGTGGGACTGAGGGGAGAGAAGCAGCCCTACTAACTGCGGATAGGTCATGCTTCTTAGGCTACTGGACACCATTAGCCCCAGAGGGATCGAACACAGGAACGCACCCTTGGTCGTCCGATCCCGCAGCCGCGCCGCTGTCCCGCTCGCAGAGCCAGAAGCCGGCGTGAGAAGCAAGAAGAAGTCAAAAGCGGCGGCAGAAGACTCCAGTCTTCATATGAGGTAGCGCACAGCACTGCAGCTGTGCGCCATTGCTCCCACATTAAACCCACACACTCCGGTCACTGTAGGGCGCAGGGGGGGGCGCCCTGGGCAGCAATTAAGTACCTCTTGGCATAAAAGGGCATATATACAGTTGGGCACTGTATATATGCATGAGCCCCCCGCCATTATTTTACACAAAATCGCGGGACAGAAGCCCGCCGCTGAGGGGGTGGGGCTTCTTCCTCAGCACTCACCAGCACCATTTTCTCTCCACAGCTCCGCTGAGAGGAAGCTCCCCAGGCTCTCCCCTGCAGATTCATGGTAGAAAGAGGGTAAAAAGAGAGGGGGGGCACATAAATTTAGCGCAATATTAGTATATACAGCAGCTACTGGGTAAAACACTAAGTTACTGTGTAATTCCTGGGTCATATAGCGCTGGGGTGTGTGCTGGCATACTCTCTCTCTGTCTCTCCAAAAGGCCTTGTGGGGGTTCTGTCCTCAAATAGAGCATCCCCTGTGTGTGTGGTGTGTCGGTACGCTTGTGTCGACATGTTTGACGAGGACGGCTATGTGGAAGCAGAGCAGGTGCAGATGAATGTGGTGTCTCCGCCGACGGCGCCGACACCTGATTGGATGGATATGTGGAAGGTGTTAAATGATAATGTAAACTCCTTGCATAAAAGGTTGGATAAAGCTGAAGCCTTGGGACAGTCAGGGTCCCAACCCATGCCTGATCCTACAGCGCAGAGGCCGTCAGGGTCTCAGAAGCACCCACTATCCCAAATTGTTGACACGGATATCGACACGGATTCTGACTCCAGTGTCGATGGCGATGATGCAAAGTTGCAGCCTAAAATGGCTAAAGCCATCCGCTACATGATTATAGCAATGAAGGATGTATTGCACATCTCAGAGGAAAACCCTGTCCCTGACAAGAGGGTTTATATGTTTGGGGAGAAAAGGCAAGAAGTGACTTTTCCCCCTTCACATGAGTTAAATGAGTTATGTGAAAAAGCTTGGGATTCTCCTGATAGGAAAATGCAGATTTCCAAACGGTTACTTATGGCGTATCCTTTCCCGCCAACGGACAGGTTACGCTGGGAATCCTCCCCTAGGGTAGACAAAGCTTTGACACGCTTATCTAAGAAGGTAGCCCTGCCGTCACAGGATACGGCCACCCTAAAAGATCCTGCGGATAGAAAGCAGGAAGGTATCCTGAAGTCCGTTTATACACATTCAGGTACACTACTAAGGCCGGCAATTGCGTCGGCCTGGATGTGTAGTGCTGTAGCAGCATGGACAGATACTCTGTCTGAGGAGCTTGATACCTTGGACAAGGATACTATATTGCTGACCCTGGGGCATATAAAAGACGCTGTCCTATATATGAGGGATGCCCAGAGAGACATTTGCCTACTGGGCTCTAGAATAAATGCAATGTCAATTTCTGCCAGAAGGGTCCTGTGGACTCGGCAATGGACAGGTGATGCCGACTCAAAGAAGCACATGGAGGTTTTACCTTATAAGAGTGAGTAATTGTTTGGGGACGGTCTCTCGGACCTAGTTTCCACAGCTACGGCTGGGAAGTCAAATTTTTTGCCATATATTCCCTCACAACCTAAGAAAGCACCGTATTACCAAATGCAGTCCTTTCGATCACAAAGAGGCAAGAAAGTCAGAGGTGTGTCCTTTCTTGCCAGAGGCAGGGGTAGAGGAAAGAAGCTGCAAAATACAGCTAGTTCCCAGGAACAGAAGTCCTCCCCGGCTTCCACTAAATCCACCGCATGACGCTGGGGCTCCACAGGTGGAGCCAGGAGCGGTGGGGGCGCGTCTCTGAAATTTCAGCCACCAGTGGGTTCGCTCACGGGTGGATCCCTGGGCTATACAGATTGTGTCTCAGGGATACAAGCTGGAATTCGAAGTGATGCCCCCTCACCGTTACCTCAAATCGGCCCTGCCAGCTTCCCCCATGGAAAGGGAAGTAGTGTTAGCGGCAATTCACAAATTATATCTCCAGCAGGTGGTGGTAAAGGTTCCCCTCCCTCAACAGGGAAGGGGTTACTATTCCACAATGTTTGTGGTTTCGAAACCGGACGGTTCGGTCAGACCCATATTGAATTTAAAATCCCTGAACATTTACCTGAAAAGGTTCAAGTTTAAGATGGAATCGCTCAGGGCGTTCATTGCAAGCCTGGAAGAGGGGGATTTTATGGTGTCTCTGGACATAAAGGATGCTTACCTGCATGTCCCCATTTATCCACCTCATCAGGAGTACCTCAGATTTGTGGTACAGGACTGTCATTACCAATTCCAGACATTGCTGTTTGGTCTGTCCACGGCACCGAGAATGTTTACCAAGGTAATGGCAGAAATGATGGTGCTTCTGCGAAAGCAAGGAGTTACAATTATCCCATACTTGGACGTTCTCCTCATAAAGGCGAGGTCCAGAGAGCAGTTGCTGATCAGCGTAGCACACTCTCGGGAGGTGTTACAACAGCACGGCTGGATTCTGAATATTCTGAAGTCGCAGCTGATTCCTACGACGAGTCTGCCCTTCCTGGGCATGATTCTGGACACAGACCAGAAGAAGGTGTTTCTCCCGGAGGAGAAGGCCCGGGAGCTCGTGACTCTGGTCAGAGACCTCTTAAAACCAAAACAGGTGTCGGTGCATCAATGCACGCGAGTCCTGGGAAAGATGGTGGCGTCATACGAAGCCATTCCCTTCGGCAGGTTCCATGCGAGGACCTTTCAGTGGGATCTGTTGGACAAGTGGGGGGGCAGTCACTCAGGGAAGAAACTTCCAGGGGCTGTGGTCAAATCAGGAGACTTGTCTGCACATCAATATCCTGGAACTAAGGGTCATATACAACGCCCTGAGTCAAGCGGAGCCTCTGCTTCGCAACCAACCGGTGCTGATTCAGTCAGACAACATCACTGCAGTGGCTTATGTAAACCGCCAGGGCGGCACAAGAAGCAGGGTGGCAATGGCAGAAGCCACCAGAATTCTTCGCTGGGCGGAGAATCACGTGCAAGCACTGTCAGCAGTGTTCATTCCGGGAGTGGACAACTGGGAAGCAGACTTCCTCAGCAGGCACGACCTCCACCCGGGAGAGTGGGGACTTCATCAAGAAGTCTTTACGCAGATTACAAATCGATGGGAACTGCCACAGGTGGACATGATGGCATCCCGCCTCAACAAAAAGCTACAAAGGTATTGCGCCAGGTCAAGAGACCCTCAGGCGATAGCTGTGGACGCACTAGTGACACCGTGGGTGTTCCAGTCGGTTTATGTGTTTCCTCTTCCTCTCATACACAAGGTGCTGAGAATCGTAAGAAAAAGAGGAGTGAGAACAATACTCATTGTTCCGGATTGGCCAAGAAGGACTTGGTATCCGGAACTGCTAGAAATGCTCACAGAGGACCCATGGCCTCTGCCTCTCAGACAGGATCTGTTGCAACAGGGGCCCTGTCTGTTCCAAGACTTACCGCGGCTGCGTTTGACGGCATGACGGTTGAACGCCGGATCCTAGCCGAGAAAGGCATTCCGGATGAGGTTATTCCTACGCTGATAAAGGCTAGGAAGGACGTGACAGCAAAACATTATCACCGTATATGGCGAAAATATGTTGCTTGGTGTGAGGCCAGGAAGGCCCCTACAGAGGAATTCCAGCTGGGCCGTTTTCTTCACTTCCTACAGTCGGGAGTGACTATGGGCTTAAAATTAGGGTCCATTAAGGTCCAGATTTCGGCCCTATCCATTTTCTTTCAAAAGGAACTGGCTTCTCTTCCTGAAGTTCAGACGTTTGTAAAGGGAGTTCTGCATATTCAGCCCCCTTTTGTGCCACCAGTGGCACCTTGGAATCTTAACGTTGTGTTGAGTTTCCTGAAATCTCACTGGTTGGAGCCACTTAAGACTGTGGAGTTAAAATATCTCACGTGGAAAGTGGTCATGCTATTGGCCTTAGCTTCGGCTAGGCGTGTGTCAGAATTGGCGGCTTTGTCATGTAAAAGCCCCTATCTGGTTTTCCATATGGACAGGGCAGAATTGCGGACTCGTCCGCAATTTCTGCCGAAGGTGGTGTCATCCTTTCATTTGAACCAACCTATTGTGGTGCCTACGGCTACTCGTGACTTGGAGGATTCCAAGTTACTAGATGTAGTCAGGGCTTTGAAGATTTATGTAGCCAGAACGGCTGGAGTCAGGAAAACTGTCTCGCTGTTTATCCTGTATGCATCCAACAAGATGGGTGCCCCTGCTTCAAAGCAAACTATTGCTCGCTGGATCTGTAACACGATTCAGCAAGCTCATTCTGCGGCTGGATTGCCGCATCCAAAATCAGTAAAAGCCCATTCCACAAGGAAGGTGGGCTCTTCTTGGGCGGCTGCCCGAGGGGTCTCGGCATTACAGCTTTGCCGAGCAGCTACTTGGTCGGGTTCAAACACTTTTGCAAAATTCTACAAGTTTGATACCCTGGCTGAGGAGGACCTTGTGTTTGCTCATTCGGTGCTGCAGAGTCATCCGCACTCTCCCGCCCGTTTGGGAGCTTTGGTATAATCCCCATGGTCCTTACGGAGTCCCCAGCATCCACTAGGAAGTTAGAGAAAATAAGATTTTACTCACCGGTAAATCTATTTCTCGTAGTCCGTAGTGGATGCTGGGCGCCCGTCCCAAGTGCGGACTTCTCCTGCAATACTTGTGTATAGTTATTGCTTAAATAAGGGTTATGTTATGGTTGCATCAGGTTTGTTTGATGCTCTGTTGTTCATACTGTTAACTGGGTAAGTTTATCACAAGTTATACGGTGTGATTGGTGTGGCTCGTATGAGTCTTACCCTGGATTCCAAAATCCTTTCCTTGTACTGTCAGCTCTTCCGGGCACAGTTTCCTTAACTGAGGTCTGGAGGAGGGACATAGAGGGAGGAGCCAGTGCACACCAGTATTCCTAATTCTTTCTTAAAGTGCCCTGTCTCCTGCGGAGCCCGTCTATTCCCCATGGTCCTTACGGAGTCCCCAGCATCCACTACGGACTAGGAGAAATAGATTTACCGGTGAGTAAAATCTTATTTTTTTTTTAATATTTATCTATAGTGCGTGACTATGCACCACAACCCTGAATATCCTTATCCATTAGGTATTTATCTAGCCCATTCTTAAAAGTGTTGACCAAGTCCGCCATTACTACTCTCAGGCAGGGAATTCTAAACACGTATTGTCTGTGAAGAAACCTTTACGTCTCTGTGTGCGAAATCTCCTTTCCTCTAACCTAAGTGGGTGTCCACGTGTCCTCTGTGTTGATCTTGCCAAAAACAGATCCCCCGCAAGCTCTGTGTATTGTCCCCTTATATATTTGTAAATGTTGCTCATGTCCCCTCTTAGTCTCCTCTTTTCTAGTGTAAACATGCCTAGCCTTGCAAGCCTTTCCTCGTATTCCAGCGTCTCCATCCCCTTAATTAGTTTGGTTGCCCGCCTCTGAACCTTTTCTAGTTCCAGGATATCCTTTTTGTACTATGGTGCCCAAAATTGTTCCCAGTGGGGGTGATTCTGAGTTGATCGCAGCAGGAATTTTGTTAGCAGTTGGGAAAAACCATGTGCACTGCAGGCGAGGCAGATATAACATGTGCAGAGAGAGTTAGATTTGGGTGGGTTATTTTGTTTCTGTGCAGGGTAAATACTGGCTGCTTTATTTTTACACTGCAATTTAGATTGCAGATTGAACACACCCCACCCAAATCAAACTCTCTCTGAAAATGTTAAATCTGCCTCCCCTGCAGTGCACATAGGCCCTCATTCCGAGTTGATCGCTCGCAAGGCGAATGTAGCAGAGTTACACACGCTAAGCCGCCGCCTACTGGGAGTGAATCTTAGCTTCTTAAAATTGCGACCGACGTACGCGCAATATTGCGATTACAAACGAGTTAGCAGTTTCTGAGTAGCTTCAGACTTACTCTGCCTGTGCGATCAGTTCAGTGCTTTTCGTTCCTGGCTGACGTCATAAACACACCCAGCGTTCGCCCAGGCACTCCCACCGTTTCTCCGGCCACTCCTGCGTTTTTTCCGGAAACGGTAGCGTTTCCAGCCACACGCCCCTAAAACGCCGTGCTTCCGCCCAGTAACACCCATTTCCTGTCAATCACAATGCGAACGTCGGAGCGATGAAAATGCCGTGAGTAAACTTACTTTCTTCATAGTAAAGTTACTTGGCGCAGTCGCAGTGCGAACATTGCGCATGCGCACTAAGAGAATTCTCACTGCGATGCGATGAAAAACTCAGAGCGAACAACTCGGAATGAGGGCCATAGTTTTTCCCAACTGCTAACAAAATTCCTGCTGCGATCAACTCGGAATTACCCCCAGTATTCAAGATGTCGCCTCACTAAGGATTTATGTAATGGGAGTATAACAATCTCATCCCTTGCATTAATTCCCTACTTTATATATGCTAATACCTTGTTAGCCACCTTTGCTGCAATCCTACTTTGGGTACTGCTGCTTAGTTTGCTATCTATGTGAATATAGATAGCAAACTATGTTCACAGAATCCTCTAATTTTAGCCCATTTAGTATGTAGGTGTTATCTTTTTCTTGCTACCAAAGTGCATTACCTTACACTTGTCTGTTGGTTGTTGGTAGGAATTTTCAGTGAAATATTTAACAAATTTAGTGTGTTTCAGGTGCTGTGCACTTCTGACTTTTACACACTTTAGTTACATTTTTTACTGAGTCGTGGGGACTTGTGTTTCACTGTTGTACTGTCTGTCGGTGTGCATGAGAAGTAAAGCTAATGCAAAATCAAAAAAGCAGCTTGTCTGTGAGAGTGTTACCGGATGGGAATTCCATTTGCAGAGTGTGTCTTGCACACAAGGGTCCAAATACGAACCTCTACCCTGATCCTCCTTGGACGATGATGGCAGGTGTGATGACTGACTTAAATCAGAGTTGGCCGCTGCGCGAAAGATCATGAGGCGGCTAGATCTGATGCTACGTTAATACCGTCTGAACTGCCAGAGTGTGCTCAGGATATGTCAAGAACTTTGCAGAGTTTACAAAGTCCAGGTATAGCTCAATTACTCAAAGTTGTCATTGTTTGTCTCATAATTTACCGGTTTCAGCTGTGTTTCTCATTCTGATGATTCAATGCTAGACCTGCAGACCTGTTATCTCAGGAGGAACAAGAAGAAGGTGACTTGGGCCAGGAGTCAAATAGTGAGGTTACTGATAGTCCGGCCATTAATAATCTTATCCGGGCGGTACGCCAGGTTCTAAAAAAAAAAAAATTTTTATCAAGTGTTTTTTATTGTTTTTGCAAGAGAATGAAAAGAAGAACAAAAACAGAGAAAACAAAAAAATAAAAATAAGAACATTACAATAAACTGCAGTTAAACCATTACAAAGTCAAATTTGTGCTTTCCAATTAACTCCTCTGTAAAGTAGCGTTATTGTGTGAATACCAAACAGCATTCACTTCACTTTTTAGAATAATCCTATTCAACTACAGACAAAAAAAAAATATGTGCTGTATTGCGTGAAGGGGGGGAGGAGCGCTGAGATGGCCGGTCCGCACCAGGAGCAACACATCACCACAGACTGTATCTATGACCAATGTTTAAAGTGAGGGGTCAATAAAGTATTGAGAGTTTCTCCATAAACCCCATATCTTATCAAATTTCAGTAGTGAATTCCGTTTAGTATACATAAAGTGTTCATAAGAAAGAGTAGCATTCACAAGAGCAACCCATTCAGCAGATGACGGGGGAGCATGAGCCATCCAATTACGAGCGATGCATACACGGGCCAATGCGAGAACTATGGTTACATAAAGATAGGAGTGCGCTGGGAGGCATTCCCTCAAATCAAGGCCGAATATACAAATGCGTGGATTCATCAGAGGAACTCGGACACCCGTATGATCAATAGATGTCGTGACAGTTTCCTAAAAGGCATTCACCCACTGGCATAGCCAGAGCAAATGCCAGAAACCAGCAGCCGGAACAGAACACCTCGGACATTTATCAGAAGTCGAGCCTCCAATCTTAAACAGACGGGAAGGAGTCCAGTAGACTCTGTGTAAAATATATAGTTGTATCTGCTGGAATCTAGCACTCGCCGAGGCCGACCGCGGGGAGGCCAGGATATGTGTCCAATCCTCCTCATCAATATCACCTAAATCCCGCATCCATTTAGCTCGGAGGGCGGTCAGCCCATCCAATCCAGAGGAGGGAGGAGTACGATGACGAGACCCTCCTGCGAGAAGGCAAAGTGCGAATCATCTTGTGAACAGGGGATTCAGAGAGTTATGGAGCAGAGCCCCGCCACTGTGATGTCAGAGCATGCCAGAGCTGTAAATAACGAAAAAAATAACGTCTAGGAATATCAAATGTAGTAGACAGATACTCAAAGCTATGGAGCACCCCATCCTGATAAAGTTGCCCCACAGCAGACACCTCATACGAAATCCATACAGAGCTACCCTCCAATCCAAAAAGCTTGGAAAAATTTACATTGTTCCAAAGAGGAGAGCAAGGATCCACAGTGGAGTCTCCCAGCCACCAACCATACTCTACGAGCCTGCTGTAATAAAGGGGGGAGGGAGGATAATGAAGACTTTGCCAACAGAAACTGTATTGGAGAAAATGGGAGCCCAGCCTTATCCAGAAGAGACACCGGTAGGATCCCGTAATCCCCCGGAGCAACCCACTCATAGAGTTGTACTAACTGGGTAGCTAAATAATAGAGTCGCATGTCAGGTAATGCCAAGCCTCCTTCCGATTTTGGTCTACAGAGTGTTTTATATGCAATACAGGCCCGTTTAGCACCCCAGATAAAAGAAGCAATATATCGGGAAATCAGCAAAAATTGTGAAACAGGGATGTAGACTGGTGCATTCTGCAGTATCTATAGAAATTTAGGTTGAATAATCATTTTTATAATATTCACACCGTTAAAGGGAGTTTCTGACAAATTTGCCACTTGATGCGCAAACTATCAATCTGGGGAGTCAGATTCAAAGCGACAAAATCTTTTGGGGAATGAGAGATTTGAATACCAAGGTACTTAATCTGGGTGCACCACCAAAGGGGAAGATCGTAGGAGGGCGGAGGTGACATAGAGGAACTTAACGGGAACACCACCGATTTACCCCAATTAATACAGACACCCAAAAAAAAAAAAACTCCCGGACCAGGTCTAGGAGAGCGGGCAAGGAGGGGAATATATCTTTTAGAAATATTATATCATCCGCATATAAACCAATTTTTTCTTCTTGACCCACAACTCTAAGTCCCACTATATTTGTAGCAGCTCTAACTGCGCAAGCCAAGGGCTCTATAGCAAGAGCAAAAAGCAGTGGGGACAAAGGGCACCCCTGTCGAGTCCCCTGCGCTAACAGGAAAGACTCAGTAGTAAAACCATTAACCACAACTCTCGCAGCCGGGCAGGAATATAAAAGTTTAACCCAGGACAGAAAATTCGGGCCTATCCCAAACCTGGCAAGGGCCTCCCAGAGATACACCCATTCTACAGAGTCAAAAGCACGGGCAGCATCGAGGGAAGCCACTACCGCACCGTCCAACTCATCCCCCGCCAACTGCATATACATAAATAATCGTCTGAGATTGACAGTGGTAGATCTGCCTGGCATAAAGCCTGTTTGATCACAATGAACTATCTCCAGGACCACAGTGTTGAGTCAGAGCGCTAAAATTTTGGCAAGAATCTTTATATCAGTTGACAACAGGGAGATAGGACGGTACGAGTCTAGGAGGAGAGGATCTTTACCCGGCTTCGGAATTAGCACCACCAGTGCCTCTGACATAGAAGGGGGAAGAGTGCCATCCCGCAACAGTAATTAAATAACAACAGGAGTTTGGGGTCAAAAAAATCCAAGTGGGTTTTGTACAGTTCAATAGGGAGACCATCAACCCCTGGGGCCTTGTTACTGGGAAAGGACCCAACAGCATTTTCAACCTCTTCTAGTGTAATGGGCGTGTCCAAAAATTGTCGGGACTCAGGGATCAGAGAAGGGACATCTATGTTATCAAGATAGTCAGATAAGGCTGAGTATGTATATTGTGCTCTGGATTTATAAACATCTAAAAAATAGGTATAAAAGCTAGAAGCTATAGAAGGCGTGTCAGTATAGACAGCACCAGACATACTCGTAATACTATGCACAGCGGTGGGGGGCGTCTCCTGTCTAGCCAAATAGGCCAGAAATTTTCCTGAGCGATCTCCCTGAGTATAGAAATCATGGGCACGGAACAGCAAACACATTTTTGATTTATCAAGGAGTAGGTCCGTTAGTTGCCTATGTACAACCAGCCATTCCACCCGGTCTGCAGCAAGGCCACTGCGCAAATAAGTTTGTTCGAGCTCAGCACTCCTCCTCTCCAACTCCTCAGATTTTCTGCTAGCTATCTTCAACTGGGCGACTCTGGATATCAGTGAACCTCGTAGGAAGGCTTTATAAGCATCCCACACCAACAAAGCGTTATTACAGATAGGATTGTTAACAAAAAAACTCCTCCCAAAGCGCAATCAGTTCAGAGGCTGCACCCATCAGGGTCAGCCAAAAGGGGTTGAACCTCCAAAACGATGCCCCCCTAGGTATATCAAAACATAGGGACAGCAATATAGAGGAGTGATCAGATATCCCACTTGGTAAATATCCCACTGAAGAGACACAGGGAAGTAGGGAGCGCGTGACCAATGCCATATCAATACGGGAAAATACTCCATGCGAGCTAGAGAAGCAGGAAAAACAACTGACATAAGGGTTACGCAGACGCCACACATCCACAAGTCCACGCTCAGAGGTTAAACGGGCAAAGGGGGTGGGTCCAGAAGCCACGCTCCGCGCAGCAGGCCGACATCTATCGGCAGCTTCATTCAAAACAGCATTAAAGTCACCAATGCAAATAGCTGGGGCGGAGGGAAACTCCTGCATAAAGGCACACGCTTTCACCAAAATTCCAGAGTTATACGGAGGAGGTATCTATATATAGCAAGTAGCACAAATGCTGAACCGTGTATCGTGCCAGCCAAAAACACATAACACCCTAGCGGATCAAGTTGGACCTTAGTACAGGCAAAATTCAAATGTTTATGAATCAATATGGAAACCCCCCTAGAACTGGAATGGAAAGTTGGGGCCTCACGCACTGTGCGGAGAAGTGAGTTCCATAGAGTCGGAGCCGCATGACAAAAAGCTCGACACCCAGATGAATTACGGTAGATTCTAGGTACTGCTAAAAGTCCTTCATCTACAGATCGCAGTAATCGAGTGGGGCAGTATGGGGTCAGAAGCTGTTTCAGGTACCTTGGACCCTGATCATGTAATGCTTTGAAACTCAGTAAGCCAATCTTGAAGATGATTCTCCATCTTACAGGCAGCCAGTGAAGGGAGTAGAGGATGGGTGTTACGTGGCTAGAACGGGGCTGGTTGGTTAACAGACTGGCAGCTGTGTTTTGCACCAGCTGTAAGCGTTGCAATTCTTTTGCTGGGAGACCAAGGTAGAGGGCATTACAGTAGTCTAATTGAGATGATACAAATGCATGTGTGACTTTTGGCATATCATCTGAGGGAATTAAGTGCTTGATTCTGTCTATGTTCCGCAGGTGAAAGAATGAGGATTTGATTGTGGCTGATATCTGATGTTTAAGTGTCAAGCCACCATCCAGGACAACGCCAAGATTCCGCACACGATCACTGGTCTGTAATTCTGAATCCCCGAGTGTAATTCCAGTTGGTTGGCTATGCTGCAGTCTTGTCCTTTGATGTTGCGGTCGTATCATAAGGACCTCTGTTTTATCCGGGTTCAGTCGCAGCCAACTGGCACTCATCCACTCCTGTAGCTCAGCTAGACAGCCATTTAGGGTTGCTATTGGGTTATCAGTGCCCGGAGCAAAGGACAAGTACAGTTGTGTATCATCTGCATAGCAGTGGTAGACCAGGCCATGGCGCCTGATTATTTCGCCCAATGGGAGCATGTATACTGCAAAAAGCATGGGGGATAGTATAGAACCTTGTGGGACACCACATGGCAATGGCACTGGTGGTGATGAGTATAATCCAGACGATACTCTCTGTGACCTGCCTGTGAGAAATGATTTGAACCAGCTTAGGACTGTGCCATCCAGACCACAGAAATGTATCAGTCGCTCAATCAGAAGCCCATGGTCCACGATATCAAATGCTGCCGAGAGATCTAGAAGGATTTAATATTGAACAGTCACCTCTGTCTCTTGCCATCAGAAGATCATTTAACACACACACCAGGGCTGTTCCAGTGCTATGTCTTCTCCTGAATCCTGATTGAAATGGATCATAAATATCATGGGTTGTCAGGCGGGTTTCCAGTTGATTTTCAACCACTTTCTCAATAACCTTTCCTAGGAAAGGAAGGTTTGATACCGGTCTGTAGTTGGTCATGCAGTCGGGATCTAAATTAGGTTTTTTAAGAAGCGGTCTAACAATTGCTTCCTTTAGGGGTCCAGGAAAAATGCCTGTCTGCAAAGAGCATTGAATAATTTTTGCAAAGACAGGACCAATTATATCCATACAACCTATTAGAAGCTTGGTTGAGGCTGGGTCCAGATCACAGGTGGTGGGACGCAAAATCCGAGCAATTTCAGCAGTGTCCTTTACATCCACTGGGTCAAAGCTGGTCCATGAAGGCAGGTAGCTTATATTGGCAGGCTTTGTAGTTTGGCACTCTTTTGATGGCACTGTGGAGATTCCAGCCCGGATTGTGGATATTTTATCTGCAAAGAAGTTTGCAAACTCGTTGCATCTTGCCTGGGAGAGGGTTTCATCAGTCTGCAGGCATGCTGGCTTACAAAGCATCTCCACTGTGCGGAAAAGTTGAGCTGGTCTATTGTTTGCTACTGTGATCTCATTTGACAGGAACTGTGATTTCTTACGAGTGATTGTCGATTGATATTCTTCGTTATGCTTTATTAGTTTTATTTGGTCATCCACTAGGTTAGTCTTCCTCCATCGTCTTTCCAGTCTACTCCCCCTTTTCTTGAGCTCACTAACACTGTTGTCGAACCATGGAGCTTGACGTTGTGGTTTACGAGGTCTTAAACGCACAGGGGCGATAATATCAATTGTAGCCATAACATCCCTGTTATAATAACGGACTAGGGAACAGGGATCGTCACAGGCACCCAGTATAGCAGAGAGATCCAGATTTGCGGCAAGAGCCTGGGGAGTCATACCCCTCCTTGGACGATACCTGGTCAACTCCACGGGCAGAGATCTTATTTGAGGGGTTGCAACTGAGAACCAAAGGGAGTAGTGGTCTGACCAGATGACTGGGTTTATTTTTAGGTCAGTGACTTCTAATCCAATCTGAAAGACAAGATTGAGAGTGTGACCACTTATGTGTGGCAGAGGGAATGACCTGTGTGATGCCCAGACCATTCATTGTGCACAGGAGGTCTTGGCCAAGGCGTGAGAGCTCCTCATCCACCCATGCATTGAAATCCCAGAGGATGAGCCATCTTTGATGTTCCAGAACCAGCCTAGCAACAGTGTCTGCAATTTCTTGTAGAAATATCTTTCCATCTCCAGGTGGCCGGTAAATGAGAAGTACTCTGAAACCTAATCCTGTCAAACTCCGGGCAGCAATGCACTCGAATGAGCGAGTAATTTCAGTAGGGTGGACCCAAAATTTAAGTTCTTTTTTGAAGCAGATAGCCACTCCGCCACCCCTGCGGTCCAGTCTTGGGTTGTGGATGACAGAGTAGTTTGTTGGTACTGCAGCCTCCAATATTGGTGCTGCATTTTCATCTAGCCAGGTCTCTGTAATACAGGCTAGATCTGCAGATTCAATAGATCAATCCAGGCAGATGCATCCCTGGGAGTATCAAAGAAATGAGTGCGGTTCCCAGACACCACCCTAAGACAAGCAGGATATACCATAGAATATTGTAGCTGAAGATTACGAAGCCGCTGTTTAACCTGCGTAAACTGCGCACAGCACTTCTGGACCTCAGCCGAAAAGTCCTGAAACACATACACCCGCTGACCTCAATGCTCCAGTGGGCCTTTAATCCTAGCAAGTCGTAGGATAGCATCCCTGTCCTTGTAATGGAGAATCTTAGCGATGAAGGTCCTAGGCGGTGCGCCCGGGGGAAGAGGACGAGTAGGAACACGGTGGGCCCTTTCAATAGCAAACTGTGGAGTAAACGAATCCTTGCCGAATGTGGATAACAGCCAGGATTCCAGAAATTGTTCCGGTTGAGAACCCTTCGCCTTTTCTGGTAGGCCCACAAAACGAACATTATTCCGTCTGAGACGCCCTTCGATATCCATCAGTTTAAGCTTGCACGCAGACATCTCCGTCTCCAGGGAAGCAAGACGGGCGGGGACAGGCGTACAGGAGTCTTCCAACGAAGAAATGCGGTTCTCTGTCTCCCCAACTCTATCCCGGAGTTTCTGCATATCTTGGCGTATAAGTGAAATGTCAATATGAACTTCCGCCACTCTATCCGTGAGCCGCTTCTCAGAATCCGTAATGGCTTGCAAAAGTTGAGACATAGTAACCTCAGCAACCTCCACCATGCTGGATAAGGGGGGAGAGGAGGGGGCCGGTGACGATGCAGAAGAAACAGGAGTGCGTTCTATGTGAGCAAATTGTGCCAAACGGGCCGCAGCAGAGGAGCGACTGTTTCGGACCATCAGGTTTACAGAACAGGGCCAGACGAATAAAAATTTGTGCTATAAATCCCAGGACAGGCAAAGACGTAGAAATGCAGAAGGAAGGCAGAGGAATGTCAGTGTCAATATAGGAACATGCGCTATGATAGGTGTGCCATCGGTGAGCTATACAGCACTGGAGCACAGAGGGGAAGGGGGTGGGGGGGTAGATGCAGGAGAGAGACCACCAACCCGCACAACCCCACAACTCTCAGACACAGTGGAGACCAATAAGCTGCAGCAGGGCCATATAAACTGTTCTTTCTTGCAGGTATCAGGAGCTAATATAGTAATAAATCGGATCCCCCCCACAGTGGTACATGCACAGGTCACTTCTCCCCCAGGCAGTGACCATCCAGACAGGCTAAGCCGAGCAGGCAGCAGGAGAGGTCCAGGCGGGAGCAAGATCGCGCTCCCCGCCAGTCACAAGATGGTGCCCGCCAGCCACCTAAACCCAGCGCCTCCAGCAGAAGATCCGGCACCAGGGGAGAGTCAGGACACAGCTCGGCCAGGACAGCGGGTGCCGCGGACCACACTCAAGGAGAGGGCAGGCGCACGATCCAGCTAGCAAGTGGCGCAGAGCAAGCGGAGGCCGCGACCTCCGCCAACCGCAATTTGGCGCCCGGCCAGGACTCACGGGCAGCGGCTCCACAGCGGCAATCAAGCACAGGAGGGGGTCAGGTCCGCAGGTGCCCACGGCAGCGGGATCACACAGAGCGTCTCCCAGGCAGCAGCAGGGCAAAACAGGTTAGTGAGGGGGTATAATCAGGACCACGGACCCAGTCAGGAGAAATTCAAGATGGCGCAGGCCGGTCCCGGCCAGAGAAGCACAGCTCCTATGGATGTCCCTAGCCAGGGAGCAGGGCAGAAAATCACCCTGCAGCACGTCCCTAAGTGGTCAGGAGCCCTTCAGACAGCAGTGTAGGGCCCAGTGGGCATTTACACAGGGCTACAGGATAATTTACAGGAGTATGCAGGCTGGGGAGCTAGGAGATCACGTCCTACTCCATATCCAGCTAGGCTACGCCCCCCCCCCCTAAGGTTCTAAATTTTACTGAGACTGAGGAACCTCTTTCAAATGATATATAGTTTTATTTGCTAAATAAACAAAGAGCACCTTTCCTTATTCAGATTCTCATAATAAGCAGTTAAACGAAACATGTAAAAATCCAGATAAACTGTTTTCTATGCCTAGGCGGTTTCTGTCTAGCTACCCGTTCCCAGAGTCTATGACAACTAAATGGGAAAGTCCACCAACAGTGGATTCCTCAGTGTCAAAACTGTCAAAAAAGTTCACCATTCCTGTGCCAGCTGCAACAATGCTTACAGATCCGTCAGAGCGTAAGCTAGAAGCTATGCTAAAGTCAATGTATACAGCAGTAGGGGTGATGTTTAGAGCTTTATTTGGAGTTGGGGTTAACAAGGCTTTAGTTGCATGGTTAACACAGCTCAAGTTGGGCCTACAACAGGATCTTCCCTTAGACCTGCTTATGAATCTATTATCTGTGTATCTGCTGAGTATTTAGGTACAAGAAATAACAAAAATTGAGGCGCCCGTGTCAGACGTTAATTCATAAACGCCTCTATAGAGAAACTGTATTATCTCTCAAAATCTCTAACAAAAAAAAAAGGAAATAGAGGCACTCATGGGACCCATAAATCACATAGGTAAATTTTAAATTAATCAGAGGAGCCGGCAATCACCATATATGATTAAAACGTACAATTTATTAATGTATATAATTGACCACTGGTCACATTAGTTTAAGAAGATTTCTCATACGTCCTAGAGGATGCTGGGGTCCACTTCAGTATCATGGGGTATAGACGGTTCTGCAGGAGCCATGGGCACTTTAAGACTTTTCAAGGGTGTGAACTGGCTCCTCCCTCTATGCCCCTCCTCCAGACCTCAGTTTAGAAAATGTGCCCAGGCTGACTGGATGTACTCCAGGGGAGTTCTACTGAGTTTCTCTGAAAGACTTTATATTAGGTTTTTTATTTTCAGGGAGGACTGCTGGCAACAATCTCCCTGCTTAGTGGGACTTAGAGGGCAGAAGTAGGAACCAACTTCCTGAATAGTTCCATGGCTCTGCTTCTGGCTGACAGGACATTAGCTCCTGAAGAGTACTGAACGCTAGCTGCGGCTATGTGCTCACTCCCACAGTTCGCCGTCACCCCCCTTACAGAGCCAGAAGTCAGAAGACAGGTGAGTGTTTAAGAAGAAGGATCTTCATCATGACGGTTGAAAGGTACTGCGCAGCGGGCGGGAACGCTGCGCGCCATGCTACCCGGTAACACAGGCACAGAAGGGGGGGGCGCCCTGGGCAGCATAGAACCTACTAATAACTGGAAGACACAGGGACATAAGTTGCTGAGGCACAGTCCTACCCCCGCCAGTATAAATATTACTATTGAAAAATCTGAGGGGAAAAGCGCCATTACAGGGGCGGGGCTTCCTCCTCAGGCAGCCAGCACACTGCTCAGCGCCATTTTCTCTCCAGGCTGCAGAGAAGAACGCTGGTCCTCCTCCACTTCTGAGCCAAGTATCAGGGTGTAAACAGGGGGGGCACAGTGTAAATTGGTGCTATAGTGTGAAATTATCATTATAAAAGCGCTACAGGTCTGTGGGCATATTGTGTTTCATGGAGTATTTATCACTGGCGCTGGGTTGCGAACTGGCAAATCCTGTGTCCTTCTGACAGATTTTTACTGTGGGTCTGTCCCCTATAAGTCCTGGAGTGTCTGTGGTGTGATTGTGCACATTTGTGACATGTCTGAGGCAGGGAGCTCTTCCCCTGAGGGAGCCATTTTAGGGACACAGAGTTGTAAAGTGGTGGCACTGCCGGCACACCATGAGCCTGAATGGGTGAAAGAATTACGTGAGAGTGTGAATCATATCAGTAAGAGATTAGATAAGTCTGAGTCTCATACAGAAAACTGGAGAAAATCATTGGAAGATGTGATTTTTAGTGGTTCTGCTTTTTCATCAGCAGGCGACCCCTCTGGGTCACATAAAAGACCATTTTCACAAATAGTACAAACTGATACCGACACGGACTCTGATTCCTGTGTCGAAACTAGTGATTCCAGGGGAATAGATCCTAAATTGGCAAAAAGCATTCAATACGTGATTGTTGCTATAAAGGAGGTTTTGGAAGTTACGGAAGCCCCTCCTGTATCTCAGGAGAAGGCTTATTTTTATAAAGAAAAGAGAATTAATGTAACTTTCCCTCCTTCTCAAGAGCTAAATACTCTCTTTGAGGGAATTTGGGCAAACCCTGAAAAGAAATTTCAGATTCCCAAAAGGATTCAGGTTGCTTATCCTTTCCCGGCAGAGGACAGGAAAAGGTGGGAGTCACCCCCAGTTTTAGACAGTGCCCTGTCATGGTTAACAAAAAATGGTGATTCTCCCTGCACCTGGGACGGCTTCACTAAAGGAGTCGGCAGACCGCAAGTTGGAGACTACGTTAAAATCTATGTGGCCAATGGTACACTGCTCAGGCCCACCATTGCTTGCGCGTGGGTGAGTAGTGCTATCGGGAAAAAAAATAGTCAGATAACTTGTCATCTGAAATTGACACGATAGATAGAGACGAGATTCTCCTAAAGTTAGGTCATATCAAAGAAGCTGCTGCATACATGCTAGAAGCCATGAAGGATATTGGGCTCTTGGGTTCAAATGCTGCTACCATGGCAGTCTCGGCTCGGAGGGCATTGTGGATTCCAAAAGAAATATGGAGGCTCTCCCGTATAAAGGTGAGGCCTTGTTTGGAGATGGGCTGGATGCGTTGGTTTCTGTGGCTACCACAGGTAAGTCGACATTCTTGCCTTATGCTCCTGCACCGGCGAAAAAGACACATCACTCTCAGATGCAGTCCTTTCGGCCCAACAAATACAAAAAGGCCAAAGGTTCCCCCTTCTTTGCAGGTAGAGGGAGAGGAAGAGGAAAAAAGTCTGCAGCGTCTCCAGGAGCAGAAGTCCACCTCTGCTTCTGCCAAATCTGCAGCATGACGCTGGGGCTCCCTGGCGGGAGTCCGCTTGGGTGGGAGCACGTCTGAAACTTTTCAGTCAGATCTGGGCTCAATCTGGCCTGGACCCATGGGTTTTGCAAATAGTGTCCCATGGATACAAGCTGGACTTTCAAGACGTCCCCCATGCCGATTTTTCAAATCGACCATACCAGCTTCTCTTCCAGACAGAGAAGTAGTTACGGCTGCAATTCAGAAATTATGTCAGGATCAAGTCATTGTCCTGGTACCCTTGTCACAGCAGGGAGGAGGTTTTTATTCAAGCCTCTTCATAGTTCCGAAGCCGGACGGCTCGGTTAGACCAATTCTAAACCTGAAATCTCTGAATCTCTACCTGAAAAGGTTCAAGTTCAAGATGGAATCTCTGAGGGCAGTGATTTCCAGTCTGGAGGAAGGAGATGTCATGGTGTCGGTAGACATAAAAGATGCCTACTTACATGTTCCCATTTATCCTTCACATCAGGCTTATCTGAGGTTCGCAATACCGGATTGCCATTACCAGTTCCAGATGTTGCCGTTCGAACTCTCCACGGCACCGAGGGTGTTCACCAAGGTGATGGCAGAGATGATGGTCCTCCTTCGACAACAAGGAGTCGATATAATTCCTTACCTGGACGATCTCCTGATAAAAGCGAGATCCAAGGAACGGTTGGTGCAGAACATTGCACTCTCCCTGTCAGTGCTCCAACAACACGGTTGGATTTTGAATTTTCCAAAGTCGCAGTTGCAAACCGACGACAAGATTGTCTTTTCTGGGGATTATACTGGACACAGAAGTTCAGAGGGTATTTCTTCCAGTAGAAAAAGCTCTGGAGATCCAGAAAATGGTCAAACAAGTTTTTAAACCGACGAGAGTGTTGATACATCAATGCATTCGGTTGTTGGGAAAGATGGTAGCGGCCTACGAGGCCATACAATTTGTCAGATTCCAAGCCAGAGTATTCCAGTGGGATCTGTTGGACAAGTGGTCCGGATCCCACCTACACATGCACCAGAAGATAATCCTGTCCTCCAAAGCCAGGATTTCGCTCTTGTGGTGGCTGCACAGTTCTCACCTATTAGAGGGACGCAGGTTCGGGATTTAGGACTGGGTCCTAGTAAACACGGATGCAAGTCTCCGAGGCTGGGGAGCAGTCACACAGGGAAAAAGTTTCCAAGGAAAATGGTCAAGGGCATCCTGTCTTCACATAAACGTTCTGGAATTGAGAGCCATTTACAACGGCCTTCTACAAGCGGTGCATCTTCAAGATCAGCCAGAGCAGATCCAGTCGGACAATGTAACAGCAGTCGCGTACATAAACCGTCAGGGTGGAACGAAAAGCCGAGCGGCAATGGCAGAGGTGACCAAGATCCTCCTCTGGTCAGAAAGACATGCAAGAGCTCTGTCAGCAATTTTCATTCCGGGAGTGGACAACTGGGAAGCAGACTTCCTCAGCAGACACGATCTCCATCCAGGAGAGTGGGGCCTCCACCAAGAAGTCTTTACAGAGGTGACAAGTCTTTAGGGAGTTCCTCAAGTAGACATGATGGCATCTCGTCTCAACAAGAAGCTTCAGAGATATTGTTCCAGGTCGAGAGACCCTCAAGTAGTAGCAGTGGATGCACTGGTGACCCAGTGGGTGTTTTGGTCGGTATATGTCTTCCCTCCTCTTCCACTAATACCAAAAGTCTCAAAATAATAAGAAGAACAAGGGTTCGAGCAATCCTCATTGCCCCAGACTAGCCAAGGAGGGCTTGGTATCCAGATCTTCAGGAGTTGCTCATGGAAGATCCTCGGCCTCTTCCTCCTTGCGAGGACCTGCTGCAGCAGGGGCCATGCGTGTATCAAGACTTACCGCGGCTACGTTTCACGGCATGGCTGTTGAGCGCCGGTCCTACCCCGAAAGGGGATTCCCAAGGAAGTCATTCCCACTCTTATTTAGGCCAGGAAAGGAGTAACGTCTAAACATTACCACCGTATTTGGAGAAAATATGTGTACGGAAGAGTTTCAGTAGGGACATTTTTTTCATTTTCAGCAGGCAGGTGTGGATGCGGGCCTAAGATTGGGTTCAATCAAGGTTCAGATTTCGGCCATGTCAGTTTTCTTTCAAAAACAATTGGCCTCCTTTCCAGAAGTTCAGACATTTGTGAAAGGGGTGCTGCACATCCAACCTCCCTTTGTGCCTCCGGTGGCACCATGGGACCTTAATCTGGTGTTGTAGTTCCTTCAATCAGATTGGTTTGAACCTCTGCAGGAGATAGAATTGAAGTTTCTCCCTTGGAAAGTGGTGATGCTCTTTGCCTTGGCATCTGCAAGGCGGGTGTCTGAGTTGGGGCCTTGTCTTACAAGAGCCCTTACCTGATCTTCCATGAAAATAGGGCAGAGTTGAGAACTCGCCAACAATTTCTTCCGAAGGTGGTTTCGGCTTTCCATATAACCAGCCTATTGTGGTGCCAGTGGCTACTGACACCTTCTCTGCGTCAAAGTCTCTTGATGGGGTTAGAGCTTTGAAGATTTATGTCGCAAGAACAGCTAGGATACGGAAAACTGAGGCTCCGTTTATCCTGTATGCTCCCAACAAGATTGGGTGTCCTGCTTCTAAGCAGACCATTGCGCGCTGGATCAGAGGGACGATTCAGCACGCTCATTCCACGGCAGGATTGCCGATACCGAAGTCGGTAAATGCCCATTCTACTAGAGATGTGGGCTCATCCTGGGCGGCTGCCCAGGGTGGTCTCGGCGTTACAACTTTGTTGAGCAGCTACTTGGTCAGGGGCAAACACATTTGCAAAGTTTTACAAGTTTGACACCTTGGCCGATGAGGACCTCAAGTTTGATCAATCGGTGCTGCAGGGTCATCCGCACTCTCCCGCCCGTACTGGAGCTTTGGTATAACCCCATGGTACTGAAGTGGACCCCAGCATCCTCTAGGACGTATGAGAAAACAGGATTTTAATACCTACCGGTAAATCCTTTTCTCCTAGTCCGTAGAGGATGCTGGGCGCCCGACCAGTGCGTACTTTACCTGCAGTTATTAGTTTTGTAGTTACACAAGTGTTGTGTTACGGTTATTTTCAGCATGTTGCTGCAAAAATTGTTCATGCCCGTTGGCATGTGTTGTGTTGAATGCCATGTTGTGCGGCATGGTTGAGGTGTGAGCTGGTATGAATCTCACCATTAATTTAAAAGTAAATCCTTTCCTCTAAATGTCCGTCTCCCTGGGCACAGTTTCTACACTGAGGTCTGGAGGAGAGGCATAGAGGGAGGAGCCAGTTCACACCCTTGAAAAGTCTTAAAGTGCCCATGGCTCCTGCAGAACAGTCTATACCCCATGGTACTGAAGTGGACCCCAGCATCCTCTACGGACTAGGAGAAAATGATTTACCGGTAGGTATTAAAATCCTGTTATTTACAATTTTAAATGTAATATCTATTTTGTTGTAAAAACACTGAATTAAAGCCACATGCCAGACATATTAATATGTAACGCTCAATGGTTGGATACTTTGTAACATCAACATGAGTTCCTTTAACGAAACAATGTATCTTGTCCAGTGAGTTATTAGGAGGCAGTAAAAATCACAGTCAGATAGATTAGCAGTGGTATTTATATAGTGTCATGGCCGACCCAAGCATACATTTTTTGGTAAGCGAATATAGATTTTGGCACCAGGTAGAGCACGTTACACATATTGCGCCAGTTAGAACACCCTATACACATTGCACCAGGTAGAGCGCGTTATACACAATGCACCAGTTAGAACACCCTATACACATTGCACCAGGTAGAGCACGTTATACACAATGCGCCAGTTAGAGCGCGTTATACACAATGCACCAGGTAGAGCACGTTATACACAATGCGCCAGTTAGAGCGCGTTATACACAATGCACCAGGTAGAGCACGTTATACACAATGCGCCAGTTAGAGCGCGTTATACACAATGCACCAGGTAGAGCACGTTATACACAATGCGCCAGTTAGAGCGCGTTATACACAATGCACCAGGTAGAGCACGTTATACACAATGCGCCAGTTAGAGCACGTTATACACAATGCACCAGGTAGAGCGCGTTATACACAATGCACCAGGTAGAGCACGTTATACACATTGCACCAGGTAGAGCGCGTTATTCACAGTGCACCAGGTAGAACACATTATACACATTGCACCAGGTAGAGCACGTTACACACATTGCACCAGGTAGAGCACGTTACACACATTGCACCAGGTAGAGCACGTTACACACATTGCACCAGGTAGAGCACGTTACACATATTGCGCCAGTTAGAACACCCTATACACATTGCACCAGGTAGAGCGCGTTATACACAATGCGCCAGTTAGAGCGCGTTATACACAATGCGCCAGTTAGAGCGCGTTATACACAATGCGCCAGTTAGAGCGCGTTATACACAATGCACCAGGTAGAGCACGTTATACACAATGCACCAGGTAGAGCGCGTTATACACAATGCACCAGGTAGAGCACGTTATACACATTGCACCAGGTAGAGCGCGTTTTTCACAGTGCACCAGGTAGAACACATTATACACATTGCACCAGGTAGAGCACGTTACACACATTGCACCAGGTAGAGCACGTTACACACATTGTGCCAGTTAGAACACCCTATACACATTGCGTCAGGCAGAGCACATTATACACAATGCACCCGGTAGAGCACGTTAAACACAATGCGCCAGGTAGAGCACGTTAAATACATTGCACCAGGTACAGCACGTTATACACATTGCACCAGGTAGAGCACGTTACACACATTGCACCAGGTAGAGCACGTTAAACACATTGCTCCAGGTAGAGCACGTTACACACATTGCACCAGGTAGAGCACATTACACACATTGCACCAGGTAGAGCATGTTACACACATTGCACCAGGTAGAGCACGTTAAACACATTGCACCAGGTAGAGCACGTTACACACATTGCACCAGGTAGAGCACGTTATACACATTGCACCAGGTAGAGCACGTTATACACATTGCACCAGGTACAGCACGTTATACACTTTGCACCAGGTACAGCACGTTATACATATTGCACCAGGTAGAGCACGTTAAACACATTGCACCAGGTAGAGCACGTTAAACACATTGCACCAGGTAGAGCACGTTATACACATTGCACCAGGTAGAGCACGTTATACACTTTGCACCAGGTACAGCACGTTATACACTTTGCACCAGGTACAGCACGTTATACACTTTGCACCAGGTACAGCACGTTATACACTTTGCACCAGGCACAGCACGTTACACACATTGCACCAGGTACAGCACGTTACACACATTGCACCAGGTAGAGCACGTTAAACACATTGCACCAGGTAGAGCACGTTATACACATTGCACCAGGTAGAGCACGTTAAACACATTGCACCAGGTAGAGCACGTTAAACACATTGCACCAGGTAGAGCACGTTATACACATTGCACCAGGTAGAGCACGTTAAACACATTGCACCAGGTAGAGCACGTTATACACTTTGCACCAGGTAGAGCACGTTATACACTTTGCACCAGGTAGAGCACGTTATACACTTTGCACCAGGTACAGCACGTTATACACTTTGCACCAGGTACAGCACGTTATACACATTGCACCAGGTAGAGCACGTTAAACACATTGCACCAGGTAGAGCACGTTATACACATTGCACCAGGTAGAGCACGTTATACACATTGCACCAGGTAGAGCACGTTATACACATTGCACCAGGTACAGCACGTTATACACTTTGCACCAGGTACAGCACGTTATACACTTTGCACCAGGTACAGCACGTTATACACTTTGCACCAGGTACAGCACGTTACACACATTGCACCAGGTAGAGCACGTTAAACACATTGCACCAGGTAGAGCACGTTATACACATTGCACCAGGTAGAGCACGTTAAACACATTGCACCAGGTAGAGCACGTTATACACATTGCACCAGGTAGAGCACGTTATACACTTTGCACCAGGTACAGCACGTTATACACTTTGCACCAGGTACAGCACGTTATACACTTTGCACCAGGTACAGCACGTTATACACTTTGCACCAGGTAGAGCACGTTATACACATTGCACCAGGTAGAGCACGTTACACCCATTGCACCAGGTAGAGCACGTTATACACATTGCACCAGGTAGAGCACGTTATACACATTGCACCAGGTAGAGCACGTTATACACTTTGCACCAGGTACAGCACGTTATACACTTTGCACCAGGTACAGCACGTTATACACTTTGCACCAGGTACAGCACGTTATACACATTGCACCAGGTAGAGCACGTTACACACATTGCACCAGGTAGAGCACGTTACACACATTGCACCAGGTAGAGCACGTTAAACACATTGCACCAGGTAGAGCACGTTATACACATTGCACCAGGTAGAGCACGCTATACACTTTGCACCAGGTAGAGCACGTTATACACTTTGCACCAGGTACAGCACGTTATACACTTTGCACCAGGTACAGCACGTTATACACATTGCACCAGGTAGAGCACGTTAAACACATTGCAACAGGTAGAGCACGTTATACACATTGCACCAGGTAGAGCACGTTATACACTTTGCACCAGGTACAGCACGTTATACACTTTGCACCAGGTACAGCACGTTATACACTTTGCACCAGGTACAGCACGTTATACACTTTGCACCAGGTACAGCACGTTATACACTTTGCACCAGGTACAGCACGTTATACACTTTGCACCAGGCAGAGCACGTTATACACATTGCACCAGGTAGAGCGCGTTACACACATTGCACCCGGTAGAGCGCGTTACACACATTGGCCCTCATTCCGAGTTGTTCGCTCGCAAGCGGATTTTAGCAGATTTGCTCATGCTAAGCCGCCGCCTACTGGGAGTGAATCTTAGCATCTTAAAATTGCGAACGATGTATTCGCAATATTGCGATTACACACCTCGTAGCAGTTTCTGAGTAGCTTCAGACTTACTCGGCATCTGCGATCAGTTCAGTGCTTGTCGTTCCTGGTTTGACGTCACAAACACACCCAGCGTTCGCCCAGACACTCCTCCGTTTCTCCAGCCACTCCTGCGTTTTTTCCGGAAACGGTAGCGTTTTTTCCCACACGCCCATAAAACGGCCTGTTTCCGCCCAGTAACACCCATTTCCTGCCAATCACATTACGATCGCCAGAACGATGAAAAAGCCGTGAGTAAAATTCCTAACTGCATAGCAAATTTACTTGGCGCAGTCGCAGTGCGAACATTGCGCATGCGCATTATGCGGAAAATCGCTGCGATGCGAAGATTTTTACCGAGCGAACAACTCGGAATGAGGGCCATTGCACCAGGTAGAGCACACCGTTACACACATTGCGGGAAGGGGGTGCCCATAGTCATCGCATGTGTAAGTGGAGGAGGTGATCGCGGGTGTCAGCGAGGGAAGGGGGTGCCCACAGTCATCACGGGTGTCAGTGGGGGTGCCGAGGGGAGGAGTGATGACTGACATGCAGTACAGCAGCTCTGGTCCTCTTCCTGCTCTGGTGCTGCAGTGATGGCCACTGAGCCCAGTGTGAAGGATGTAGGAGTCCGCTCAAAACCCCCCACCCAGCACATATAAAGCAAACAGCTCTCCCCTCTCCACCCGCACAGCGCACAACAGTCACCGGCGCTCACTCCCCCCATCCCCGCAGCACATAATTAGCACCAGCTCCCCCCTCTCCCCCCCGCGCACACACAGTTACCGGCGTTCACTCCCCCCTTCCCCGCAGCACATAATTAGCACCAGTTCTCCCCTCTCCCCCCGCACAGCGCACACACACACACAGTTACCAGCGCTCACTCAAAGCTGCTGCGTGCCGGACTGGCGGTCAATGAGAGCCGAGGGAGGCACCGTTCGCAGGGCAGGCTATGATTCGCTGGAGACTACAGGAGGTGACTGGCTGGGGAAGCAGCTAGTCACTTCCTGTGTATAGCGGATTGGCTAGGGCACTGACAGCTCTAGTCTAGAATGAGCTGGCGGTATACAGCAGGCAGCATGGGCTGGGAGCGTGGTCTACGTTGCCGGCGCCCTCCACAGTGTGGCGCCTTACTCTTACGCGTAACCCGCGTAACGGGCGGGCCGGCCCTGTATAGTGGTATATGCAACGAGTGTCCTCAGATTCAATATATACTAACAAACTACTTAGGTTGCTGTAGTATAAATGTGACCATATATTGCCACTCGTTTGCCCCTGTGATATGTATTATAGCGGCTGACGATCTCTATCCAAGCCTTGATAATTCGGAGCTGGCTGTACAGGCAGCGTAGTGGCAGTTATCCGGAATGTGCTGCTGTGAAGAATGCTGCCGCTGACAATGGACCGGACAATGGTTAGTAGCGTGTACACCGGACAATGACGAATAGTATGGTGTCACTGATTTGTAACGTGCCGAGGTATTATATACTGCTGCTGACGACAGACCGGACAATATTAGAAATGTGGCTGGGGGGACTTCCGACCCGTTCCCGTAGCGTGGTGCCTGTCACGGTCAGATGCAATTTAGTTGGCAACCCCGTCTGCGGCTATCCACGATGCACAGTGAAGTGTGGACAATTTCCAATTTGAAAAAAGGGAGGAGTCCTCGCGGAGAAGGCTTTGATCGCATTTCGTGGCCTTTCGCCTTCTCTGTTCTCCAACGCATGGGCTTTTCTGGTAAGTTTTATGATGGGGTCTCAGTCAATGGAATCACCTCCTCTTGTTTTGAGATATCTAAGGGTACCAGGCAAGGATGTCCGTTTTTGCCCTCGTCATGGAGCCTTTAGCTGCCAGGGGTCGTCTCAACCCGAATATTAAAGGGATTCAAATCGGCCACACGGAACACAAAATCGCACTTTACGCTGACGATGTATTAGTCTCTCTTACAAATCCAACATCGTCACTCCCTCCTCTCCTCTCTGAGATAGACCATTACTCGCAATACTCAGGTTATAAGATTAATACAACTAAAACAGAAGTACTTGATTTTTACATTACCCCTGCGTCTAAGACGCAACTTGAATCGACATTCCCATTCTCCTGGCATAACCGAAAACTCAAATATCTAGGTATTTACCCATCAACTCTTTCAAGCGAACTTCCCACGACTTTTTGACCAAATTCGCTCGGATCTTCAAATTTGGTCTTCCTACTTCATTTCATGGATTGGACGTGCCAATTCCATAAAGATGAATGTTCTTCCTAGGATTATATATCTTTTCCAAATGCTCCCGATCTATATTCCCCCCTACGTGTTTAAATTCTTGCAACATCAAACTTCCCATTTCGTTTGGGCCAATAAACACCCTAGAATTAAACTCTCGTTGCTACAGCGGCCCTCCTGGTGTGGAGGCTTAGGCATACCCAATTTTAAATACTATTACCACACAGCTTAGATAGCTTCCTGTGTTCAGTGGTGTGGTTCGGGGGCGGACAAGGTTTGGATTACTATCGAAGCCGGTGAGCTGGGACTCTCCACGCTTTCTTCCCTCTTATGGCTTACGAGATCTGCCCGCCCTCGTGCCACCTCATCTCACCCTGTGGTGGCCCGTTCTTTGCATACTTGGGATCTTGTAGTGAGAAAACATCAGTTGGCCCCTAACCCATCCCCCCTAATACCGCTGTTCCATAACCCTGCCTTCCCTCCCGGAATGGTTAAATCTGCTTTCTCACTCTGTAAGCGGGGGAACGTACACTTCCTCAATTATATCACCTCTAGTGCACCGTTTCCTTTGTTTACCCAGATTCAGAAACAATATACTCTCCCTAATAGTGAATTTTTTCGATATTTCCAACTCAGCCACTTTCACTCCGGGGTTTATGCTACTCTCTCTTCTAGGCCTCTCACCACTCTTGAAAATATATGTATGAGACGCTCTTCTATGAAAGGTCTTATCTCTGACCTCTATGCTTTGCTATTGCAGGGCTCTGCCCCTCCTACAGATCACAGAGAGCTGGCCTGGGAGAGAGATCTGGGTGTGACTCTGGATGAGGAGGACTGGGGAGAAATATGGAGTAATGCGAACTCCAGCTCTATCTGTGTTAGGATAAAGGAAAATGTGTATAAACTGTTATACCGTTGGTATTATGTACCTTCTCGCTTGAAGGCGATGTACCCTGATGTTACAGACCGTTGCTGGAGGGGTTGTGCTGCTGAAGGGACGTACATGCATATTTGGTGGACGTGCCCGAAATTAATACCTTTATGGAAGGATGTTGTTCGACTTCTCTCGCTTCTATTCGCTACTTTAATCCCCCTGGACCCTAAATACTTCCTACTACCTCTAGATCTCCCGACTTAAACTAAACACCAGAACAAGTTATTACGTCATGTAGCTACTGCTACGACATGTCAGATTGCAAAGGCCTGGAGCTTGCCATCCCCACCATCCATGCAATCCGTTATAGCCTACATTTGGTACGTCTATAAGATGGAATATATGACCAGTCTCAGGCAATCTGCCAGGGCAAGAAATACTCAGAGAAGCGCTACCATTAAACAGTATTAATAAAATGTATTATTAAAAATATTTTATATCTGCCAGGGCATTTGATAGAGTATGGACACCCTGGCTTGCTTCTCAAAATGCCCCCTCCCCATTCTGTAGCTAATTAAGTTATGTACCCTCTTTTTTGTGTCGGCTGCCCGGACCCCGCCTCTTCTCTTTATCCCCCTCTTTGTCCTCAATCATGTTCCTTTTTCTTCCTGTATCTTTTCTTCCTGTTCTCTTACTCCCCTAGGCTGGTTGGCCACACCGTAGACCTAGAGGACTCTCTTTGCTCTTGCTATACTTCTGTCATTTAATTTAAATAAACAAAAATAGATTTACTCACTTGATTGTTATATTGTTTCTTTGTTGCGTATATTTATGTGCTATAATGTTTCTTTTATGTTCCTATGAAACGTACCAATTTTGTATATTGCTGTAAATCGCCCAATAAAACTCCTTAAAAGAAAAAAGTGAGTCCTAACGCGTTTCCTCACCAATCAGGTGACTTTCTCAAAGGTATGGAAAAATCCACCAACAGTGGATTCCTCCGTGTGAAAACTGTCAAAAAAGTTCATCATTCCAGTCCCAGCTGCAACAATGCTTACAGACCCGCCAGAGTGTAAGCTAGAAGCTATGTTTAAGTCAATGTATACAGCAGTAGGGCTGTTTAGAGCTTTATTTGGAGTTGGGGTTAACAAGGCTGTAGTTGGGTAACACAGCTCAAGTTGGGCCTACAACAGGATCTTCCCTTAGACCAGCTTATGAATCTATTATCTGTGAATCTGTTGAGTGTTTAGGTACGGCTTCTATGGACGACGGCCATGTTTGTTCTCGGCTTTCAGCTTCGCTAGTTGCGGCCCGACAAGCGCTTTGGCTGCATTCTTGGCGAGAGGTTATTTGGTCCTGATTTGGACAAATGGATTTCTCAGGCTACGGGGGGAAAGTCTTTTTTCTGGCCATTGCTGCACCAGTTTCTAAACGGAAATATGCTGGACCAGCGTTCAAATCTTTTGGACCTCAATCCTTTCGAGGCCGTGTTACAGGAACAACCATACAGAGTAGCCGTAGTAGAGGACGTGGTTTTCAACAAACCACTAACCGTCGTCAGGACGCAAAGCCCGCTGACAAGCCAATGGAATGACAAGCTTCCATCCCATCTCCGATCTTCGGTTGTTGGAGCACGCCATCAAACCTTTCACTTGGCGTGGTTTCAGACATCCACAGATGGGTGGATCTGCAATTTAGTATTCAATGTTACAACATACAGTTCGATTGGCTACCACCAATGTGGTTTTTCAAGACAGGCCTGCCTGTGTCAGAAGTCAAAAAAGTGGTTCTGCAGACCGCAATTCAATCTCTTGAAGATTCAGCAGTTTTTATTCAGGTTCCAGTTCACCAACAGGGTCAAGGTTGATATTCCAGTCTTTCTGTAGTACCAAAGCTGGACGGCTCGGTCGGACCAATATTGAACCTGAAGGGGCTCAATCAATACGTCACTTACTACAGCTTCAAGATGGAATCCCTGTGGTCAGGGATTGCAGATTTAGACCAACTGGAATTCATGATTTCGCTGGATCTCAAGGATGTGTACTTACACATTCCAATTTGGCCACCACATCAGGCGTACTTAAGGTTTGCAGTACAACAAAACCATTATCAATTACAGCCACTACCGTTTGGCCTCTCATCAGCGCCTCGGGTATTCACAAAGGTGATGTCTGTGATGATAGCTCATCTCAGATCCCTGGGAGTCATAATAGTTCCACACTTAAACGGCCTTCTTATCAGGGCTCCGTCTCAACAAATACTTTTTCAGCATGCCTTACTAATGTACAATGCGTATGCACTGCAATGCCAGGCATGTCGTATGGGTACAAAGCGGATCGTTACTGTGCGATGGATTTAACGAAGAATCCATTCGCACAGCCGATCGCAAGGAGATTGACAGGAAGAAGGCGTTTCTTGGTTGTAAATGACCGTTTTCTGGGAGTGCCGTTGAAAATGCAGACGTGTCCAGGCATTTGCAGGGCGGGTGTCTGACGTCAATTCCGGGACCTGACAGGATGAAGTGATCACAGTAGCTGAGTAAGTTCAGAGCTACTCAGGAACTGCACAAAAACTTTCTCTCTTACGTCCTAGAGGATGCTGGGGACTCCGTAAGGACCATGGGGATAGACCGCAGGAGACATGGGCACTTTAAGAAAGACTTTAGATCTGGTGTGCATTGGCTCCTCCCTCTATGCCCCTCCTCCAGACCTCAGTTTGATACTGTGCCCAGTGGAGACGGTATCCGTTCACATGGTCGACCATGTTATGGTCGACAGTCATTAGGTCGACCACTATTGGTCGACATTGACATGGTTGACACATGAAAGGTCGACACATGAAAAGGTCGACATGAGTTTTTTAACTTTTTTTTCTTTTGGGGAACTTTTCCATAATTTACGATCCACATGGACTACGATTGGAACGGTAAAGTGTGCCGAGTGAAGCGGTAGCGGAGCGAAGGCACCATGCCCGAAGCATGGCGAGCGAAGCGAGCCATGCGAGGGGACGTGGTGCACTAATTGGGGTTCCCAGTCACTTTACGCAAAAAACGACACCAAAAAAAGTTAAAAAAACTCATGTCGACCTTTCATGTGTCGACCATTTTCATGTGTCGACCATGTGTCCATGTCAACCATGTCAATGTCGACCAATAGTGGTCGACCTAATGACTGTCGACCATAACATGGTCGACCATTCATACCGGAACCAGTGGAGACTGGGTGCTTTTCAGAGAGCTCTCCAGAGCTTTCTGACAGAAAGTATATTTGTTAGGTTTTTTATTTTCAGGGAGCCTGCTGGCAACAGACTCCCTGCATCGAGGGACTGAGGGGAGAGAAGCAGACCTACTTCTGTGAGTTTCAAGGCTCTGCTTCTTAGGCTACTGGCCACTATTAGCTCCAGAGGGAGTCAGAACACAGGTCTCACCCTGGAGTTCGTCCCGGAGCCGCGCCGCCGTCCTCCTCACAGAGCCGGAAGATAGAAGCCGGGTGAGTATGAGAAGAAAAGAAGACTTCAGAGGCGGCAGAAGACTTCATGATCTTCACTGAGGTAACGCACAGTAGTGCAGCTGTGCGCCATTGCTCCCACACACCTCACACACGGCAGTCACTGTAAGGGTGCAGGGCGCAGGGGGGGCGCCCTGGGCAGCAATATAAACCTCATTTCTGGCAAAAGAGATATATATACAGCTAGGCACTGTATATATAAAGAGCCCCCACCAGTTTTTATTGTATTTAAGCGGGACAGAAGCCCGCCGCCGAGGGGGCGGGGCTTCTCCCTCAGCACTCACCAGCGCCATTTTCTCCACAGCACAGCTGAGAGGAAGCTCCCCGGACTCTCCCCTGCTTATCCACGGTGAAAGGGGGTTTCAGAGATGAGAGGGGGGGGCACATAATTGGCAGCAAATAATAGTATTACAGCGCTACTGGGTAAACACATTGTGTGTTTTTCCTGGGGTATTAGCGCTGGGTGTGTGCTGGCATACTCTCTCTCTGTCTCTCCAAAGGGCCTTGTGGTAGAACTGTCTTCAGATAAGAGGATTCCCTGAGTGTGTGGTGTGTCTGTACGTGTGTGTCGACATGTCTGAGGTAAAAGGCTCTTCTAAGGAGGAGATGGAGCAAATGTGTGTGTGTGTGGTGTCTCCGTCGACAACGCCGACACCTGACTGGATATGTGGAATTAAGTGCTGAGGTAAATTTATTGCACAAAAGATTAGAGAACAGACAGGGAATCTACCCATGTCTGTCCCTATTTCGCAGGGACCTTCAGAGTCTCAAAACGCCCACTATCCAAAATAATAGACACTGATACCGACACGGAGTCTGACTCCAGTGTCGACTATGATGATGCAAAGTTACAGCCAAAACTGGCAGTAAAGTATTCAATATATGATTATTGTAATAAAATATGTTTTGCATATCACTGATGACCCATCTGTCCCTGACACGAGGGTACACATGTTTAAGGGGAAGAAAGCTGACATAACATTTCCCCCCTCTCATGAACCAAATGAATTGTGTGAAAAAGAGCGGGAATCTCCAGACAAGAAACTGCAGTTTCCCAAAAGAATTCTCATGGCGTATCCTTTCCCTGCTAGGGCCAGGATACGATGGGAATCCTCCCCTAGGGTGGACAAGGCGTTGACACGTTTCCCCAAAAGGTAGCGCTGACATACCAAGATACAGCTACCCTCAGGGATCCTGCAGATAGCATGCAGAAAAGTACTTTGAAGTCCATTTACACACATTCTGGTACACTACTCAGACCGGCGATTGTGTCGGCAGGGGTTTATAGTGCTGTAGCAGCGTGGACAGATACCTTATCAGCGGAGATTGAAACCTTAGATAAGGATACCATGTTATTGACCCTAGGATATAAAAAAGATGCTGTCTTATATATAAGACATGCTCAAAGAGACATTGGTCTACTGGGTTCTAGAGTCAACGCTATGTCGATTTCTGCTAGACGTGTCCTGTGGAGCATGCAAGAGACAGGTGATGCCGACTAAAAGAGGCATATGGAGGTTTTACCTTACAAGGGTGAGGAATTGTGTGGAGAAGGGCTCTCGGACCTGGTCTCCACAGCTATAGCTGGTAAATCTGATCTTTTGCCTTATATTCCCTCACAGCCTAAGAAAGCACGACATTATCAAATGCAGTCCTTTCGGTTGCAGAAAAACAAGAAAGTACGAGGAGCGTCCTTTCTGACCAGAGGTAAGGGCGCAGGGCACAGCTAGTTCCCAGGAACAGAAGTCCTCCCGGCCTCTACTAAATCCACCGCATGACGCTGGGGCTCCGCTAAGGGAGTCCGCCCCAGTGGGAGCACGTCTTCGACTCTTCAGCCACATCTGAGTTCACTCACAGGTGGATCCCTGGGCAATAGAAATTGTTTCTCAGGGTTACAAGCTGGAATTCGAAGAGGTGCCTCCTCGCCGGTTTTCCTTATCGGCCCTACCGGCTTCTCCCCAGAAAGGGAGATAATATTAAATACAATTCACACATTGTATCTCCAACAGGTGGTGCTCAAGGTTCCCCTCCTTCAACAAGGAAGGGTATATTACTCAACCTTGGCTGTAGTCCCGAAACCGGACGGTTCGGTCAGACCTATTTTAAAATTAAAATCTCTGAACCTATACTTGAAAAGGTTCAAATTCAAAGTGGAATCGCGCAGAGCGATCATCGCCAGCCTGGAAGAGGGGGGATTTTATGGTGTATCTAGACATAAAGGCTGCATACCTTCATGTTCCCATTTATCCACCCCATCAGGCAGGCGTACCTGAGAATTACGGTACAGTATTGTCATTACCAATTTCAGGGTAATTGGCGGAAATGATGGTGCTCCTACGCAAGCAAGGAGTCACAATTATCCCATACTTGGACGATCTCCTAATAAGGGCGAGATCAAAAGAGCAGTTGTTGAACAGCGTGTCACTTTCGCTGAAGGTGTCACAGAAACTCGGCTGGATTCTCAATATCCCGAAGTCACAGTTGGTTCCTATGACTCGTCTGCCCTTCTTGGGTATGATTCTGAATACGGACCAGAAATGGGTTTATCTTCCGATAGAGAAGGCCCAGGAACTAATGACTCTGGTAAAAAAAAAACTATTAAAGCCAAAACAGGTGTCAGTGCATCACTGCACTTGGATCCTGGGAAAGATGGTGACATCTTACGGGGCCATTCCCTTCGGCAGGTCCATGCGAGAACTTTCCAATGGGATCTACGGAACAAGTGGTCTGGATCACATCTACAGATGCATCAGTTAATCACCCTGTCCCCTAGGGCCAGGGTGTGTCTCCTATGGTGGCTGCAGAGTGCTCACCTTCTGCAGGGTCGCAGGTTCGCCATCCAGGACTGGATTCTGGTAGCCACGGACGCGAGCCCCCGAGGTGGGGGGGCAGTCACACAGGGAAGAAACTTCCAAGGTCTTTGGGTCAAGTCAAAAAACTTGTATTCAAATCAACATCCTGGAGCTGAGGGCCATATACAACACCCTTTGGCAAGCGGAAACATTGCTTCGCGACCTGCCGGTTCTGATCCAGTCAGACAACATCACCGCAGTGGCTCATGTAAACCGCCAAGGCGGCACAAAGAGCAGAGTGGAAATGGCAGAAGCCACCAGGATTCTCCGCTGGGCGGAGAATCATGTATGCGCATTTTCAGCAGTTCATTCCGGGAGTGGACAACTGAGAAGCAGACTTCCTCATCAAACACGACCGGCATCCAAGAGAGGACTTCTTTTGGAAGCCTTCGCACAGATTGCAAGTCAGTGGGAACTGCCACAGATAGACATGATGGCGTCCCGCCTCAACAAGAAGCTACAGAGGTATTGCACCAGGTCAAGAGACCCTCAGGCAGTAGCTGTAGATGCCCTAGTGACACCGTGGGTGTTCCAGTCGGTCTATGTATTTCCCCCTCTCCCTCTCATACCCAAGGTGTTGAGAATGGTAGGAGAGAGAGGAATGAGAACAATCCTCATTGTTCCAGATTGGCCACGAAAGACCTGGTATCCGGATCTGCAGGAAATGCTCACAGAAGATCCGTGGCCTCTTCCTCTAAGACAGGACCGGTTGCAACAGGGGCCATGTCTATTCCAAGACTTACCACGGCTGCGTTGGACGGCATGGCGGTTGAACGCCAGATCCTAGCGGATAAGGGTATTCCGGATGAGGTCATTCCTACGCTAATAAAGGCTAGGAAGGACATGACATCTAAACATTATCACCGTATATGGCGAAAATATGTTTCTTGGTCTGAGGCCAGGAATGCTCCTACGGAAGAATTCCATCTGGGCCGTTTCCTTCACTTCCTGCAAACTGGGGTGAATTTCGACCTAAAATTAGGATCTATTAAGGTTCAGATTTCGGCCTTATCCATTTTCTTTCAAAAGGAATTGGCCTCTCTCCCTGAAGTACAAACTTTTGTGAAGGGAGTACTGCATATTCAGCCTCCTTTTGTACCTCCAGTGACGCCTTGGGACCTTAATGTGGTGTTAAGTTTCATTAAGTCACACTGGTTTGAACCACTTAAAACGGTGGAGTTGAAAAATCTCACTTGGAAGGTGGTCATGTTATTAGCCTTGGCTTCGGCTAGGCGAGTGTCTGAATTAGCGGCTTTATCACATAAAAGCCCCTGTCTGGTTTTCCATATGGATAGAGCGGAATTGCGGACCAGTCCTCAATTTCTGCCAAAAGTGGTTTCATCCTTTCATATGAACTATTGTGGTGCCTGTGGCTACGCGTGACTTGGAGGATCCCGAGTACCTTGATGTGGTCAGGGATTTGAAAATTTACGTGGCCAGATCGGCTACAGTCAGAAAAACAGAAGCACTGTTTGTCATGTATGCAACCAACAAGATTGGTGCCCCTGCTTCAAAGTAGACTATTGCTCGCTGGATCTGTAACACGATTCAGCAGGCGCATTCTACGGCGGGATTGCCGTTACCTAAATAGGTCAAGGCCCATTCCACTAGGAAGGTGGGCTCTTCTTGGGCGGCTGCCCGAGGGGTCTCGGCGCTACAGCTGTGCCGAGCTACTACTTGGTCGGGTTCAAACTCCTTTGCAAAGTTCTATAAGTTTGATACCCTGGCTGAGGAGGACCTCCTGTTTGCTCAATCGGTGCTGCAGAGTCATCAGCACTCTCCCGCCCGTTTGGGAGCTTTGGTATAATCCCCATGGTCCTTAGGGAGTTCCCAGCATCCTCTAGGACGTAAGAGAAAATAAGATTTTAAACCTACCGGTAAATCTTTTTCTCGTAGTCCGTAGAGGATGCTGGGCGCCCGTCCCAAGTGCGGACTACTTCTGCAAGACTTGTGTATAGTTATTGCTTAAATAAGGGTTATGTTATAGTCTCATCGGTCTTGGACTGATGCTATGTCGTTTTCATACTGTTAACTGGATAGTATATCACAAGTTATACGGTGTGATTGGTGTGGCTGGTATGAATCTTGCCCTTGGATTAACAAAAATCCTTTCCTTGTACTGTCCGTCTCCTCTGGGCACAGTTTCTCTAACTGAGGTGTGGAGGAGGGGCATAGAGGGAGGAGCCAGTGCACACCAGATCTAAAGTCTTTCTTAAAGTGCCCATGTCTCCTGCGGAGCCCGTCTATCCCCATGGTCCTTACGGAGTCCCCAGCATCCTCTACGGAGTACGAGAAAAAGATTTACCGGTAGGTTTAAAGTCTTATTTTTTCACAGCTCCCCTGCACAAGCGATTGCACACTTGCTATGCTAAAATACACTCCCTTGATAAAGCTAAATATTTATCGTGTATATAACCCTTTATGAGGTCTAAGAACACTGTACGCTATCTACGTAAGAAGTACCGTAAGGGTACGCAAGTTGCGTATCGATCGCTTAGCCGTGATCGAGACGCTCGGCCGTGAGTGAACGTGACGCCTAAGTGATCGCAGGCAGGCAGAATATTGGCTGTTGACTTATAGTAATGATTCGCTATAGCGTAGCAGCGCTCGGGACCACGAGGAGAACACCAGCGATGCAGACGCTCACAACGTTAAACCGTTATATCTATACCTTCAGCAATGAAATACACAGTAAACCTTAGTGTGGAGACAATGTGTAAGTGCAACCTTGTGTAACCTGATTACCTACAAAGCTGCTTGAGCGTCACCGACGCTCAGAGAATACTTAACACTATAAAGAATACACAGATACCTGGCTTAGGGTCCGAAACCTATTATATGTATTATGACTATTACTTGCAAAAAGAATCACAGTACAAAGCATACACTACAGTATAACATAAACCAACTAACCAGATAACTACACAGGAAATACAATACAATACAATTCAATTCTAATCAAGGGAAAATACGAGAGAAAGAGAAGAGAGGGAGAGAGAGAGAAATGGCTCACAGTAAGACAATATGATTACGGAGAAAACTTACGCACAAGGTGAAACGATCGCAAGCGCCTCGATATCCAGCTCCCGGTTATCAGCAATGAGAACCGTTGATGAGAGAGTGCAGTTGGATATGGTCGGCCTGCTATTTATGCTCCACACACAATACAATTCAATGGTCCCTACAATCTCATTGTTCATTGGACACAGGAATTTGGCTTCGCATTATAACAAAAGGTCATAGGTTGATTCATACAGGTGGGCTGTGACTATTTCCAACTGCTCAGGTGGGAGGGAAACTGGGTTTCCCGCCGCATGGGTAATAAAGTGCAAATAAAGTAAATGTTCATAAACTTCTTATGTCCATAACTATTCGCACGAGCGATTGATCTGCTTCAAACCAACACCGGAATATTTCTAATTAAATATTCTTCCGATGGATACTAAACACCACTGTATTACTCCTATCTGACCCTTCGTATCAAACAAAGAGGGATTCCTCTGTTCATGAACATTCTATATTAACCAAACTTTCAGAATCTATCAAAGGGACCATGATCTACAAATTACATTATTAGTGAAAATATGTAATGATTGAGTCGCACGCTACGATCGCATAAACTCTACCGTAAATACGCATACCATGCGCCTGCGGGTGCCCGCGACTGTGAGTATGCGCACGTACGGGAGAGCGTACGCATGCGCAGCACGGACCTGTGTGCGGTGCAAATATGGTAGTGTGCATAGAGATATTTTTCTGACTTTGACAGTCCACCCTTTGGCAGTCAATAATAACTGCCACTTCCTGAAAACATTTCAAAAGGAGAAAAATATATGTCAGGGGTTAATTCATTTCCATGGTTGGGTAAAGGAGGAGAGAGGAGTAGGTGGGAAGAGGGTATGACCTAGTGAGATAGCAGAAGCATGTGTGTATGGGTCCATGTTTGGGGGGTCATGTATCATCGTGCCGTACGTGTTGTAAATCAAGCTTCGAGGTATTGCGAAGTATACATTTGAATTCCTTCTTATCCCGTGGTACAGGTCTGTGGATGGGCTGTCAAACTTTACCGAGCTCTTTTCGGATTTTGAACAAACTGGGGAGCACATTTTAGTTGATGATACATGAATGGGGGAATATGTGATTGCTGATATCTGTGCCTGTATTCCCTATACTATGTGTGTCATTACCTGAGGGTTGTAGAAATGAAGAAAAGATATAATTACGGTAAATGCGGTGGTATTCTATGTCAGGTTAATGTACATCTGTCAGTTGAAGTTTTGTTCGGTATCAGTTGAAAGTCGTCTTCTTTGCGCTGTTTTGCTCATTAAGCGTGAGCAATAAGCTTTGTCAATGCCATTAGATTTACAAAAAAAATGTTGGGCTAGCGTAATTTTAAGAATTCTAGGGAAACTGGGGATCCATGGCAAAGTTCATCAAGTGTCCATATCTCAAGTGGTCAAAACTTCTTCTTTGGTCTATCCGTTGTCTGTATAGCGTCTCATCAACTTCCTCGTCCAAGGGGGTCTTGTTATCTTGGAGAAAAACCAGAAAAACAGGTGAAAGAAACGGACCGTAGAAATCGCATTTTCATCACATCATTGTTTCTATCGTTGGGTCGTAAATCAAATCCAAGTTAATTACAGTTTCCTCACTCCTCAAACTCATCACTCTGGTACTTTGTTTGCACCTCATTACAGCCTGCCCGCATCTAAATATCAATCCAATCGATATAACGACACCTAAGATACATAGTAGAAACTTCCCAACATCCATTATGACTCCTTGAGCCCAGTCTCCTAAACCAGAGAACCAATTTCGCGGGTTCAACCATGACACCCAACCAGTCAGCTCATTACCTACAGCAGCAAGAGTGAGATTGTGTTTTCGACGAAATTCCCACTTTAATTGGAGAATATCGTCCATCTTTTGGTCTATGACCTCTACCGGATCCTCGGTGCTATTCGTGATATAAGTGCAACACTTCACGCCGTACTGTGTTGCTAATGTAACACAATATCCGCCTGTCACTGCTGTGAGGTAATTAAGAACCATTCTATGTTGTACCAGTTCTGTTTTATAAGCCTGAAGTTCTCTTCCAGTATATCTAAACGTGTCATCATACATTTCAGTGATATTATCTAACAAATTGGCGAGTGCGGAAATGTATCTATAATTCATCACTCCTCGAGCGGTGCGAGTGAAATCTAACGCCACCAGAACCTGAATCCCGGTGGATTCATGGATCAGATCAGAGGCCGGATGCTCTAACCTTTCTGACAGTTGTCTTTTAACGAGGTGCTCGTAATGAGTGTGAGTATAAGGAGCTTGGGCACCACGGTGTATGTCTTTCATTTTATCATGAGTTACAGTCATTACTTCAGGCAATACTCTTCCAATATAACACAATCCTTCAGAGTTTGGGGCAAGCCACTTGTACGCCTTTCTCCCGCATATGAAATATGCATCATCGGGGAGAACATATGGGACGGAGAAGGACATTACCATATTACACACCTTCCATGTGAAATCTCCTAGCCCTAATTCTTCCATCTGCTTAATGCACGTATCAGGTTGTACGATATGTGCACAGTATCCTGGTGATACTTCTCCAACTCTAGTAATCCTATTTCCTAGGGTGTATCTATACCGGAAAGATTTTCCTCTACTGGCTATGTGGCGTACAAGCTCTGTATCTGTAGGCATTCTATCTGCTCTGTGTGAAAAGGTCATGGTGTGGTCGCTCCATGATACTTCCCAATTTCCCGGCTTTCTGGAATTGGAGATGTTAAAACATAATAGGGACCTATCCACGTGGTATTGGTGGAGCTTCAAACTAGGAGGGCTGGAGATATTAAACCTCCGGTCCACCGGTCTCCCACCATTTAACTCAAGTACCTCCCCTATCGTTAAAGGAAATGGTACTAGCCCTGATTTGCTATGACCCTGAGGTACTTGAGAGCATACCCAACAATCTGTTTTGTTTAATACATTACCCACTAAGGAGTGATAATCACTCAATGGATGCCGGTCCATATGGATATTAAAACTGGATTGGCATTTCTTAATGCACCCATCTTCAATGACATTGTTACAGAGCCTACAGATACAGTTTTCTTCAGCTAACAATCCGTCACAATTTCTTCTATGGTCAATGCTATCGGATCGTTTTCTGATACTCGCCTTTGCTTGTTGGTTAGGTTGATCTTGGAAAACTACGCCTCCATCTTTATCATCAGAACCCATTCCAGAACCTCTATCGACCTCCATGGTACTCTCGCCGGAACAGACTGCTCTGGTCAACATCATGGTCAACAGGAAAATCCGGATCACAGTCTCTTGGGGCAAGTCCATCTTTGAGGAGGAGACGAAGAAGAATGAGAAGGAGGAAAAATACATTTGAGGGAGAGGGGATGGGAAGTGGAGAAAAACAATAAAAGGGAGTGGGGAGTCGACAACAGCTCTCGGTCTTCAAGGCTCAGGTGCCGCCTCAGTCCTCCTGGAACAGACACTCCAGTGATACAACCTCTACCGTCTGTTCCTTATCACGGGACTTCTCTGGATCAGCAACCTTCTTGCAGTGGGATGAATGGACCCAAGTCTCTCTCTCAGCAACCTTCAATGCTGTCGTGCTAGTCAATAAGACCTGGTATGGTCCTTCCCATCTGTCAATAAGGCAACCTGAGCGTAGAAAATTTCGTATCATTACATAATCCCCAGGTTCAATGTCATGACAACTACTATCAGGTAGATCAGGAATCACCAACTTTAGATTATCATTTTGATCCCTTAACTGTTTACTCATGTTAATCAAGTACTTTACAGTTACTTCATTGTTACATTTCAAATCATCCTGAGGGTTAATCATGACATGCGGTTGTCGACCAAATAAGATTTCAAAGGGGGACAGATTAAGAGGGGACCTGGGAGTGGTTCTGATACTGTACAATACAATGGGTAAAGCTTCTGGCCATGTCAATCCTGTCTCTGCCATCACTTTACTCAATTTATTTTTAATAGTGCTGTTCACTCTTTCGACCTTCGCACTCGCCTGTGGACGGTACGGAGTGTGCAGCTTGCTATCAATTCCCATCAACTTACACATTCCTTGAAAGACATCACCTGTAAAATGGGTACCCCTATCACTTTCGATTATTCTAGGGATACCATATCTACATACAAATTCCTGCACAATTTTCTTAGCTGTAAACATAGCGGTATTTGTAGCTGCAGGAAATGCTTCGACCCAATTCGAGAAAACATCTATACAAACAAGTACATATTTCAAATTCCGACAAGGTGGTAATTGAATGAAGTCAATTTGTATTACCTGGAAAGGGCCGCCGGCAGGTGGGATATGGGATGGTTCTGTTGGTATTGCCTTTCCAATATTCTTTCTCAGACAGGTAAGGCATGACATTGCTCTTTTACTCGCATGAGAGGAGAATCCTGGGGCGCACCAATAGGCTCTTACCAATTTGCACATTCCCTCCTTGCCTAGATGAGTCAGCCCGTGAGCTGCTTCAGCCAGACATGGAAGATATGCTCTGGGGGGCACTGGTTTACCATGTCCATCCGTCCAGAGTCCTGAGGACTCTTGGCCACATCCCTTTGCCTTCCAGACTGCCTTTTCCTGTGTGGAACACAAATTTTGCATTTTACACAACTTCTGTGTGTTGATGGTATTGAATACCATCAGTTGTGTGGTGTCTGTCTGTATGGGGGTAGCAGCTGCTAACTTAGCAGCTTCGTCTGCTCGGCTGTTACCAAGTGATACCGGGTCTTGGCTATATGTGTGTGCTTTACATTTGATAACAGCCACTCTGTCGGGTTCCTGTATCGCTGTTAGAAGCCTTTTTATGTGAGCTGCATGCGCTACCGGTGTACCAGCTGCCGTCATGAAATTTCTGAGGCGCCATAGGGCTCCGAAATCATGGACTACCCCGAATGCGTATCTAGAATCGGTGTAGATATTGGCTGACTTACCCTTAGCCAATTCACATGCTCTGGTTAGGGCGACCAGTTCAGCAACCTGGGCTGAGTGAGGTGGGCCTAGCGGTTCCGCTTCTATGGTGTCTTGGTCATCTACGACTGCGTATCCAGTACACAAGTCTCCCGAGTCTGACTGTCTGTGACAACTACCGTCCGTGTAGAACGTGAGTTCTGCATCTTCCAGTGGGTTGTCACTGATGTCAGGCCTTGCGGTAAAATTTTGGGTCAAATATTCCATACAATCATGTGTATCTTCCTTTGTATTAAATCCTCCTTCCCCAGCACTCTCACCTTCCACCCTTTGTGCCTGACCAGGCACACCTGGGAGATATGTTGCAGGATTTAATGCACTGCATCTCCTTATGGTGATGTTTACGGGGGCCATTAGTGCCAATTCCCATCTTGTAAACCTCGCTGATGAGACGTGTCTGGTTTGGGCAGAATTCAATAAGGCTGATACCGCATGTGGCGTATGGATTGTGAGGTTGTGGCCTAGCACGACATCTTCGCTTTTTGTCACTAGCAATGCTATCGCAGCGACGCTTCGCAAGCATGTGGGGAGGGATCGCGCTACCGTATCTAGCTGAGCGCTGTAGTATGCAACTGGCCTGCTGACATCACCGTGTTTTTGGGTTAGTACGCCTGCCGCGCAACCAGCACTTTCTGTTCCGTATAGTTCAAAGGGTTTCCCATAGTCTGGCATACCTAGTGCTGGTGCCTGCGTTAGGCACTGTTTGAGTCTCTCAAATGCTGTTTCGGACTCGTCTGTATGCGAGATCCTATCAGGTTTGTTTGAGGAGACCATTTCCTGCAAAGGTAACGCTAAAATGGAAAACCCTGGGATCCAATTACGGCAATACCCACACATTCCTAAAAATGTTCTGATCTGTTGCTGGGTTTGTGGCAGGGTCATGTCTCTAATTGCTTGGATTCTATCAGCGGTCAGGTGTCTCAGTCCTTGTGTTAGACAGTGTCCCAAATATTTTACCTTAGTTTGGCATAATTGCAACTTGTCTTTGGAAACCTTGTGTCCGGTGTCTGAAAGATGAAACAGGAGCTGTTTCGTATCCTTCAGAGATGCTTCCAGTGAATCTGAACACAGTAATAAATCGTCCACATACTGTATCAATACTGATCCACTGTCTGGTTGAAAAGACTGTAAACAATCATGCAAAGCCTGAGAAAATATACTTGGACTATCTATGAAACCTTGGGGTAATCGAGTCCACGTGTATTGGACTCCTCTGTATGTGAATGCAAACAAATATTGGCTGTCAGGGTGCAGAGGTACCGAAAAGAAAGCGGAGCAGAGGTCAATAACAGTGAAAAATTTGGCAGTGGGAGGGATTTGCATTAGGATGACAGCTGGATTTGGCACTACGGGGAACTGACTCTCAACTATTTTGTTAATCCCCCTTAGATCCTGCACTAGCCTGTAACCCCTCCCCCCACTCTTCTTAACAGGGAAGATGGGACTATTGGCAGTGCTGGACGTTCTTACCAGAATGCCCTGTTGTAGCAAGCGCTCTATTACTGGGTAAACTCCTAACTCCACCTCTGGCTTTAGAGGATATTGTGGGATTTTTGGAGCTATCCTACCATCTTTTACTTGTACAACTACTGGTGCTACGTTTGCCATTAATCCAGTGTCCTGTCCGTCTTTTGTCCAAAGTGACTCTGGTATCTGAGATGTCATCTCTTCTACTTGGGATGGATTCCTATTTGTCATAATGGTATGTGACATTAATTTTGATGGGGAGTCTAACATGTCTCGCACCTCCTGAGCGTGTTTCTCAGGTATGTCCAAGAATACACCTTCAGGAGTACAATAAATGACGCACCCCATTTTACACAGTAAATCTCTTCCCAGGAGATTGGTTGGTGCCGATGCAGCCAGCAAAAAGGAATGCTTGGTATGCAAAGGCCCTATTGTAATCTCGGCTGGTTTGCTAACAGGGTAGTGCTGGACTACTCCTGTTACTCCCATGGCTGGAATTGTCCTACCAGTGGTCCTCATGCCCACTGTCGAATTTATCACTGACTTGGCCGCCCCTGTGTCTACAAGAAAGTTTAAAGTTTTACCAGCTACATTAATTGCGACCTCGGGTTCACTTTCAAGGTTGGCAATCAATTTCACTGGCTGCAGATTACAGGTATGGCCACACCCCTATTGGGTATGGTGACCTCCCTGAATCCCGCTGGCAGCAACTATTTGTGAGGGAGATAGTTGGGAACTACCAGAGGCATGCCAGTCTCTGTTTGGGGGATATCTTTTTGTTTCCCCTGTATGTGGCTCATAACTCCGTTTCTGCGGACCTTGCTCCCAATGTCGTGTGTCGTGTCGTTGTCTAGGGGGTTGGTATGATCTTTGCGAATTTTTCGCTCTACAGTCTCGTGCATAGTGCCCCTGTCTTTGACAAGAATAACATGTTATCATAGTTGACTTACCCACAGGGTTGGATGGTACATACGCAGGCTGCTTTGTGGTCAGAGCCTGTATACTTACTGACATTAGCTTATCACTCTGCGACTCCCTGTGTCTGGTGATGTTTCGGTCGTGATCAATAGCAGCCTCTCTCAAAGTGGACACTGACAGACCTCGCCAACATGGTTGCGTGGTCTGTACCCTTGCCTTTAATGTTTCCTTCAAACCATCCATTAGTACAGACACTGCTATTTCTCGATGGTTTGGATTTGTCCTAATGTCCTCTATACCAGTGTACTTTGCCATTTCTAATAGTGCCCGGTGAAAATATTCTGCAGCTGTTTCTGACTCTTTGTTTAATGGAAAATATTTTGTTCCATTTAACAACTGCTGGGAATTGCTCCTTTAACTGTAAGTTTATCCTTCTTACGTTATCTTTGTTGTACACATCTGTAAGAGGTACATCCAGATCTAGTCCACAATCAGCTAAAAATTGAGCTGAGTCGACATTGGAGGGTAAACAAGCTTTTAGCAATATCTGCCAATCTTTATTATTGGGCTCTAAAGTGTTTCCTAAGTCTGTGATGTATTTTTGGCTGGCAACTAAATCTTTTCTAGGGTCAGGGAATTCAGACACTATGGTCCTTAATTCCATTCGGGAAAATGGGCTGTACATGGCAATGTTCCTTATGGGAGTAGCTCCTGATACATCTGTTTTCCCATTGGGAACTGCTATTACCCTACCAGGAGTAATTCTAACAACCTCATTCTGTGTAGATTCTACAGCTTGTGGTGAAATAGTCTCAGCATAATGCATGGTGCCGTACTTACCAGTTGATACGATCTCACCTATCCCTCCGCTAGGGGCCTTTACTAATCTCGTGGGTGTTGCTGTGCCTACTGTGGTCTCTGCTATGGTGGCTGCTAGAGAGAGCGCTGAAATCGTTGTCGCTTCGTCCTCTTGATCACACTCCTGGGGAAAGTTCAAAACAGGGTACAACTTGCACGGGTTAATACTTGCATGGGTTAATGGGTTAACATTATCATTAACATTTACACCGTTACTAAGTGATTTTGTGTTACCCCTTAGTGCGTCTTTCTCCGTAATCAACTTCTCTCCTGATATATATGGTGGCGGCGGGGCCGTGGCAATTAGTTTTCTGTTAGAGCCAGATCCCGCCGCCTGAGCCAAACCTCTCTATATCTCACCTTCCTGTTGCCACAACTGTAAATAATCATAATGCTGAACTCGTCTCTTTGTTGATTTTATGAGACATATCCTCCTCCTTAAATTTTGTAACACCTCTGGGCTGAAGCTACCTATTCTTGGGAATTTCTCCCGGTCTTGTACCGTCATTCTCTCCCATTCATCACATAAAACCTCTGTGTGACTTCCATATTTCTCACACATGATATACCTGGCCGACCCAATTGGTCGGACCACTGAATCAACCCGAACCGAGGTTGATCGCCCCCTACCTGAACAACTGGCCCCCATAACTCTGCAGGCGTTGCTTGCTCTACCTCTGATCTCTATATCAAGGTCTTCAGCGAACCCTTACAGAAAACCAGATTGTTCACAATAGGCCGACGGTGGCGGTTTACCGAGTACCCCACTCACTCGCCCACGCCGACCAATACGACCTGATCACACCGATATGGTGCTGGCGTACTCGACCCAGGGCACCTATAAAAACCGTTGTTTACTGGAACATGTGAGGGTTATCCGCAGAACACTTACTCTTTCCAGTAAAGGTGAGGTTTGTCAGATAGTTCCTGAGTGACCAGCGAACTTCCCTTCTTGAAAAATAAAAAATTACACAAATCACGTCAGAATGTACAAATAGCGTTTGTGACCCCTTTACTCTAATGGTACTAGGTCAGATTACTAACTACTGTACACAATTACGTGCGGTCCAGTCGTTCAGTACACAAACAACTTAGCTTGTGTACAGAAAGACCAATGGAATCGAAACTTACGACTGCGAATTCCTTCAGCCAGAGCTTGTACGGCCTATATGGGTCTTGCACCAACCCTTCTCGGTGTTGTGCCTCTGAACTGTATAGCGGACTTCCCTGTTTACTGTACCTGGACCTCCTGGTCTGTTATGACCTCCTGGTCTTGTTCTATACTGGTCCGCTATACTCTAATGCTCAAATATTATGTTTAACCAAGGATGCCTCCCTAGCCACCGTGCACGTCACTTACACGCGTGTACCTCACGAGTACTCGACTTTTCTTGTGGTTCAACCTTTAAGTTATATAAACTTATGTAATACAAAAACACTCACTCATCACATGTACACTTTTGCTTCTATTTCTATTTCTGCGCAGAAATTTTTCTTTAGCCCAGCTGTGTTACCAATTAGGAGCAGGATCTGTTAATTTAAATTTTGGATTTCCAAAAATAGACTTGCGTTATTTATCGCCTGTGGCGCTATTTACCGCTTTGCGTTACTTATCGCGTTGCGTTAAAAATCAACTTATCGTGACTTGAGCTACGTGGGCGTAACCGGACGCTCCGTTGCGTAATGTACGCTGCGTGCGTCCGCCTTTGGATTGCGTACACAAGTCTTTTGATAGGGACACGTGTACGCAAAGCAAAGATCCACCGTAACACAATTTATACTTTTATCAATGTAGATGATCCCTGGTCATCTACCACACAACACACTGACTTCGCCTTATCTCCCAGGCAAAACTGTGTGTTTGTCTATCTTTTAACTATATTACCTTTACTCTTAAACTATGAAATAACGGCAAATCTTTTTTTTAGCACTTCTATCGACTATAAAACTGGCAGACAGGAGAGTGATATACGAAAATGAAAAAAGAAAAGAAATGCAGATATATGTGTGCGTGCGTGTGTACGCAAGACAGAAAAATACAGTTTTAAAAGACACTAGCGTTTTGTTCTTACCTCCGGTTCCCGGATTCCTTCAGCACTCTTTTATCTAAGCGAAGCAGACGCTTATCCCGTCAGCACTACGAGACAACCTCCCGCCCTTTGCTGAGGGATAATGTCTGCTGATCTACCTAGTGCAGATATGTGAAGGACAGGACGAGCCGCCAATTGATAAAGCTAAATATTTATCGTGTATATAACCCTTTATGAGGTCTAAGAACACTGTACGCTATCTACGTAAGAAGTACCGTAAGGGTACGCAAGTTGCGTATCGATCGCTTAGCCGTGATCGAGACGCTCAGGCGTCACGTTCACTCACGGCCAAGTGATCGCAGGCAGGCAGAATATTGGCTGTTGACTTATAGTAATGATTCGCTATAGCGTAGCAGCGCTCGGGACCACGAGGAGAACACCAGCGATGCAGACGCTCACAACGTTAAACCGTTATATCTATACCTTCAGCAATGAAATACACAGTAAACCTTAGTGTGGAGACAATGTGTAAGTGCAACCTTGTGTAACCTGATTACCTACAAAGCTGCTTGAGCGTCACCGACGCTCAGAGAATACTTAACACTATAAAGAATACACAGATACCTGGCTTAGGGTCCGAAACCTATTATATGTATTATGACTATTACTTGCAAAAAGAATCACAGTACAAAGCATACACTACAGTATAACATAAACCAACTAACCAGATAACTACACAGGAAATACAATACAATACAATTCAATTCTAATCAAGGGAAAATACGAGAGAAAGAGAAGAGAGGGAGAGAGAGAGAAATGGCTCACAGTAAGACAATATGATTACGGAGAAAACTTACGCACAAGGGGAAACGATCGCAAGCGCCTCGATATCCAGCTCCCGGTTATCAGCAATGAGAACCGTTGATGAGAGAGTGCAGTTGGATATGGTCGGCCTGCTATTTATGCTCCACACACAATACAATTCAATGGTCCCTACAATCTCATTGTTCATTGGACACAGGAATTTGGCTTCGCATTATAACAAAAGGTCATAGGTTGATTCATACAGGTGGGCTGTGACTATTTCCAACTGCTCAGGTGGGAGGGAAACTGGGTTTCCCGCCGCATGGGTAATAAAGTGCAAATAAAGTAAATGTTCATAAACTTCTTATGTCCATAACTATTCGCACGAGCGATTGATCTGCTTCAAACCAACACCGGAATATTTCTAATTAAATATTCTTCCGATGGATACTAAACACCACTGTATTACTCCTATCTGACCCTTCGTATCAAACAAAGAGGGATTCCTCTGTTCATGAACATTCTATATTAACCAAACTTTCAGAATCTATCAAAGGGACCATGATCTACAAATTACATTATTAGTGAAAATATGTAATGATTGAGTCGCACGCTACGATCGCATAAACTCTACCGTAAATACGCATACCATGTGCCTGCGGGTGCCCGCGACTGTGAGTATGCGCACGTACGGGAGAGCGTACGCATGCGCAGCACGGACCTGTGTGCGGTGCAAATATGGTAGTGTGCATAGAGATATTTTTCTGACTTTGACACCCTCATAGGCGGCGACTATCTGATTGCATGCCTGCAAAAAATTGCTACCGTGCAATCAACTCTGAATGACCCCCCATGTACTAGTTCAGCACGGTTGGATTGTCAACTTTAAGAAATCAAGCCTGGTTCCGTGTCAAAGAATTCAATTCCTAGGAATGATTCTGGATATGGTGGATCAACGAATTTACCTGCCAGAACAGAAAGCACAAAGTATTCATCATCTGGTACAGTTAGTGCTCAAACCATGGTGCATTTGTGCATTCGACTGTTAAGAAAGATGGTGGCGGAAAAACGGTTCGGAGTCTGGAATTGGATAATTCTGCCGACGGACACAAGTCTCAGAGGTTGGGGAGCAGTGGTCCTACTTCGTCAATTTCGGGGTCACTGGTCAGACCGAGACAGATTACTGTCAATAAATGTCCTGGAACTCAGTGCAATCTACAACGCTCTGCGTCAGGCAGTTCAAATACTCCAGTCTCAGACTGTTAAGGTTTAGTAAGATAACGCGATGGCAGTCACATACATCAACAAACATAGAGGGACTCGAAGTCGCATGGCCATGCGAGAAGTTGCTCGAATCCTGAATTGTGGCGAACATCACCAAGTGATATTGTCGGCGGTCTTCTTTCCAGGAGTGGACAACTAGGAAGCAGATTATCTCAGTCGTCAGGATTTTCATCCAGGAGAATGGGCTTTACATCCAGAAGTGTTCCAGATGTTTGTCTAGCGATCGGGTTACCCACAGGTGCATCTAATGGCATCTCTCCAAAATCATCAGACACCCAATTATGTGTCCAGAACAAGAGATCCAAAGGCAGTGGCAGTGGATGCTCTCACCATAGCGTGGCCGTACACCCTCGTGTATCTATTTCCACAGTTTCCGCTGCTTCCTCGGTTGCTAAAGCGGATCAAACGAGAGTCCACGACTGTCATACTAGTGACGCCTCATTGGCCTCGTCCAGATCTACTACAACAGGATCCGTTCCTTTTCCCCAATTTAGTGCGGCTGCGTTTGACTGGCTGTTGAAAACGCTGTCTTAAGACGAGCATACCAACCATATTACATGCTAGGAAGCCAGTTACAGCAGCTCATTATCACAGGATTTGGTGGGCTTATATAGGTTGGTGTGAAGCTCAGACATTTCAGACATCTTTCAAGTTATCCCGTCTTTTGCTATTCTTACATTCGGGGTTAGATGGAGGTCTACGTCTGGCTACACTAAAAGTGCAGATCTCTGCCTTCTCAGTTTTCTTTCAAAGGCCTTTGGCTCTTTTGCCAACAGTTCGCACCTTCCTGCAAGGTGTTCTTAGAAGTTCAACCCCAATTCACTCCACCTACAGCTCCATGTGACTTGAATCTAGTTTGGATTTTTTGCAGTCTTCAATTTTTGAACCCTTGCATCACGTGGATGATAAGTTTCTCCTTTGGAAAACAGTGATTCTCCTAGCCTTAGCTTTGCCAAGGCGTGTTCAGAATTGGATGCCTTGTCATGCAAGCTACCTTATATGGTGTTTCATGATGACAGAGTGGAACTTCGGACAAATCCCGCTTTTCTCCCAAAGGTAGTATCTTCTTTTCAGATCAATCAACCAATCGTAGTTCCTGTTTTTTCAGAAGGTTCAGGAATTCTAGCTACTTTGGATGTGGTACGCGCACTTCGTGTTTATGTAGCCTGAACATCAACAGTACGTTGTTTATTCTCTGTGATGCAGTCACAATAGGTTGGCCAGCTTCCAAACAGACCTTGGCTAGATGGATTAAGCTGACCATTCGTCAGGCTTACTTTCATACTAGTCTCCAACCGCCTGCATCTGTTTCAGCACATTCCACATATTCTGTGGGAACGGCATGGGCAGCAGGTCATGGAGCTTCTACGACGCAGCTTTGCCGTGTAGCTATCAGTGCACACGTTTGTGCGCTTTTACAAGTTTGATATGTTTGCGGCATCAGCATCTAGCTTTGGCTGTCTAGTGTTACAGATGCCAAACCCTCCCACCCAAGGGGGAAACTTTGGTACGTCACAAGAGTACTCCAGTGAACCCTAGTGAATGAAAAAGAAAATAGGATTTTGGTACTTGCCAGATAAATCTTTTCTTTGAATCCACAGGGGGCACTGGACGTCCACCCAGAGCAGTTTCACCAGTCTTGTGGTAAGTTCAGTAGATCTTATGGTAACACGTTATCACCGACTTGTTCAAATGTTAAGGTGATTGTTATCTATTGTCGTGTCAACTTTCTAGTTGTCCGTTATGTTATGTGTCAACTTTATAGTTGTCCGTTATATTATAATGTTATATGTAATTCTCAATTGTTCATCCTCTCTGTCGCTCCTTTTCAGCTTACTACAAAAACACTGAGGTACCTTTGGGAGTATGGAGGGGGTGGAGGGTTACTAATTTAAATTTCTGCTGCGGGGTACAGTGGGCTCCACAAGGAATTACATTGGGTGTAGAGTAGGATCTTGATCCGAGGCACCAACAGGCTCAAAGCTTTTGACTGTTCCCAAGATGCACAGCGTCGCCTCCTCTATAACCCCGCCTCCATGCCAGTGAGCTCAGTTTGTAAGTTGGTGCCTTGCAGCATGCAGGCACTTTACAGGTGGCTGCCTTAAGCAGCGTTTTTCAAAGTAATTTTAAAGACTGAACAGAAGAATCTGTTTGAAGACTTCAAGGGCTGCTGCTGGTAAAGTCTTAGAGACTTTCCAGCATGCAGCTCCATCACCCCCAATGGCGCTGTATACTCCCGCGCCGGGGTTGCCAGGTCACTGCAGCGGAGACGAAGGCTTCTTCCTAACTGTGAGTCACACACACACCGCCGTCTCCGGGATCGCGGGGCCGCAGACAAGGAGGAGGTAAGGGGCCCCTGTGCCACAGTTTACCGCAATCCAGCACGGCTGTAGGAGGCGGGCCGCGCGCGTACTGTACTGGGCAGCTTGCTCCACTAGCCACCAGGGTATTATTTTGGGCACAGGTCAGGGGGATTTAGTACAGTTCCCCATTTTATGTTCTGCCCGCACACCCGGTGGGGATGCCAGCAGGAGGAGCAGGCCGGACCTGAGGCCCCCCCCCCCCCCGCGCGCTCCAGGGCGCCATATCTACAATGTTCCCGCCCTGGAGCTGCCTCCTTCTTCACTCCTGGTCAGCGGCCATTACAGCTTGGGCCTTGCTGTTCCTGTGATTGCTGGGGCAAATCCTCCTCTGTGGAACCTCCTGACTGCCAGTGCTGTGCTTCCTACAGGACACTTGAGTATTCTACATGTCACTAGGAATGTGTTAGTTAAGAAAGAGTGCATACCTTCAGGGTTGTGTGGTACAAACACCCTGTGATATACATCCAGTGCTTACTGTTTGTTATATCTATAGTTATCACATATAGCCATACTGAGTATTACTTTGTATTGCTAGTCCAGTGCAGTTCATGGTTCATAATTTCTGCATGGTACACTTGTGACTATATTTATGTGTGTGTGCATGTAGCCGCTGCGTGGTTACCTTATTGCAGGGTATTTCACTCAGCGTGCTATTCCTATATTGCTATACCTGAGGGGGCCAAGTGTTTCAGGTTTTTCTATTTTCAGTGTAGGATTATATCACACAATATACTGTCGGGGTATTTTTGCTTGTGATTTATAGTCACCATATAGTCTATATCTTTTGAACCTCCGGTCTGTGCCGTCTGAGAGTTCTTGCTAGGTATAGTGCTGCTACACCTTGTACCGGGTTGCCCATTATTGTGCACATAGTTATGTCTGCTACACGTGGCAACGACGTTGGGGCCTCTCCCACACTGCGTGGTAGTGAGGCCACTGACGCAATGGAGGATAATTTAGCAGCTGAGTGTTCAGGTTCAGGGGGTTCATTATCCCCCAGTGGGTCAGCAGCGCATGGGGCATCACAGGATCCGCCTTGGGCTACATTCTCCACATTGCTAAGCACACTTGTGACTAAATTGACGCCCCCCTGTGGGACCACCTGTGCCACTGCAGCAGTTTATGGTCCCTGCTGTGAACCCGCCATGGGCGGATCAGCTTTCCACTCAGCTGCAGCATTTGAACCCATCTATGACTAAATCTAAGTCTCACTCTTGCCCATCTAAGACTAATTCGTATTCTAAACGGGCCATTACCTCCTCCCAATCCACGGCTTTAACCGACACGTCCTCTGAGGAGGACGGTGCATATACTGACCCCACTGACGCTGATGTTTCAGATGGGGAAGGGAAGTCATCCGTGGATGTCCCGGATTTGATTGAGGCGATTCGGCTCATTCTTCAAGTGTCTGATGATTCTGAGCCTGAAACTGTCTCCAAGAAACGGGATAGGTTTAAGCGTAAGAAGGTGGTTAAACAGGTTTTACCCTACTCTAAACACCTGGTTGACTTACGTCAGGAATCCTGGGAAAATCCAGGGACAAAGTTTACACCGAATAAGAGACTCTTGGCTTGCTATCCTCTCTCTGCAGAGGTGTGTAAAAATTGGGAAACTCCACCGCCTGTAGATTCTCATGTGGCGCATATGGTTGTTTCCTCTGCTCTGCCAGTGACTACCTCTACTCTGCCAGTGACCTCTCTGAAGGAACCAATGGATAGACGTGTGGAGGGCTGAGCAAAAGTGATTTATACCCGAACAGGGGCTGTACATAGGCCAACAATTGCAGCGACTTGGGCTGCGGAAGCTGTTGAGGCGTGGGCTCAAGAACTCGAGGCGGAACTGTCTGCCGATGCGTCTGAGCATGCTCGACAATGTCTCTCGTATATTGCCATGGCTTCTCTGTACCTTAAGGAGGCTGCCTCCGATGCCCGGGTGCTCGCGGCCTGTGTCCGTCTTGGCCAGACGTATCCTTTGGTTGAGATCCTGGTCGGTGGATTTGGATTCCAAGAAAACCCTGGAGGTGCTTCCTTTCAAAGGAGACATTCTCTTTGGAGAAGACCTAAATAAGATTGTGGCTGATCTGGCTACGGTTAAAACAGCTTGCCTACCTAGTACGGCTCCTTCCGCACAGAAGGCTAAAAGTACTTTCCCTCGGCCCTTTCGTACTCCAGGTAAAGCAAAAGGTCAGGCATACCCAAAGCAAGCTCGTGCTTCCAGACCAAACAAGCCCAGACCAAAGCGTGCCTGGGCTGCCCGTCAGCCTGCTTCCAAAACTGACAAGCCTGCCGCATGACAAGCCTGCCCAGGCATCTGAAGTGGTCTTCAACCATTCCTGGGCAAAACCTAGAAGCCGGTCCCCCACCTTGGGATCCCCCAGAGGGAGGCCCGCCCCGGGCCTCCATCTGGGGGATCCTAAGGTGGGGGGCAGGCCTCTAGGTTTTGCCCAGGAATGGTTGAAGACCACTTCAGATGCCTGGGCGAGGGAAGTCGTCGCTCGAGGTTACACCATACCCTTCAAGAATTGTCCCCCGCAGCGGTTTTGCCTGACAGATGTGTCTCTGGATCCGGCAAAAGCAAACACGTTGCACTCAGTGGTACATTCCCTCCTGGTCACTGGAGTGGTGGTACATGTGCCTCTGGTTTAGAGAGGCAAGGAGTACTATTCAACGCTGTTTCTAGTCCCGAAACCGAACGGGTCCTCGCGGCCCATTCTCAATCTGAAGTCCTTGAACAAGCATGTGCGGGTCTCCAAGTTTCGTATGGAAACTCTGCACTCTATTGTTCTGGCCATGGAGCCTGGGGCCTATATGGTCTCCCTGGACATACAGGATGCCTACCTGCATATTCCTATTGTGGTTTCTCATCAACAGTACCTGCGGTTTGTGGTGGGCAACCTTCATTTCCAATTTCGGGCATTACCCTTTGGTTTGACAACGGCTCCCCGTGTTCTCACCAAAGTAATGGCAACATGACGGCTACACTCCGCCATCAAGGGGTCAGGATCCTACCGTACTTGGACGATTTGTTGATCCTGGCAACTTCCCCAGAACTTCTCCTGTGTCATCTCGATCTGACGGTCCAGTGTATGACAGCCCACGGGTGGCTGATCAACTGGAAGAAATCCTCCCTGTTTCCTGCTCGGAGCATGCTGCACCTGGGAGCGTTATTGGACACTCACAGCAAACGGTTGTTCCTGTCTCAGGAGAAAGTCCTGAAGCTTCAGGACAGGATTCAATGCTTCCTTTCTCGTCCGCGAGTGTTGATACATTCGGCAATACAAGTGCTAGGTCTCATGGTGTCAGCTTTTGACATGGAGGAGTATGCTCAGTTCCACTCTCGCCCTCTGCAGAAGTTAATTCTGACCAAGTGGGATGGCCTGCCTCACCGGATAAGATCTCACATGATCTCATCTCCGGAGGTCCGCATGTCACTGAGCTGGTGGCTGCAGGACCATCAATTGAGCAGGGGCCGTCCGTTCTGGATATCCGACTGGGTCCTCCTGACAACGGACGCCAGTCTGAGGGGTTGGGGTGCGGTGTTGGAACAACAGTCTCTTCAGGGTCGGTGGACCAAGGAGTAGTCTCTATTCCCGATAAATATTCTGGAACTGTGGGCAGTGTTCAATGCGTTGACACTGGCCCAGCATCTCATACAGAACAGACCTGTTCAGGTGCAATCAGACAACGACACCACGGTTTTGTACATAAATCATCAGGGCGGCACTCGAAGCCGCATGGCAATGAGGTAAGTATCAAGGATTCTTCAGTGGGCAGAACACCATCTGCCGGCCATATCAGCAGTGTTCATTCCGGGCGTTCTGAACTGGGAGCGGACTATCTCAGTCATCAGGACGTACATGCCAGAGAGTGGAGCCTTCATCCAGAGGTGTTTCAACTTCTCGTGGACATGTGGGGCCTCCCAGATGTGGACCTGATGGCATCTCGACGCAATCACAAGGTTCCGGTCTTCAGAGCAAGGACAAGGGATCCTCAAGCAGCGTTCATGGATGCTCTGTCAATCCCGTGGAACTTTAGGCTGCCGTATGTGTTCCCTCTAGTGTCACTCCTGCCCAGGGTAATGTGGAAGTTCAAGCAAGAAGGAGGAAACCTTCTTCTAGTTGCTCCAGCGTGGCCCAGACGGCACTGGTTCTCAGATCTACAGGGCCTCTCGTTGGATCGTGCCCTTCTACTTCCACAACGACCAGACCTCCTCATTCAGGGCCCATGTTTTTTCCAGGATTTGGCCCGGCTGGCTTTGACGGCATGGCTCTTGAGGCTTCCGTCCTGAGGGCCAAGGGTTTTTCTGAGGCGGTCGTCCATAGGGTCTGGAATGCTTACTTTACTTGGTGTGCGTCTCACAATCATGACGTTTTCAAGTTTAGTACAGCCAAACTTTTGGCCTTTCTACAACAAGGCCGGGACTTGGGCCTGCGTCTGGCCTCCCTGAAGGTTCACATCTCTGCCTTGTCGGTTTGGTTTCAGAGAAAGATTGCTACCCTACCTGATGTCCATACATTCACTCAGGGTGTGTTGAGGATTCAGCCTCCTTATGTGCCACCTGTGGCCCCTTGGGTTCTGTCGGTGGTTTTGGAGGCCTTACAAGAGTCTCCGTTTGAGCCTCTTACCTCTGCTGACCTTAAGTGGCTTTCCCTTAAGGTGCTGTTCTTGCTGGCTATTACTTCGGCTAGAAGGATCTCCGACTTGGGTGCCTTATCCTATAAGTCTCCCAATTTGATTTTTCACCGTGACCGGGCGGTGCTTCGTACACGCCCAGGTTATTTACCCAAGGTGGTGTCTTCCTTCCACCTTAACCAGGAGATTGTGGTTCCGGCCTTTAATTCTCCTGAGTTGTCTTCCAAAGAGCGATCTTTGGATGTGTTATGGGCTCTCCGTATCTATGTGAAGAGAACTTCCTCCATTAGGAAGTCCGATTCTCTTTTTGTGTTGTTTGGTTTTCCAAGCGTGGCTGGCCTGCTTCCAAGCAGACCCTGGCCAGATGGATCAGAATGGTGATTACACATGCTTATGTACAGGCTGGTCGTCCGGTTCCTGCTACCATCAAAGCCCATTCTACTTGGTCGTTTGGACCTTCTTGGGTGGGCCACCGTGGTGCGACCCTTGAACAATTGTGCAAGGCGGCGACGTGGTCCTTCAGGAACACGTTTATAAGGTTCTATGCCTTCGATACCGCCGCTTCCCAGGATGCTTCCTTTGGACGCCGGGTTCTTGTGCCCGCTACAGTGCGTCCCCTCCCGTGAGGAACTGCTTTGGGACATCCCAGATGTAATTCCTTGTGGAGCCCAGTGTACCCCGCAGCAGAAAACGAGATTTATGGTAAGAACTTACCGTTGTTAAATCGTTCTGCGAGGTACACTGGGCTCCACAAGGCGCCCACCCTGACGCACTTAGCTTTTTTGGGTTGGTATTGGCATAGCCGCTGACACCCTCTCCTGCGGTGAGTGTGTGGTGTAATTGGCTATGAATGGTTGTCGTCTCTGGTACCTGCTACTGCATTGGGCTGGTTAACGAAACTGAGCTCACTGGCATGGAGGCGGGGTTATAGAGGAGGCGGCGCTGTGCATCTTGGGAACAGTCAAAAGCTTTGAGCCTGTTGGTGCCTCGGATCAAGATCCTACTCTACACCCGATGTAATTCCTTGTGGAGCCCAGTGTACCTCGCAGAAAGAGATTTAACAATGGTAAGATCTTACCATAAATCTCGTTATTTAAATGTGCCTATCCCAAGAGTACTCCAGTGCCCCTGTGGATTCAAAGAAAAGGATTTATCTGGTAAGTACCAAAATCCTGTTTTATCACTGTGATATATATAACTTTTCAAGGCTTAGTACATCTGGCCCCTTGAAACCACAATCTGCTTTGAAATCTTTGCCAGGGAGAGACATTTCTGATGCAGTATAACTACCTTGTGTTTTGTTGCTGTGTTCAGTCTTGCCATGGGCCCTCATTCTGAGTTGTTCGCTCGCTAGCTGCTTTTAGCAGCTTTGCACACGCTAAGCCGTCGCCTACTGGGAGTGAATCTTAGCTTTGCAGAATTGCGAACGAAAGATTCGCATAATTGCGAATAGAAATTTATTTGCAGTTTCTGAGTAGCTCGGGACTTACTCTGCCACTGCGATCAGTTCAGTCAGTTTCGTTCCTGGTTTGACGTCACAAACACACCCAGCGTTCGCTCAGACACCCCCCCGTTTCTCCAGACACTCCCGCGATTTTCCCAGAAATGGCAGCGTTTTTCCGCACACACCCATAAAACGGCCAGTTTCCGCCCAGAAACACCCACTTCCTGTCAATCACACTCCGATCACCAGAACGATGAAAAAGCTTCGTTAAGCCGTGAGTAAAATACCTAACTTTTTGGCAAATTTACTTGGCGCAGACGCACTGCGAACATTGCGCATGCGCAGTTTGCAACAAATCGCTCCGTTGCGAAAACCACTAACGAGCGAACAACTCGGAATGAGGGCCATGGTGTATGACCTGTGACATGAAACAGTCTTCCACAACCTCACCTTTGTAGCAGAGTTTATCTGTTCCTCAACTAGTTTTAAGCCTCCTACACAGCTGTTTCTGTTTAGTTAATGACTGTGTATCAGCCTATATTTGAAAATGATCATTATCCCGTTTGGTATGATTGGGTAATCATACACCTGACTTTAATCCTTTCTGCAAGTGTACCTGGAAGAATTGATGCTGTTTTGAAGGCAAAGGGGGGGGGGGGGGGGTCACACCAAATATTGATCCGAGACTGATATACATTTCTCTTCTGTTCATTCACTTTGCATTTTGTTAATTGATAAAAATAAACTATCAACACTTTTATTTTTGAACGCATTCTTACTTTGCAGCATTTTTTTTTTTAAATTCCTTATTTGTACGTGGTTAAACATAATAGGGAAACATTACATGAACACATGGGACAGGTGGCCATTAGATCCAACGTCCAGCAGAAACCACAGATTTTAAAATAAACAGCGAGATTAATCAAAAAAGAAAGAACAATAACAATCAAGTATGAGATTCGGGGGGGGGGGGAGGGGAGAAGAGAAGGGAAAGGGGGACAGGGGGGAAACCACGGTATAATCTATTTACAGTACATATCCTGGAAATAGTAAGATCGGGAGAAAGAGGGAGAGGGAGGTCAAGGGAGAGACGAGAGAAGATAAGAAAGAGAGAAGGAAGAGGAGAGAGAGAGAGAAAAGAGAAGAAGAGGAGGGAGGCATGGAGGAGCAGTAGGCAATGCCCATGGGTCTGCGGAAGGAACTAGGAGCAAGAGGGGGGGGGGGGTGGCGATCTACGTTCAGCAGCGAGCCAGGGGGCCCAGACCTGCTCAAAAACGTGACCCCGGTCGTGGAGAAAATATGTAATCTTTTCCATTGACGCAATATGCCAAATTTTAGTTTTAAGGGATGGGAGAGAGGGTGGAGAGGGGTTCTTCCAGTTAAGAGCTATCAGCGACTTCGCCGCTGTTAGAATATGTGTGGCCAGTTTTTGGGAGAATTTATTAAGCATCGGGGGAGGGTAACACAGCAAAAAGGTACAGGGATCTTTCAGCACGGAGGAATCCAAAAGCGAATTAAGGAGGAAGTGGACTAGGTTCCAAAAGGAAGCAATGGACGGGCAGGTCCACCATATGTGCAGCATAGTGCCTCTTGACCCACAGTTCCTCCAGCAATAAGGGGAGGAAGACGGAAAGAGTTTAAGTCTGTCAGGAGTGTAGTACCAACGGTAGTAAATTTTGTAGGCCGTCTCCTTAAAAGCAGTAGCAATAGAGCATTTAGCAATCCCCAGTCTCATGTCCTCCCAATCCTCACTCTCTGGGGGAGGCCCAAGATCACGTTCCCATGCGAGCTCGTGGGGCCGGGAGGAGGGAAGGGAAGAATCTAGTAAAAGGGAGTAAAGTTGGGAGATTAAGCCTTTGGAGAGGTGAGAGTTAATGCATAAACTTTCAAAGGGGGTGAGGACACGAAGCAAGGCGGAGGAGGGCAGAGAACCTAGGAAGTGGCGGATTTGTAGAAATTGGAAGGGATTAAGTGGGTACGAAGGGGTCTTCTGTTGGAGGTCAGGTAGGGACAGCCATTGACCCCGATCTGCAAAATTAGTCGGGAATTTGAAGCCCAGCGTTATCCATGAACGGAATCTCGTAATTGAAAATCCAGGAGGAAACATAGGGTTCTGCCAGATAGGGGTCAAGGGCAAGGGGGTAGTGGTAAGACCCATCTTCAGGGAGAGGGAGTCCCAAATTTTAAGGTTAAATTTAATAGTGGGGAGAAGTTTGGAGGTTGGGGGTCGGGAGGTAGAGGGCAGACCCCATAAGGGGGTCAGGTCCGAGAGGCTAACGAGGGCTGCCTCAATATCCAACCAGGATACAGGTCCCGGAGGAGCATAAGAGGTGACAATATGGGATAGGTGGGAGGCTAGATAGTAGAGTTTGATATCAGGAAGACCCCTACCGCCAGCGGAGGTTGGCCGTTTCAGGGTATTGGCGGCGATGCGCGGGGGGGTCTGTGGTTCCAGATAAAAAGCACGAGGGCTCGTTGGATAGTGCGAAGAAAGGAGGCCGGGACTGCCACCGGGAGGGTCTGGAAAAGGTAAAGCCATTTGGGGACTATGGTCATTTTAACCGCTATGATCCTGCCCAGCCACGAAATGAAAAGACTGTTCCAGGATGTCAGGTCAGCGAGTGTGTTGGTGAGAAGGGGTGGAAAGTTTTCCCGGAAGAGAGTGTCATAGCGGGAGGTCAAATAAATCCCCAAATATTTAATCTTTGTGGGCTGCCATTTAAAATTAAAGTTGGCGCGAAGGGACTCAGCCTCTCGGTGAGGGACATGAAGCAGCATAGCCTCGGACTTGGAATAGTTGATCTTGTAACCTGATATAAGGCTGTAAGAATGCAGGACTGAAAATAAGTTTGGGAGTGAGAAAAGGGGTTGGGTCAGAGAAAGTAGAATGTCGTCAGCGAAGAGGGAGATTTTAGGATCGATACGGCATACTTGTATACCGTGTATATCTGGATGAACTCTAATTTGAGAAGCGAGGGGCTCAATAATGAGGGCAAATATTAGCGGTGAGAGGGGGCTTTCCTGACGTGTACCATTTGAAATGCTGACCGGAGCAGACGGGACGCCATTGATTAAGACTGTGGCAGAGGGGGCGGAGTATAGTGCCAGGACACCAGTGAGAAAGCCAGCAGACAAGCCATAGGCCTCCAGGGCGGCTCTCAGGAAACTCCAGGAGATCCGGTCAAATGCCTTTTTAGCATCTAAGGAGAGCATGATAGTGGGGGATCTCCTGGAGTTCGAGATATGTATAAGATCAAAAGCACGTCTGGTGTTATCTCTCGCTTGACGGCCCGGGATAAACCCCACCTGGTCGTAATGGACAAGGGAAGGGAGGTACGGGTTAAGGCGGTTGGCTAGGATCTTAGCGAAGATTTTCAAGTCCAAGTTCAAGAGAGATATAGGGTGGTAGCTAGCGCAGTTAAGGGTATCCTTGCCTTCCTTAGGGATCACCACAATTCTAGCCTCCAACATCTCAGGGGGAAAGGGGTCGCCATGGACAATCCTATTAAACAGGGATTGAAGGTGGGGGGAGAGAAGATCGGAAACATTTTTGTAGTAGGGAGCTGTGAACCCATCCGGGCCCGGGGATTTACCAATTTTTTGCATGAGTATAGTCTGAGCAATTTCTTCCACCGAGATCTCACTGTTAAGATGGTCCATGGTGTCCTGAGGCAATCTAGGCAAGTTAGAAGCAGAAAGAAAGTGAGAGACTAGGGGGTAAATTTACTAAGATTCGTAATTTCCGAAAAAAGGTCAAAGTTCAATCACGAATGACATCGACAGTGTAAAACTGCAACTTTTTGAATTGATTACGATGGATTTACTAAGCTGTCGTATTCGGGTTTTTCTTTTCTTCCGATGTCGATGTCATTCGTGGTTTTTTACCTATTTTTACGGCAGTGATTAGCAAAACACTGCCGACTTTTTTTACAATCAATCTCGGCCGGATCTGTGTGATCCGTGCTGGGGTTTATTTCTTTTTTTTTTTAATTAAACACTGTAAAATAATTAAAAAAAATGCGTGGGGTCCCCCCTCCTAAGCATAACCAGCCTCGGGCTCTTTGAGCCGATCCTGGTTGCAAAAATATGGGGGAAAAAATGACAGGGGTTCCCCCATATTTAAGCAACCAGCATCGGGCTCTGCGCCTGGTCCTGGGCCCAAAAATACGGGGGACAAAAAGAGTAGGGGTCCCCCGTATTTTTAAAACCAGCACCGGGCTCCACTAGCTGGACAGATAATGCCACAGCCGGGGGTCACTTTTATATAGTGCCCTGCGGCCGTGGCATCAAAAATCCAACTAGTCACCCCTGGCCGGGGTACCCTGGGGGAGTGGGGACCCCTTCAATCAAGGGGTCCCCCCCCCCCCAGCCACCCAAGTGCCAGGGGTGAAGCCCGAGGCTGTCCCCCCCCATCCAATGGGCTGCGGATGGGGAGGCTGATAGCCATTTGTGATAATGAAAAGATATTGTTTTTAGTAGCAGTACTACAAGTCCCAGCAAGCCTCCCCCGCATGCTGGTACTTGGAGAACCACAAGTACCAGCATGCGGCGGAAAAACGGGCCCGCTGGTACCTGTAGTACTACCACTAAAAAAATACCCAAAAAAACACAAGACACACACACCGTGAAAGTATAATTTTATTACATACATACACACATACATACATACTTACCTTATGTTCTCACGCAGGTCGGTCCTCTTCTCCAGTAGAATCCAAGGGCTACCTGTTGAAGAAATTCTACTCACCAGATCCATGGGTCCAGGCTCCTCGACAAATCCAGGGTTAATCCACGTACTTGAATAAATAAAAAAAAAACGGTGTCCCGACCACGAACTGAAAGGGGACCCATGTTTGCACATGGGTCACCTTCCCACAAATGCCAGAAACCCACTTTGACTTCTGTCTAAGTGGGTTTCTTCAGCCAATCAGGGAGTGCCACGTTGTAGCACTCTCCTGATCAGCTGTGTGCTGCTGTCCTCACTGACAGGCAGCACGCGGCAGTGTTACAATGTAGCGCCTATGCGCTACATTGTAACCAATGATGGGAACTTTCTGCCCTGCGGTTGACCTAAAGTGACGTCACCGCTGAGCAGAAAGTTCCCAGCATTGGTTACAATGGAGCGCATAGGCGCTACATTGTAACACTGCCGTGTGCCGCCTGTCAGTGAGGACAGCAGCACACAGCTGATCAGGAGAGTGCTACAACGTGGCACTCCCTGATTGGCTGAAGAAACCCACTTAGACAGAAGTCAAAGTGGGTTTCTGGCATTCGTGGGAAGGTGACCCATGTGCAAACATGGGTCCCCTTTCAGTTCGTGGTCGGGACACCGTTTTTTTTATTTATTCAAGTACGTGGATTAACCCTGGATTTGCCGAGGAGCCTGGACCCATGGATCTGGTGAGTAGAATTTCTTCAACAGGTAGCCCTTGGATTCTACTGGAGAAGAGGACCGACCTGCGTGAGAACATAAGGTAAGTATGTATGTATGTGTGTATGTATGTAATAAAATTATACTTTCACGGTGTGTGTGTCTTGTGTTTTTTTGGGTATTTTTTTAGTGGTAGTACTACAGGTACCAGCGGGCCCGTTTTTCCGCCGCATGCTGGTACTTGTGGTTCTCCAAGTACCAGCATGCGGGGGAGGCTTGCTGGGACTTGTAGTACTGCTACTAAAAACAATATCTTTTCATTATCACAAATGGCTATCAGCCTCCCCATCCGCAGCCCATTGGATGGGGGGGACAGCCTCGGGCTTCACCCCTGGCCCTTGGGTGGCTGGGGGGGGGGGACCCCTTGATTGAAGGGGTCCCCACTCCCCCAGGGTACCCCGGCCAGGGGTGACTAGTTGGATTTTTGATGCCACGGCCGCAGGGCACTGTATAAAAGTGACCCCCGGCTGTGGCATTATCTGTCCAGCTAGTGGAGCCCGGTGCTGGTTTTAAAAATACGGGGGACCCCTACTCTTTTTGTCCCCCGTATTTTTGGGACCAGGACCAGGCGCAGAGCCCGATGCTGGTTGCTTAAATATGGGGGAACCCCTGTCATTTTTCCCCCCATATTTCTGCAACCAGGATCGGCTCAAAGAGCCCGAGGCTGGTTATGCTTAGGAGGGGGGACCCCACGCAATTTTATTGGCAAAAATAAGCACTTTCCCACCCCTTCCCACTGATATACATGCACGGATCTCATGGATCCCTGCATGCATCTCAAATCACGGAAAAAAAAAGCAGGTCTGGTTTTTTTTAGGACTTTTTTACGAGTTGTAATTTTTCACGGCAGTGTTTTGTGTTTTTTTGCTTTGCACTTCTTAGTAAATGACCGAGATTCATATCTAAACAGGCGTAATTTGACCGATGGTGTATTCATTCGTAATTTTTTACCTGAACTAGCAAAAAATTACGAATGCCCTCATCACTGCCGTGATTAGTGTTTAGTAAATGACCGAGATTAACCGAGATGACACTTTGAAGAAAAAACGGCATCTCGGTCAAAATCGGGAGCTTAGTAAATATACCCCCAGGTCGGAGTGGGGCAGAGGGGAAGAACCAGGTGAGGGGGGTGGAAGGTTGTACAGGTCAGCGTAATAGGATTGGAAGGCAGCCCTGATGGCGGTGGGGTCTTGAACAAGCTGATTGAGAGAGTTTCTGATAGAGATAATATTAGTTTTGGCTCTCGTGGAACGGAGTCGTGCCGCTAGGATCTTGTCTGCCTTGTCTCCTTTCTCGTAAAAAGACTGGCGAAGCCACTTAAGACGTTTGGCCACCCGTCTGGAGAGAAGGAGATCAAGTTCTGCATTAACAGTACGGAGTTCAGACAAGACAGCCTGGTCGGAGGACGCCTTATGCTGGGTCTCAAGTGTGTGGAGTTTAATAGAGAGTTTGTTAAACTGGGTGATGGATTGCTTTTTGGTTTTTGAGGCCAGGCTGATAACGTGCCCACGAAGAACTGCCTTGTGTGCCAGCCAGAGAGTGGACCTAGAAATGTCAGGGGTATCATTCAGGGTAAAATAGTCGGAGATCGTGTCCCGAAGATGGGAACGTATCTCCGGGTTGTGAAGGAGGGAGTCGTTAAGACGCCATGTCATGGGGCGGGGGCGTCAGATCAGACCCGAGAGATCGCAGGAGATAGGGGCATGATCAGACCAGATCAAATGGTGAATATGGGCATCGTGGAGATTTAAGGTGAGATCGTGGCTGAGCAGGACCATATCAATGCGGGAGTAGGAATTATGAGGAGCAGAATAAAAGGTATAGTCACGAGCAGAGGGGTCTTTTATCCTCCAGGAGTCATAGAGAAGCTGGGATCGCATGAGATGGAGGAGGAATCTGGAGCGGAGGGAGTCCGACGGGGAAGCAGTGGGGGGAGAGGGAGAGCGGTCTATCTGTGGGTTTAAAACAGAGTTAAAGTCCCCAGCAAGTATGAGGTCGCCTTGCCGGACTCGAGTAAGGAGAGTATCTAGCTTTGCAAAGAATCGTTCCTGTCGTTGGTTAGGGGCATAGACGTTGGCTAGGGTACAGAGTTTGTTATTAAGTTTCCCCACCAAGACAAGAAATAGGCCATCCTTGGCATGAGAATCTAGAAGCTCAAAGGTGAGGTGGCAGGCAAATAAAATCACAACCCCCCGTTTCTTAGCCGAATGGTCACAGGCATGGAAAGAATCAGGGTATGGTTTACATTGCAGCGTAGGATGGGAGTTATGTAGGAAGTGAGTCTCCTGGAGAAAGACCAGGTCACCTTTATGGAGTTTAAGGGAGGCAAAGAGCTTACTTCTCTTTTGAGGGCTATTCAAGCCCTTCACATTAAAGAATAGTACCCAGAGACCCATGGGCAAGCAGCAAAGAGGTAGGCAGAATAGAAAGAGCGGAGAGCACTGAAAGTAGAGGAAAGAGGAAGAGAGATAGAGAAGAAGGATATAAAGCGAGAGACAACGTGGTAAGAAGGGAGGGAGGAAGGAAAGGAAACCGTGGGGGAAGGGAGGGTGGTTGGTCATCCAGGAGTAGGGGCCAGGACCGATAGTGCTGATAGGGGGAAGGGATACTAGGTGTCGGGAGGGCACCTAGGTCAGCAAGAGGGCTCAAAGCCCTAAGGGGGCGCGGCATGGGGTCCAGATAATGGATCACAAACCACATAGCGAGGGGTAGGAGGCAAACCTCCCCTGGGAGGACCTGAGGGAAAAATCTGGAAAGAAAACAGGGATAAAGAACAGATGGAGCGCCAGCTCCAGAAAGGAAGGGAGGGGCAGGGGGTAGAGAAAAAACAGAATATCAGTTTTCAGCATATTAACATGTCAACAGTATAACATTTTAACAAGAGGTAACAACGAAACAGTCGAGAATGTCACGAACCGATCTCTCACCTCTGCGGGTTCTGGGGTTCATCCGTTGCCGGTGCGGTTGCTCGCGGTGCTGTGCGGCCGTGTGGGGACGCGGCGTGATCGGTGGCACAGATGATGCAGGATCTGGGAGCTGGGAGTGCGGGGACCAAATGGCCTAAGGCACCGCTGTGTGTCTGCAGTATAGGAGGCGGCCATGTTGGAGACCAAATAAGCAATACAGAGCACCTGTGAAAACACCTATGGGTAAGTGTAAGCCAATCCCGTGCTTGTGCTGCCTTTAAGTAGGCTGGGATTATGCTACTCTGGGCCAGTGCTTTGTTGTATCTACGCTATGCCTTAGCTTTGTGCTCTCTCCGTGCATTCCTGTGTGATTCCCGTGGTCCAGATATCGCCTCCGCTCCCAGAGGTCCGTCTGTAGCCTTCACTGCTAAAGATCCACCAGCTCCCTGCTGTGCTGTCAGTCAATCACTCTCCCAGTGGCAAACAAGTGAACTCCCAGAGTCTTGTAAGAGGTTACCCTGTCTGCCTGCTTCAACCACACAGACTTTGGAGGATTTCTACTAACATCAGCTGTTTGTTTGTTCTGCTCCAAACTTAACCCATTCATCACCAATGTCGTCTGCTGCAGTTTCACAGTGATCTTCAGAACTCGCAAGTAACCCATTTCAGTATTGTATTTTCTGTGTTGCTACAAACAAGGGACAATTCTCCACAGCCTTTCAGTTAAATCTCTAAACTTCATTACAAGTCTCTACAGTTACTCATTTATGTCTGCATTATCCAGATTAACACTCTATACAGTTCTGCATCAAATCTTGTTGCTTTTGGACAATTCATCATTCATTCAAGCCTGTTTTAAACTCAGTTCTATGAACATTTCCTCAATGTATCTTTAAGACTGTTCCTGTTTATCATTTTACCACTTCATGCAATACGTCAGTTTATTTATGGTGATTTATAATTTGTCATTCAACTTCTTACTGAAATTGTTGCTTTCAATAAATATATGAAACGGAACTTTCTTCGTCCTCCCTGCTTCCATTATACCCCAGCACCTACACCTTTGGTTGGTCCAGGGTTAACGGATTCACAAAAACACCCGACCCTGACAGAGAATCAACTAAGGGGCCGGGAAATCAGGATACGGGAGATCTAAAGTGAAACAACTCCCCGGGTAGGGGATTGCGACCTGGAAAGGTCAACATAATTATATAGAGAAGGCATTAAATTAGAGAGCTGAAAGTCCATCAGGGAACTGGAGGTGGAGCTGGGGAGGCCGCAGAAGTTGGGACTGTAAACCACTCAGATCGAGGGGGCTGAAGCGGGTCCCGCTGTGTCCGCGGCGGCAGGCGTTGAGTAGGAATATCCTGTTCGGCGGTGTGGATACCCAGCTTGGAGAGCAGCGTTTGAGCCTCGGGTAGATTCCTGGCTGTGAGGAGCTTCCCTTGGTGCCAAACCAGGATATGGAAAAGGGAAACCCCAGCGGTATTTAACATTATAACGGGAGAGCAGGGAAGTGACGGGTTTAAAGTCTCTACGTTTGGCCAGGGTGAGCGGGGATAAGTCCTGAAAAATCTGCAGGGGGGTATTCTGGAAAGTCACAGACCCCAGCCGTCGGGCTTCTCTCATAATGGCCTCTTTCGCAGTGAAGTAGTGCAGTCGGAGGATGACATCCCTGGGCTGGAAGGAGTCTTGAGAGCGAGGTCGCAGGGCTCGATGCGCTCGATCTAGGAGAAGATGTTCTTCAGGGGTGACAGGTGGGCAAAGAGGCGCTTAAGGTAAAGGTCAAGGTGGGCCGCCTCGACCTCCTCAGGAATACCCCGGATCCTCAGGTTGTTTCTCCTCGCCCTATTGTCTTGGTCCTCATGCTCCTCCCGCAAGTGGGCAACATCTTGGCGGAGTTGATGGAAGTCGGTCTCGACCGTTTGCTGGAACGACACCACCTCTTCCACTCGTCATTCAAGTTGATCGGTTCTGGAGCCAATGTCGGCAATATCGGATTTCAGGGAGTGGAGAGCCTGGACAGAGGTTTTAACATCCCGCATCTCCTTAAGGAGGGAGAGAAAGTCCCTGTGGGTAAGGGGTGAGAGGTCGTCATCTTCAGCCTCCGAGTTGGAGGGACCACGAGTTGGAGGGACCGAGTTGGAGTTGTTCAGGAGCATCAGGCCTGCTCTTGGCCGGGGTGCTCTTTTTAGTAAGGAATGGTGTGAGATCAGACCCCTGTGACTTTTTGCCACCCCTGGGCATCGTGAACATATGAGAAAGGGGGTGGACAGCAGGGTGGGAAGTAGAGATGGCGCTCCAGCCCTGGAGAGGCATCATGACGTGGCCAGCCGAGCAAGGCGGGCGGAGCAGGTCCGGGGAGTCTCGGCAGAGAGGGGGGCCCATGTGGTCCCAGAGAGGAGCCAGACAGTCAGAGGTCATAGGAGGCAGGGCTCTCTGGAGGACCACCCCTGTTTAGGAACCGCGGAGATGAGCCCCGGACACGGACCAGCCAGTGACCGGGGCAGCAACAGGACCAGGCATCAGGGGAAGGGGCGTCTGTGCTTAGTAGCAGTAATGCCCCCCCCCGGGGACCGGGAGCGGCAGGAGGCCACAGGGAGGTGCAGGAGCGTGCAGGGCCAGAGAGGGAGCCGAGTACCCCAGGCGGAGTATAATGTGGGCTCCGAAGGGCTGCAGCGGGGGGACCCCCAACGCGGGGTGCTGATCCGCAGGAGTGACAGAGAGATGCAGGCCGTCAGGGGGAGGGGGAAGGCAGAGCCCTCCAAACAGCGGGAGCACAGGGGGATGGGGTCCGGCCAAGTAATCTAGGTAGGGCCGGTGCAATAGTAGAGGCTCACGGAGCCAGCCCCGGGACAAGAGCTCAGGAAGGACGGGCTGGTGCTTCCCCCGGCGCTCCAACCAGGGCCCCCGGCGGCAGACGCTCACACCGAGGGAGTGTAAGTCCGCAGTGGGGAGAGAAACGTCTCTGGGCAGAAGGGCGGCTCACCTCTGCTCTATGTGGCGCCACCTGGGTCGTGCATCCCCCGCAGCTCCCCCCGGCTCACGAGGTCAAAGATGGCCGCCGCCGCCGGGACTCTGGACTCCCTGCGGCCGCGTTCGGCCGCTTCTCCAGCCCCCCCCCCCCCCCCCCCCCCCCCGAGCACCACCAGCCACAGCGGTCCCGAAGAAGGGGGTCCGGGCACAGACGGCAGGACGTGGGCCCCCGGCAGGCTCTCCACAGGCAGGTACAGTAGGCGGCCGGCGGCGCCGGACCGAAATTGAGGCCCCGGCGTCTGGATGGTGGACAGGCCGCAATCCTCAGGAGCCAGGAAACTGGCTCCCCGATTCCGCGGCGCTGGTCCACCTCGGAGAGGGGGATCACTGGAAAGCAGGGGCCAATGTTTAGGAGGGATATAGGGCATGAGGTGAGAGGCACGGAGGAATTATCTCCCCAGCAGCAGTGGAGCTCCCCGTTCATGCTGCCAGTCCGTTCGGCCTCCAGGCCACGCCCCCCTGCAGCATTTTTTCTACACCTGCCTAAAACTTTTGCACAGTATTGTAAATACGAGTTTAACAATTTAACATATATTGTATAAAATCAATAGATTCTGAAAACACAAAAGTCGCTGCAGATCCAATCGGGAGAGTCACCTGTAAGGAGGTAGAACCAAAGAGAACAAAAATGTAGGACAGCACAAGTATGCAAGTTCAAAATTGGACCGTTCTAACTGTACATGCCACTAATTTTTTAACTCACTTATTAGTGCATGCAGTTCTACATTTATATTCTCTATGGTGCTATGATGTGGTCAGGGTTTTCAGGGAACATGCAAGTTCAATGTTGCTGAGCTCCATCAACATTAGTGTCTCTCACTTATAAGTCAGATGGTGATACATATCAGAATCGGCTTTATTGGCCAGGTATACTTTCGTATACTAGGAATTTGTCTTCGGTTCGCTATACTACAGCCAAATAGGTAACAGAGATAAGCAGGTGTGTGTGTGTGTGGGGGGGGGGGGGGGATGGCAAGTAAAGTCAGACAGATAGGAATACCGTAGGGACACAAGTGAGTTACATGTACGTCTAGTCAGTCAATGTTCAGGAGTTCAGCAGGCGGACCGCTTGGGGAAAGAAACTTTTGAGGTTTCTGGTGGACCCGGCGGGGTATCCTCCATATGCATGGATTGGCAGCTTTTTTGTTTAACAGCACTACCCTCCAAATATCGCGCCGTGTTACAATTGACCCATTTTACTCCTTGTTTGCCGTTTGTTACCTATCTGATTACTGTATAGGCTATGGATGTAAGGATTGCCAAATCTTATTGTATTAAGCATTTATAGCAGATGTCATTGATTTAACATCTATTGGTGACCGTTACTTTTCAGTTAGCCCTTTGTAAATGATCATTGCCCATTACATGCTTTTTACATTTTGCACTCCATTTATATTGGTTATACTTCTCTAATAAATTATTTGTGGGAAATAGCAAGTTCTGCTTTGTTTTTCATACTTTTTATCATTCCATGTTAACACATTCATTAAGGGTTAATACCTATGTTGTTATACAGCCATACATGTTATTATCAATTCCCAATATTCCACCCCTTTGGCTAATTGTACCATAAATAAGCATTCATATACACGACAAGCTATTCAGTAACATATTTATTTTTAAATCTGGTTCTAGACTTCACAATGTTTTGGTGGTATGTACCTTTTATTGTTGTTTTAGAAAATAATGTTTACAGATTGTTACTAAACTAATGTGATGGACAGAATTTGTGGCTTGACATTAGAAAACAGCAAAAAGCAACACGCTAGTCATTTTTGGTCTTAATGCTGGTATAAAGCAACATCTTTATATAGTGCTTTGATTTATACTGCTGAAATAGTGTTATTCATTTGCTCAGTCCTATTTGATGCGAGAAATAGTTGAATGCATATGAGATACCGCAAAAATGTTTAATTCAAGTTACAGGTTATGGGGTCTATTCATAAAATAGTGAAAAGCCCTGTTTAACTAAAAATAGGGCCTTTCACGCGTTGGGTATGTGATGCCGGCGGCCGGGATCCCGGCGGTCAGCATACCGACGCTAGGATCCAGGATGCTAGAATGCTGGCAGAGGGGCGAGCGCAACGAAGCCCCTTGCAGGCTCGATGGCTCGCTGTACTCTCCACAGATTCTATTCCTACTCTCTAGGTGTCGTGGACACCCACTAGTGGGAATAGCCCCTGTTGTCAGGATTCCGGCGTCGGTATCCTGACCAATGGGATCCCGACTGCCGACAATGTAACATCCCCTTTTCACTGCTTGGTTCTATTCAGGAAATGGGGTAATGTGAGAAGTTTCTGACTTCTCCAGAGATGCTCCCACTCTGTGTCTGCATTTGCATGGTTAGTGTAATTCATAAAAGAATGGAAAGCAGAGCTGTTGTGTACAGATTCGCCATACTGAGAGGGCATAATCTACTTCAAAACAAAAAGAACTGGGTGAATACTTCCCTGCTCTCTGCCCGTCATTGGCACTTGCTCTATTCTTTATAGACCAGCGGGCATTGCAGCAGTTATATAGTGACCTGCTGGTCACAGATTAATAGGGTTTTTACCTCAGTTTCCCTTTTATAATAATTACAGGCTATAGATAACCTAAATGTATCATACAGTATATAGTTATATAAAATAGATTACATTCTAAAAAATATATAACTATATTTTTATTTTCATGCAGTTCCTCTGTGTCCAATGATTTTCCCAGAAAAAATTCCTGCCTAGACTGAGCCATATAATGCTAAACATAATTTCTCATACGTCCTAGAGGATGCTGGGGACTCCAAATGGACCATGGGGGGTATAGACGGGATCCGCAGGAGACATGGGCACTTTAAGACTTTAAAAGGGGGGTGAACTGGCTCCTCCCTCTATGCCCCTCCTCCAGACCTCAGTTAGATCCTGTGCCCAGAGGAGACTGGATGCACTGCAGGGGAGCTCTACTGAGTTTCTCTGAAAAGACTTTGTTAGGTTTATTATTTTCAGGGAGCACTGCTGGCAACAGGCTCCCTGCATCGTGGGACTGAGGGGAGAGAAGCAGACCTACTTCTGTGAGTTCAAAGGCTCTGCTTCTTAGGCTACTGTACACCATTAGCTCCAGAGGGTCTGATCACTTGGTATATCCTAGCTGCTCGTTCCCGGAGCCGCGCCGTCGTCCCCCTCACAGAGCCAGAAGAAAGAAGCCGGGTGAGTAAAAGAAGCAAAGAAAACTTCATAAAGACGGCAGAAGACTTCAGTCTTCAGAGGTACCGCGCAGCGGTCGCGCTACGCGCCAATGCTCCCACACACAAGCAGCACTACAAGGGTGCAGGGCGTAGGGGGGGCGCACTGGGCAGCAATAAAACCTCCATATCAGGCTGGCACAAGAGGCATACAGTGCATAGGCACTGTATACAGACCCCCGCCAGGGTAAAAAAAATAGCGGGGCTGAAGCGCGCCATTAAGGGGGCGTGGCTTAGCCCTCACAGCTCTACACAGCACCATTTTCTCCTCACAGAGACGCTGGCCCTGCCAAAAGCACTGCTGATGATATCACAGTGAAAAACAAGGGGGGGAAAGCACAGTGGTTTAGTGTGTTATATGTAGTGATGAGCACCGGAAATTTTTCGGGTTTTGTGTTTTGGTTTTGGATTCGGTTCCGCGGCCGTGTTTTGGATTCGGACGCGTTTTGGCAAAACCTCCCTGAAATTTTTTTGTCGGATTCGGGTGTGTTTTGGATTCGGGTGTTTTTTTTTTACAAAAAACCCTCAAAAACAGCTTAAATCATAGAATTTGGGGGTCATTTTGATCCCATAGTATTATTAACCTCAATAACCATAATTTCCACTCATTTTCAGTCTATTCTGAACACCTCACACCTCACAATATTATTTTTAGTCCTAAAATTTGCACCGAGGTCGCTGGATGACTAAGCTAAGCAACTCAAGTGGCCGACACAAACACCTGGCCCATCTAGGAGTGGCACTGCAGTGTCAGACAGGATGGCAGATTTAAAAAAATAGTCCCCAAACAGCACATGATGCAAAGAAAAAAAGAGGTGCACCAAGGTCGCTGGATGGCTAAGCATCACAAGTGGCCGACACAAACACCTGGCCCATCTAGGAGTGGCACTGCAGTGTCAGGCAGGATGGCACTTAAAAAAAATAGTCCCCAAACAGCACATGATGCAAAGAAAAATGAAAGAAAAAAGAGGTGCAAGATGGAATTGTCCTTGGGCCCTCCCACCCACCCTTATGTTGTATAAACAGGACATGCACACTTTAACGAACCCATCATTTCAGCGACAGGGTCTGCCTCACGACTGTGACTGAAATGACTGGTTGGTTTGGGCCCCCACCAAAAAAGAAGCAATCAATCTCTCCTTGCACAAACTGGCTCTACAGAGGCAAGATGTCCACTTCCTCCTCATCGTCCGATTCCTCACCCCTTTCACTGTGTACATCCCTCTCCTCACAGATTATTAATTCGTCCCCACTGGAATCCACCATCTCAGGTGCCTGTGTACTTTCTGGAGGTAATTGCTGCTGGTGAATGTCTCCACGGAAGAATTGATTATAATTCATTTTGATGAACATCATCTTCTCCACATTTTCTGGAAGTAACCTCGTACGCCGATTGCTGACAAGGTGAGCGGCTGCACTAAACACTCTTTCGGAGTACACACTGGAAGGGGGGCAACTTAGGTAAAATAAACCAGTTTCTGCAAGGGCCTCCAAATTGCCTCTTTTTCCTGCCAGTATACGTACGGACTGTCTGACGTGCCTACTTGGATGCGGTCACTCATATAATCCTCCACCATTCTTTCAATGGTGACAGAATCATATGCAGTGACAGTAGACGACATGTCAGTAATTGTTGGCAGGTCCTTCAGTCTGGACCAGATGTCAGCACTCGCTCCAGACTGCCCTGCATCACTGCCAGCGGGTGGGCTCGGAATTCTTAGCCTTTTCCTCGCACCCCCAGTTGCGGGAGAATGTGAAGGAGGAGCTGTTGACTGGTCACGTTCCGCTTGACTTGACAATTTTCTCACCAGCAGGTCTTTGAACCTCTGCAGACTTGTGTCTGCCGGAAAGAGAGATACAACGTAGGTTTTAAAACTAGGATCGAGCACGGTGGCCAAAATGTAGTGCTCTGATTTCAACAGATTGACCACCCGTGAATCCTGGTTAAGCGAATTAAGGGCTCCATCCACAAGTCCCACATGCCTAGCGGAATCGCTCTGTTTTAGCTCCTCCTTCAATGTCTCCAGCTTCTTCTGCAAAAGCCTGATGAGGGGGAATGACCTGACTCAAGCTGGCAGTGTCTGAACTGACTTCACGTGTGGCAAGTTCAAAGGGTTGCAGAACCTTGCACAACGTTAAAATCATTCTCCACTGCGCTTGAGTCAGGTGCATTCCCCCTCCTTTGCCTATATCGTAGGCAGATGTATAGGCTTGAATGGCCTTTTGCTGCTCCTCCATCCTCTGAAGCATATAGAGGGTTGAATTCCACCTCGTTACCACCTCTTGCTTCAGATGATGGCAGGGCAGGTGCTCCAGTCTTCGGCACGCGGTGGCTGAATGCCGAAAGTGGCCCGCAATTCTTCGGGCCACCGACAGCATCTCTTGCACGCCCCTGTCGTTTTTGAAATAATTCTGCACCACCAAATTCAATGTATGTGCAAAACATGGGACGTGCTGGATTTTGCCCAGATGTAATGCACGCACAATATTGGTGGCGTTGTCCGATGTCACAAATCCCCAGGAGAGTCCAATTGGGGTAAGCTATTCTGCGATGATGTTCCTCAGTTTCCGTAAGAGGTTGTCAGCTGTGTGCCTCTTATGGAAAGCGGTGATACAAAGCGTAGCCTGCCTAGGAACGAGTTGGCGTTTGCGAGATGCTGCTACTGGTGCCGCCACTGCTGTTCTTGCTGCGGGAGGCAATACATCTACCAAGTGGGCTGTCACAGTCATATAATCCTGAGTCTGCCCTGCTCCACTTGTCCACATGTCCGTGGTTAAGTGGAAATTGGGTACAACAGCATTTTTTAGGACACTGGTGACTCTTTTTCTGACATCTGTGTACATTTTCGGTATCGCCTGCCTAGAGAAATGGAACCTAGATAGTATTTGGTACCGGGGACACAGTACCTCAATCAAGTCTCTAGTTGCCTGTGAATTAACGGTGGATACCGGAAACACGTTTCTCACCACCCAGGCTGCCAAGGCCTGAGTTATCCGCTTTGCAGCAGGATGACTGCTGTGATATTTCATCTTCCTCGCAAAGGACTGTTGGACAGTCAATTGCTTACTGGAAGTAGTACAAGTGGTCTTCCGACTTCCCCTCTGGGATGACGATCGACTCCCAGCAGCAACAACAGCAGCGCCAGCAGCAGTAGGCGTTACACTCAAGGATGCATCGGAGGAATCCCAGGCAGGAGAGGACTCGTCAGATTTGACAGTGACATGGCCTGCAGGACTATTGGCTTTCCTGTCTAAGGAGGAAATTGACACTGAGGGAGTTGGTGGTGTGGTTTGCAGGAGCTTGGTTACAAGAGGAAGGGATTTAGTGGTCAGTGGACTGCTTCCGCTGTCAACCAAAGTTTTTGAACTTGTCACTGACTTCTGATGAATGCGGTCCAGGTGACGTATAAGGGAGGATGTTCCTAGGTGGTTAACGTCCTTACCCCTACTTATTACAGCTTGACAAAGGCAACACACGGCTTGACACCTGTTGTCCGCATTTCTGTTGAAATAATTCCACACCGAAAAGGTGATTTTTTTTAATATTTTGACCAGGCATGTCAATGGCCATATTCGTCCCACGGACAACAGGTGTCTCCCCGGGTGCCTGACTTAAACAAACCACCTCACAATCAGAATCCTCCTTGTCAATTTCCTCCCCAGCGCCAGCAACACCCATATCCTCATCCTGGTGTACTTCAACAGTGACATCTTCAATTTGACTATCAGGAACTGGACTGCGGGTGCTCCTTCCAGCACTTGCAGGGGGCGTGCAAATGGTGGAAGGCGCAACTTCTTCCCGTCCAGTGTTGGGAAGGTCAGGCATCGCAAACGACACAATTGGACTCTCCTTGGGGATTTGTGATTTAGAAGACCGCACAGTTCTTTGCTGTGCTTTTGCCATCTTAACTCTTAAGTTTTCTAGCAGGAGGATGAGTGCTTCCATCCTCAGGTGAAGCTGAACCACTAGCCTTGAACATAGGCCAGGGCCTCAGCCGTTCCTTGCCACTCCGTGTCGTAAATGGCACATTGGCAAGTTTACGCTTCTCCTCAGACGATTTTGATTTAGATTTTTGGTTCATTTTACTGAGCTTTATTTTTTTTGATTTTACATGCTCTCTACTATGACATTTTGCATCGGCCTTGGCAGACGGCGTTGATGGCATTTCATCGTCTCGGCCATGACTAGTGGCAGCAGCTTCAGCACGAGGTGGAAGTAGATCTTGATCTTTCCCTAATTTACCCTCCACATTTTTGTTCTCCATTTTTTAATGTGTGGAATTATATGCCAGTAATAGATCAACGTATAATACTGGTGGTCACTGGTCAGCAAAACTCTGCACTGTACTCCTCCTATATAATACTGCTGGTCCCCAGTCCCCACAATAAAGCAGTGTGAGCACAGATATATGCAGCACACTGAGCACAGATATGGAGCGTTTTTCAGGCAGACAACGTATAATACTGGTGGTCACTGGTCAGCAAAACTCTGCACTGTACTCCTCCTATATAATACTGCTGGTCCCCAGTCCCCACAATAAAGCAGTGTGAGCACAGATATATGCAGCACACTGAGCACAGATATGGAGTGTTTTTCAGGCAGACAACGTATAATACTGGTGGTCACTGGTCAGCAAAACTCTGCACTGTACTCCTCCTATATAATACTGCTGGTCCCCAGTCCCCACAATAAAGCAGTGTGAGCACAGATATATGCAGCACACTGAGCACAGATATGGAGCGTTTTTCAGGCAGACAACGTATAATACTGGTGGTCACTGGTCAGCAAAACTCTGCACTGTACTCCTCCTATAATACTGCTGGTCCCCAGAATAAAGATATTTGCACTGCAGCCCCCTGAAACAAAGTGAGAGGACGCCAGCCACGTCCTCTCACTATCATTTCCAATGCACGAGTGAAAAATGGCGGCGACGCGCGGCTTTATATAGAATACGAATCTCGCGAGAATCCGACCACGGGATAATGACGTTCGGGCGCGCTCAGGTTAACCGAGCAAGGCGGGAGGATCTGAGTCTGCCTCGGACCCGTGTAAAAAGGGTGAAGTTCGGGGGGGTTCGGATTCCGACGAACCGAACCCGCTCATCACTAGTTATATGTATAAGGAAAGCACAATATATGAGGAATATGGTGTAATAGAGCTGAAAAACGTCTTCTGTGTTTCCCTGACATAAAATAATCACTGCTCAAAAAAATAAAGGGAACACTAAAATAACACATCCTAGATCTGAATGAATGAAATATTCTTATTAAATATTTTGTTCTTTACATAGTTGAATGTGCTGACAACAAAATCACACAAAAATTATCAATGGAAATCAAATTTATTAACCCATGGAGGTCTGGATTTGGTGTCACACTCAAAATTAAAGTGGAAAAACACACTACAGGCTGATCCAACTTTGATGTAATGTCCTTAAAACAAGTCAAAATGAGGCTCAGTAGTGTGTGTGGCCTCCACGTGCCTGTATGACCTCCCTACAACGCCTGGGCATGCTCCTGATGAGGTGGCGGATGGTCTCCTGAGGGATCTCCTCCCAGACCTGGACTAAAGCATCCGCCAACTCCTGGACAGTCTGTGGTGCAACGTGGCATTGGTGGATGGAGCGAGACATGATGTCCCAGATGTGCTCAATTGGATTCAGGTCTGGGGAACGGGCGGGCCAGTCCATAGCATCAATGCCTTCGTCTTGCAGGAACTGCTGACACACTCCAGCCACATGAGGTCTAGCATTGTCTTGCATTAGGAGGAACCCAGGGCCAACCGCACCAGCATATGGTCTCACAAGGGGTCTGAGTATCTCATCTCGGTACCTAATGGCAGTCAGGCTACCTCTGGTGAGCACATGGAGGGCTGTGTGGCCCCCCAAAGAAATGCCGCCCCACACCATTACTGACCCAATGCCAAACCGGTCATGCTGGAGGATGTTGCAGGCAGCAGAACGTTCTCCTTGGCGTCTCCAGACTCTGTCACGTCTGTCACATGTGCTCAGTGAGAACCTGCTTTCATCTGTGAAGAGCACAGGGCGCCAGTGGCGAATTTGTCAATCTTGGTGTTCTCTGGCAAATGCCAAACGTCCTGCATGGTGTTGGGCTGTAAGCACAACCCCCACCTGTGGACGTCGGGCACTCATACCACCCTCATGGAGTCTGTTTCTGATCGTTTGAGTAGACACATGCACATTTGTGGCTTGCTGGAGGTAATTTTGCAGGGGTCTGGCAGTGCTCCTCCTGTTCCTCCTTGCACAAAGGCGGAGGTAGCGGTCCTGCTGCTGGGTTGTTACCCTCCTACGGCCTCCTCCACGTCTCCTGATGTACTGGCCTGTCTCCTGATAGCGCCTCCATGCTCTGGACACTACGCTGACAGACACAGCAAACCTTCTTGCCACAGCTCGCATTGATGTGCCATCCTGGATGAGCTGCACTACCTGAGCCACTTGTGTGGGTTGTAGACTCCGTCTCATGCTACCACTAGAGTGAAATCACCGCCAGCTTTCAAAAGTGACCAAAACATCAGCCAGAAAGCATAGGAGCTGAGAAGTGGTCTGTGGTCACCACCTGCAGAACAACTCCTTTATTGGGGGTGTCTTGCTAATTGCCTATAATTCCCACCTGTTGTCTATTCCATTTGCATAACAGCATGTGAAACCGATTGTCAATCAGTGTTGCTTCCTAAGTGGACAGTTTGATTTCACAGAAGTGTGATTGACTTGGAGTTACATTGTGTTGTTTAAGTGCTCCCTTTATTTTTATGAGCAGTTTATATATATATATATATATATATATATATATATATATATAATACACGTATTTACTCAAAGAATGCAGCAGGATTCTATTCCTTCATACCTTGTAACTTGTTTACAATTCCCAACACATTTGACTGACACCATGGTATGTAACATTCTCAATCAATATGTTTAGAGCTGCAATGTCCAACTAATTTTCCCCCACATCAAAACTGCAGTACAAACTTTAGTATTTTAAATAATAGCAACATACTGTAATAATGAGCACTATGCCATGGCCGAAACTAAGGGGGGGCTAGGGGGGCATGTGACCTGGGGGCCAGACTGGAGAGGGTGCCAAGACTATCACTTTAATCCCTCCTTACGCCCCCTCCCTATGCGGCAGCGATCGCTTAGAGCCGGCGGAGCTCGAGCTCCAGACTCTGTTAGCTGCCACCTAGCCAGGCACACCACATCGCTGAGATGAAACTGAAAATAAACTACATCTCCCAGCAACCTTTGCTGCTGGGAGCTGTACTTTACTTTCAGTTTCATCTCTGCAGTGTGCTGTGATCGGCACGGCAGAGCCAGATTAAGAGGGGGCACAGGGAACAAATTACTAACCCCCCTCCCTCCACTGCCAGTGCCTTTAATCATCGCAGCCACTGCTGCAGAGGACAAGAAATTCTGAGGTCCGAAAATGGGGTGGGACTAAACGGCACTGTACACACAGTGCCATGCCAGACAGCAGAAGCATGGGAGAGAGGAGGGGAGAAGAGCAGCAGCACAGCCTAAATAGCGAGTATAACTCAGGGAAGGGGTACTGTATGTGTGTGACTGCTATATGTGTGTATGAATGTGCGCATGTGTGTGACTACATATCTGTATGGGTGTGGTATGCGTGACCGGGCATACCGACGCCAGTATCCCGGGAGCTAAATGCTGTCTGGGGGTAGCGGGGTGAGTGCAGCAAGCCCCTTTGCGGCCTCGTTGTGCTCGCCATGCTGGGGTAACAGTGGTCCCTGTTGGTCGGCATGCCGACCGTCGGGATAGTGAGAGGGCAGGATATAGAGGGAGATATTGTGACCGGCGGTCACATAACTACATACCATCTGTATGTGTGCTTGTGTGTCACTGTATGTATATGTGTCACTATATATGTGTTTATACAGGTATGTGATTATATTATATGTGATTATATGTATGTATGTGAGTGAATGTATGTGTGCGTGACAGTATTTTGTATTGGTGTGATTTTAAGTATTTATTAATGTATGGGTTATTATTTTATTTAGAAAAAAAGGAAATAAAAAGTATGAAAGTATGTAAATGCCTAGCTATCCCCTTTGCCCTTACAGAGTTGATATAGTGCATCCAAGGTCCGGCACGCCCAGAAGAGTCAGCTTGAGTGCCGCACCTTTTGTTACTATATATATATATATATATATATATATATATATATATATATATATATATATATATATAAAACGATACACCAGTCCGGCACTCACGATAACTTTCATGGAATTATGCCGATGCCTTCACAGCAAGGAGTAGATAGACAGCATACAGGTGCAGCACTCAGCAATCAAAGAAGATTCCACAGTTTGTTATACGATCAACGATTTAGTGCTTTTTCTGCAATATCATCAGGATATACAAAAACAATACATACAATCTTACCTTATAAATACTTGCACCCATGTGAGAAAGCAGAGTTCGAGCCGCTGTTGCATTTTTTATTTAGATGTTACTATGGTTATGGTTCACGGCAAAGTACCTTAGGGGATGATGTCATTTTGGAGCCGACGTTGTTTAAGACTTCCGGCGGGACGCTCAAACTATGCTGTCTATATACACACACACACACACACACACACACACACACTTGAATGCGAGGGGGGGGGGCGCTCTAGGTTAATGGCTCGCCCCGGGTGCCAAAACTCCTAGTTCCAGCCTTGACTATGCCTACTATCCTTCAGCTACCAGACAGCTGAGAACTTTTCTCTAAACCAAAATTAAAATACACATTGCATATATGAAAAGTGACTTTATGGAAATACTTAAATCTGCATAATTATGCGTAATCACCTATTAATATACTTTGCAGTAGCAGGTTCTATAAAACTTACTGCTTTCTAATTATCTTTAAAACCTTCTAAGGCATTCAGGAATAAAATGACAATTATTTTTCTAATGCAATTTTTGCTTACTGTTATATTATCCATATTCCGTAGTCATAAACATTTGTACATCTGCCTGTCATTAGCCACATAGAACTAACAGGTGAATGGTTACCTCACATCCCATCCCCAGCCTGTATATTTACAGAGCACATAGAATAACAGATTATAATTGATAATGTTACTATTACAATAAACTTTGATATATCAATTATCTATTGTTCAAATTTTGTAATATATTGGATTTACACACTGGTACTTTGGCCACATAGAATCACATTTACAAAGCACATAGAATAACATATTATAATTGATAATGTTACTACTACAATAAACTTTGATATATCAATTATCCATTGTTCAGATTTTGTAATATATTGGATTTACACACTGGTACTTTGGCCACATAGAAGGTTGTAAATCCCTTCCCTAAGGGGTTTACAACATAAACGGGCTGTAGTTGTATGATTACTTTGCCTGTTGGTTCCTTTCTCTTTGCTTTTCACACTCACATTTCCAGGAACCTTGCTTATAGGGAGTAACCCTTAACTTTCCCTTATTACTGCTTCTAGTACTTCTAGTACTATGTGCTGTGGGCAGTACCCCAGATTTATTAGGTCTGCATTTTTCAGACCTAGGAACATTACAATTTTGACAATCTATATTTGTACATTTCCATCCTGATACTTTTGTATAAACCAGGGAACAATTTGGATCCACTGTTCTTGTGGATTACATAATAAAACTATTTTGAAGGTTGGGTACAACCAAACCATTAAGTATTTTAACACTCAAGTATATTAAGCTTAGGTAACATTTATCACTTAGGTATTTTTACAAGTATCAATATCCAGGATCTAAAGAATCGTGGGATATGAAGCTATGTGCTCGATTTCCTTAACTAGTAAGGAAACCCAACCACTCTTTGCCAATATCACTTGGTTCTGGAATATAAAGTGACACCCCATCAATATATAAACACTTTCTACTGAGTCCGTAGTGTTTCTCCACACTCCTGGTTCAGCATAAAACGAAATAGCTCTCAATATAAAAGGGCCCTGCCCTTTCTCTTCTATAAATGCCACACACAGACACTCTGAGCATACGTCTTCTGTCGACATGTATACGCTTTTAACTACTTATTCATACAGGTGATGTATTAAACAATATGCCCCTGAAACAGTTTGCCAAATTCTTAATAGTGTCAGTAAAACCTTGTTTATCAATCCAGTGTTTGTTGTTTGCTTCAAATCTCCCTCTGGGAAGTTTGCCCCTTACACAAATTGCACCAATAAGTGCCTATTTTCCTTCCCTAGTACTGACAATTTACTGTGCTGTCCCTTCACGTGTGATTGATCAGTTCACTTTGCAAAATCCTTTGGGGCTGAACCTTTACTTGCACTGCGTAGTATCAAAAACAAAAGTCAGTATATACCTCAACTTAAAAGATTTACTCTTTAAAGCACCACACTTATAGTAATAAGTGTTTTCTAGAGAACTCTCAGTTTAAAAGACTTAGTCTTGCAAACATCACACTAGTATTAAGTGTTTTCTTAGGAAAATACCTCAGTTTAAAAGATATATCTTCTTTTAAACGTTGCACTTATATTATTTAAGTGTTTTCTATATTCATCAACAAAAAAGAATCAAATGAAGCAAACCACTTGGATCCTAATCCTCTGACACAACAAACCAAAATTCTGTCATTACTGACTTGACTTTATCTAGTTTACAAAGACTTCTTAAATCACTGAGTCAAAGGTTTTTTTATATATAAATAAGTTACCTTTGTCAATAATGTCTTTAACGTCTACTTCTAATAATGTTAAACCAAGAATACATTTTAAGTGCCAAAAAGACTTCGTATGCTTCACTATGAAAAAACTGTTACCGCTCTTACCAAACCTTGTATGTTAAATCTCGGCTGCAGATTCTGGATTTAATAGGCTGAGTATGTGAGTGTTCAGTGTCTTAACTGTACTGGTTAAATGTTTACAATCAGTAGAATTTCCTTCACTAACTATAACTGTGGAACCAAGGGGTATATAATAGGTAATTTACCAAGACAATACGGAAATTTATCACCAATACATTTTTCTATCACCACCTTATCAACATGCCATTCCACAAATTCTGCAAAGACTGTCTAAAGGTTCCCCAAAAAACTGAAATCACTATTTTGCAACATACTTTGAATTCACAATAATCAGATTCAACTGCAGGATCATACCACAACAATACTGAACATTTGCAGTTAAAAATAGTTTAAAAATAAAACCACATTTTTTTCCTTGCAAAAGTGAAACTGAAACTTACAGTAGAACTTTAAAATAAACCCACGTTTCCATTGCAACAGTGAAACTAAAACTTATAACTTTATCAGCGCACACAGAAAAAGAATGAATGTTTTTCAAACAGACAATTGGGCCCAAATGATCGAGTATTGCTTACCTAATTAGATGAACAGACCAGAGGACTGTATACAAGTACTGACAGAGTAATCAGGTTGATATATATGACATATAATGATCAATCTTCAGATTACTTACCTGGGTATATCAGTAGTTGCACACATTCAGCAGTCGCGTCGTCATCTGATATGGATAAGCTCATCGATTCCGGAACAAGAGCCCCCATGTAACTGTCAGAGATAAACCTCCTTATATCAATCCCTTCAATTGTCTGTATGATACCATTTGTTTACAAATCAATTGGGAATCCCAGGAAGCAGACAACACACGCAGTTATGTCCACAAAATGAGACTGAAGCTACTTTATTCAGCATGACATTATATAGCAGAAAGTTACTTTCATGAAAAACTGATATACGTCACAAAGTATAATAAAATGCATCTCTTCCCAGAAACACCCTCTAGCTAACCCCCTCCATTGTGTCCTTCAAGAGAAGTCTAAACACAGGGTAACTGTCTAATAACATTTTCAAGACTTATAGCTCAGACCTTGCTTTGCACAGAACGTACTAACTATGAAATGTCAGCATTATTATGATTTCTCCAGCAAAGCATACTTCATCTTCACTACATCATGGCTGCTACTTAACAAAATGGCTCAATACATCTATCTTCCTCAGTAGCTGAGTTACAGTTGGGTGTGTGAGGGTTGCGAGATGGCTGGTTGTTTTTTTCAAAATTTTTATATATATATATATATATATATATATATATAATATTATATTTAAGTTCCAGCCAGGTGAATCCAATATACCTTTGCTTCCATCAGCCATCACGGGGTCTTTCTCTTCCAATTTAAAAGGGTGAAAGCACTGCGGTCTAGGATGGGGTTTAGTCAACATGTCTAAAGCACCAACCAAGACCTCGAAGACCTATTATATCTGCACAAAATGTAACAAGAAGAGCACCAGGGTTGGCAGCTCCGGGGTGTGCAATTCCTGTGTAGACAGGGACACTCCATCCGCAAACAGTGCTCTGTCTAGGTCATGGCAAGGTAACCTGACAGATAAGATCTCTAAGGAGATGGCGGAGTCCCGCAAGCAGCAATCAGAATGGGCTGCGGGTTTCTCAAAGACGATGGAAGAATTTCTGATCAGGTTAACACCGCCCGCATAAGCAGTTACAAATGAGCGCAAGGCAGTTAAGAGACCTTTCCCCATCTTACCAGAAGGGTCGGAGGAGGAGGGGGGTTGTCTTATGGATACAAAAGAAGGTGAGTTGATTGAAACTACCCTAGATTTCAATTCTCCGGAAGAGGACACGGTAGTCACGGGTCTAGATTCCCTTATTGAAGCGGTAAAGGAGATCCTAAACTTTAAAGTGGAAGAAGTTAAGGTTATTTTTTCAATATTAAATTTTATTATTTTGTAGTTGAACAAAAGTAAACGGGAAAGGGGTACAGAATAGAAAAGAGGGGGGAACGGGTTGGGGGGGGTACACAAACAATTCAACATGCACAATAGAATGTGAAGAAAAATAAGAGAATCCACTAACAAAGGTCCATGTGGGGCTGAATTCATCCAACAACAACTGCATATCAGTTTGTTAAACTAAGTGTCTCTGCTACGCGTATCACACCCGGCGGGCGGCTATGCCAGTAAGTGGTCCATGAAAGCCAGCGAAGAAGAGGACAAGATGTATTGGAGGCATAAGCAACCCCTGCGGTTTCGAATTCACAATGAGACTGTATAGTCTTTTCTATCACAGCTATATAAGGGACTACTGGGGAGCGCCACTGATGGGCGATTAGAAGTTTGGTGGTGATAAGTATGTGACCTAAGATATATCTATCGCCCAGCGACAAGTCACCATAATAGAGGTGTAGAAGAGCCAGTCGGGGGTGTGGAGTTAGGCGGTGGCCCAACACCAAACTTATAAGGTGAAAAACAGAGTTCCAAAGCTGGGCAATCATTGGGCACTCCCAGAAAATATGCAATAAAGTACCAACATTACCACAATTGCGCCAACATAGATTAGGCGTGGAAGGTTGCATCGCATGCAAGCGGGATGGGGTGAAATACATACGGTGGAGGAGTTTATAATATGATTCCATATGTAAGATATATTTAGATATTTTAAAGCATGTTTGGAAGATCGTTTCCCATTCTTCCTCCGAGATGGGGCATCGAAGATCCGTCTCCCATTTCAGTTGAAATGGGGCTTTCTGTAGCGGTTGAGGGTTGATAATATAATTATACCATTTAGTGATACCTCCCCTGCCCTCCCCAGTATCAAGGAAATTCTGAATAAGCTTAGGCAATGGGGATATGATATGGGGGAGCACGAATTCCCGTGAAACCAATGCCTAAGTTGCAAGTATTTATAAAATTCCCTATGCGGTAATGAAAATTTTTCTTGTATCTGAGCAAAAGAAAGCAGGGTGTTATATACCATTACATCGTGGAGGGACAAGATTCCCCTGGATATCCAGGCATCGAATCTCAGATCGGGAATCAGGGAGGCTATGCCCGTCAATGAAAGGGCAGAGGAGGGGAGGATTATACCTGTCCCTCTATGCGCTACTTCCAACCAGGCTTTCCGAGTAGTCTGGACCGTGAGAGATCTGGAGGTTAACATTTTGCCCTCATTTTTCAGGAGCAGCAAGATATCTGTCAGGGGGAGTGGGGAAACAAGCCCCCATTCAAGATGAACCCACGGTTTATGAACAGAGTGTGAGTACCAAGCACTTATTTGTGCAAGTCGGCACGCTAATTGATAGGCATGTATATCTGGATAGGCCAGGCCCCCCTCTCGTTTGGGCCGGATCATCATTTTCCTGGCTAGTCTCGGTTTCCTACCTTTCCATACATAGGAGCTAAGTATAGCATTACATTTGGATAGAGTATTGGGATGGCCCGAAATAGGTACATAAGCCTGGGGAGGATCGTCATCTTCAGTGCAGCTATTCGTCCTAACCATGATACATGTTGCATCATCCAGTCGGAGACCAGGTTGGTGAATTTACGCAATAGTGGGAGATAGTTTGCAGAGATCAGATCATCTAACTTTTGGGTGATATGAATCCCCAGATATTTGAGGCTTCTATCCTGCCAAGAATATGTATAAGCAGCTTTCAGTGCGGATAACAGGGGTGGTGGAAAATTAACAGGAAGTGCTTCTGTTTTGGTATGATTGAGTTTATAATAGGATACTGCTGAATAGTCAGTCAAGAGTGTGTAAAGCTCGCAGAGAGTTAGTGGGATCAGCAAGTGTTAAGAGGATAGCGTCCGCAAAGAGACATATCTTATGCGATTGTCCTAAATAGTCCACGCCTTTAATTAGGGCCGTAGATCTGATTTTTTCAGCTAGTGGCTCTATCGCAAGAGCGAATACAAGCGGGGATAGGGGGCACCCTTGGCGTATACCATTGGTGATCCAAAAGGAAGGAGAAAGGAGTCCATTCGCACACACTCTTGTCGAGGGATTAGAATATAAGGCTAAAATGGAGGTGAGTACTCTGCCATCAAGGCCAAACTTACGTAGCACAGCTTGAAGATATCCCCAGTGAAGGCGATCAAACGCCTTCTCCGTGTCCAATGAAAGCAATAATAAGGGATCGTCTGAAGCGGTGGAGGCGTCCATCACATTTATTACTCGTCTAGTGTTATCAGGGGACTGTCTACCAGGGACAAATCCCACTTGATCACGATGGACGAGAGAGGGAAGAAGAGGGTTGAGTTTGTTGGCCACTAGCTTTGCATATATTTTGAGTTCAGTATTTAGTAATGAAATGGGGCGATAGTTAGGTACCATAGCGGGGTTCTTCCCTGGCTTGGGGAAGGCTACTACACGAGCCTCCAATATTTCTACCGGGAAGTTCCCAACAGATGAAGCATGATTATAGACTAGAATCGGAGTGAGGGAGCTTTTGAAGCATTTATAGAATTTATTGATGAACCCGTCAGGGCCTGGCGCTTTATCTAACGGGAGTGAGTCAGTCACTTGATCAATTTCCGTACGGGACCAGGGCTGGTTTAGAGTTTGTAGAGAGTCAGGGTCAAGTGAGGGGAAGCGTATGTCTTTCAAAAAGGCCGCAATAGAAGCTGGTGTGGGTTGTGGGATAGATGAGTCTTCTTTCAAATTGTAAAGGGTGGAATAGTACGCAGCAAAGGCGTCGGCTATTGCAGACGGGTCTGTTATTTTAAAGTTATTTAAATCGATAATCGATTTCACCCTCTCCTTAGCGGTCTTTCCCCTCAGCTTGCGGGCAAGCATTCTACCAGCCCTATCTCCCTGCACATAAAACTTTTGTCGCAATCGGTAAAGATTTTTGTGGACTTTAGTTAGGGCCATTTTATTTATCTCATCCCTGATACGGATTAGATCGCGATAAATTGTCTTATTTGATGGGTTCGACTTCAGTTGGCTCTCTACATCCTTAAGGCGAGTTTCGAGTTCTATCTGTTGTTCCCGGGAAGTTCTACGAATATAAGCAGCAGCTTGTATAGCCGCTACCCTAACCACCGCTTTGAGGGCACACCAGTGTGTAAATATGGATGTGTCAGCTGGGATATTAGTCTCGATGTATAGGGAGAGCGCTTGTGATATCGATCGTTTGGCTTCCGCATTCGTGAGGAGATAGTCTCCAAGACGCCATAGGGTAGGAGAAGTCCTATTACGTAGAAGATTCCAATGGATAGAGAGGGCAGAGTGGTCGGACCATGATACTGGCAGGATAGAAGCCCTCGATACCTGTTGGAGGGTCCATTTATCTGATATTGCTAGGTCGATCCTAGAGAATGAACCATGTACCGGGGAGAAAAACGAGTAGTCCCTACAGGTCAGATTTTTGGCCCTCCAGACATCGTAGAGATCAGACTCATGTAAGATATTCCGGAAGGAGTGGGAATTATCTCGGAGCGGGCTTGCACTGGAGACAGAGCGGGCCGAGGATCTATCCACTGCGGGATCAGGGGCAACGTTAAAATCCCCCAGCAATAACAATGCACCCGAACGGTGCGTCTGGAGAGTCTTAAAGAATTTCCTAAAGAAGGGTATTTGTTTGGCGTTAGGTGCATACAGTGTAGCTAAAGTGACTGGTTTGTCCTCCAATTTACCTGTCAGGATGAGGTATCTACCTTCCCGATCTGAAATTTGATGTTCTAGAGAAAAATCGCATGCATTAGAAAATAATAAAGCTACCCCCGCTTTTTTCTTTGGGCCGTTGGACATATAGCAGGTGGGAAATTTTCTGTTCATAAGGGAAGGTGGTGATAAAGACATGAAGTGAGTCTCCTGTAAAGCCACTATGTGTGCTTTACATTTCGCAAAATGATTTAGGGCCAGACGACGCTTGTTGGATGAATTAAGACCTTTCACATTCAATGAGAGAACTTTAACCATCAGGCATCTTATGTAACAGTGCTATATACAATCTACAGGCATGAACTGTATAACGAGCTAAACAAGAATACATGTGTACCAAAACTCGGAAAGACAGGGAGAGTGGGAGAAATAGTAAAGGTAGAAAACATAGTAGGCACCGCATGGATGCCAAACAAGGTCGCCTAAAGAGGCAACACATGGGGTCGAGGCGAGGGGAGAACCCCTCCCTCACTCCTATATTAAATAGCATATAACAGCAATATCAGAAAAACGTAGAATAAATGCAAATTCAAATCAAATTCCCAGGCAATGCATGAAGTCATTGCAAGGGCAGGCGAGCCCCGCTCGCTCCCCCAGGAAACTGGGATCGCGAGCGAGAAGCGCCCACAACCGACAATGGTATAAATAGTGAAAGAGCTGAAGACAAAAAAAAATATAGACCGAGCTATCGTGAATGAGATAATAAAAAAGAAAAATGAAAATTCACGAATTGCGTTCAATGGCAGGGTGCACGTTCGCGGCCCACCCCCCAAAGGGGGGGAACCGAGAGCACAGGCCATCCACCGGGAATAGGGTGCACCATATATAGAAAGGGAGCGTGGGAATGAAAAATAGCAAGAACAACCTGGAGGAGGTTGAAAGTAGAAGATGGAAGGTATACCCGAGTAAGAAAAATCATGGAAAAATTAATACAACGTGCACATTCCTAACAAGACTTATAGCTCACAGATATAAGCGGGGATAGTTTGCTCCATAACCACCGAAGGCATTGACCGGGAGAACAGAATAAAGACCTACAACAATGCAGAAACGGGTAAAGAAATCAAGTCCAGCAACAACATAAGACTTGGATGTAGCAGCGGCACCTCAGGAAGGGCCGCCGGCAATTGACCATTCTTGAGCCAATTTGAGGGTCTTGGGAGACTTTGCGGGTGCATCCTCCAATTTCCAAGCGTCCAAAAGTTCAAGGCCAGCCTCCGGCGTAGTTATCACATTTGTAGCGCCGTTCCTTCTAACAAGCAATTTGGTCGGGAATCCCCAGCGATAGGGGATATCAGCTCTCCTCAATGCCGCGGTCACCGGATAGAATGAGCGTCGCATAGCTAGAGTAGCTGCTGAGAGGTCCCCATATACTTGTAGATCCCCCAAGGTGGAGGCCGGTAGATCCGGTCGCATAGCCGCCCATAGAATTTGTTCTTTAATGTGGAAATAGTGCATCCTCATCAAAGTATCCCTTGGAGCGTCCTTTGGGGCATTTTTTGCCTTCGGGAGTCGGTGAATGCAGTCAATTAGGAAATCATCGATGGAGTTGGTAGGGAGGAGGTTCATGAAGAGATCCATCGCGAATTGTTTAAGGTCTGAGTTAGAAACCGTTTCTGGGATGCCGCGGAGTTTTATGTTGTTACGTCGTGACCTATCTTCAAGGTCACAGGTCTTCCGTCGTAGGTCCGCGACCTCAGACTGTAGTTCTTCAAGTTGAGTAATCACCTCATTGTGGGATCTCAAAACCTCTTTGCACTTATTCTCGAGATGATCCGTGCGCTGGCCTATGGCATCGACGGTTTGTTGGCAGCACTGCAGCGCTGTCTTAACTTCCATCGTGATATCATCCTTGAAAGTAGTCAGAAGCTGCCGCATAGATCCCAGCGTGAGAGGTGCAACGTCATCCAGTTGTGAGAGCTTCGACAGGCCCCCACGAGGAATCGTAGACGTGTCATCACACTCCGATAAGGGTTTGGAATGGGAATCTGATATGGGAGACCCTTTCGTACCCTGGGATGCGGGAGATTGTTTGAAGAAAGCAACTGGATGAACCAGGGTCTGGTCTTTCTGGCATTTAGGCGGCATAATACCGGAGGGTGTATCCCACTATAGCGGGCGTGAACGAGACAAATTGGATACAGGAGGACGGACCAAGGAATATCGGTTTGATAGTTGCTAGGATTCGTATCACAACATAAGGAGAAAGGGAGGGGTCAAAACATCACGGTGGTATTTACATCACCTCTGCCCGTAGTGGGGGAGGGCCTCCCAGCATCCCCTACCACTGCGGTGCACTGTCGGAAAGATCAAACACTGGCGCCGATTGGATATATGCACCTAAGATTTTCTGACAGAAAAATCTTAAAGTCCCCTTTAAACTGTATACCAGCTACTACAAGGTGGGAGAATAAACAGGGTGTCTCAGGAGCAGAGAATATCATGAAGTTGTGTGGGGTATGCTGGGAGGGAGCTAAGCCTGGAAAGTGGGGACAAAAATGCACTTAAAGGCTGGAGATTCTTATATATGTAGTATGCCAGGCATTTTGCCAGTGAGCAAGATGGCGTCGCCAGGCTCACTTCCTGTGCTTTGGAAGTGCCAGTGCCAGTACTATTTCTATTTCCTGGGCTCCTGTCCGATGCATTGGTGATCAGTGGTCCCGGCTCCCCCCCGCACAACCAGTCAGCGGAGGTCAGAGAGCAGAGGCAGAGAACAGCGTCCACCGTGGCCGGGTCAGAGGGCGCAGCCGCGCACTCTTTCGCTGTACGGAGCCGCCCAGCGGGTGCTGCAGAGGTCAGTCAGGCCACCGTACAGGGCAGCCAGGTCCGGGGCAAGTGGGGGTGCTTCAGGTGAGGCAGAAGCAGGCCCGGCGCCGTCCGATGCCGCCATGAAGATCCCGTCGCGTCACTTCCAGTCCGGGTCAGCACCCGGCGCGAGTCCCCGGCTCCAGGCAGGAAGGCCGCAACCCGCATGGGCACAGGGGGTACCCGCCGGCTCCGCAGACCCACCTACCCAGTGCAGGGGAGCTTAGCAATCGATCAGTGGGACTCAGGGAGCAGGTAAAAAGGCTGGAGTGGGTGTAATAGCTAATTTCACACTGGAGCTCAGTCCCAGCACTTCTAACCCCTCATACAGCTAAGCCACACACCCCCTTAGGAAGGTTATTAAAGAAGATGATCTTACCAATACCTAATGTGACGACTTTGAAGGGTGCTTCAGATCGTAGGGTTGACACAGCTTTAAAGTTAATTTTTGTAGCAGCAGGTGCAGCACAGAGACCTATGATCATCTGTGCTTGGGTTAACAAGGCCATGGGAGCATGGTCTGGTCGTAATGTACAGGCTATTGAGGAAGAAAATAGTTTGGAAGAGATTACTCAGCTGGCAGAGCACATTCGAGAATCAGCCTCATATATGTGTCAAGCCTCAAAGGATATTTGCAAGATAGCATTACGCATCTCAGCATTAGCCATATCGACCAGAAGGATATTGTGGCTCAGAGAATGGCAGGGAGACTCTGACTCCAAGAAGGCGGTAGAAGCCATCCCCTTTGGAGGGGAGATGTTATTCAGCCCAGAGTTGGACAAGTGGATTTCACAAGCTACAGCAGAAAAATCCACCTTTCTTCCTACTCCTTATACGAGAACCACTCCACAGGTCAGGAGAGGTTATTCGGGACCAGTTTTTAATTAATTTAGATTACATCCCTTTCGAGCCCGAGGAAATGGTTTTGGTGCACAAGCATGTGAAGGCAGAGGAAGAGGTCGCTCACAGGCAACAGCCAGAAAACAGGATAAGCCGGCTGACAAGACCGTGGCATGATGGTGTCCCAGCTCACCTGGGGTCCCCCCTCTGTTAATTAGTTGTACTTCTGATTGCACACCTCCCCCTTTGCCAGCTGATATAGTTGTAGCATTTAAGAGCAATATTATCAAGGTCTGCAGGACTTGGCGTGCTTGCATTTGTTAAGGATGTATTTTAAGGATGAAGTTAGAACCGGAACGGAAAACCATCTCTCCTTTCTCTTACGTCCTAGAGGATGCTGGGGTCCACATTAGTACCATAGGGTATAGATGGGTCCACTAGGAGCCATTGGCACTTTAAGAGTTTGAGTGTGGGCTGGCTCCTCCCTCTATGCCCCTCCTACCAGACTCAGTTTAGAAAATGTGCCCGGAGGAGCCGGTCACAGCTAGGGGAGCTCTCCAGAGTTTCTCTAGTAAAGTTATTTTTTAGAGTTTATTATTTTACAGCCTCCCTGCTTTGTGGGACTAAGAGGGGGAGTAGAGCCACTATCTCCACTGACAGGACACTGAGCTCCTGAGGGGATCAAACGTTCCCCACCACAGGGGATCACTCACCCCGGCAGCATGCCGCCACCCCCTTACAGAGCCAGAAGATCAGTGGCGAGTTAGTCACCGGCCCCCCTTGCAAGCGGGGAGCCGGTGTGAAGATGGCGGCAACAGGGTATGGAGCGCAATACTACCTGCGCTCCTGGGCTCAGCAGTACATAGTGTGGCGCTGTGAGGGGCGCCCTGAGCCAGCGCCTACACCCTACACTGACCTCCAAGCCTGTCAGGGTCCCAGGATTGCTGCAAGCATAATTACTCAGGCCAGTATAATCTCCAGAACACCGGGAAGACAGCTCCATTAAGGGGGTGGAGCTTCTCCTCAGAGCAGACCCAGCAGCGTTCAGCACCATATTCCTGCCTGCAGAAGTGCTGTCAGTGAGAGCTGTCCCTCCAATTCAACTCCAGCTATCTCTTACAGTACCAGGGGGTTGTATAAGGGAAGAGGCTGTGTACAGACTGTGTAACCGATTAAGGTACACAGTCAGTGCTGGTTGGGGGTCTCCCTATACCTTGGAAGCACTGTGTGTGAGTTGGCTCCAATTTCTGTGCGTCTCTTGCCATTCTTGGGGGTGAAACTCTGTCCGTCCTCCCCTGTGTGTGTGTGTGGAGTGTCTGTGGTCTCCATTAAGCTATGTCCAGGGACTCTGTGTCATATGCTGCAGAGGATATGTCCTCTCAGGATGATCCCATTATTGGTTGGGTACAACCAAACCATTAAGTATTTTAACACTCAAGTATATTAAACTTAGGTAACATTTATCACTTAGGTATTTTTACAAGTATCAATATCCAGGATCTAAAGAATCGTGGGATATGAAGCTATGTGCTCGATTTCCTTAACTAGTAAGGAAACCCAACCACTCTTTGCCAATATCACTTGGTTCTGGAATATAAAGTGACACCCCATCAATATATAAACACTTTCTACTGAGTCCGTAGTGTTTCTACACACACCTGTTTCAGCACAAAACGAAATAGCTCTCAATATAAAAGGGCCCTGCCCTTTCTTTTCTATAAATGCCACACACAGACACTCTGAGCATACGTCTTCTGTCGACATGTATACGCTTTTAACTACTTATTCATACAGGTGATGTATTAAACAATATGCCCCTGAAACAGTTTGCCAAATTCTTAATAGTGTCAGTAAAACCTTGTTTATCAATCCAGTGTTTGTTGTTTGCTTCAAATCTCCCTCTGGGAAGTTTGCCCCTTACACAAAGTGTGCCTATTTTTCCTTCCCTAGTACTGACAATTTACTGTGCTGTCCCTTCACGTGTGATTGATCAGTTCACTTTGCAAAATCCTTTGTGGCTGAACCTTTACTTGCACTGCGTAGTATCAAAAACAAAAGTCAGTATATACCTCAACTTAAAAGATTTACTCTTTAAAGCACCACACTTATAGTAATAAGTGTTTTCTAGAGAACTCAGTTTAAAAGACTTAGTCTTGCAAACATCACACTAGTATTAAGTGTTTTCTTAGGAAAATACCTCAGTTTAAAAGATATATCTTCTTTTAAACATTGCACTTATATTATTTAAGTGTTTTCTATATTCATCAACAAAAAAGAATCAAATGAAGCAAACCACTTGGATCCTAATCCTCTGACACAACAAACCAAAATTCTGTCATTACTGACTTGACTTTATCTAGTTTACAAAGACTTCTTAAATCACTGAGTCAAAGGTTTTTTATATATGAATAAGTTACCTTTGTCAATAATGTCTTTAACGTCTACTTCTAATAATGTTAAACCAAGAATACATTTTAAGTGACAAAAAGACTTCGTATGCTTCACTATGAAAAAACTGTTACCGCTCTTACCAAACCTTGTATGTTAAATCTCGGCTGCAGATTCTGGATTTAATAGGCTGAGTATGTGAGTGTTCAGTGTCTTAACTGTACTGGTTAAATGTTTACAATCAGTAGAATTTCCTTCACTAACTATAACTGTGGAACCAAGGGGTATATAATAGGTAATTTATCAAGACAATACGGAAATTTATCACCAATACATTTTTCTATCACCGCCTTATCAACATGCCATCCCACAAATTCTGCAAAGACTGTCTAAAGGTTCCCTAAAAAACTGAAATCACTATTTTGCAACATACCTTTGAATTCACAATAATCAGATTCAACTGCAGGATCATACCACAACAATACTGAACATTTGCAGTTATGACACGTCATTTAAAAATAAAACCAAATTTTTTCCTTGCAAAAGTGAAACTGAAACTTACAGTAGAACTTTAAAATAAACCCACGTTTCCATTGCAACAGTGAAACTAAAACTTATAACTTTATCAGCGCACACAGAAAAAGAATGAATGTTTTTCAAACAGACAATTGGGCCCAAATGATCGAGTATTGCTTACCTAATCAGATGAACAGACCAGAGGACTGTATACAAGTACTGACAGAGTAATCAGGTTGATATATATGATATATAATAATCAATCTTCAGATTACTTACCTGGGTATATCAGTAGTTGCACACATTCAGCAGTCGCGTCGTCATCTGATATGGATAAGCTCATCGATTCCGGAACAAGAGCACCCATGTAACTGTCAGAGATAAACCTCCTTATATCAATCCTTTCAATTGTCTGTATAATACCATTTGTTTACAAATCAATTGGGAATCCCAGGAAGCAGACAACACACGCAGTTATGTCCACAAAATGAGACTGAAGCTACTTTATTCAGCATGACATTATATAGCAGAAAGTTACTTTCATGAAAAACTGATATACGTCACAAAGTATAACAAAATGCATCTCTTCCCAGAAACACCCTCTAGCTAACCCCCTCCATTGTGTCCTTCAAGAGAAGTCTAAACACAGGGTAAATGTCTAATAACATTTTCAAGACTTATAGCTCAGACCTTGCTTTGCACAGAACGTACTAACTGTGAAATGTCAGCATTATTATGATTTCTCCAGCAAAGCATACTTCATCTTCACTACATCATGGCTGCTACTTAACAAAATGGCTCAATACATCTATCTTCCTCAGTAGCCGAGTTACAGTTGGGTGTGTGAGGGTTGCGAAACAGCTGGTTGTTTGTTTTTTTCTAAAAAAAAAATTATATATATATATATATATATATATTATATTTAAGTTCCAGCCAGGTGAATCCAATATACCTTTGCTTCCATCAGCCATCACGGGGTCTTTCTCTTCCAATTTAAAATGGTGAAAGCACTGTGGTCTAGGACGGGGTTTAGTCAACATGTCTAGAGCACCAACCAAGACCTCTAAGACCTATTATGTTTGCACAAAATGTAACAAGAAGAGCACCAGGGTTGGCAGCTCTGGGGTGTGCAATTCCTGTGTAGACAGGGACACTCCACCTGCAAACAGTGCTCTGTCTAGGTCATGGCAAGGTAACCTGACAGATAAGATCTCTAAGGAGATGGCGGAGTCCCGCAAGCAGCAATCAGAATGGGCTGCGGGTTTCTCAAAGACGATGGAAGAATTTCTGATCAGGTTAACACCGCCCGCATAAGCAGTTACAAATGTGCGCAAGGCAGTTAAGAGACCTTTCCCCATCTTACCAGAAGGGTCGGAGGAGGAGGGGGGTTGTCTTATGGATACAAAAGATGGTGAGTTGATTGAAACTACCCTAGATGTCAATTCTCCGGAAGAGGACACGGCAGTCACGGGTCTAGATTCCCTTATTGAAGCGGTAAAGGAGATTCTAAACTTTAAAGTGGAAGAAGTTAAGGAGCCAGAGGATTTTGAATTATTCGAATCCCATAAACCGCTCTCAGCAGTGTTTCCCATTCCTAAATCTCTCCAAACTCAGATGGAGGAAGCTTGGAAGCAGCCTGATAAACGCTTTCAATTTCCAAAGAGGTTTCAAGTAAATTACCCTTTCCCAAAAGGTGTAATAGCAAAATGGGAGACCCACCAGTGATGGATGCTTCCTTAGGAAGGTTATCAAAGAAGATGATATTACCAATACCTAATGTGACGACTTTGAAGGGTGCTTCAAATCGTAAGGTTGACACAGCTTTAAAGTAAATTTTTGTAGCAGCAGGTGCAGCACAGAGACCTATGATCATCTGTGCTTGGGTTAACAAGGCCATGGGAGTATGGTCTGGTCGTATTGTACAGGCTATTGAGGAGGAAAATAGTTTGGAAGAGATTACTCAGCTGGCAGAGCACATTCGAGAATCAGCCTCATAAATGTGTCAAGCTTCAAAGGATATTAGCACGATAGCATTACGCATCTCAGCATTAGCCATATCGACCAAAAAAATGTTGTGGCTCAGAGAATGGCAGGGAGACTCTGACTCCAAGAAGGCGGTAGAAGCCATCCCCTTTGGAGGGGAGATGTTATTCAGCCCAGAGTTGGACAAGTGGATTTCACAAGCTATGGCAGAAAAATCCACCTTTCTTCCTACTCCTTATACGAGAACCGCTCCACAGGTCAGGAGAAGTTATTTGGGACCAGTTTTTAATTCATTTAGATTACATCCCTTTCGAGCCCGAGGAAATGGTTTTGGTGCACAAGCACGTGAAGGCAGAGGGAGAGGTCGCTCACAGGCAACAGCCAGAAAACAAAATAAGCCGACTGACAAGACCGTGGCATGATGGTGTCCCAGCTCACCTGGGGTCCCCCCTCTGTTAATTAGCTGTACTTCAGATTGCACACCTCCCCCTTTGCCAGCTGATATAGTTGTAGCATTTAAGAGCAATATTATCAAGGCCTGCAGGACTTGGCCTGCTTGCATTTGTTAAGGATGTATTTTAAGGATGAAGTTAGAACCGGAACGGAAAACCATCTCTCCTTTCTCTTATGTCCTAGAGGATGCTGGGGTCCAAATTAGTACCATGGGGTATAGATGGGTCCACTAGGAGCCATTGGCACTTTAAGAGTTTGAGTGTGGGCTGGCTCCTCCCTCTATGCCCCTCCTACCAGACTCAGTTTAGAAAATGTGCCCGGAGGAGCCGGTCACAGCTAGGGGAGCTCTCCAGAGTTTCTCTAGTAAAGTTATGTTTTAGAGTTTAATATTTTACAGCCTCCCTGCTTTGTGGGACTAAGAGGGGGAGTAGAGCCACTATCTCCACTGACCGGACACTGAGCTCCTGAGGGGATCAAATGTTCCCCCGCCACAGGGGATCGCTCACCCCGGCAGCATGCCGCCACCCCCTTAGAGCCAGAAGATCAGTGGCGAGTTAGTCACCGGCCCCCCTTGCAAGCGGGGAGCCGGTGTGAAGATGGCGGCAACAGGGTATGGAGCGCAGTACTACCTCTGCTCCTGGGCTCAGCAGTACATAGTGTGGCGCTGTGAGGGGCGCCCTGAGCCAGCGCCTACACCCTACACTGACCTCCATGACTGTCAGGGTCCCAGGATTGCTGCAAGCATAATTCCTCAGGCCAGTATAATCTCCAGAACACCGGAAAGACAGCGCCATTAAGGGGGTGGAGCTTCTCCTCAGAGCAGACCCAGCAGCGTTCAGCACCATTTTCCTGCCTGCAGAAGTGCTGTCAGTGAGAGCTGTCCCTCCAATTCAACTCCAGCTATCTCTTACAGTACCAGGGGGTTGAAAAAGGGGGGAGGCTGTATACAGACTGTGTAACCTATTAAGGTACACAGTCAGCGCTGGTTGGGGGTTTCCATATACCTTGGAAGCACTGTGTGTGAGTTGGCTCCAATTTCTGTGCGTCTCTTGCCATTCTTGGGGGTGAAACTCTGTCCGTCCTCCCCTGTGTGTGTGTGTGGAGTGTCTGTGGTCTCCATTAAGCTATGTCCAGGGACTCTGTGTCATATGCTGCAAAGGATATGTCCTCTCAGGATGATCCCATTACATGTAATCAGGATTGCACTGTTTTAGCACAGATACCAGCAAGGGAGCCTGAATGGTTATCCTCCATTAAATTTATGATTTCTCAGATCTCTACTAGGGTTGCACAGAATGAATCTGAAACTCAGGTTTTACAGAACTCTATGGCAGTCTGGTCCGGTTCTGTTACCTCAGGGCTTCCCCACTGTATGTTCCCACAAACGTTCTCTTGCACAGATTATGCAAGATAACACGGATACCGATTCTGCACTGCAGACGGTGATGGGGATGTGTTGTGGGGGGCGGCATCTCTTGCAAAAGTTGATGATAGAGGCCATTAGAGATGTGTTGAATATTACTGATACAACACCTGAGCAGGTTGAGGAGGCTTACTTCACTGACAATAAGAAAGCCTCGCTAACCTTCCCTGCATTAAAGGAATAAAATGCTATGTTTGAGAAAGCATGGGAAAACCCAGAGAAAAAATTCAAGATCCATAGAAGGGTTCTGGTGGCTTTCCCCTTCCCTGCGGAGGATAGGAAAAAATGGGAAAACCCGCCCATAGTTGATGCATCTGTATCCAGACTCTCAAAAAAGGTGTTTTTACCTGTTCCAGGATCTACCGCCTTGAAAGAGCCAGCTGATCGCAAAATTGATACTACACTCAACTCCATATACATGGCTTCAGGGGCGATACTACATCCCACTATTGCTAGTGCATAGATTTCCAAAGCTATAGTAAAGTGGTCAGGCACGTTACTTGAGGTTATGGATACAATGGATAAAAGTGATGTTGAATTGTTTTTACGTAACATTGATGATTCTGCAGGATTTATGGTGGAATCCATGAAAGACCTGGGTTCCATGGCTGCAGGGATATCTTCCATGTCTGTCTCAGCTCGTAGGGGACTTTGGCTGCGCCAGCGGTCTGCCAATGCGAAATCCAGGAAAGGTGTGGAGACCCTACCCTACACAGGTCAGGCTTTCTATGGGGAAGCTTTGGATGCGTGGATTTTTATGGCTACAGCGGGTACATCTCCTTTTCTTCCCTCAGCTGCACCTGCCACGAAGAAATCCTTTTCTTCAGCTGCATCACAGCCCTTTCGGACTGCCAACCCAAGAAAGGCCAAGCCATCCAGAAGTTGGTGGAGGCACAGGTTATTGTACCAGTCCTACCACATATACAAAACAAAGGTTACTATTCAAACCTTTTCGTGGTACCGGAACCGGATGGTTCGGTCAGACCCGTTCTGAATTTAAAATCGCTAAACCCCTTCCTGAGGGAGTTCAAGTTCAAAATGGAGTCTCTAAGGGCGATGATATCAGGTTTAGAAGAGGGGGAATTCCTGGTATCCCTGGATATCAAGGATGCCTACCTCCATTTTCCGATTTGGCCGCTGCATCAAGCTTATCTCCGATTCGCACTGTTGGACTGTCATTTCCAATTCCAGGCCCTACCATTTGGCCTTTCCACAGCACCGAGGGTATTCACCAAGGTGATGGCAGAGATGATGGTTTTCCTTCGCAGACAGGGGATGAACATAATTCCATATCTGGATGATCTGCTGATAAAGGCATCGTCCAAGGAGAAGCTGTTACAGTCCATTGTTCTCATGACCCATCTACTCAGAGAACACGGTTGGATCCTGAATCTTCCAAAATCACATTTGGAACCAACCAGGAGGTTGTCCTTTCTGGGAATGATCCTCGACATGGAAGTGCAGAGGGTGTTTCTTCCAGAGGAAAAAGTGTTGGTGATACAAACAATGATCCTGGGTGTCCTGAAGCCAGCCCAATTGTCGGTTCATCAGTGCATTCGCCTTCTGGGGAAGATCGTGGTCTCTTACGAGGCTCTGCAGTACTGGAGGTTTCATACACAGTCCTTCCAGCTGGACCTCCTGGACAAGTGGTCAGGATCTCATCTTCACATACACCAGAGAATATGTCTGTCGCCAAAAGGCCAGGATTTCACTCCTCTGGTGGCTACAATTACCTCATCTTCTGAAGGGCAGCAGGTTCGAGATTCATACCTGGATCCATCTGACCACGGATGCTGGGCCGCAGCCACTCAAGGGGTAACCTTCCAAGGAAGGTGGTCAAGTCTGGAAGCCGGCCTGCCTATAAACATTCTGGAACTATGAGCCATCTTCAATGGTCTTCTCCAAGCGGCCCATCTTTTAAGAAATCAAGCCATTCAAGTGCAGTCGGACAATGTAATGACAGTGGCTTACATAAACCGACAGGGCGGAATGAAGAGCAGAGCTGCAATGTCAGAGGTAACAAGAATCATCCTCTGGGCAGAAAAACACGCGTTGGCGCTGTCAGCAATCTTCATAGTGACTCCTTGGATATTCCAGTCGGTGTACGTGTTTCCACCACTTCCACTCATTCCAAGAGTTCTAAAGGTCATAAGGAGATCAAGAGTTTAAGCGATCCTCATTGCTCCAGACTGGCCAAGAAGGGCTTGGTACGCGGATCTTCCGAAAATACTGCTAGAAGAGCCAAGGCCTCTTCCTCTTCAGGAGGACCTGCTACAGCAGGGGCCGTTCACCTATCAAGACTTACCACGGCTACGTTTGACGGCATGGAGAATGAACGCCAGATACTAGCTCGGAAGGGCATTTCGAACAAGGTTATACAGGCTAGGAAAGGAGTAACGTCTAAACATTACCATCGTATTTGGAAAAAATATGTATATTGGTGTGCGTCCAAGAAGTTTCCTACGGTGGAGTTTCAACTGAGACGGGTTCTCCTCTTCCTGCAAGCAGGTGTGGATATGGGCCTAAGGTTAGGATCCATAAAGGTCCGGATTTCGGCTCTATCCATTTTCTTCCAGAAACAATTGGCTGCCCTTCCTGAGGTTCAGACTTTTTTGAAAGGAGTTCTGCACATCCAACCTCCCTTTGTACCACCTATGGCGCCATGGGATCTTAACGTGGTGTTGCAGTTCCTTCAGTCGGACTGGTTTGAGCCCCTACAGGAGGTTGAGGTCAAGTTTCTCACATGGAAGGCTTTCACTTTGTTGGCCTGAGCTTCTACTAGACGAGTGTCGGAGTTGGGGGCTTTGTCATGTAAAAGCCCCTACTTGATCTTCCATGAAGACAGAGTTATGCTCTGGACGTGGCAGCAGTTCCTTCCGAAGGTGGTGTCAGCATTTCATATCAACCAACCTATTGTGGTGCCAGTTGCGACTGACTCCTCAATCCTTAGATGTTGTAAGGGCTCTAAAGATCTATGGGGGTCATTCCGAGTTGATCGCTAGCAGCCGTTGTTTGCAGCGCAGCAATCAGGCTAAAAATCGGCATTTCTGCACATGCGTATGCACCACAATGTGCACGCGCAACGTACGGATACAAAGTCCTTTGTGGTTTTGCACAGGTTCTAGCGAAGCTTTCAGTCACACGGCAGAACGCAGGAATATTAACATGAAGTGGGCGTTTCTGGGTGGCAACCGACTGTTTTTAGGGAGTGCTTAGAAAAATGCAGGCGTGTCGGGGGAAAACGCAGGCATGGCTTGGCGAACGCTGGGTGGGTGTGTCATGTCAAAAGCCGTCCCTCCATCGTTAAAATCAATGCACACGAAGAGTAACTACACGGCTGGTCTTGTTTTGCACAAATTATTTTGCAGGCACTCTGCTGCACAAGCGTTTGCACTTCTGCAAAGCGGTGGACGGCGACAATGCGTTTGGTGGGTGGCGACAATGCATTTGCACGGCTGCTAATAGTAGCTAGCGAGCGAACAACTCGGAATGAGGGCCAATGTGAGGAGGACTGCTCGTCACAGAAAATCGGACTCTATGTTTGTCCTGTATGATCCCAAGAAAATTGGTTGTCCTGCTTCTAAGCAGATGATCTCTCGCTGGATCAGGTTCACTATCCAGCATGCGTATGTCCTACGTCTGTTAAGGCCCACTCTACTCGTAAGGTGGATTCTTCCTGGGTGGCTGCCCGTGGTGTCTTGGCTTTACAACTCTGCCGAGCGGCTACTTGGTCTGGGTCGAACATGTTTGCAAAGTTCTACAAGTTCGATACTTTGGCCTCTGCGGACCTAAAGTTCAGTCAATCAGTTCTGCAGGAGCCTCCGCACTCTCCCTCCCATTCTGGGAGCTTTGGTACATCCCCATGGTACTAATGTGGACTCCAGCATCCTCTAGGACAGAAGAGAAAATAGGATTTTAATTACCTACCGGTAAATCCTTTTCTCATAGTCCGTAGAGGAGGCTGGGCGCCCGCCCAGCGCTTCGTTTTACTGCAATGGTTATCTGGTTCAGTACAACTTTGTTTTTAGTTGAGTACTGCATTGTTACTTGGTAAGTAATGTTTCAGCGGTTGCTGAGTTTCAAGCTAGTTAGCTTGGTTTGCCATGTATGTGTGAGCTGGTATGAATCTTGCCACTATCTGTGTATAATCCTTCTCTCAAAGATGTCCGTCTCCTCGGGCACAGTTTCTAGACTGAGTCTGGTAGGAGGGGCACAGAGGGAGGAGCCAGCCCACACTCTCAAACTTTAAAGTGCCAATGGCTCCTAGTGGACCAGTCTATACCCCATGGTACTAATGTGGACCCCAGCATCCTCTACGGACTACGAGAAAAGGATTTACCGGTTGGTAATTAAAATCCTATTTTCTTCACAGGTAAAAACACCATCCTCATGCTTGTATATCTGAGTCTATCATCTCTCTCTGGCTACACTTTTCACACCCCAAGAAAGTTTGTCTGCAACTGCCTGTGATCTTTCTTCAATGCAAAATCCCCTTTGTTAATTAGCTGAACTTCTGATTGCACACCTCCTCCTTTGCCAGCTGATATAGGGGGTCATTCCGAGTTGCTCGCTATTTTTTTCGTTCGCACAAGGTATACGCAAAATTGCGAACACGTTGCACAATAGCGAATATACGCCCCCAACGTATTTTTGCTATTTCGTACGCAGTATTACACAAAGTAGGCGTATGCCAAATGACATCGCAATAGTGCGATCCCATCTCATTACCATAAACACCATCATAAAAATCCAAACTTCTCATAGATTTACACAATCTTCGCAAAATTGCACACGCTATGTACTTTTGCTAAAAAAACACAGCAATATGGCCCTCATTCCGAGTTGATCGCTCGGTATTTTTCATCGCATCGCAATGAAAATCCGCTTAGTACGCATGCGCAATGTTCGCACTGCGACTGCGCCAAGTAACTTTGCTATGTAGAAAGTAATTTTACTCACGGCTTTTTCATCGCTCCGGCGAACGTAATGTGATTGACAGGAAATGGGTGTTACTGGGCGGAAACACGGCGTTTCAGGGGCGTGTGGCTGAAAACGCTACCGTTTCCGGAAAAAACGCAGGAGTGGCCGGAGAAACGGTGGGAGTGCCTGGGCGAACGCTGGGTGTGTTTGTGACGTCAACCAGGAACGACAAGCACTGAACTGATCGCACAGGCAGAGTAAGTCTGGAGCTACTCTGAAACTGCTAAGTAGTTAGTAATCGCAATATTGCGAATACATCGGTCGCAATTTTAAGAAGCTAAGATTCACTCCCAGTAGGCGGCGGCTTAGCGTGTGTAACTCTGCTAAATTCGCCTTGCGACCGATCAACTCGGAATGAGGGCCCATGTTTTTTAAGTTTAATTTCAACACCTTTCAGTTCAAACTCTTCAAGCCTTCCTCAATTACGATTCCAATTAGTGTAATGAATGATAATGGTCATGACCAATTAAGTCTTCAAAGAATACCTGACACTTTGTAGGCATAATTGCCCATTAACATGTTGTTATTAAAATAAGTGAAATAGATGTGGAAACTGTGCCTGGCCTAATGTTAAATTGCTGCTTTTTGTGTAGAGGTGTAGTGTGTGAATAAATGTGTTTACATGTTTTTCTAAACAATAAGCTCCTGTCAATGTTTAAGGTAACCAATTTCTGCTAGCCAATCTGCTGTTCCTTTATTGCATTAATAAAAACAACACCCGCTTAACTTGAAAAAATGTTTTTATTTTTTATCAAACAAATTTTTTTTTTGTTAATTTAATTTTTTTGAAACAAATAACTTTTTTTCTTTTGCTTTATAAATTTTTTTTCGAGATTTTCGACATCTGCCAGCAAGGCTTCCAAATTTCTTTTGAGGCTGGCCAGAATGCCCGCAAAAGTTGTGGCAAGAGGCAAAATAAACATTACTAACTGACTCACATTACCTATTATACAAGCAAGGCACAAAGCACACTTTAATGGCAAAGTGACTACATCATGGATGTTTTAATGATAAAACAGTAGCAGACCAACACACAAGCATGCTCAGCAATGTTTTTTTTTTTTTTAAATAAAACATGTTAAAAGTGTACCACACCATGCTGGGATTCATTCACATCTGGAGTGACCCAGACTTGTCTTTTTGGGGGTTGGCCCTGCATCATCACACTGCATCTCAACATCTTCAGAAGGACTACATATCCTAGCATGCCCACTCTCCCTGAAAGCCTGCCTTACTACATAAGGTGAAACAGGTCTTGTTTTTTGTTAATCAACATTTTTGAAGTGACACTTTAACAACACATGTCCCCAGACTTGAACTGTCACACAGGGGTACAGGGGAAAGCACCAGTGGGCCAAATTTCATGCATGAGCAGCCTAAGGATCAGGTTCCAGACTGTGGTCTTGCCTGTTGCATTTTGCTGGGCCTAAACATTGTCGACCCACACACTGTCGATCTAATGATCAACACCCCTTACATGTGACACTGTATATTTTATGATTGTTTTTGAAACACACTCTTGTCAGGGGTGGTCTTCAGTATGCTGACTGACGGGATCCCGGCGCACAGTATACCGGCGCCGGGATCCCGACAGCCGGCATACCGACACTTATTCTCCCTCGTGGGGGTCCACGACCCCCCTGGAGGGAGAATAAAATAGTGTGGCGCACGTAGCGCGCCACTGTGCCCGTAGCGTGGCGAGCGCAGCGAGCCCGCAAGGGGCTCATTTGCGCTCGCCACACTGTCGGTAAGCCGGCGGTCGGGCTCCCGGCGCCGGTATGCTGGTCGCCGGGAGCCCGACCGCCGGCATATCGTAGTGAACCCCTTGTTAGGCAGTCATTTTGTAGTTAGCTTTGGATGGACGTCAGCCTCTGTTGGTCGACATGTGCTAATTCTAAATGTCACAAGAACAACATGTTATGTATGGATACATGACAAAAGTGTAACTTTATTTTCACTTCATGCAGCACGTGTACTCCAATTGCAATGGAGTAGTGTAGCAACTCACCTTGTCCTAAGCCTGGCAAACAAAGTGAAGCATGTGAGTTGACTGTGCAAATATTGGCATACCCAGGCACAAGTTAAAAAGGACAACAACATACCAAAATACCCTCACGTCTAACTTTTTCGCAGACAACCTAGCACATAAAAACCCTGTTGCCCTGGCAACCCTGTCGACCTAATAAAGTGTCGACCTAGAGTGGACAGCCTAAACATTGCAGACATAGACACTGCCCCAGCACAACACTGCATGTAATTGACATTGAAGTTAAAGCAGGTAACAAATAAATTCTAAATGTGTCAAAACTTACTCTCATCTGCCACACGCCCAGCACCCTCAAAAACCTCAGGGGCCTCTGCTGCCCATTCACTGGGTGGGGATTGGAAAGGATGCTGGATAGGGGAAGGAGGCTGGATTGGGGAAGGAGGCTGGAAGGGTGAGCTGCTTAGAGAGGGTGGGTCTGATTGAGAGGGGGAGGGGGGCGGAGGGGTGGTTTGGGCCAGAGAGGGGGAGGGGGGGCAGAGAAGGGGAGGGGGGCAGAGAGGTGGTTTGGGCCAGAGAGAGGGGGAGGGGGGCAGAGAGGGTGGTTGGGCCAGAGAGGGGGAGGGGGTTTGAGAGGGGGTTGTGAAAGAGAGGGGGAGGGGGTTCAAGAGGGGGGTTGTGACAGAGAGGGGGAGGGGGTTCGAGAGGGGGGTTGTAAAAGAGAGATGGGAGGGGTTCGAGAGGGGGAGGTTGGGGATGAGGAAGGGGAAGCATGTTGTTGGGGTTCAGGGTGTGGTTGGGGTGAGGGAGTTTGTGGTGGGGCGGAGGCTGGATATGATGCCGCAGCTATCCGTCCTTGGCATTGTGCTTGCCCTAGAATCACATATTTAAATATTAAAAACATAATTATAACAATATCCATGTGCATTTAAAAAAACACATTGTTGGGGGCGTGGCTTGAGGCCTGACTGAGAGGAAGTGTAATCAGAGAGCTCCTGCTGGATTAAACCCATATAACCCCTGAAAATAGCTTTTACCCCACCTGCCTCTCCCCCATACCAACCCACAATTGCCCCTGTTGACTAGAGCACTTAGGGAGTGAGCTGCGGAGCCGGAGCACGGGCTTGCCCTGTGCTTGCGGGTTGCGGCCTTCCCAGTGAGGTGAAGCCGGGGCCTAAATTTGTTAACATCCCCGCCCGGGATCGCCCGCCGCCCGGCCACCAAAGCGCTGCTCCCCAGCCTTCCCCGCTTCCACGCCGAGTACCCCTTACCTGGGGGGCCCTGACAGAGCTGCAGAGACACAGATAAGTGTCCCTGAAAGAGCGGGGCCGGAGCCGAACGAACTCGAGGAGCTCTGTAGGCGGCCATATTGGATGTGGCGCCTGACGGAACTCAGGCGCTACACCACTACACAACGCCTGCTGACCGTGGAGGAGAACAGGGGGGGGGCGAGCGGAGGTCGCTGAGAGGCCTGGGGACACCCAACAATAAACAAACGCCTGGGGGCAAAACTAGGAAAGTTCATAAAAGGGCACTCCACTCACTTTTGACGGCGGCCATCTTGGAGGTGGCAGAACAGGCCCATCTTACCTTATATGCACTATGCTGCCCCTACAGGAGCTGTGAGGAAACGATCTTCCTATTTTAACAGGGAATTAATTTAAAACCTCAACCCCGCAGCTGCTGTTTCTTATCTCCTACACTACATCCCATACAACCACGGAAAAGTGTATGGTGAATCAGGACGCTCTCCCGTGGACTCCTCTCACTGTTTTCACAGATTAATAGGACCTAAGTCCTATAAATGATGTAATTTCACGGAAGCCTGACTTCCCCCCCACCCGGACCAACTGTTGAATACGTAACATCCAGGTGGACCATTCTTGTTATCACTCCTTAACAGGACGTTCTCCGTTCACCAGATATTATGAGCAGAGCGAACACCAGAGCAAAAAAATCAGGAACTACACAAGATATCTCAACACTTCTCACGCCGGGAAAAACCGTCAGAAACTTCATCTCCAACCTCACCGATGCCTACACCCATCATGGACCAGACGGACGCACCCTCAACTAAGGCGGACATTCAATCCCTCCAGAACATGATACTAGACCTTAAAAATGTATTTACGACAGCTCTCCAGACAGCGATTGGAGAATTAAAATCTGATATGGCGACACTAGACTCTCGCACAACCGTGCTAGAAGCACGGGTGGATCACAAACAAAATTTTCATAAACAAGTAGGTGAAGACATGAGCTACCTATCCAGCGAACTGGAACTTCTTAAGGATAAAGTCGAGGATAGTGAAAATCGCGAAAGACGGAACAATTTGCGTATACGCAATGTCCCTGAATCTATCACAGCCTCCGAACTGGAACCATACTACCAACGCTTGTTTATACACCTGGTCCCGTCACTTTCAAATTCTGCCATCTCGATAGAAAGAGCTCATCGCGCCCTGAGATCTAAACCGAAAGACTCGGAGCCTCCCCGCGATGTTATCCTCCGATTTCTGTCCTTCAAGATTAAGAATAGTATCACTCTGGCGTGCAGAAATTCAACCTCAATCTTATTTGAAGACTCCCGGCTTCAGATCTATCAAGACCTGTCACCGGTGACCATTGCTAAACGACGCGATTTACGCGCTGTTACCTCCACATTACGTGACAATGGATATAAATATCGCTGGGGATTCCCTTTCCGCCTCATTGTGGAGATTGATGGCAAAATCCACACGATTCGCTCTCCTGATGACGGAGACAAATTGCTTCGAAAGTTGCAGCTGTCTCCAGCTGCTACCTCATAGACATGAAGTTCCTTTCGTTTAATTTCAATGTTTTAGTAACGTTTAATATACTCGATGTTATTCTCATTCTTGCTCAAATGCTATGTAAGCTTTGTTATAGGTCCCGCTCCACACACTAATGTCCATTTATTTTCTTTTTAGAAGGTTCTTGCTGGCGGACATTTATACCTCATGTAATGTTATGTTGCTATCTCGCTGGGCTGGTCGGCGGCTTGGAGACATTGCCATAAAGAATGAATATTGGATTGAATCCTTTCCCGATATCATGAGGGCTGTCTCGGACCGCCGACCTGTCCGGCGATCTTACCACTTGCTCTATTGTTATCACTAATTTGATACTATTTGTTATATGATCAGTCATGTTATAGTGCTCTATATTAGGGAATATTCCGTCCCTGAGGTATAAATAGAACTTAGTTTGCTACAAGACGGTCCGCCCATTCTGTATATTAATGGTTTCGGGTGGGGGGCGTCAGTGCTCTATCTTGATACCTCCTCCCCCGAATTTTAGGGATTAAAGTTATTATCAAGCATAGAGGGTCAACACCCTCGTCTGTTATATTGCATTTGTATCCCACCAGTGAGCACCCATCTTTCTTTTCTTTGAGAGCTCAAACTTGGCAGCCGAGTATCCAGCCTGCTGGATACTACGTCTGCTTTATTCTTTTTTGTTTCTCTTTCTTCTGTTTCCCTCCTCTCTTAGACCCCGATTGCAGTACGCATAGTCCGGGTCCCTAGGGATTTCCAGCGAATTACTCCCTCTTCAGTTTCAATCATGCCGCTAAAATGCCTGTCCATTAACGTTAAAGGGCTGAACACTCCCCAGAAACGCTCTCATCTCCACAGATCTCTCAAAGCATTAAAGGGTGACGTGATTTTCTTACAGGAGACACACTTGAAATCGGACTCCAATCCCTCCCTGACATCTAAACAATTTCCTATGGCCTGGTATTCCAATCATACAGCAAAAAAAACATGGGGTGGCTATCTTAATAAGGGGGTCCATTCCTTTCCAACTCATAGACTGTAAACACAACAATGAAGGTCGTTATGTAATGGTGAGGGGAAAAATCGGACACGAGGAGGTTACCTTGGCTAATTTGTACTCTCCAAACACTGCCCAATCCAAATTCTTTCACAAGTTTTTCCATGACCTCTACTCATATAGACGAGGCAAAGTACTTGTTGGTGGAGATTTCAATATGGCTCTCACGGGAATGGACAGGTCCGGCCCCTTGCGTAGTAGTCAAACCCCGAATTCCTCCGCATTACACAGGGGCATGGCCGAGGCTGGTTTGTTCGACGTCTGGCGATTTCTTAACCCGACCACCAGGGACTATACTTTCTACTCCAATTCGCACGATGTGTACTCCCGCATTGATTTGTTCTTGAGTTGTGCACCTCTCTCCCGCACCGCTCGCTTTTCTTCGATAGTCCCACTTACCTGGACTGACCATGCGGCTTTAACCGCGACATTTGACATTTTTGATATACCTGACGGCAGACCGACATGGAGACTAAACGAGACGCTGTTGAAGATCCCTAAGTTTCAGGACTTAATTAAAACAGAGCTTAGAGAATATTTTACGACTAACGTAGAGGGTGACTGCAGTATAGCTACTATATGGGAAGCCCATAAGGCGGTCATCAGAGGATCCATTATCCAATTTGCATCCCGCCGTAAGAGAAACCGCGAAAACCAAATTGCCCTATTAACGGATAATATTGCAACATTGGATCAGGAACATAAACGCACACGCTCTAAAAAAACTCTAGCCGAACTTTCTAAAGCACGCGATGACCTACAATCTCTGGCGGAGAATATTGAGCGCTCGCTTCGATGGGCTAATCAATCGTTTTACGATAAAAGTAACAAGGCACATACTTTATTAGCTAACCAACTACGTGCCAAAAAGGCTAACCAATGCATCCATACTATCAGACAACCTTCAGGCAACATTACCTACGACCCCAAAAAAATTAATAGTATCTTTTTTGACTATTACAGGACACTCTATAACCTTGATCCCCCGTCCGACCCCCTAGCACAAGCCGACCAGACACAACAGTATTTAGATTCATGTGCTCTTCCTCGTATAGACGAGGCAACTAACTCTACTCTCAATACTGATATTTCTGTTGAGGAAATTGAAGCGGCACTGAAAACCCAGAAACCCTCCAAAGCACCTGGCCCGGATGGCTATCCGATGGTGTATTACAAGACCTTCGCCCCTCAACTCGTCCCTCATATGGTCTCCCTATTTAATAAAATATTACGAGGCGCGCCCTTTCATACCGACTCCACGACATCCCGCATTATTGTAATTCCGAAGCCCGGAAAAGATCCCTTGCATTGCACAAATTACAGACCCATATCTTTGATAAACACCGACCTCAAACTTTTTGCCAAAATATTAGCAACCCGCCTGAATGCTGTGTTGCCATCATTAATAGACCCTGACCAAGTGGGATTTATCCCTGGCCGTCAGGCCTCGGACAACACCAGACGCACCATTAATTTGATTCACCAAATAAACTTGACAAAAACACAAGCGATTGCCTTGGCGCTAGACGCCGAAAAAGCATTTGATCGCATTTCCTGGCCTTTTTTGTTTTCTACCTTATCAACGTTTGGCCTCAACGGACATTTCATCACTGCAATAGAGGCCCTCTATTCCAACCCTACATCTATGGTCCTGACCAATGGACTGAGTTCACCTCGATTTAGTTTGAAGAATGGTACTCGTCAGGGCTGCCCTCTCTCGCCCCTACTTTTTGCTCTATGCATCGAACCTCTCGCGGCCCGTATTAGACTTAATGCAGACATTGGGGGGATTACAGTGGGGCAGAAATCATACAAAATATCTTTATTTGCAGACGACGTGCTCCTGACCTTATCTAACCCTTTGATTTCTCTTCCTAATCTACAAAAAGAATTACTCCTATATGGAACCCTCTCTGGTTATAAAATAAACCACACCAAATCTGAGGCCCTCACATTTAATATCCCATCCCAAACCCATTTGATTCTAACCTCATCTTTCCCTTTTCTTTGGAGACCCTCGGCTATCAAATACCTCGGCATATTCATTACTAAATCCTATACCAACCTATACCAGGCTAATTATGTCCCTATGATTAAAACTCTCACCCAAGACCTGGACAAATGGGACAGATTATTCATTTCATGGATTGGACGAATCAACGCCCTGAAAATGAATCTCCTTCCCCGTATTCTTTACCTATTTCAGACCATTCCGATAATGGTGCCCCGAGTGACTCTGGCTTCATTGCAATCATCGTGCAACAAATTTATCTGGGCTCACCGTAAATCTCGATTAAGACGAACTCTGTTGACTAAAAGTGCTACTTCAGGCGGATTGGGATACCCTAACCTTCAGGCTTATTTTAATGCCTGTCACCTTAATCACATGGTGTCTTGGCATTCCCCACAAGGGAACAGAAAATGGGTCGATATTGAGAACTCAATATATCAGGGCGTCCCCCTCGACTCTCTTCTATGGCTCCCCAGGTCCTGCAGACCAGCCTCGGCCTATTCAATCCCCACGATTAAATTCACCCTTGGACTGTGGGACAAACTCCGCAGCACCTACAATCTATCCTCACACCCCTCACCCTTAACACCTATCTGGGGACACCCTGCCTTCCCCCCTGGCTGCGAGCGAAAAATAGCGGCCCCATGGCAATCTTAGGGCATCACGAGATTCATCCATGTCAAAGGCCACTCAGCACCGACCTCGTTTGGAGATTTTCAAGAGCGCCTTGGTGTGCCATCCTCGTGTCATTACCATTACATTCAAATTCTCAGCTTTCTCAAATCTCAGCTTAAAAATACACCTTTGAAACCACCCACCTCCTTTGAACATATGTGCTTACTTTCAATTGGCAAAAAGGGGGATATCTCAACAATATACAACTCTATCCTGACCCCAGACCCCCCTGACCGCGAACCCCATGAACTAGCCTGGGAATCAGATCTCTCCCATTCGTTGGAAGATGATCTATGGGAAGAAATCAGAATGCGCATAGCTAAAGCATCTATTAGTGTGGCACTCAGGGAAACATGCTATAAGGTCTACACCAGGTGGTACTTAGTTCCCTCCAAACTACATTCCATTTACCCCACGACACCAAATATGTGTTGGAGACTCTGTGGAGAGGAGGGCACCTTTTACCACATATGGTGGACGTGCCCCTCGATTCTCCCTTTTTGGAAAATGGTAGGAGCACTTGTTGTTCAAACATGCGGACATAATTTAGACCTCTCCCCTGAAACTGCTCTACTTCATGCCCCCATACCAATGATACCCAAAACCCAGGACAAGCTTGCCATGCTACTTTGCATGGCGGCAAAATCTCTGATAGCTAAATGCTGGAAAGACCATAAACCTCCCTCCAAGGCATTACTGATGTCCAAGATTAATTATATAGCCAGTATGGAATATATTACAAGCCTAAGAAATAACACTGTGGCCCAGTTCCACAACATCTGGTCTCCTTGGTACCTCGCTCGGTCTTTATTGATGCCCGGACTATGTTGATGCTGCTAATACTGCTAACTCTGCTAATACCTCTATCACCTTTGTTGTCTCCCCCTCTCCTATTGATACGGGGAACTGTTCCCACCCTCTTGCCTCCCTATATGTAATTTACCCAATGATTCCCCTCTATTAAGCTATATACTCTAGCGTCCTCTCTCCCTGCCTTTTCTTTTGCTCTTTTACTTTTACTCTTCACAGGTTTACTCTCTGTTTTAGTATAAAATTTATACTATATCTATAAAATAAAACGAGACAGGTCATGTACGCACTTAGAAATAAGCAGGGAGCATATTACTAATACCTGTTGGTCTATGATTTCATAGAATTGTTTTTATATTTCTAACTTGATATGTGAAACGGTTGTTTTCATGTTCTATTGCCCTAACCTGCACAATTCTGTTCTTGTTAACCTTGTGATTAATGACCACTCTCAATAAAAACTTTAACTTTAAAAAAAAAACAACAACACATTGTTCTGTTCTTTTCTAAATACACATACAAAGTTAGTTATGTCTCCAGCCTACAGCCTGTGTGCCGACTCACTACAACAATAAACATTAACCCCTAAGCACTCTGCTCCCCAGTGTGTACTGCAATCCCTAACCACACACACTGTGTAAACTGGTTAAGTGTGGTATGTTTTAGGTACTATAGTTAAATTATAAGGTCTGCTAATATTCACACTTTAACACATCTAAGCAAAAGTTTGTAGTAAAAAATTAATTTTGCTACTAATCACAGCTTCATACTCATGTGAGCACATTTTAATGCGTTTAACTTACTGCGTCTGCGGATTTGCTGGCGCAGCCGCGCCAACAACTCTGGCTGTCGGCGGCGGAGGTCGCTCCACCGCCACTCAAGCTGAATTATGCTGCGCCGTGTCTGCGACTGCAATAAATGGCAGACCTCCGCGTAGGCCGCGTGCTTAACACGATTTGGGACATATGGTCCTGCGCTGCCTATGACCGCCGTGAGCACCCGCAGCTCCCGGTGGGTGAATGCGGATGCGCGCAAGGTGCCTATGGCGTTTTCCTTACATGGGCATATATTTATAGTGTGTGGTGGCATTTCATTGGTTGTAATATCATGGTGTCATCTTTATTGAACTTTTTTGATATGTGTACAATATTGTACAAACAAGTTGAGATCCCTTTAGTTGGTATCAGTGATTAATCGCAGCACACACAGCAGCAAATAATTCCTAAACGCATATTTTACACTACAAATCCGGCTAATCAATTTGGTTAATTTTTGGTTTGTTGTTAAATTTCAAAATGTTATTAACTTGCAAATGTTTAGATATCTCTCTATCTCTATCTATATATCTATATATATATATATATATATATATATATATATCTCTAATATACACATATATATATATATATATATATATATATATATATATATACCACATCTGTACAGGCGGCACTCTCGGCGAATAAATCAAGACAAAACTCCCAGGATACTGTCTGTCAACGTTTCAATGTAAATAATTAAATTTTCATCAGGACAAATACACATACAAACATACATACCTATATAGCCCCCTCTGATCGTCCATGACGCTGTCCGTCAGCCGCGTCCGCCCGTCACTTCCCGCCCGGTCCAATGACGTCATCCGCAGGCGCCGGCGTCCGGCGTCATGACAACCTAGACGAAGCACACCGATAATAACCAAAAAGTGACCAAGTGCTTAACATTAATAAAGTGCAAAACAGCAGGAAAAACATGTTACAATCCTGTAAATGAGTTGGAAGCTGCAAGATACTATAAGAGCTAGGCTGTTACAATACATAAGGTTCAAAATAGACTCATACAGAGTAAGAGAACAATAAAGTCTTCGTAAAATACATAATAGTAGCAGCTAAAAGAAACAGTGTCCTATGAATAATGGCTAGCACATAAAAGTAGCACAACTATATTGCAAATATTTAAACTAGCAGCACAGCTTGGTAAAAAGGCATTAATAAATATAGAAATCTGTGGAGACCATACAAACTCCACACCAAAACATACCGTTACAGTCAATAAATTCAGAATCTGACTACATATATGCATCCCATATTTGCAGCGAATACTAACAATCATAGAGCCAGCAAAATAAACTGAGACAGATGTTAGAGATATACAGACACTGCACCCATATCTACACTACCTACAGGTTTATGTTAAAAGCTATGTAGAATTAAGACCTCTAGATAAAGCAATTGAGGCCCTGATGTTCATTAAGTCCTCTAGGGGACATTGTGTCAAGCAAGTGGATCCATTTAGCTTCTCTTTTAAGCAGTAAAAGACCCCTGTCCCCCCCCCCCCGTCTGAGTGGGGGAATGTGGTCTATGATACGATACCGTAGTTGTGCCAGAGAATGACGAGCTGACACAAAATGCCTAGATATCGGTTGGTCGCTTCTTCCAGAGTCTGAAACATTCTGAATCACTATAGCCCCACCCTTATCGGCGGGGCGAATGACCACATCATCATATTTACTGAGCGATTGCAGTGCCTGCCATTCCTCACGACACAGATTCAAGTGACTAGATTTAGAAACCACTTTTTGTACAGAACTATTTAAAGTACGGCAGAAAACTTTAATAGATTGATTATGAGACACAGGGTCAAATCTCGAATTAGTCCGTAATGAAGATGGAAAGTCACTGACCGTCCAATAAGGCAGGTTTATCATTAAAATATTCCTTAAGGCGTAATTGCCTCTCTAATTTAAATTGTTCGATCTTCCACTCAAACGAATCAAACCTGTTAGTTGGAACGAAATTCAGTCCCTTAGAGAGAACTTGGGTTTCCATAGGAGAAAGAGTTCTATCTGAAAGATGTTGTGAAAACACCACAAGATCGTTTGATTTGGACTAATAAGTTTCATAGTTCCAGCAATCAGATTAATAAACTAACCAAGTCCCTTTGGCCAGTTGTGCAGTCCGATAAACACTTGAAAAGCCTAGCTCATACCAAAATTATGCCAGCCTATAAAAGGGGTAAAAATGTGAGAGACTATGTAGTAAAAACGGATATTCAATTTCCAGTAGCCCATGAGGTCAAATCTACAGGTTTTCTTAATCCGACACGCTTGAGTTGTTTCAGGTGTTTGGGCTGCACAACTTGTAGCCACATGATTGCTGGAGATAGCTTTTGTCACCCGTATACTGGTAAAAAATGTAAGATTTAACATCGAGTGACCTGTACAACAAAATTTGTGGTGTATTTGCTGAGTTGCCCCTGTGGCCTACACTATGTGGGCAAAACGGAATGCGCCTTTAAAGAACGGATGGCGGCGCATAGATCCGTTATCAGAGCGGCACTCAGCTCTGGAAGAAGCGACCAACCGATATCTAGGCATTTTGTGTCAGCTCGTCATTCTCTGGCACAACTACGGTATCGTATCATAGACCACATTCCCCCACTCAGACGGGGGGGTGACAGGGGTCTTTTACTGCTTAAAAGAGAAGCTAAATGGATCCACTTGCTTGACACAATGTCCCCTAGAGGACTTAATGAACATCAGGGCCTCAATTGCTTTATCTAGAGGTCTTAATTCTACATAGCTTTTCACATAAACCTGTAGGTAGTGTAGATATGGGTGCAGTGTCTGTATATCTCTAACATCTGTCTCAGTTTATTTTGCTGGCTCTATGATTGTTAGTATTCGCTGCAAATATGGGATGCATATATGTAGTCAGATTCTGAATTTATTGACTGTAACGGTATGTTATGGTGTGGAGTTTGTATGGTCTCCACAGATTTCTATATTTATTAATGCCTTTTTACCAAGCTGTGCTGCTAGTTTAAATATTTGCAATATAGTTGTGCTACTTTTATGTGCTAGCCATTATTCATAGGACACTGTTTCTTTTAGCTGCTACTATTATGTATTTTACGAAGACTTTATTGTTCTCTTACTCTGTATGAGTCTATTTTGAACCTTATGTATTGTAACAGCCTAGCTCTTATAGTATCTTGCAGCTTCCAACTCATTTACAGGATTGTAACATGTTTTTCCTGCTGTTTTGCACTTTATTTATGTTAAGCACTTGGTCACTTTTTGGTTATTATCGGTGTGCTTCGTCTAGGTTGTCATGACGCCGGACGCCGGCGCCTGCGGATGACGTCATTGGACCGGGCGGGAAGTGACGGGCGGACGCGGCTGACGGACGGCGTCATGGACGATCAGAGGGGGCTATATAGGTATGTATGTTTGTATGTATGTGTATTTGTCCTGATGAAAATTTAATTATTTACATTGAAACGTTGACAGACAGTATCCTGGGAGTTTTGTCTTGATTTATTCGCCGAGAGTGCCGCCTGTACAGATGTGGTATTTTTGAGGGAGGTATATTCCTCTCCCATTGGGAAGGCACCGGCAGTTTGAAGTATTTGGAGATTTATGGAGTGCCACCTGACTGGTCGATATATATGTATATATATATATATATATATATATATGTAGAGAGAGAGAAATATATATATAAGATTTATTTTTTTAAATAAAAAAAAACCCAAAAATGTATAAATTCCAAAATTAAACAAACAAAAAATAAAAAATATATATCTATATATTGAGAGAGAGAGAGAGAGAGAGAGAGAAAGGCAGAGAGAAATACACACACATATATAGATATATCTTTAGGGGAACACTAAATACACAAAAAAAATGCTACACACAGAGATAGTTTGAACCAGTTTACTCACCACATTTTGCTGGACCAATCAGCTTTACAAAGTCACAAAGTAAGTTTCTGTTGGCCAGATGTGGCATTTGGTTGGTAAACAGAGTCAAAAACAAAATAATATAAAAAATAAGGGTACTGTCATTTTTGAATTAGAACACAATTACACATATTAAAAAACCCACATTGAAAAATAACACATTAACACACCCACAACTGCATATAATCAAACAGAATGGAACAGTAATCCCATTGTTGAAAAAAAAAACATCTATATACACATAAGGAGAACAGGATACTACAAATCTGTACTCAGACACTTTATCAAATACTCAGAATAGAATATCAACACACTCACAACTTTACAAAGCAAGCAAAATGCCATCATTCAAAAATACCCTACACGTACAGACAGACTGCAAAAATAAAATAACATTTAACGTATATTACTATCATAACATAAACATACCTGAAATACTCCCGTACAATTCGAGCCCTTACGGCATGACCCCGCTGGCTAAGACTCCCGCCACGGAAGGCCCGTCCAACCCCTGGCTCCTCATCCGGCAATTCCTCCGAGCGTGGAAGCTCTACGCGACTCCTTACAGCAATGTTATGGAGTATAGCGCACAGGACCACAATTTTACTTACCATCCCGGCGAATACATGATGTTGCCACCAGTGCAGTGGAGCAAACGAAAACGCCCTTTAAGAACCCCAATCGTGCGCTCCACCAGCTGTCTAGTGGCAGTAAGCGCGGAGTTAAATGCTGACTGTGGTCCTGGTCTGGGTTTGCTGTAAGGAGTCATGAACCAGGGGGTGCAAGGATATCCACGATCTCCTGTTTTCGAATATGAGAAGAGAAAAAGGATAAAATAAAAAATAAAATATGTAATTATAACAATATGACTGTTCAAAAACACCAAATAAAAAACTCGCCCAATAGCCACATGTCTTGCCCTTCCATCATTCTTAATCTTTGACATATTCCTGATTGGCGAATCACATGTGCGTCATGGGAATTCCCGGGGAACATAGCATTCAGGGACAGGATCTGGAGGGATGGGCCAACAAACAACCATGACATTCAGAGAATGAAACAGTTTCCTGTTTCTATAGATTTCTTCATTATGTTTTGGTGCAACAATGGCAACATGTGTCCCATCCACAACCCCAATAACATGTGGGAAGCGACTACCCCCTTCCTGAAATTGCCGCTTCACCACAGCCAGGGCACCAGCATCCAAAGGCATTGCTATGAATTGCTTCACTCTGGTGAGGAATGCTTGGCTGACACGCCGCAGGACCTTACTGAACTGGCCTTGCGACATGCCAACCAGATCCCCAACTCCATGCTGGTACGAACCAGTGGGCAAAAAAAGTAACACAGCAAGGAATTGTGTCAATGCTGGTATTGCTGTAGGATATCTAATGGATTGTTCTAGATCACTCTCTATTATGGAGAGAGTGTCTAGGATTAGATGAGGTGGCAGCCTGTATCTGCGCAATACCACATCATCAGGCATCCCAAAAAGGGTGACACGGGTACGGTAAATTGGTGGCCTTGCACGCCTCCGGTGCCTTGGAGGATGAGGAGCCGGTTGGGGTGGGAGGGCTTTCTCCGGTTGGGGTGGGAGAGCTTCTGCCGGTTGGGGTGGGAGGGCTTCAGCACCAACATATATGGCCATCACCATCTTCAAATAAAGGTAGGAAACATTAAAACACACAATCAATTAACAAAACACATTGCCCCAATAACAATTATGTGTATGGCAGTTCAAACACTTACTGCAGGAGCATACTCCACAGGAACAAACACAATTAAAATTGTCATTAAACCACATTTAACTACATAGCTACAACATTGTTTTCCATGAAACCAACAAAACAAAAATAAACACAGCCAAAAAACCCATAAAATTACTTCAACAATATATGATTAACCTACTAAGTATGGACTACTACAAAATGAACCTAACAAATTCAGTAAACAATGGCAACGACATGTAACTTACAAACTAAACAAATATTCCCGCAAAGGAAGAACACAACAAACTGCATACTTTGGCACACCAAATGTTGTTATTCTGAAAATATTAAAACAATATGACTATGATAATAGGCCCAAACACACTGTAACCCCTCCAACACCATCCCACCCATGGACAGGCTACTTATCTGCTCAGAAAAAGAAAACCAATCTAGGTTCCAAAAATAAAATGGGCCTACTTTGCTACTCAGTTACACTTGAAAGAAATTAAAGTTACAGCAACCTACAAGAGAGCGGAAAGGACACTGAGAATAGGAACACACACACTGTAACACCTTCAACACCATCCCACCCATGGACAGGCTACTTACCTGCTCAGAAAAAGAAAACCAATCTAGGTTCCAAAAATAAAATGGGCCTACTTTGCCACTCAGTTACACTTGAAAGAAATTAAAGTTACAGCAACCTACAAGAGAGAGGAAAGGACTCTGAGAATAGGAACAAACACACTGTAAACCCTAGAACGGTAACACTGCAAATTACATGTTAAAATAACTATTAGATACTAAATGTATACACAGATACTAAAGAAAAAATACAAACCACACAAAAAAAACTGAACCTCCAAAAAAACACAGCATTGGTCCCCCCTACATACTCTTTGTTGTTATATACTAACTATTTTAAAAACATTTTTAAGGTTGTTTAAAACACGGCGTCTGCAACACAACAGTAAAAAAAATCGGCATCTATCAAACGCACATTAGTTTGCAATGTACTGCTAAAATACTCACACAAATCAATTTTTTCCAACACGTCTGCCTTGCTTCTATTCTGCTTCATGCCATACACCCAAACACACAGGCTGCATGCATGGCGTTTAAATATCCAGTACTGCAATTACTGGAAAAATTAGCCTAATTAGCACCTGTGCGAATTCCCGCACTGGAAATCACACGCAGCTATAAATTGCCAGATAGCTGTGCCAACACACATGCCATCAGCAACATGGCTACTCCCGAACAAATAGCTGCAGAGTTGAGCGTGCTGCAGCAGCAGATGAGCGCATTATCATCTAGGAGATGCTACAAGCTGCAAGTGGTGATGTTGAAATAGCAGGACCCAGTACTGGGGCAACCCCATCTTCTGATACACAGGGGTATGCTGCGAGTCCCCTGCCAGACACAGATACTGGGGAAACTGAGGTAGATTCAGGACTAAGAACACAAACCCAAACAACACAACCAGCAAGTGAAGAGGAAGATGGTGAGGAGGTACAGGATGATACCTCACAGGCTACAGCCAAAAAGAGAAAGCGACAGCCCGCCTTTTCTAAGAGGGAGCTGCGAGTTCTGGTCACACAAGCCATGGACAAAATACATAGAGGCAGCAAAAACATGAGTGCTGCAACCAAAGATTGCATATGGAGGGACATTACAGATTCTGTAAATGAAGTCGGCTCAATTGTCCGCACCCCACAGGAAGTTAGAAGACGGTAAGTGTATATTGACACACAATTTTATGTCCAATTTATTTAAAAAAAACTTAGCTATATGTGATGTTGCCTATAGCAACCAAATACATAAGATGTGTACAAGAAATCAAAACAGGTATTCTTAACTTTTGTGTCCCTTACCCCTAATTCTAATCACATATGTAGTTGGGCCGACTTCAAGTCCCGCCTGAAGGGCAAGAGGTCTGCGGAGTGGAATGCCCCGAGGGCAATAGGGGGAGGTCCAGCTGCCACTGTGGAATACACAGATCTTGAGGAGCTGGCGATGGACTGTGTGAGCTACGAGGAGGCGGGTGGGGTGTCTCATATTATGGACACGGACCTGCCTGAAATTGTTAACCTACATGACTTGCCAGGTAAGATTACACACATATATATATATATATATATATATATATATATATATATATTTTTTATTTTTTTTTAGTGTTTTCAAAGTTGTGACTGTTTTTTTTTGTCCTTTTATCTCTCATTCTATTTGTTTTTAACATAACACAGCACAGGAGGTTGAGCAGATTGAGTTAGAGGAGGGGTATCCAGCTGAGGCTGAGGTGGGGGGACCTAGTGAGTCCTCCAGTGTGGGTCGCCAGATTCCACCTGGCCAGATTCCAACTGGCCACCCCACCCAACTCTCTGCTATCCCGGCCATTCTGTCTGAAATTGCCAGTTATGGTGAGAGGCTGACACAATTTCAGGACAGGATGATCCGGGAGGTAAGCCAGATATCTGTCCGGCTCACTGAGCACACAACCTGCGTTGGGCAAGGTGTAGCTCAACTCTGCCAAGGTCTGGCAGAGATCAGGCAGGGCCAAGCCGAACTCACCTCCTCGGTCCAACAACTAGCCAGCTATGTTGTGCAAGGGCTCCAAGACATCGCTGGCCGCCTGCCCACAGTGGCAGGGAGCCAGGCACATCTACTACCTCCCCTCCCCCTGCCTAGGAAGAAGAGCCCACTGGGCAGGGCCCTCGAAGGTCACTTTGCAGACCAAGCCGTGACCAACCACATCAGGCGGGCCGAAAGAAGAGAAAGTAATGTCTCTCCAGATGCCCAGCACCCATGTTTTCCATGTTGCCTTTATGTATTTTTTTGGCTTGTGTGGCCAGAATACACTTCCCTCATGCTGAAAGGGGGTTGTTGTATTCTTTTTTGTTTTGTAGCCTGTGAGTTAGTTTCCTGTACACTTGATCTATCTTCCTCTTCCTAGCGTGCTGTGTATGTTTGGGTTTGTGTATTGTGCCCAGAATCTACCACAGTTTTCCAAAAAGTATCCTCTGGCTGGGGGCTCAGAACATTTTATTATTTTTTCTTATAAATTGTATTTTGGCCAGTGAGATGGGGGAACCACAGTACTGGCTTCTGTTAAGTAAAAATCACCACTGGCAGCTGTTTGTTGCTATGTCCAATTTTTATTTTCATGCTAATTTCTAGCCATGTTGGCTTTTTGAATTTCTTTATTTTCTTAAGTAAAAAAAAAAAAATTGCTTGTGTGTTTATTTTAAGTTTATGCACTCTTGAAACAATATGTACAGTAAACTTTGACATTGAATATTTACATTTGTGGAACAAGGGAACAAACATTGAATATTCTTACAAACATTGAATATTCTAATTTTGAATTTTTTTTGCTTTCACAACAGTTAACTGTGCCTAAAAAAAAACAACAACTTTGAAATCAACTTGGTTTACTAGGGGCAACATGCCATAGTATTAGAAATGGGCACATGTTCCAAAACAATAATAAGTGTGTTAGTAAGTAACATTAAGCGTAGGCTGCATTATGTGGCTCATGTTGTTCTGTATGTACAAAGGAAGATGACAATGTAAAAAACATGGCATGTTGGCATTTAGCTGATGTAGTTTATAAGTTGGTTTATTCACACTTGATGAAGGAGAACAGCAAAGTATTTACAAATAATCCTAAAAAAAACAGTACATTATTTGTGTGTCAGATTTAGACATGGTAAATGATAAATTGTTATGTGTAAAAACAATTGCTGGTAAGAGTCATTTGTAACTGCAGTGTTTTCCAATTAATTGCTCAACAGGTAACTTAGCTTGCCAATTAACTGCTAAATAGGGCAGACACACTTGTAGCAGTAGTTCGCAAGGGCTGAGTAGCTGCAGACTTACTCCTAGGCTGCGTTCAGCTACCGAACATTTGTTGTGTACCTATAACCATCTGCTACGCATTTCTGCACAAAACACGCCTATTGCCATTTGCATACTCCCACACTAGCCGCCCACTTTCACGCCCATTTCGTTAGATAGCGAAGCCAAGCCTCCGCACCGGCTCCATCACACCCTGTTTTCGTTAGAGTAGTACGAACTGAAAATCAGTTTGTATTTTTGCACAAGCGTCATAACGCAGGCTTTGCGCACGCACAATGTAGCTTTCGCACATGCGCAGTTTGCAGATTTTCGACGATTGCGATGCGATGAACTGCTGCGAACAACTCGGAATGAGGGGCATAGTTGTAGTATTTAAGAGCAATATTATCAAGGCCTGCAGGACGTGGCCTGCTTGCATTTGTGAAGAATGCATTTAAGGATGTGTTTTAAGGATGAAGTTAGAACTGGATTTGGACTACGCTAAAATCTCTAATTAAACTAGTTCCCCAAAACTGCAACTCAGGACTACTATGTGGCCTCTCCTCACCTCTGCCCATACTTGCCTACCTGACCCTCTCCATGAGGGATAAAATGCTCTGTTCCTGGACTTTCCTGGTAATGTATTTTTGCCATCACCTGTGGTGAAACACCTTTCTTATCAATTAACTAGCTCACCACAGGTGATGGCAATCACACATTACCAGGAAAGTCGAGGAACAGAGCATTTTCTCCCTCATGGAGAGGGTCAGGTAGGCAAGCATGCCTCTGCCATGAGAACACCAGGACCAATGCCTACTACTCCTCTGTCCAAGAACATCATGACTGCCCCTGGGACTACCCCTCAACCTAAGCAGGAAACTGAGGGACATGCACACCAGAACCAGACTTTGCTGGGTCATTTCCATTGGACATTAGTGTGCACCCCCACATTCTCACACCCACCCGCACAGCTCTCATGAGACCGGGACATTTATAATATTCGCAGGATAATGTTAGTACAGTTTTCCTGCAAATGTGTTTTTCTCTTCTCTTCTTACAGCGTACTGGCACCCCACTATGTGCTATTCCTATAATGTTTACCTCCATTGGTTGCACACCCAGCCAGCAGTAACCTACACAGTGCGCCCCACATGGCAGTCTCGGACGGCTCCTCCGTGGGCAGGGTGTGCTTCATTTGGATCTTTCCATGCAGGGTTTAGTATACTCCTACACACGTGTCAGTTTTCCCATACATGTATTTGGCCTTTGTATGGTTCATCTCCCACTGTGTAATCTTCATAGTGCGCCTAACATGGCTGCCTTATCTGGTGCGCTTGTGGATGGGATGAAAAACACATGGACCTGATGGTTTTGTTGGAACCCTACTCTGAACTTTAGGACTCTGCAATCTCCCCATTTTGTGTTCTCTTCTAGGGGTGGACTATTCCACCCTGGGTAATCCTACGCAGTGCACCTAAGATGGCTGCCGCAACAGGTACCTTTTGAGGGTGGAATGCACAACCCTTGGCTGTTATTACCCAAAATGCCTACACCAATCATGCATTATGCTTTCTGTGTGCTCAAGGTTTTTTTTTTTTTTACGTCCTATAGGATGCTGGGGTCCACATTAGTACCATGGGGTCCACATTAGTCCCTTGGGAGCCATGGGCACTTTAAGAGTTTGATAGTGTGGGCTGGCTCCTCCCTCTATGCCCCTCCTACGAGACTCAGTTTAGAAAATGTGCCCGGTGAAGCCGGTCACAGCTAGGGGAGCTCCTTAGGAGTTTTTCTAGTTTTCTTATTTTTGTTAGAGTTAGGCACAGGGAGGCTGCTGGCAACAGCCTCCCTGATTTGTGGGACTTAAGGGGGGTGTAGTGTCCAACCCTCTGAGGTTAATGGCCACTATCTCAGCTGACAGGACATTAAGCTCCTGAGGGTGATGATCGTTAGCCCCCGAGGCGACTGCTCACTTCCGCAGCATGCTGCCACCCCCTAACAGATCCAGAAGATCGTGGTGGTGAGTAGGACACCGGCGACCCCACAAGCGGGGAGCCGGTGTGAATGGCGGCAACAGGGTGGAAGCGCAGTACTGAAGCTGCACTCCGGAGGCTCAGCAGTACCATGGTGTGGTGCTGTGAGGGGCGCCCTGGGCCAGCGCAATACCCTTACACTGGTCACTGCATCTATCAGAGTCACTGCATTGCTGCTAGAAATGATACCTCAGGACAGTATAAAGAATGTAAAGTGCGGGAAGATGCGCCATTTTCGGGGGCGGAGCTTCTGCTCTAAACGTATCCAGCAGCTCTCCATTGCCATTTTCTCCCTGCAGAACATCACACAGAGACGCTGACTGGGAGCGCTGACCCTCCACATAACTCCAGTCATCCTGTGCGGTACCAGGGGGTTATAGAAGGTGGGGGGAGAGTGTATTTATAACTGTGTAGTCTATTAAGGGTGCACAGTCAGCGCCAGACATTTATTCCATAATGGTCTACTGGGGCGCTGTGTGTGCTGGCTCCATTAACTCTGTCTCTCTGAAGGTACTTGGGGGAAACTGTCTGACGTGTGTGTGTGTGTGTGTGTGTGTGTGTGTGTGTGTGTGTAAATCTCACATTACTATGTCCAGGGGCTCTGTATCTTGTGCTGCAGAGTATGTATCTTCACCAGGGGAATCCATTCCAGGCACTCAGGAATGTAATATTACGTCTCAGCCTTCCAAATACAAACCCCAGTGGGTGGCTTTTATTAAGGGCATGATATCCCAGATTTCTACTAGAACAGCGCATAATGAGACTGAAACACAGGTTTTAAGGAAATCTGTGGAAGTTTTGTCTGGTTCTGTCCCTACTACCTCAAAATTGCGCTTGCCCAGATTATGCAGACTCTGACACGGCAGACGGTGATGTGGATATGCAGGGGGGGGGGGGGTGAGGCTTCCCTTGCTCATGACTGAGGCCATTAGGGATGTGTTACACATTACTGACAAACCACCTGAGCAGGTTGAGGAGGCTTACTTTACAGACCATAAGAAAGCCTCCCTGTCCTTCCCTGCATCTAAAGAATTAAACACATTATTTGAGAATTCCTGGGAAAACCCAGAGAGCAAATTCCAGATCCCGAAAAGGGTTGTTGTTGCCTTTCCTTTCCCTGAGGACGATAGAAAAAAGTGGGAAAACCCACCTATAGTTGACGCTTCTGTATCCAGACTGTCTAAGAAGGTGGTGTTACCTGTCCCTGGTGCAACCGCTTTGAAAGAGCCGACAGACCGCAAGATTGAGACTATGCTCAAATCCATATACACTGCTTCTGGCGTGGCGTTAAGACCCACTATTGCCTGTACATGGATTTCTAAAGCCATATTAAAGTGGTCAGGCACATTACTAGAACAATTAGAGTATGGATAGAAGTGACATTGAATTGTTTTTACGTAACATACAGGATTCTACGGGTTTCATGGTGGAGGCCATGAAGAACCTGGGTCATCTGAATGCAAGGACGTTTTCCATGGCTGTCTCAGCACGCAGGGGACTCTGGCTGCACCAATGGTCGGCAGACGCGGAATCCAGGAGAAGTGTGGAGAACCTACACTTCACAGATCAGGCTCTATTTGGGGAAGCATTGGATGCGTGGATCTCCATGGCAACCGCTGATAAATCAACCTTTCTTCCCTCAGCCACTCAGACAATGAAGAAATCTTTTTCTACGTCCACAATGCAGCCCTTTCGGACCGCAAAAGCTAAAATGTTCAAGCCTCCTGCCACTTTCTTCAGAGGTGGTCGAGCAAAATCCAAAGACCTGCACCCGCAGGTTCCCAGAAACAGAAGCCTGCCTTTGTTTCCTCAAAATCCTTAGCATGATGGTGGTACTCACAGCCTGGTGAACGAGCAGGTGGGAGCGAGACTCAGACGTTTCAGTCACGTCTGGGGGTCATCCGGCCTGGATCCCTGGGTACAGGATATTGTGTACCAGGGGTACAGACTGGAGTTTCAAGAGCTCCCGCCTCACAGATTCTTCAAATCAGGCTTACCAGCTTTGCTGACGGAAAGGGCTATCCTACGGGAAGCTATTCAAATATTGGAAAGGTCAGCTGTCATTGTTCCAGTGCCACCTCATCTGGAAAACAAGGGTTACTATTCAACCCTATTTGTGGTACCGAAACCGGATGGTTCGGTCAGACCGATTTTAAATCTGAAGTCGTTAAACCCTTATCTGAGGGACTGCACATTCAAAATGGAATCTCTGAGAGCGGGGATTTCAGGTTTGGAGGAGGGAGAGTTTCTGGTATCCCTGGATATCAAGGATGCGTACCTCCACATTCCGATTTGGCCGCCACACCAGGCTTATCTCAGATTTGCGCTGTTAGACTGTCACTATCCGTTCCAGGCACTGCCATTCGGCCTCTCCACGGCACCAAGGGTGTTAACCAAGGTAATGGCAAAGATGATTTTTCTCCTCCGCAGGCAAGGATTGAATATAATTCCATACCTGGACAATCTGATGATAAAAGCGTCTTCCAGGGAGAAGTTATTGCAGAGCATTGCTCTCATGACTCGACTGCTTAGGGATCATGGATGGATCCTGAATCTTCCAAAGTCACATTTGGAGCAGACAAGGCAATTGTCTTTCCTAGGGATGATCCTCGACATGCAAGTGCAGAGGGTGTTTCTACAGGCGGAGAAAGAGTTGGTGATACAATCAATGGTCCGGGATGTCTTGAAGCCTGCCCGGGTATCGGTCCATCAATGCATTCACCTTCTGGGGAAGATGGTTGCCTCCTACGACGCTCTACAGTACGGAAGATTTCATGCACGGTCCTTCCAACTGGATCTCCTAGACAAGTGGTCGGGGTCACACCTACACATGCACCAGAGGATACGTCTGTCGCCGAAGGCCAGGATCTCACTCCTATGGTGGCTACAACTGCCTCACCTTCTAGAGGGCCACAGGTTCGGGGTTCAGAACTGGATCCTTCTAACCATGGATGCAAGCCTCAGAGGTTGGGGCACAGTCACACAAGGGGAAACCTTCCAAGGAAGGTGGTCAAGTCTGGAATCCATTCTTCCAATAAACATCCTGGAACTAAGAGCCGTGTACAACGGTCTTCTACAAGCGGCACACCTTCTGCAAGAACAGGCCATTCAAGTGCAGTAGGACAATGTAACGACGGTGGCCTACATAAACCGAGCAGAGATGCAATGGCAGAGGTGACAATCCTCATCTGTGCAGAAAAGCACGCGGTGGCACTGTCAGCAATCTTCATTCTGGGAGTGGACAACTGGAAAGCAGACTTCCTCAGCAGGCACGATCTCCATCCAGGAGAGTGAGAGAAGCTTCGGAGGTACTGTTCCAGGTCGAGAGACCCACAACCAGTGGCAGTGGACGCTCTGGTAACTCCGTGGGTGTTCAAGTCAGTGTACGTGTCCCCTCCACTTCCACTCATTACAAGGATTCTAAAGCTCATAAAGAGAACAAGCGTTCAGGCTATCCTCATTGCTACAGACTGGCCAAGAAGGGCTTGGTACGCGGATCTTCTGGAATTACTACTGAAAGATCCGAGGCCTCTTCCTCTTCGAGAGGACCTTCTGCAACAGGGGTCATTCGCTTATCAAGACTTACCAAGGCTTTGTTTGACGGCATTGAGGTGGAACGCCAGATCTTAGCTGAAAGGCATTCCGAACAATGTTATTCCTACCCCGATATAGGGTCGGAAAGGAGTAACGGCTAAACACTGCCATCGCATTTGGAAAAAGTATGTGTCTTGGTGTGAATCCAAGACGTTTCCTACGGTGGAGTTTCAACTTGGATGGTTTCTCCTCTTCGTGCAATCAGGTGTGGATATGGGTCTGCGTTTGGGATCCATCAAGGTCCAAATTTCGGCTTTATCCATTTTCTTCCAAAAACTGGCTTCCCTTCCTGAGGTTCAGACTTTCTTGAAGGGGGTTCTGCACATCCAGCCTCCCTTTGTGCCTCCTGCTGCACCCTGGGATCTTAACATGGTGTTGCAATTCCTGCAATTGGATTGGTTCGAGCCTTTACAGGAGGTTGAGGTCAAGTTTCTCACGTGGAAGGCTGTCACATTGTTGGCCTTAGCTTCTACTAGACATGTGTCAGAATTGGGGGCTTTATCCTGTAAAAGCCTCTACTTAATTTTCCATGAAGATAGAGTTGAGCTCAGGATATGTCAGCAGTTCCTTCCAAAGGTTGTGTCGACTTTTCATAAGAACCAACCTATTGTGGTGCCAGTTGCTACTGACTCAATTCCATCACAGTCCTTGGATGTTGTAAGGGCTCTAAGATCTATGTGACAAGGACTGCTCGTCACAGAAAGTCAGACTCTGTTTGTCTTGTATGATCCCAAGAAACTTGGGTGTCCTGCTTCTAAGCAGACGATTTCTCGCTGGATCAGGTTCACTATCCAGCATGCGTATTCTACAGCAGGATTGCAGTGTCCAAAATTGGTTAAGGCCTACTCTACTTGTAAAGTGGGTTCCTCCAGGGCAGCTGCCTGGGGTGTCTCATCTTTACAACTTTGCCGAGCGGCTATTTGGTTGGGCTCAAACACGTTTGCCAAGTTCTACAAGTACGATACTTTGGCCTCTGATGACCTAAAGTTTGGTCAATCTGTTCTGCAGGAGCCTCCGTGCTCTCCCTCCCGTTCTGGGAGCTTTGGTACATCCCCATGGTACTAATGTGGACCCCAGCATCCTCTAGGACGTAAGAGAAAATAGGATTTTTAAGATACAGGTTGAGTATCCCATATCCAAATATTCCGAAATACGAAATATTCCGAAATACGGACTTTTTTGAACGAGAGTGAGATAGTGAAACCTTTGTTTTTTGATGACTCAATGTACACAAACTTTGTTTAATACACAAAGTTATTAAAAATATTGTATTAAATGACCTTCAGGCTGTGTGTATAAGGTGTATATGAAACATAAATGAATTGTGTGAATGTAGACACACTTTGTTTAATGCACAAAGTTATAAAAAATATTGGCTAAAATTGCTTTCAGGCTATGTGTATAAGGTGTATATGACACATAAATGTATTCTGTGCTTAGAATTGGGTCCCATCACCATGATATCTCATTATAGTATGCAATTATTCCAAAATACGGAAAAATCCGATATCCAAAATACGTCTGGTCCCAAGCATTTTGGATAAGGGATACTCAACCTGTAGTAATTTTTATTGAGAATGATCAATAATCAAAGCAATATTGTACATACACAGGTACAGGTCAAAATAATGAACTAGCAGATGAGAATTTGTCCACATAGCGTTATAGAATTATAACATAAAGACATTGTCGATTAATGTTAGAATGAAATATACGGTTCTATGAAAATATAGGCTATCAGAGGATAGCAACATTCAGCCTGTGGAAATTGAAACGTGTGTGATCATTCCCTTTTTTTTTTTATCAATTATAGTATATAAACTATACCAAAACCGAGAAAAAACTTGGTAGAAATAAAAATAAAAAGGATAAGGAAAGTAAAAGAAAGAGAAAAAGTGGAAGAGCAAAAGGGGAAAGTTGAGAAAGTCACAGATAAGGAAACAGGAGGTTGGCTGTAAGTCTAAGCAAAGATAATAACAGAGGGAGTAGTAGAGGTATTAGCAGTATGAGCATTAGCAGAGTCCGGGGATGAGTAAAGAACGCGTGAGGTACCACGGGGACCAAACGTTGTGGAATTGGGCCACTGTGTTATTCCTTAAACTAGTAATATATTCCATTTTGGCTATATAATTAATCTTAGTCACCAATAATGCCTTGGAGGGTGGTTTGTGATCCTTCCAGCATTTAGCAATCAGACATTTAGCCGCCATGCAGAATTGCATAACAAGCCTATCTTGGGATTTGGGTAGTGACGGTATGGGGGCTTGAAGTAAAGCAATTTCAGGAGAGAGATCAATGTTATGCCCGCAAGATTGAGCTATGAGCGCTCCAACTGTATTCCAGAAGGGGCGAATAGAGGGACAGGTCCACCATATGTGGAAAAAGGTGCCCTCCTCTCCACAAAGTCTCCAGCATAAATTTGAGGTCGCAGGGAAAATGGAATGAAGTCTGGAGGGGACTAGGTACCATCTGGTTTAGACTTTGTAACATGACTCCCTAAGTGCCACACTAATGGAGGCTTTAGCAGTGCGCAATCTAATTTCTTCCCATTGTTCGTCTTCTAATGGATGGGAAAGATCTGATTCCCAGGCTAATTCGTGGGGTTCACGGGGAGGAGGATCTGGAGCCAAAACAGAGTTATAAATTGTGGAGATATTCCCCTTTTTGCCAATTGAAAGCAGACACATATGTTCGAAGGCGGTGGGCGATCTCAAAAGAGTAGTTTTAAGTTGTGATTTAAGGAAGCTAGGAATTTGAATATAATGGTAATGACACGAGGATGGAATACCAAGGCGTTCTTGAAAATCTACAAAAGAGGCCGGTGCAGAGTGACCTTTAACATGGATAAATCTCGTGACACCTTGGGATTGCCATGGGGCTGCCATGTGTCGGTCACTGCCTGGAGGGAAGGCGGGGTGACCCCAGATGGGTGACAGAGGTGAGGGGTATGAAGAAAGATTATAAGTGATGCAGAGTTTGTCCCACAATCCGAGGGTGAATTTAACCATGGGGACTGAATAGGCCGAGGCTGGTCTGCAGGACCCGGGTAGCCACAGTAGGGAGTCCAGGGGGATACCCTGAAATATAGAGTTCTCAATATCAACCCATTTTCTGATCCCTCGGGGGGAATGCCAGGACACTATGTGGTTAAGTTGACAGGCGTTAAAATAAGCCTGAAAATTAGGATATCCCAAACCGCCTGAGGTTGCACTCTTGGTCAATATGGTTCGTCTTAAACGAGGTTTACGATGAGCCCAAATGAATTTGTGACACATTGTTTGCAGGGAAGCCTATGTTACTCGGGACACCATTGTCGGGACAGTTTGGAACAGATAAAGGATACGAGGGAGGAAATTAATTTTTAGGGCATTAATCCGTCCAATCCATGAGATGTACAACCGATCCCATTTATCTAAGTCATGCTTAAGCGTTTTAATTATAGGAACATAGTTAGCCTGATAGAGGCTAGTATAGGATTTAGTGATATATATGCCAAGGTATTTGATGGCCGAGGACCTCCAAAGAAAAGGGAAAGAAGAGGTCAAGGTCAAGCTAGTATGAGAAGAAACATTAAACGCGAGGGCCTCTGATTTGGTATGATTGATTTTATAACCAGAGAGGAAACCGTACAAAAGTAGTTCTTTCTGTAGGTTAGGAAGAGAAATCAAAGGGTTAGAAAGAGTCACGAGCACGTCATCTGCAAACAGAGATATTTTATACGAGCCCTGCCCCACAGTAATACCCTCGATGTCAGCATTGAGTCTAATACGGGCTGCAAGAGGTTCAATACATAAAGCGAAAAGTAGGGGTGAGAGAGGGCATCCCTGGCGAGTTCCATTCTTTAAACTAAAGCGGGTGAGCTTAATCCATTAGTCAGGACTGTGGATGAGGGGTTAGAATAGAGGGCTGCTACTGCAGTGATGAAATGACCATGAAGACCAAATGTGGATAATGTAGAAAACAAAAAGGGCCAGGAGATGCGATCAAACGCCTTCTCGGCGTCAAGCGCCAGAGCAATCCCTGGAGTTTTCGTTGAGTTAATATGGTGAATTAAGTTAACAATACATCTGGTGTTATCTGAGGCCTGGCGTCCAGGAATAAATCCCACTTGATCAGGGTCTATTAATGACGTCAACACAGTATTCAGACGAGACGCCAATATCTTGGCAAAAAGCTAGAGATCGGTGTTTATTAAAGAGATGGGTCTATAATTTGAGCAATATGAGGGGTCCTTACCGGGTTTCGGGATAACTATAATACGAGAGGTCGTGGAATCAGTGTGAAAAGGGGTGCCCTGCATTATCTTATTAAATAAAGAGACCATATGAGGGATAAGCTGAGGAGCGAAAGTTTTGTAATACACCATCGGGTAGCTGTCTGGGCCAGGGGCCTTAGAAGGTTTTTGGGTTTTCAATGCCGCTTCAATCTCCTCAGCAGAAATATCAGCATTGATCGCAGAGTTAGCTGCATCATCTAACCGAGGAAGAGCGCATGAATCTAGATATTGTTGAACCTGATCGGCGAGCGCCGAGGGGTCGGTCGGGGGGTCAAGATTATAGAGTGCTCTATAATAATCAGAGAAAATACCATTAATTTTCTTAGGGTCATAGGTAGCGCTTCCCGAGGGTTCCCTAATAGTATGAATGGCTTGATTAGCTTTCTTGGCGCGTAGGCGATTAGCCAACAAAGTATGAGCCTTGTTGCTTTTGTCGTAAAACGATTGATTAGCCTAGCGAAGTGAGCGCTCAATGTTCTCCGCCAAAAGAGATTGTAGATCATCACGGGCCTTAGAAAGGTCGGCTAGTATTTTCTTAGAATGTGTGCGTTTGTGTTCCCTATCTAGTTGTGCAATGGTGTCGGTTAATAGAGCAATTTGAGTTTCCTGACTTCTCCTACGGCGGGACTCAAATTGGATTATGGATCCTCTAATCACCGCCTTATGGGCCTCCCATATTGTGGCTAAACTGCAGTCGCCCTCCACATTGACATCGAAATATTCCTGAATCCCAGTTTTAATTAAGTCCTGAAATTCAGGAATCTTCAATAGGGTTTCGTTAAGTCTCCATGTCGGTCTGCCGTCAGGGATATCAAATATATCAAAAGTCGCTACCAAAGCCGCGTGGTCAGTCCAAGTAAGCGGGACTATCGAGGAAGCACGTGCTGTCTGGGAGAGAGGTGCACAACTCAGGAACATGTCAATGCGGGAATACACATCATGCGGACTGGAATAAAAAGTGTAGTCCCTAGTGGTCGGATTAAGAAAGCGCCAGACATCAAACAGACCAGCCTCGGCCATGCCTCTGTGTAGTACAGAAGAGTGTGGGGTTCGTCCACTGCGCAAGGGGCCGGACCTATCCATGTATGTGAGAGCCATATTGAAATCTCCACCAACAAGTGTCTTACCCCGTCTATATGAGTAGAGGTCTTGGAAGAACTTGCGAAAAAAATTGGATTGGGCCGTATTTGGAGAGTACAGATTAGCCAATGTAACCTCCTCGTGTCCAATTTTACCTCTCACCATTACATAACGGCCTTCAGTGTCGCCTTTACAGTCTAGGAACTGGAAAGGAACGGATCCTCTGATTAAAATAGCAACCCCATTTCTTTTCGCTGCATTATTGGAGTACCAGGCCATGGGAAATCGTTTAGACATCAGTGAGGGATGGGAGGCCGATTTCAAATGTGTCTCCTGTAGAAAAATCACGTCACCTTTCAAAGTTTTGAGAGACCTGTGGAGGTGAGAGCGTTTCTGGGGGGTATTCAACCCCTTAACATTGATGGACAGACATTTTAGCGGCATGGCTAAAGAGAGAGAAGGGGGCAATCCACAGGAAACCGATGGGGCCCCGAATCTGCTAAAATAAGTGAGAGAGAGAGAGAAAAAAAAAAAGAATAAAAATAAAAAATAATAGAAATGTATAATCCTATACACAAACAAGAATATAAGATATATAGATCTATCTATCTATAGATGCAGGTATATCAACGTACACACGAACTATAACAAGAACCTAGAAGAGGAGGAGAGAAAGAAAAGACAAAAAAGTAGACGTAGTATCCAAAAGGCAGGATACCCGACTACTAAGATTGAGCTCTAAAAAAAAAGAAAGAGCTCACTGGTGGGATACAAATGCAATGAAATAGAGGAGGGTATTAACCCAATATTCTTGGGTATATCTCTAATCCCTAGAGACTGGGGGAGGAAGTGTCAAGCCAAGGCACTGACACCCCCCACCCAAAACTAATCGTAAATAGAGAGAATGGGCCGTCCAGCACCATAGTAGAACCCACAGCAGAGGCAGGACAGTCCAATACACAGAAAACAAAATGAAATGAAAGATAATCAGATATTAGACATAAGACAGTATCAAAGTAGTAATAATATCAGATCAATGGCAGTGTCGCTGAGCTGACCGATAACTAGAGACAGGTCCCTGGGTATCAGGGCAGGGATCAATCTTAAGGCCCAGTTATAGGGCAGTGTATCTGGTCCACCAGTCAGGACTGCGAGATAAAAATACAACAACACAAAAAGTACATATATCCAGCCAATAAGAACTGTTCGGAAGTTAAGTAAAGAAGCAGTCATACCTGAAACAGCATCTAAAATGGAGGCAGCACAACAATTGAGTAAGAATAAGAAAAAGATTAGTTAAACTATACGTTATAAAAACTCAAATGTAAACATAAATTGAAACAGAAGGGTCTTCACTTCTGGGAAGTAGAAGTAGGGGACAGTTGTAGTTTGCGAAGCAGTTTGTCTCCGTCCTCAGGGGAGCGGACGATATGAACTTTGCCATCAATCTCCACAATGAGACGAAAAGGAAAACCCCAACGATACTTGTAACCGTTGTCGCGCAGTGTAGAGGTAACAGAACGTAGGTCACGCCGTTTAGCAATAGTCACTGGTGACAAATCCTGGTAAATCTGGATCCATGATTCTTCGAATAGAGTTGAAGTCGAATTCCTGCATGCCATGGTAATGCTGTTCTTAATCTTGAATGACAAAAACCGAAGGATAACATCACGGGGAGGATCAGAGTCCCTTGGTTTAGGCCGCAGGGCGCGGTGGGCTCTATCAGGATGGCAGATTCCGAGAGCGACGGGACTAAATACAGAAACAGTCGTTTGAGGTATGGTTCCAGTTCGGAGGCCGAAATGAATTCAGGGACATTGCGAATGCGTAAATTATTCCGCCTCTCGCGATTTTCGCTATCCTCAACTTTATCCTTAAGGAATTCCAATTCACCAGATAGATAACTCATGTCCTCACCCACTTGTTTGTGGAATTCCCGTTGGTTTTCCACCCGTGATTCCAGTGAGCTGGTGCGAGAGTCCAAGGCCGCCAAGTCGGACTTCAGCTCACCGATCGCTGATTGGAGAGCGGTGGTGAAGGAATTTTTAAGGTCCAATATCATACTCTGAAGAGATTGAATATCCTCTTTGGTTGAGGGTGAAGCTTTCGGATCCATGTTAGGGGAGGACAATAGCGAAGACGGAGACGAATTTTCAGCCGGTTTTTCCCGGCACGAAAAGTGTTGTGAAATATCTTGCGAGGCTCCTGTTTTTTTTGCTCGGGTGTTCGCTCTGCTCATAATATCTGGTAAAATAGAAGTGCCAGCTTAGGGATAGATTACAATAAAGGTCCGTCAGGGTGTTACGTGCTCATCAGTTAAATTGGGTAGGGGGGGAGGTCAGGCATTTGTGTTTTCACATCATTCGAAGGACCTAGGTCCCAACATTCCGTTAAAACTAAGAAAGGAATCCACAGTCCTGAATCACTACACACCGTGTCGGGAGTAGGTGAGGTGCAATATAAGAGTTAACAGCAGGGGGCTCTGAGGATCAGATCTAATAGAGTGCACTGTATATACAAAAAGAGAGAAATATGGGGTAGGAAGCCTCAGTGCAGTGCTTGCAGGCAGTTATCTGTAGAGAGCTCAAGGGATGATGCAGTGTCCCACTGTAATATAAAGCCTGCTGCCCAGCGAGCACCTCAGGAGCAGCACAATTCAAAGGAGCCTGCTCCGTCACCTCCAAGATGGCCGCCGTCAGCTCCAGGAGTCCCTGCACCGTCCGCCGCTGTCAGCGATCAGCAGGATCAGAGGCCAGCCCGTGCCCCCACCAACTGTAGTAAGGCCCCACCGGCAAGCACAGGCCACTAACGGGCCGCTCGTACGAGCGCGGCGTCCGCGCCTCACACTCCGCCACAACCAATATGGCCGCCGCCACCGGATCCCCGCGGCTCGGCCCGGCTCGGCAAAGCCAGCACCCCACGGCTCCAGGGGCTCCCACCGCCGCCGCGTCCGCTCAGCAAAGGCTCCCAAGCGATGTGCGGTGCCTGGCGGTCGTCGGAGCACGGACGGAGGGCTCCCAAATTTAGGCCCTGGCTTCAACGTGGGGGGAAGGCCGCAACCTGCAGGCACAGGACGAGCCTATGCCCTGGCTCCGCAGCGCACCCCCAGTACTCACAGAGCAGCAAGGGCCGCTGTAGGGTGTTTTGGGGAACAGGTAGATGGGGTAGGTAGGAATAAAGGGCTCCAAGAGGGCTTTTTTCAGCAGGAGCTCCCCTGGGACACTTCCTTTCAGTTCAGGCCACAAGCCACCAGAAAATAGGATTTTAATTACCTACCGGTAAATCCTTTTCTCATAGTCCGTAGAGGATGCTGGGCGCCCGCCCAGCGCTTCGTTATCCTGCAGTGGTTACTTGGTTCAGTACTGCTTTGTTGTTGGTTTAGTACTGTGTTGTTACTGAGTGTTCAAGCTGGTTAGCTTGGTTTGCCTTGTATGGGTGAGCTGGTTTGAATCTCACCACTATCTGTGTAAATTCCTTCTCTCTAAGTTGTCCGTCTCCTTGGGCACAGTTTCTATACTGAGTCTGGTAGGAGAGGCATAGAGGGAGCAGCCAGCCTACACTATCAAACTCTTAAAGTGCCCATGGCTCCCAAGGGACCTGTCTATGCCCCATGGTACTAATGTGGACCCCAGAATCCTCTACGGACTATGAGAAAAGGATTTACCGGAAGGTAATTAAAATCCTATTTTTTTTATTGTCTGTGTGGTTTATCTTTTGATGTATTACTTAAATCTTCTGTATTATGTGCATTGTTTGAGTTCTAGTTGGCGCCGCGGATGGCTGCCTCGGTGCTGCTCTGTCAAGCTGTTTTCATTTTTAGTCTTACATGTATAATATGTTGAGTCTATCGTACAGTTGCAATGTGCAGTATGAACTCATACATGCAGGGCCGGATTAACAATAAGGCGGATGGAGCTGCAGCTCCAGGCCTCCCATTGAAAATAGGCCCACAGCCTGCTGCAGTTAAGAGGGCCATAATCGCCGGCACTACAATGAGTCACTCTGACTCATTGTATGCTGCCGCAGTGCCGCCAGACAGTGTTCCGGCCCCCAGTCTGTAAATCCCGGCTGGAGCAGAAGGAGGGGTCGCTCTCCTCTCGAGCGTCTCCTTCCTACAGATTATTGAACCTCCTGCCTGGCCACTGTGGAGGAGGAGCTGCAATCTCTTCTACTCTCAGCTCCTCCCCCCTAGACTTTGGTGCTGCTGATGAGACCGCACCACACACAGCGGTTGCCGGCACAACCCCCCATCGGCCGCCTTCCACACCACACACCACCCCCCGCCCGCCTCCATCACTACACACCGCGCTGGCCGCCACCCCCCCAGTTGCCCGCACCGCACACCGCACTGGCCGGCATAATCCTCCATCGGCTGCCTTCCGCACCGCACACCGCGCTGGCCGCCACCCCCGACCCGCCCGCCTCCGTCACCGCACACCGCGCTGGACTTTTTTTTTTTAAAAAGGAGAAGATTGACACTTCCTGGTGGACTGGCCTGAGATGGGGCCGCGGAAAGGATGGGGACTGGTCACAAGAGCAGCGCCAGTGCTCAGCCACTTGCTGGAGCTCCTCGCTTTTACACCCTGCCTAATGAGGTACTGTAATAAGACAGCTCCACATCATGTACATTGTGCATGTGTGTAAATATTATATGTGTTACATATTACACAACTGTTATTCTCTATAACTCGTGTTATTTTGTATAAGTATCTACTTTATCCTGCTTTATTTCTCTTTCCACCAATCTCCCCCTGTGTTTCTCTTGTCACCCCCCGTTATTCCCCCTGTGTTTCTCTGGTCACCCCCCGTTATTCCCCCTGTGTTTCTCTTGACTCCCCCCGTTATTCCCCCTGTGTTCCTCTTGTCACCCGCCGTTATTCCCCCAGTGTTCCTCTGGTCTCCCCCCATTATTCCTCCTGTGTTCTTCTTGTCTCCCCCCATTATTCCCCCTGTGTTCCTCTTGTCTCCCCCCGTTATTCCTCCTGTGTTCTTCTTGTCTCCCCCAGTTATTACCCCTGTGTTTCTCTTGTTTCCCCCCGTTATTCCCCCTGTGTTTCTCTTGTCTTCCCCCGTTATTCCCCCTGTGTTTCTCTTGTCTTCCCCCGTTATTCCCCCTGTGTTTCTCTTGTCTTCCCCCGTTATTCCCCCTGTGTTTCTTTTGTCTCCCCCCGTTATTCCCCCTGTGTTTCTCTTGTCTCCCCCCGTTATTTCCCCTGTGTTTCTCTTGTCTCACCCCGTTATTCCCCCTGTGTTTCTCTTGTCTCCCCCCGTTATTCCCTCTGTGTTCCTCTTGTCTCCCCCCGTTATTCCCCCTGTGTTTCTCTGGTCTCCCCCCGTTATTCCCCCTGTGTTCCTCTTGTCTCCCCCCGTTATTCCCCCTGTGTTTCTCTTGTTTCCCCCCGTTATTCCCCCTGTGTTTCTCTTGTCTTCCCCCGTTATTTCCCCTGTGTTTCTCTTGTCTTCCCCCGTTATTCCCCCTGTGTTTCTTTTGTCTCCCCCCGTTATTCCCCCTGTGTTTCTCTTGTCTCCCCCCGTTATTCCCCCTGTGTTTCTCTTGTCTCACCCCGTTATTCCCCCTGTGTTTCTCTTGTCTCCCCCCGTTATTCCCTCTGTGTTCCTCTTGTCTCCCCCCGTTATTCCCCCTGTGTTTCTCTGGTCTCCCCCCGTTATTCCCCCTGTGTTCCTCTTGTCTCCCCCCGTTATTCCCCCTGTGTTCCTCTTGTCTTCCCCCGTTATTCCCCCTGTGTTTCTCTTGTCTCCCCCCGTTATTCCCCGTGTTTCTCTTGTCTCCCCCCGTTATTCCCCCTGTGTTTCTCTTGTCTCCCCCCGTTATTCCCCCTGTGTTTCTCTTGTCTCACCCCGTTATTCCCCCTGTGTTTCTCTTGTCTCCCCCCGTTATTCCCTCTGTGTTCCTCTTGTCTCCCCCCGTTATTCCCCCTGTGTTTCTCTGGTCTCCCCCCGTTATTCCTCCTGTGTTCTTCTTGTCTCCCCCAGTTATTACCCCTGTGTTTCTCTTGTCTCCCCCCGTTATTCCCCCTGTGTTCCTCTTGTCTCCCTCCGTTATTCCCCCTGTGTTCCTCTTGTCTTCCCCCGTTATTCCCCTTGTGTTTCTCTTGTCTCCCCCCATTATTCCCCGTGTTCCTCTTGTCTACCCCCGTTATTCCCCCTGTGTTCCTCTTGTCTCCCCCCGTTATTCCCCCTCCCCTGTGTTTCTCTTGTCTCCCCCCGTTATTCCCCGTGTTTCTCTTGTCTCCCCCCGTTATTCCTCCTGTGTTCTTCTTGTCTCCCCCAGTTATTCCCCCTGTGTTTCTCTTGTCTCCCCCCGTTATTCCTCCTGTGTTTCTCTCGTCTCCCCCCGTTATTCCCCCTGTGTTTCTCTGGTCTCCCCCCGTTATTCCCCCTGTGTTCCTCTTGTCTCCCCCCGTTATTCCCCCTGTGTTTCTCTTGTCTCCCCCCGTTTTTCCCCCTGTGTTCCTCTTGTCATCCCCCGTTATTCCCCCTGTGTTTCTCTGGTCTCCTCCTGTTATTCCCCCTGTGTTCCTCTTGTCTCCCCCCGTTATTCCCCATGTGTTTCTCTTGTCTCCCCCCATTTTTCCCCCTGTGTTCCTCTTGTCATCCCCAGTTATTCCCCGTGTTCCTCTTGTCTCCCCCCATTATTTCCCCTGTGTTCCTCTTGTTTCCCCCCGTTATTCCCCCTGTGATTCTCAAATTCCTCCCATCTCCTCCTGTTCTTTCCCTTTCCTGCTGGCTCTCCCTATTAATCTGAGCTAAACAACCACAGCTTTTTTTCATGTGACAATTACCAGCCCATGCTGTTTAGGAGCCTCCCATTTTCCCTTGTTCTCCTTGTCTTACTCCCATCTCCTCTGTTCTTCCTGCTGTTCCTACCATCTCCCCATCTTCTTTCAATGTCTTCCTCCTGTCTACTTTCAATCTACCCTGGTTCTTCCCCTGGTGTTCATATTTCCTCCCCTGTCCTGCACCCCGTGGGATAAATTTACTAAGGTGGGAGTTTTATTTAAGATAGCAACCAATCAGCTTCTACTTTTCATTTATCTAACACCTTCTAGAAGATAAGTGGAATCTGATTGGTTGCTATGGGCAACATCCCATCTTAAATAGAACTCCAATCTTAGTAAATTTACCCCCGTGTGTCTCCCTCCCTCCATGTACCTGCCATCGATCTGAGGTCAAATGTGTGGCCAGAGCTGTCCTTTTTGTATGTGGCAGTTACCAGCCAGTGTTGTAGAGGAGCCTCTGTGCAGGCCTAGGGCAGGATGTACTAAGCATCCGCGATGTGGTACAGTACATCCCAGCTCTTATCAGGTACATACCGGCATTGAGAATGTTGGTATGTACCTAGAAAATCACAAAGCACAGCTCTTTCAATAAGAGCAGTCCTCTTCGCATGCAGAGAGTCAAGCTGCGGCCGTCAAGGGTGCTGGTAAGGATCCAATTGGATCAGAGGGAATTACAAAGAGAAATGCGGACAAAACTCAGAAAATGTGATTTTCTAAGTTTTGGCTGCATTTTCATCTGTAGTACATCCCACCCTTAAAGGCTCATTCCGAATTGATCGCTCACTAGCTACTTTCAGCAGCCGTGCAAACGCATAGTCGCCGCCCACAGGGGAGTGTATTTTCGCTTTGCAGAAGTGCGAACGCTTGTGCAGCCAAGCGCCTGCAAAAACATTTTGTGCAAAATAAGACCAGCCCTGTAGTTACTCTTCGTGTGCGTTGATTCTAACGTTGGAGGGTTGGCTTTTGACGTCACACACCCGCCCAGCGTTCGCCCAGCCACGCCTGCGTTTTCCCTGGCAAGCCTGCGTTTTTCCAAACACTCCCAGAAAACAGTCAGTTGACACCCAGAAACGCCCCCTTCCTGTCAATCTTCCTGCGTTGTGCCGTGCGACTGAAAGCGTCGCTAGAACCTGTGCAAAACCACAAAGGACTTTGTACCTGTACGTCGCACGTGCGCATTGCGGTGCATACGCATGCGCAGAAATGCAGAGTTTCAGCCTGATCGCTGCGCTGCGAACAACGACAGCTAGCGATCAACTCGGAATTACCCCTTTAGTGAGAGAATTGGTGAGTAGAAGTATGTTTGTGGGTGATTGGGGGCAGCCAGAGAAATATGTCCTAATTAATGTTGTCGCTGCATGCACACCTTACTGTAACAGCAGTGAAGGTTGCTGCAAATTATATAGAATATCTTTTTTTTTTTATGTGGGGTGGGTGTGCAGGGGGCCCCAAAACATATTGATGCACATGGGCCTACCACTCACTAGTTCTGTCACTGGTGTGTCCGTCCCTTTATGTGCTATTGGAATCGCATATGTCTGCTGATGTAGTAATGGGATGGAGTCTTTTCCTATACCATGCATCCACAAATAAAGTTCTGTGTACAGCGCTGGCGCTATACATATAATGGTAATAATAATCTGTGCTCTGTGCATAGATATCAGTTATTAATGTATAACCCTGTTCCATATTTGTCACATCGAACCTCTTCTAACAGTACTATGCTGCATTCCAGGGGCTACCGGTGCATCATGTAAAAGGGGCTACCTGGTGCATCATGTAAAAGGGGCTACCTGGTGCATCATGTAAAAGGGGCTACCTGGCACAATGTGTATAAGGGGCTCTGCCTGGCACAATGTGTATAAGGGGTTCTTTCTGGCATGTATATGGGGTACTACTGTGTGGTGTAATGTGAATTGGTACTATTATGTGGCCAAGCCCCTTCCTGCAAAGCCACACCACAATTTTTTCACACGTGCTTGCAGTGTCCCTGTTTTCAATGGGGAGAGGGGGTATCAACAAAGGAAATGTTCACCGTGGGCACCACAAGGTCTAGAACCAGCCCTCACTACAGCATATACAGACTATGGGGGAGGGGGGCATAGTAGTACACATACAGACTAGGAGGAAAGAGGGGCACACTGACACATATACAAACTAGGAGGGTAGGGGGGCACCCTGATGCATATACAGACTAGGAGGGGAGGGGGGCACACTAACACAATATAGACTAGGAGAGGAGGGGGGCACACTGACGCATATACAGACTACAAGGGGAGGGGGCTCACTAATACACATACAGACTAGGAGGTGGCACACTGACGCATATAGAGACTATGAAGGGAGGGGGGCACACTAATGGGTAGCTATACAGACTAGGAGAGGATGGGGCACATTAATGCATGTACTTTGAAGGACACACTCCTTTTCAGTGGCCATGCCCCCTTTTTAGGTGCGTGCAACAGTAATCCTGTTTCATTTGCCATTCCCCCACTTTAAAATTCCCACTTCGACAACCACTGTATGTATGTGTGTATGGGTCTGTCACTCTGCTCCTCTATTAAATGGTTAACAGTAGGCACTAGCTACAACCTCCATGGAGATGGCCACACCCATAGCAAAGGCCACACCCCCTATTTATACCACCCTCATCGCAGCACTCGTCATACCTCCTGCCAAAGCACACAATAGGCCCCCCATACATTTCAGCTCCAGGCCCATTTGGACCTTAATCTGGCACTGCATACATGTAATGTATGCTACGTTTTCCCCCCCTTTTTATGCTATGTATTCCTCCTTCATGTTGCTGCTTGGCAATGCATTGTACCACAAAAAATTCCTAGTGTACATGAGTACACCTGGCCAATAAAGCTGATTCTGGTGTTAGTCTTCATTGGATGTGATGTCTTTTTCAGCCAAGTCAATGGCGTTGAGAGTCATAGCAAGGAGGTCATTGTGGCTACGACCGTGGGCAGCAGACGCACACTCTAAGAACAAGCTAGCAACATTACCCTTTGAGGGGCCTCTATTTTTTGGAGCTAAATTAGAAGCCATGATACACAGATTATCTGGTGTAAAATCAGTTAGGCTACCGCAAGATAGACAAAGGAAATTCTTTACATGTCCTTCTTCTGGACAGCAATACAGAGAGGCCAAAGCGTATAGGCCTGGCAGGCAGTACAACAGGAGATACTCCTCTGGCACATCTAGACAGTCCTTTAGGCAGTCATACAAGAAGGGTAAAGAAGCCAGTTTGGAGCAACTGTTAAGCTCAGGTGATAGTGTCTGTGGAGCAGGAATATAGGTTTTTATTCACATCTTGAATCACAGTTCTTGGTGGAAAAAAGTTCAGGGGGATTCAGGACTGTCCTGGACCTCAGGGATTTAAACAGCTATATCAAGGTAAAGAAATTTCGTATGGAGACATTAAAGTCTATCCTGGCAGGACTGAAGTAGCAGATTTTATGGCTTCAATCGATTTGAAAGACGCATACTTCCATATTCCTATAAGCTGGGGAAGCAGAAAATATCTAAGATTCTGCATCCAGAGCAGTCATTTTCAATATACTTGCCTCCCATTCGGTCTGACATCATCTGAAATGGGTATTTACCAAGGTGCTAGTAACATTGATAGCATGCCTAAGACAACGGGGAATAGAAATCTGGCTATATTTGGATGACATTCTGATTTCTGGAAAAACAGAAGAGATCATGAAGGCAAGCTTGGAATATACAATTCAGTTCCTACAAAGTCATGGGCGGATCCTGAATTAGGAGAAAAGTCATCTTATTCCTGTAACAAAATTACAGTTCTTGGGAGTGGAGATAGATATGCAGGAATACAATTCAGAAGAAAGATGTACAAAGATTCTGAGTTTGTCAGCATCTTTGGTGAAAAGGAAAAGGTTTCATTTAAGGATGGGACTTCGTCTTTCGGGTATGATGGTGTCAACGATAGGCGTAGTTTCTTGGGCCCAGTGGCGAATGAGGGATCTTCAATGGAACATGTTGAGATATACCCAGCAAGGCTACCCGCTGGGATGCTTGGTGACATTAAATCATAAGAAGGAAAATTCTTTGGCCTGGTGGGCAAGCAAAGATTTGCAAAGCAGAGCAACATGTCTCGATCAACCCCAGTTTATAGTGATGTCGACAGACGCAAGTGCTTTAGGAAGGGGAGTTCATATTGCAGGAGAAGTGAAACAAGGGAGCTGGGCCAAAAGAAAAGGTCTGATGTCTTTAAATCTAAGAGAAGCAAAGGTGGTCTGGAAGGCGATAGTTTCTTTCCAAGAGCAGGTCAGTGGAATGCATCTCAGAATGTTTTCCGACAATGTGACAGTAGTGGCTCACTTGAATCATCAGGGAGGCACGAGGTGCAGCTCCTTAATGCGGATAACAGCAAGGATTATGAGTTGGGCTTAAAAGAACTTAAAATCTTTAACACCATTGTATGTGCCTGGGAAGGAGAACATAGTAGCAGACTACTTGAGCCGAAGAGAGATTCTTCCCGGAGAATCGGAGTTAAACAACAATGTTTTTTGCCAACTAGTGGACAAGTTTGGGCAACCCGATGTAGATCTGATGGTATCAAGTATCAACAGAAAGGTGAAGAGCTTCTTTTCCAGATACTAACAGCTCGCGATCAACCAGATCTATTACTCCAAGGTCCAGTTGTCATCCAAACCCTCAAGCATTGCATCGGAGGACGTGGAGACTGAGTGTAATATCCTGAAGCTTAGGGGGTTGTCAGATCAAGTGATTGAAATCCTGATGCAAGCAAGGAAGAAAGTTTATTCACAGGCGTACTATAAAGTGTAGAGAAGATTCATTTCTTGGAAGGGATCAGATGAAAGTGTTATGGAGTCCAGTACGCTGCAGTTTTGCAATTTTTACAAACTGGGTTTTCCCAAGGGCTTGTGGTAGCGACAATCAAGAGTCAGATTGCAGCCCTAAGTGTTCTGTTGGACAGGAAACTGGCACACGAGAGCTTAATAAGGAGATTTTGCCAGGCAATCAAGAGAATTCATCCATCCATCTGATCTCTGATGGCTCCCTGGGATCTGAATCTGGTCTTGAATGCATTGACAGAAACACCATTTGAACTCTTACAGCAGACCTCTTTGAAGTTTCTGCCTTGGAAAATAGTTTTTCTTGTGGCAATTACCTCGGCAAGGAGAGTGACTTGTGGGCAGAGGAGTCCTATTTGAATATTATGCCAGATAAAGTCATCTTGAGGACAAATCCTGGATTATTATTTTTTTTGCCTAAAGTATTGACATCTTTTTATATGAATCAGAACATCATTTTACCTTTAATGTTTTCCTAATCCGAAAGCTGAGGAGGTGAAGCTGCATACACTTGATCTTGTTAGAGGGATCTCCATTTATCTGGACAGAATGAAGTAAATCAGAGCAACTAAATGGCTATTTGTCATTCCTGAAGGAGCTAACAAAGGATGCGCTCCTCCAAAACAAACTATTTCCAGGTGGATCAGGGAATATTATTGTGTTCATTTACAAGAATAAAGATTGAGATGTTCCAGCTATAATTAAGGCACACTCGACAAGGGCGGTAGCAACATCATGAGCGAGGAAGGCTCAAGCTTCAGTGAAGGAGATATGGGAAGCAGCCATGTGGTTGTCTAGTCACACTTTTTCTAGGCTTATGCCTTGAATATTTCTACCTCCCACTTTGGGGGTCATGTTTTGAAGAAGCTCTTGCAGAATAAATTATCATTGCATTATGTTTTTTTTATTGCCATTATTCTGCTTTAGTATATCCCATTGTTAGGGCTCCCATGGGGGAGCGTAGAAGAAAAGAGTGAATTATACTCACTGATAATTCCATTTCTTTATAGTGACCCCATGGCAGCATTTAGAATACCCTCCCTTTCTGGTGTTTTCCAGGGACCGAGAGGTAGAGACACTCGAAAGACAGAGAGGAAGGGGAGGAGTGAGGTTATGTACCCTCAGGTGGGCAGTCCCTGAAAAAAATCCTGTATAAATTAGGGGGAGCAAATGTAATACCATTGTTAGGGCTGCCCTGGGGTCACTATGAAGAAATGGAATTATTGATGAGTATAATTCACTCTTTTATTTAGAAACTATTTGTACTTTTGGAGTATATGATCTGCCCTAAATTTAATATGGCTCACCCATAAATGTTGGTACTTTTTGTAGATTATATCCTGCAATACAAATGCCAGATGAGCAACCTATTTCTACCTTGCGCTACCGTAGATGCAGTCATTCTCATGTTAACTTGAGTGAACTTTATGTATGTACGTACGTACGTACGTACGTACGTACGTACACTGCTCAAAAAAATAAAGGAAACACTTAAACAACACAATGTAACTCCAAGTCAGTCACACTTCTGTGAAATCAAACTGTCCACTTAGGAAGCAACACTGATTGACAATCAATTTCACATGCTGTTGTGCAAATGGAATAGACAACATGTGGGAATTATAGGCAATTAGCAAGACACCCCCAATAAAGGAGTTGTTCTGCTGGTGGTGACCACAGACCACTTCTCAGCTCCTATGCTTTCTGGCTGATGTTTTGGTCACTTTTGAAAGCTGGTGGTGCTTTCACTCTAGTGGTAGCATGAGACGGAGTCTACAACCCACACAAGTGGCTCAGGTAGTGCAGCTCATCCAGGATGGCACATCAATGCGAGCTGTGGCAAGGTTTGCTGTGTCTGTCAGCGTAGTGTCCAGAGCATGGAGGCGCTACCAGGAGACAGGCCAGTACATCAGGAGACATGGAGGAGGCTGTAGGAGGGCAACAACTCAGCATCAGGACCGCTACCTCCGCCTTTGTGCAAGGAGGAACAGGACGAGCACTGCCAGAGCCCTGCAAAATGACCTCCAGCAAGCCACAAATGTGCATATGTCTACTCAAACAATCAGAAACAGACTCCATGAGGGTGGTATGAGGGCCCGACGTCCACAGGTGGGGGTTGTGCTTACAGCCCAACACCGTGTAGGACGTTTGTCATTTGCCAGAGAACACCAAGATTGGCAAATTCGCCACTGGCGCCCTGTGCTCTTCACAGATGAAAGCAGGTTGTCACTGAGCACATGTGACAGACGTGACAGAGTCTGGAGACGCCAAGGAGAACATTCTGCTGCCTGCAACATCCTCCAGCATGACCGGTTTTGCAGTAGGTTAGTAATGGTATGGGGTGGCATTTCTTTTGGGGGCCGCACAGCCCTCCATGTGCTCGCCAGAGGTAGCCTGACTGCCATTAGGTACCGAGATGAGATCCTCAGACTACTTGTAAGACCATATGCTGGTGCGGTTGGCCCTGGGTTCCTCCTAGACAATGCTAGACCTCATGTGGCTGGAGTGTGTCAGCAGTTCCTGCAAGACGAAGGTATTGATGCTATGGACTGGCCCGCCCGTTCCCCAGACCTGAATCCAATTGAGCACATCTGGGACATCATGTCTCGCTCCATCCACCAACGCCACGTTGCACCACAGACTGTCCAAGAGTTGGTGGATGCTTTAGTCCAGGTCTGGGAGGAGATCCCTCAGGAGACCATTTGCCACCTCATCAGGAGCATGCCCAGGCGTTGTAGGGAGGTCATAAAGGCACGTGGAGGCCACACACACTACTGAGCCTCATTTTGACTTGTTTTAAGGACATTACATCAAAGTTGGATCAGCCTGTAGTGTGTTTTTCCACTTTAATTTTGAGAGCGACTCCAAATCCAGAACTCCATAAGTTAATAAATTTGATTTCCATTGAAAATGTCTGTGTGATTTTGTTGTCAGCACATTCAACTATGTAAACAACAAAGTATTTAATACGAATATTTCATTCATTCAGATCTGGGATGTGTTATTTTAGTGTTCCCTTTATTTTTTTGAGCAGTATATATATATATATATATATATATATATATATGTGTGTGTGTAAGTATTAGAGATGAGCGGGTTCGGTTCCTCGGAATCCGAACCCCCCCGAACTTCACCCATTTTACACGGGTCCGAGGCAGACTCGGATCCTCCCGCCTTGCTTGGTTAACCCGAGCGCGCCCGAACGTCATCATCCCGCTGTCAGATTCTCGTGAGATTTGTATTCTATATGAGCCGCGCGTCGCCGCCATTTTCACTCGTGCATTGGAGATGATAGGGAGAGGACGTGTGCAGCGTTCTCTCAGTTGTGTTCAGTGTGCTGCAAATATCTGTGCTCAGTGTGCTTGCAAATATCTGTGCTCAGTGTGCTGAAAATATCTACGTTCTCTGCCTGAAAAACGCTCCATATCTGTGCTGCATTGTAGTATATAGTAGGAGGACAGTGCAGAATTTTGCTGACCAGTGACCACCAGTATTATATCAGTACGGTACAGTAGTCCACTGCTCTACCTACCTCTGTGTCGTCAAGTATACTATCCATCCATACCTGTGGTGCATTTTAGTTGTTGTGCGCAGTAGTAGGAGGACAGTGCATAATTTTGCTGACCACCAGTATATAATATATAGCAGTACGGTACAGTAGTCCACTGCTCTACCTACCTCTGTGTCGTCAAGTATACTATCCATCCACACCTGTGGTGCATTTTAGTTGTTGTGCGCAGTAGTAGGAGGACAGTGCATAATTTTGCTGACCACCAGTATATAATATATAGCAGTACGGACCAGTAGGCCATTGCTATTGATATATTACTGGCATATAATTCCACACATTAAAAAATGGAGAACAAAAATGTGGAGGGTAAAATAGGGAAAGATCAAGATCCACTTCCACCTCGTGCTGAAGCTGCTGCCACTAGTCATGGCCGAGACGTTGAAATGCCATCAACGTCGTCTGCCAAGGCCGATGCCCAATGTCATAGTAGAGAGCATGTAAAATCCAAAAAACAAAAGTTCAGTAAAATGACCCAAAAATCAAAATTGAAAGCGTCTGATGAGAAGCGTAAACTTGCCAATATGCCATTTACGACACGGAGTGGCAAGGAACGGCTGAGGCCCTGGCCTATGTTCATGGCTAGTGGTTCAGATTCACATGAGGATGGAAGCACTCATCCTCTCGTTAGAAAACTGCAGTGCCACTCCTAGATGGGCCAGGTGTTTGTGTCGGCCACTTGGGTCGTTTAGCTTAGCCACACAGCTACCTCATTGCACCTCTTTTTTTCTTTGCATCATGTGCTGTTTGGGGACTATTTTTTTAAATCTGCCATCCTGTCTGACACTGCAGTGCCACTCCTAGATGGGCCAGGTGTTTGTGTCGGCCACTTGGGTCGTTTAGCTTAGCCACACAGCTACCTCATTGCACCTCTTTTTTTCTTTGCATCATGTGCTGTTTGGGGACTATTTTTTAAATCTGCCATCCTGTCTGACACTGCAGTGCCACTCCTAGATGGGCCAGGTGTTTGTGTCGGCCACTTGGGTCGCTTAGCTTAGTCATTCAGCGACCTCGGTGCAAATTTTAGGACTAAAAATAATGAGTGGAAATTATGGTTATTGAGGTTAATAATACTATGGGATCAAAATTACCCCCAAATTCTATGATTTAAGCTGTTTTTGAGGGTTTTTTGTAAAAAAACACCCGAATCCGACAAAAAATTTTCAGGGAGGTTTTGCCAAAACACGGCCACGGAACCGAATCCAAAACCCGAAAAATGTCCGGTGCACATCACTTGTATGTATGTATGTATATATATATATATATATATATATATATATATACTCACGCTATGAGGCTAACAGCACATACAATAAAGTCTAACTGGAGTGCAAGGCTTATAAAAGAAAAGAAAGGCCAGCAACATCCACCTCAGAAGAGGATCATGCAATTCTTTATTACTACATATTATATTAAAGTGCAGTGCATATCAAAAAATAAAGTGCATAAAAAATGGAGACTGGAGTTCATCGGGGGCAACACCCAGGGGACCTTAAGTGGGTGACACATGGTGCAGTGACTGTAGAGGGGTCAGCAACACGCAGTGTGCAGAGGACTGTACGGGGGCGACACACAGGGTGCAGGAGACTGTATGGGGGGGTTACACACAGGGTGTAGGAGACTGTAAAGGGGTACACACAGGTAACAGGGGACCTTAAGAGGGTGACATGCAGGGTGCAGGTGACTGTAGGGAGGGCTGCACACAGGCTGCAGGTGACTGTAGGGGAGGGGGGTTGGCTACAACCAGGCTGCAGGTGACTGTAGGGTGGGGCTACAACAAGGCTGCAGGTAAATGTAGGGGGGGGGGGGGGGGGGGGGAATACAACCAGGCGCAAATGACTGTGGGGGGGGGGGGGCTATAACCAGGCTGCAGGTGACTGTAAGGGGGGGGCTATAACCAGGCTGCAGGTGACTGTAAGGGGGGGGGGGGGGCTATAACCAGGCTGCAAGTGACTGTAAGGGGGGGGGGGCTATAACCAGGCTGCAGGTGACTGTAAGGAGGCTATAACCAGGCTGCAGGTGACTGGGGGGGGGGGGGGAGGTCTACGCATTGTGCAGGGGACTAGGGGGTGTGACACATGGTGCAGGAGACTGCAGGGGAGTGGCGAACAGGGGACCTTAAGGGAGTGACACATAGGGAGTAGTGACTGTAGGGGGGGCGACACGCAGTGTGCAGGGAACTGTGGGGGAAAGCAGCACACGGCATAGGAGACTGTATGGGGGTGACATGCATGGTGCAGGAGACTGTAGGGGAGGTCAGGTGGGTGACACACAGGGTGCAGGGGGGGTGACACACAGGGTGCAGGGTCTGTGGGGGGTGTGATGTGCAGGGTATTGGGGGGGTGCAGGGGAAGGCCAGATGTGTACCTTCAGTGGGGGACCAGGGACATGCAATAGGACCAACAGGTGGCAGTGGCCTAGGCACATTGCTGTAGAGGGGATGGGGAGTCCAGTAGGCAGTGTATCACAATCTGGGGAGACCCACAATTGCAGCACAGCACTAGCAAACACTCACCTAGAGAAGGAGGAGCAAGGTCCTGGGACAGCTGCAGGAGCAATCAACGAGGAACCACTATGAGCAGATCTAGCAGTTCACCAGCACCATTTTCCCTCTTCAGTGGACACAGACGCTGACTGACAGGGACGCGCAGCTCCGCTGGAGAGACTCCAGATTACCTCAGCGTTACCAGGGGGTCATAGCAGGAGGGAGCGCTTACTAGTGTACTAAGTCCCCAATCTGGTTAGTACCCCTTTTACACTAGCTCAAAAAACACGGGTAAATGCACGGGGGCGCGCATTTACCCGTGTTTTTGGCAAGTGGAAAAGGGTAAACCCGGATCAAGTGACCCGTGAATCCTACCCGGCTATTTACCTGGGTAGGACACGGGAATGATCCGGGTAGGGTGTAGTGTAAACGGGAGCCGTGTCGATGCGACACGGCTCCCGTTTACACTGTATGGATGGGCGGCGCTGGGAGATCATGTGATCTCCCTGCGCCGCCCCTGCCGTGTAGCTAGAAGCGTCACCAACCCGGCATATGCCGGGTTGTGACTGCTAATGGGAAAGGGACCGAGCACGGGTCGCAGCAGGGGGCAGCTCCCGTGTCAGGCTCCCGGCTGCGACCCGTGCTCGTAGGTGTAAAAGGGGTATTAGTCTGCAATCCAGCTAAGCTTGGCATTAGCAATAAGGGCGCTGTGTGCTGGCTCCAGGCTATCTCTGTGTCTCACTTGAAGGGCTCTTTGTGGGTTAATTGTGCTTTTAACCTGTTTCTGTGTGTGGGTGGGTGGGTGGGTGTGCTGTCACTGTCACAGTATGTCAGACAAAGAATGTTTCTTGTATGGCACAGTGTTCCTCTTCTCCAGGGGGTTCATTACAGTGTACTCAATGCTGTGCATCCTCCCAGACTAGCGGGGCAGAACCAGCTTGGCTGGATTCCATTAGGGAAATGATCTCTAATTTCTCTTACGTCCTAGAGGATGCTGGGGTCCAATTTAGTACTATGGGGTATAGACGGGTCCCTTGGGAGCCACTGGCACTTTAAGAGTTTAACAGTGTGGGCTGGCTCCTCCCTCATGCCCCTCCTACCAGACTCAGTTTAGAAAATGTGCCCGGAGGAGCCGGTCACATCTAGGGGAGCTCCTAGGAGTTTTTCTAGTTTTATTTTTTTTCTAAGAGTTGTTAGGTACAGGAAGGCTGCTGGCAACAGCCTCCCTGCTTCGTGGGACTTAGGGGGGAGAGTAGGAACCAACTTCCTGAAGAGTTAATGGTTCTCTGTCTCCACTGACAGGACACTGAGCTCCTGAGGGTGCTGATCACAAGCCCACGAGGCGATCGCTCACTCCCACAGCACGGCCGCCACCCCTTACTGAGCCAGAAGAAAGAAGAGTGGTGAGTGAGTACAGCACCGGCATCCCGATTAGCTGGTCACTGGTGGGTATGGCGGCACAAGGGTGGGAGCGCAGCTCTGACAGGCTGCGCTCCGGAAAGCTCAGCAACACTGACTTGCTGAAGGTACTCTGGGGGAAACGGTATCTGACATTTTCGTGTGTGTGTGTGTGTGTGTGTGTGTGTGTGTGTGTGTGTGTGTGTGTGTGTAAGTGTGCATATCCCACATTACCATGTCTAAGGACTCTGTGTCCTGTGCTGCAGTAAGTTTATCTTCTCCTGAGGAGTCTATTCCGTGTACTCAGGACTGCAATATGCCGTCTCAGCTATCACTGACCTGGTTTGGGAGTGTTGTGGACTCGGGGCTTCTTCCGATGACCGGGAAGAGGAACCGCTACTGGGTCGCAGTAGAGATGGCCGGATGTAGGTCTTCCTCGTGCAGGATTAAGACGGCAGGCAGGAAGCACAGAGGAATTCTTGAAGGTCTCCTGAAAGACAAGACTTGTAGAAATACTGAAGGCTGAGGTACTGAGATATTGAAGGCACTGTGGTGTTGGAGACACTGTGGTGTTGGAGGCACTGAGGTGCTGGGAGTACAGGGAGTGCTGGGAGGCACTCGGAGGCACGAGGGTGCTTGGAGGCACGGAGGTACTTAGAGGCACGAGGTAATTGGAGGCACGGAGGTGCTTGGAGGCACGGGGGTGCTTGGAGGCACGGAGGTGCTTGGAGGCACGGAGGTGTTTGGAGGCACGGAGGTGTTTGGAGGCACGAGGTGCTTGGAGGCAGGGAGGTGCTTGGAGGCAGGGAGGTGCTTGGAGGCAGGGAGGTGCTTGGAGGCACGAGGTAATTGGAGGCACGGAGGTGCTTGGAGGCACCAAGGTGTTTGGAGGCACGAGGTGCTTGGAGGCACGGAGGTATTTGGAGACACCAAGGTGTTTGGGGGCACGAGGTGCTTTGAGGCACGGAGGTACTTGGAGGCACGGAGGTACTTGGAGGCATGGAGGTGCTTGGAGGCACGAGGTGCTTGGAGGCACGGAGGTACTTGGAGGCAGGGAGGTACTTGGAGGCACGGAGGTGCTTGGAGGCACGGAGGTGCTCGGAGGCACAGAGGTACTTGGAGGCACGGGGTGCTTGGAGGCACGGGGTGCTTGGAGGCACGGGGTGCTTGGAGGCACAGGATGCTTGGAGGCACAGGATGCTTGGAGGCACAGGATGCTTGGAGGCACAGGATGCTTGGAGGCACAGGAGATCACAGGGACGAGGGAGCTCTGAAATCACAGCTTCCACAGGAGAAACGAAGATACTCAGGCACCGGATCTCTGCCTGGTGTCTGGTTTTAAATCCCCCGCCCTAGCCTGATTGGCGGAGCAGGCAGGTGACGTCAGACCTGCTCCGCCTCCTTGCCCTCGCTTATGATGGCGGCGTCCTTGCTTCCGGGAAGCCGCCGGAGGGACGCGCCGACCCGCCGCCGAAGCCGGAGACCTCCAGGAGAAGAGAGGCGCCGGGCAGACCAGGCCACCCGCAGGGACAAGCGCGGTCGCCGCTGCCCGAGATGCGTGACAGTACCCCCTCCTCCAGGAGTGGCCCCTGGACACTTCCCGGGCTTAGTCGGATGTCTGGAGTGGAAGATCCGAACCAGACGAGGAGCCGTTACTTCAGTAGCCTCAATCCAACTTCTCTCCTCAGGACCATAACCCTTCCAGTCCACCAAGTACTGTAATTTTTTATGAAGATAACGAGAGTCAAGAATAGCTTTGATTTCAAACTCCGCTCCAGCTTCTGCCACTACAGACGTTGGCCTAGGGAATGCTGAGTGGAACCGATTCAGAATGAGGGGACGGAGTAGAGAAACATGAAAGGCGTTAGGTATTCGAAGATGGGCAGGCAAACCCAGTTTACAGACCACAGGATTTAAGACTTGTAGCACCGGGTAAGGACTGATGAACCTTGGAGCGAATTTCATGGTGGGCACCTTCAACCGGAGATTACGTGTGGACAGCCATACCCTGTCCCCAACTTTATATTGAGGTGCGGCTCGCCGTTTCTTATCTGCGAAGAACTTGTACCGGACAGAAACCTTCTTAAGATTAGCATGAACCTTTCTCCAAATTTGTCCAAAGTGTTGTAGAGTGGACGCTACAGCAGGAACCTCTACTATCGGAAGGCTTGGAAATTCTGGAACACGGGGATGGAACCCGTAGTTGACGAAGAATGGTGATTCCCCAGTGGAAGAATGAAACAAATGGTTATGGGCAAACTCCGCCCAAGGCAACAACTCCACCCAGTTGTCCTGTGAAGGAGAGAGATACAAACGAAGAAAAGTCTCTAGATCTTGATTGACTCGTTCCGTTTGACCATTTGTTTGGGGATGATAAGCGGACGAAAACTTAAGTTTAATTTGTAGGGTTGAACAGAGGGCTTTCCAAAACCTGGCGGTGAACTGTACTCCACGGTCAGAAACAATCTCTTGTGGCAACCCATGCAAACGAAAATGTTCTCGGATAAACAGTAGAGCCAGTTTCGGTGCTGTCGGGAGACCAGTCAAAGGCACAAAGTGTGCCATCTTCGAAAAAACGGTCAACGATAACCCAAACGGTGTTGCAACCCTTGGAACAGGGCAAGTCAGTGATGAAGTCCATGGAAATGTGAGTCCAGGGTCTCACAGGGATAGGCAGAGGACGAAGTAACCCTGCAGGAGGCAGACGAGGAGATTTATGTTGTGTACATTGGGGACAAGAATTAACGCAATCTTGTACATCCTTCCTCATGGTGTTCCACCAGTAAGACCTTTGCAGAAACTTGTACATCTTCTGGGCACCGGGATGACCGGAAAACTTGGAGTTATGGACCCACAGTAGTATTCCTGGCCGGAATCTAGCTGGTACGGACATCCTTCCAGGAGGAGGAGCTGGAGTAGTTAAAGCAGCAGAGACAGAAACTGGATTCAGAATTAAACCCCGCTCAGGAGGTTCATCCTCGTCTGTGGAAACTTGTGAACGGGAAAGCGCATCTGCTTTAATATTGAGAGTCCCGGCCCGGTACTTGATAATGAACGAGAATCGGGAAAAGAAAAGTGCCCATCTCGCCTGGCGAGGATTCAAGCATTGTGCGGATTTGATGTACAGCAAATTCTTGTGATCCGTGTAGATGGTAAACACATGTTTAGCCCCTTCCAGAAGATATCTCCACTCTTCCAAGGCAGATTTGATAGCCAAGAGTTCCTGGTCTCCAATAGTGTAATTTCGTTCGGCCGGAGAGAATTTACGAGAATGGAAGCCACACGGATGTAATTTCTTATCAGAGGTGTACTGGGAGAGAACAGCCCCAACCCCGACTGAAGATGCATCAACTTCTAAGAAGAAGGGTTCATCGAAATTTGGTTGTTGGAGAACTGGAGCCGTCATGAAAGCTAACTTTAAGTGAGAAAAAGCTACAATGGCTTCCGGAGGCCACAAACTTGGATTAGAACCCTTCCTCGTCAGGGCGGTAATGGGCGCAACAATGGTGGAGAAACCCTTAATGAATTTCCTGTAGTAGTTCGCAAAGCCCAGGAACCTTTGTATTGCTTTCAAGGAAAGAGGCTGAGTCCAGTCACAAATGGCAGACAGCTTTTCCGGATCCATGCGAAGCTCCGTCCCCGAGATGATATAACCGAGGAACGGAATAGATGTTACTTCAAAGGTACATTTGGAAAGTTTGGCATAGAGATGATTCTCTCGTAAACGGTGGAGCACCTCTTTGACTTGAGTCCTGTGTTCGACAAGATTCTTGGAAAAGATCAGTATGTCGTCCAAATATACCACAACACTCTGATACAGCATGTCACGAAAGATTTCATTGACGAATCCCTGGAAAACCGCGGGAGCATTACTAAGACCAAACGGCATCACCAAGTATTCGTAATGCCCATCTCGGGTATTAAAGGCAGTCTTCCATTCATCCCCCTCTCGGATGCGTATAAGATTATAAGCTCCCCTCAAGTCGAGTTTGGAAAAAATGCGGGCACCACGAACCCTATCAAATAATTCTGTGATTAGTGGCAAGGGGTATTTATTCTTAATAGTAATGTCGTTTAAGCCGCGGTAGTCGATGCATGGTCTCAACCCCCCGTCCTTTTTCTTCACGAAAAAGAAGCCCGCACCAGCAGGGGAGGAAGAGGGGCGAATAAATCCCTTGAGCATATTGGACTTAATATACTCCGACATGGCTTGAGTCTCGGGAAGAGACAGAGGATATGTGCGACCACGGGGTGGCGTCTTCCCTGGGACAAGGTCAATAGGGCAGTCCCAAGGCCTGTGAGGTGGTAACAGGTCAGCAGCTTGTTCCGAAAATACGTCCTTGTACCCTTGATATGCCTCCGGAATGTGCTCTTCATCCGTTTTGGAGGTGACACGGAGCGGACAAACAGGAGTAAGACAATTAGTGTGACAAAAGGAACTCCAGGACAGAATTTGTGACGACTTCCAGTCGATGTGGGGATTATGACCTTTTAGCCAAGGCATTCCAAGAACCAGATCATGGGGCATTTCTGGGATTACCAAGAGTTCCAAATCTTCCTGATGTAGAGCCCCGACCTGCAGCTTAACTGGCCCCGTGCGCCACATTATAAGACCTTTGGAAATTCTAGTCCCGTTGATAGCAGTCAGTGAAATTGGCCGCTCGATAGGCCGTAACTTTAAACCCAAGCTTTGGGCACAGAAGGAAGAAATGAAGTTCCCTGCAGCTCCGGAATCCAATAGGGCTTCACAAGACTTGGAGACTGAATCGGAGACTAGAGTTACTGGAAGCAAACAGTCCGAAGTTGGAGAAGCTTTTGTCGTAACCCCCAGCTTGACTCCTTCGGAACAAGCTAGGCCTGCCCGTTTCCCGGACGAGATTTACAAGATTTAAGAAAATGATCCGCGGCTCCACAGTAAAGGCAGAGTTTACCCTCACGACGACGCTGTCGTTCTTCCGGAGACAGTCGGGATCGGTTAATTTGCATGGGCTCATCTGAGCTAGGTGAGGCCACCGGTCTAGGAGTAGGATTCCGGAACCTGGAACAATCCGGACGGCTACGTTCTCTTCCACGCTCCTGCATCCGAAGATCCACCTTGACGCAAAGGGAAATCAGATCTTCTAATGGATCCGGCAGATCTCTGGTAACCAGCTCATCTTTCAGCCGGTCGGAAAGACCGTTCCAGAAGGCAGCTCTCAGGGCGTCATTATTCCAGCGTAGTTCGGAAGCAATGGTCTGGAAATGAACCACGTACTGACCCACGGAACGGGCGCCCTGTCGAACACGGAGCAAGTCGGAAGAAGCAGTGGTCATTCTGCCGGGTTCGTCGAAAATCCTTCGAAAGGACGAGATGAAGTTGGTATAGTTGGAAACCATGGGATCAGATCGTTCCCATAATGGAGACACCCAATCCAAAGCAGAACCTTCCAACAGAGAAATAATATATGCTACCTTGGACCGGTCTGTAGGAAAGTTGTGTGCAAGTAGCTCGAAATGTACCTCGCATTGGTTCAAGAAACCACGACAATTTTTAGGATTCCCATTATAGCGGGACGGAGTAGGCAGCTGAAGGCGTGGAGTGATACCGGCCGATGGTTGAACATTGCTGGCAACGGCGACTGGTGCGACTACTGGAACAGGTGCCGGAATTACTGAGGCTAGAGACGCCTGAATCTGATCCAGACGCCCGGACAACTGCTGGAGGTACTGCATCACCTGGCCTTGTGCCGCTTCCTGACTTTGTACTCGAGAAGCCAGGTTCTGGATGGCACTTGAGTCCGTGTTCCGATTCCCCGGGTCCATGGGGCCTGAGTATACTATCACTGACCTGGTTTGGGAGTGTTGTGGACTCGGGGCTTCTTCCGATGACCGGGAAGAGGAACCGCTACTGGGTCGCAGTAGAGATGGCCGGATATAGGTCTTCCTCATGCAGGATTAAGACGGCAGGCAGGAAGCACAGAGGAATTCTTGAAGGTCTCCTGAAAGACAAGACTTGTAGAAATACTGAAGGCTGAGGTACTGAGATATTGAAGGCACTGTGGTGTTGGAGGCACTGAGGTGCTGGGAGTACAGGGAGTGCTGGGAGGCACTCGGAGGCACGAGGGTGCTTGGAGGCACGGAGGTACTTGGAGGCACGAGGTAATTGGAGGCACGGAGGTGCTTGGAGGCACGGGGGTGCTTGGAGGCACGAGGTGCTTGGAGGCACGGAGGTGTTTGGAGGCACGGAGGTGTTTGGAGGCACGAGGTGCTTGGAGGCACGAGGTGCTTGGAGGCAGGGAGGTGCTTGGAGGCACGGAGGTGCTTGGAGGCACAGAGGTGTTTGGAGGCACCAAGGTGTTTGGAGGCACGAGGTGCTTGGAGGCACGGAGGTACTTGGAGGCACAGAGGTACTTGGAGGCACAGAGGTACTTGGAGGCACGGAGGTACTTGGAGGCACGGAGGTGCTTGGAGGCACGGAGGTGCTTGGAGGCACGGAGGTGCTTGGAGGCACGAGGTGCTTGGAGGCACGGAGGTGCTTGGAGGCACGGAGGTGCTCGGAGGCACGGAGGTACTCGGAGGCACGGGGTGCTTGGAGGCACAGGATGCTTGGAGGCACAGGATGCTTGGAGGCACAGGAGATCACAGAGACGAGGGAGCTCTGGAATCACAGCTTCCGCAGGAGAAACGAAGATACTCAGGCACCGGATCTCTGCCTGGTGTCTGGTTTTAAATCCCCCGCCCTAGCCTGATTGGCGGAGCAGGCAGGTGACGTCAGACCTGCTCCGCCTCCTTGCCCTCGCTTATGATGGCGGCGTCCTTGCTTCCGGGAAGCCGCCGGAGGGACACGCCGACCCGCCGCCGAAGCCGGAGACCGCCAGGAGAAGAGAGGCGCCGGGCAGACCAGGCCACCCGCAGGGACAAGCGCGGTCGCCGCTGCCCGAGGTGCGTGACAGTAGCCTTCTGAACCCGAACCCCTATTGGTTGATTCTTTAAGGAGAATGATGTCCCAGATTTCAAATAGGATGTCACATACTCAGAGCCAGATTAACGCAGAGCCGGATTAACAATGGGGCGGATGGAGCTGCAGCTCCAGGCCCCCCATTGAAAATAGGCCCACAGAAAACGTCCAGTCACTGCTTCACTGGGGATCCTCCAGTCATTCACAGCCTTAAGCTCCGCCCCCAGAGTGCTGCTGCAGGAAGCCTGGCAAGTGTAATGGCTCTTGATTAATGTGTGTATACTGTTTGTGTAGTGTGTATGTATATGTAGTTATGGGTGTGTGTGTATATGTGATAGTTGGTGTGTGTGTACCGTGTGTGTGTTTGTGTCTACATTGTGTGTGTGTGTAATGTGTGTGTATGTGTGGTGGTGGAGGTGTGTGTGTGTAATGTGGGTGTATATGTGGTGGTGGAGGTGTGTGTGTTGTGTGTATATATGTGGTGGTGGGGTGTGTGTGCACTTTGTGTGTAGTGTGTGCAGGGGTGTATCTATCCACTGCCCAGGATGGCACTCGCCAGGCGTGCCAGGTAAGGAGGGGGCGCAGCCTGGCAGTGCCATCCACGGCCAGGGAGTAGAATCCAGTAGTACTGTCAGACTTGGTGACTGTCTGCACCGCACCTCACTTGTAATCAGACTCAACACAAACTACAGCTCCCGGAGCTCCCAGCAACAAGGGATGCTGGGAGCTCCGGGAGCTGTAGTTTATTTTGAGTTTGATTGATCACTAGTGCAGTGCTGTGCCGCTGGACACCAGCGCCAGCAGTAACAGACAGTCACAAGGTACAATCCGGATTAAGTGAGGGGAGTGGTGGCACAAGACTGCACTGCATGGCATTGACCTTCGGGAAGTGGGCGGAGTGGAAGCAGGGGGAGGAGCTACACAGCACTCAGTCAGTGTCAGGCAACCCAGCAGCATGGAGGAGAGGGGGAGAGGACAAGGAAAAACTAAAGTACATGCATTGAGTGTACCCTGTCCAGGGGCGGATCCAGAAGAAAATGAAAGGGGGGGCAACATGATGGGGGAACGGTAATAGTTATATTTACATGCACCTAAGGCACACACGTGCTCCCAGATAAAGGGTGTGGTATCACAGAGGGAGTGGCCTCACAGAATACACCATTAGGTAATGATTGGCTGTAGGAGCCCATACTGGTTTATTGCCAATGTTTCACCCTGATGAAAAGGCTGATTGGGCCTTGAAATGATGGTCACCTGTTCCATTAGTTATGGAAGCCTGGAAGACACCCCAGCACAATATAATTATTATAGTTTTTAGTTGGTGGTGGCAGGTGCAGCATACCTTGTTTTGGGCACTGCAGTGAGACTAATGCTGGCCATACATCAGGAAGATATCGTTCCAACCAGCCAACTAGTTGGCTGGTTGGAACGATAATCTGGCAGTGTGTGGGAGCAAACGATTATCAGCCGTTTGCTCCCACACGCTGAAAAACGTCCAGAAACGGTCTGTCCAACTAGTTGGGAAAATCAAACCTCTTTGATTTTCCCAACTAATCGTTCAGGTGTAGGGGAAACTTTCCCCCCAACTGAACGATAAGCAGGCGGACACTGACCAGCAGTGTCCGCCTACTTCTTCCCGATCACTGCCTACTGGGCAGCACGAGCCGGGAGGTTCAGGGGCAGCTGCGGCAGGTCATCACTGCTGCCGGGCTGCCCCTGTCACAGCGGGACCCGTGGAGCGGCGGCAGAGCGGGAGGAGGTGCAGGGGCAGCTGCGGCAGTTCATTACTGCTGCCGGGCTGCCCCTGTCACAGCGGGTCCCCGTGGAGCGGCGGCGGAGCGGGAGGAGGTGCAGGGGCAGCTGCGGCAGTTCATCACTGCTGCCGGGCTGCCCCTGTCACAGCGGGTCCCCGTGGAGAGGCGGCGGCGGCGGAGCGGGAGGAGGACCAGGGGCAGCCTGCGGCAGTTCATCACTGCTGCCAGGCTGCCCCGGTCACAGCGGACCCTGTGGAGCGGCGGCGGAGCGGGAGGAGGTGCAGGGGCAGCTACGGTAGCACATCACTGCTGCCGGGCTGCCGCTGTCACAGGACACCCAGCAGTGGCACCCCTCCCGCGATACCCCACGATCGCGGCACCCCCCGCACCCCACCCATTATTGCTGCACCCACGCACGCCACCCCCGATCACTGGCACCCCACCTGCGGTTGCGGCACCCCCGCACCCCACCCGCGATCGCGGCACCCCCCGCACCCCACCCGTGATCACGGCACCCCCCGCAGCTTACCCGCAATCATGGCACCCCCCGCAGTTTACCCACAATCGCGGCACCCCTCCGCAGCTTACCCGCAATCGCGGCACCCCCCGCAACTTACCCGCAATCACGGCACCCCCCGCACCCCACCCACGATCGCGGCACCCCCCGCACCCCACCCGCGATCGCGGCACCCCCCGCAGCTTACCCGCAATCGCGGCACCCCCCGCAATCATGGCACCCCCCGCAGTTTACCCACAATCATGGCACTCCCCGCAGTTTATCCACAATCGCGGCACCCCCCGCAACTTACCCGCAATCGCGGCACCCCCCGCACCCCACCAGCGATCGCGGCACCATCCGCATATCACCCACGATCGCGGCACCCCCGCATATCACCCACGATCGCGGCACCCCCCGCACCCCACCCGCGATCTCGGCACCCCCCGCACCCCACCCGCGATCGCGGCACCCCCCACATATCACCCACGATCGCGGCACCCCCGCATATCACCCGCGATCTTGGCACCCCCCGCATATCATCCACGATCGCGGCACCCCCCCCATATCACCAGCGATCGCGGGACCTCTGCTCCCCTCCTGCAGTCACTGCCCCCCAAGATCGCGGCACCCCTTCCCCCTCACCACCACCAGGGCCAGCTCCAGCCCGTACCGGCTCCCGCACCGGTAATTCACCCCCGCCTCCCTCCGCCCGCACCGGCTCCCGCACCGCTAATTCACCACCTTCCCCCCCCCCCCCCCCCGCGGCCCCCCTCCGCAAGCCTTCTGTCACTTCAGACGCGCACGGAGACAATCAGGTGAGTGCCACGGAGTGGCGCTTCCTGATTGGCTGAAGAGACACTTCGTGGAAAGCTCTGCATTCGTGGAAAGGGTTCCCATGTGTAAACATGGGACCCCTTTCAGTCCGTTTGGTCCGGGTGTTCGGTTTGTTGTTTTGCCAAGTACGTGGATTATAATCTGGACCCTGGATCAGGTGAGTATAATTATCTTTTATTTTCAGGTACCCGTGGATTCTACTTGGAGAAGAGGACCGACTGCTTCGTGTCAACATAGGTAAGTATGTGTGTGTCGACATGTGTTAAATAAAGTTTTACTGTCACGGTGTGTGTCTCCTGTTTTTCTTTGAGTATTTTTTTTCCATTAGAACTACAGGTACCAGCGGGCCCGTTTTTCTCCCGCATGCTGGTACTTGTGGTTCTCCAAGTACCAGCTTGCGGGGAGGCTTGCTGGGACTTGTAGTACTACTGAAAAAAACAATATTCTTTTAATTTTCTCAAGGCTATCAGCCCCCCATCCGCAGCCTTTGGCTGGGGGGGGACAGCCTCGGGCTTCACCCCTGGCCCTTGGGTAGCTGGGGAGGGGGACCCCTTGATTGAAGGGGTCCCCACTCCCCCAGGGTACCCCGGCCAGGGGTGACTAGTTGGATATTTAATGCCACGGCCGCAGGGCACTGTATAAAAGTGACCCCCGGCTGTGGCATTATCTGTCCAGCTAGTGGAGCCTGATGCTGGTGTAAAAAATACGGGGGACCCCTACTCTTTTTGTCCCCCGTATTTTTTGCACCAGCACCAGGCGCAGAGCCCGGTGCTAGTTTTAAAAATACGGGGGATCCCCTGTCCGTTTTTCCCCCGGATTTTTAGAACCAGGACCGGCTCGAAGAGCCCGAGGCTGGTTATGCTTTGGAGGGGGGACCCCACGCAATTTTTTTTCAGGTTTTTCCCATTCCATTTAAAAAAAATAGAAATAATAATAATAATAATAATAATAATCTTTTAAAAATATATAAATAATACTTGTGCCTCCAAAAAAGACAAACCAAGTACCTAATCCCTTCTAATATAAATAGATATGCCATTACCCACCCAAAAAAACACCAAAAAAAACAGGTTTTTAAATTTTTTTTATTAGATTCCGCCAGCAAAGTGTGGCGGATTGAAAATGACCGAAACCGAAACGTTAAGCTGTCAGAACAGGGTCACGTATGTTCTTGATTTTTGAAAAGTCCTAGAGTACCGCCTATCGTTTGTGATATGTTTGCTTTTTGAAGCTCAGGAGGGCACCAGGCAAGCTGTACATTTTACTACATTGGGAGTGCCGAATATCTACATCTGGTATATATTATATATATATATATATATATATATATATATATATATATATAATTTGCCTTGGCAGCCCAACCATGCTGGTATATCCATAGTTCAGTATAAAAACAAGTAAATCTAATAAATGTATGGTGGTGAAAGAAAAGCCCAGTTTCACTGAAAAAAAGACAATTCTGCATGTTTTGAAATGAAAAAAACAAAACAAAACTGAAGAACTGTAGGGAGGCACTGTCCGCCTACTTCGGTGACATCACAAGTTGGACAGAAGTTGGAAGGTTGGTTGGTCTGATGAAAAGTTGGTTAGATGTGTGGAGCACTGGTAAAAAGTTGGTGAGATGTGTGGGGCACTGTTTTAGTTGAACAGACAAGTTGGATGGTTGGAAGTTTGGAGTGTTGGAGAAAAGTTGGTCTGATGTATGGCTAGCTTTAGACTGCAGGACACGAACTGCCCATCTTTGATTAGCAGAAGCAGCCAGCTGGATCTCCAACAAGCAGCATAAGACATCTGCAGGACAGCCCTGTCACAACCTGTCACTTCTCAAAGCTGAGCCGAGTTTGACTGCACCTAGCATGGTGGTAAAGGAAGTGGAGGAGGAAGTGCTGGGATACTGTGCGCTACAGTGAGGGCTAATGAAGCCTTCTGCGCCGTCATAAGTAACAGTCTTACTCGATGCTGGCATTTGAACCCAGCGCCTGGGCTGGACTCTGGCCGTCTGGCAGTGGGGGAGGTAGGTTTGCGGTGTGAGCATGGGGAGGCTGGAGCTGAAGCTCCAGCCTCCCCATTGGTTACCACACGTACTTGCTGTTAGAGCCGCGGCAGGTCCTAGTGCCTGCCGACTCTTTTATCAAATCTGACTGACGGAAATAGCAGTAGTGCTGCTGTTCTCCTTTTGAAAAAAAAAAAAAAAAGGAAGTCAGAAACGACAGGGGGGGGGGGGGGGGCACGGGACCTAGTGCCCTCCCTGGATCCGCCTATGACATTGTCTGTGATGTGAGGGGCGTAAACACTATATTGTCTGTCTGTATGTGTGTCTGTGACTGCATTTATGTATGTGACTATATGTGTATGTATGTGTGTGTATATAAGTATCTACTGTATTTATGTGTGTATTAGTGTGTGACTATGTAGGTGAATGACATATCCTCCAACATTTTACACATAAAAATCGGTACAAAGGAGAAAAGGGGGTGTGGTCATGGGTAAAGTGGGCGTGGCCATGTCCCTTATCCTATACTTTCAATGGAAGTTTGGAGAGCCAAAAATCGATACAGAGCATAAAAAAAGGTACTGTACCTATTAAAAAGGTACAGTTGGAGGGTATGGAATAAGTGTGTAACTATGTATGAATGTGACTGTATACTGTATATGTGTGCATGTGTGTAACTATTTGTATATACTGCATGTGTGACTGTACTGTATGTGACAGTATGTATGTAAATGTATATGTGTGTGCCTATGGGCGGGATCAGATGTACTAATGGCAGTGGGAGTTATTCGGTAAGGATTGCAGACTCTGCTGGGGGATGATCATCCATCGCAGGGCAAGGCTGTCCAGCATGCTGAATGGCCTGCTCAGCGACTGCGACCGCAATTTACCTGTGGTCGCAGCAACTGTGGAAGACCCCTTACAGCTGCAGCTAGGCTGCGTATGAAGGTGGTCCGCCGCCATTTTTTACATGGGGGTGGCTGTGTGTGATGTCACTCAGCCGCCCCAAACATGCAGACGGCCCGACCCCATTTTCCCGACGCCACCCCTGCATCAGTCCATCACCGCCCCCCGCCCTCCCCATGAATGCTTCTACCTGTCAATCAGGCAGAGGTGTTTACAGCCAATGTGATCCAATCGACGGAGTTCTGAGAACAGACATATTGCAGTCACATCCCTGAATGTGGGTAGATCGCATTCCACTTATAAAAATAGAAATATATTTACTAGCACTGGTCCACATTTCTATTGTCTATTTGCATTCCCCATATGCCTTCCATAGACAGTGTTTCCTATAGGGGTAGTACTGTGTGGCATAACGTGAATAAGAGATACTACTGTGCAGTGTAATGTGATACTGTGTGACATAATGTGAATAAGAGACACTACTGTGTGGCATAACGTGAATAAGAGACACTACTGTGCTGTGTAATGTGATACTGTGTGGCAAAATGTGAATAAGAGACACCACTGTGCGTTGTAATGTGATACTGTGTGGCATAGCGTGAATAAGAGACACTACTGTGCTGTGTAATGTGATACTGTGTGGCATAACGTGAATAAGAGACACTACTGTGCAGTGTAATGTGATACTGTGTGACATAACATGAATAAGAGACACTACTGTGCATTGTAATGTGATACTGTGTGGTATAATGTGAATAAGAGACTACTGTGCGGTGTAATGTGATACTGTGTGGCATAACGTGAAAAAGAGACACTACTGTGCAGTGTAATGTGATACTGTGTGGCAAAATGTGAATAAGAGACACTACTGTGCGTTGTAATGTAATACTGTGTGGCATAACGTGAATAAGAGACACTACTGTGCGGTGTAATGTGATACTATGTGACATAACGTGAATAAGAGACACTACTGTGCATTGTAATGTGATACTGTGTGGTATAATGTGAATAAGAGACACTACTGTGCTGTGTAATGTGATACTGTGTGGCAAAACATGAATAAGAGACACTACTGTGCTGTGTAATGTGATACTGTATGGAATAACGTGAATAAGAGACACTACGGTACGGTGTAATGTGATACTGTGTGGCATAATTTGAATTGGAAGTACTATTGTGTGACTACACCCCTTCCCCACAAGGTCACGCCTTTTTTGATACACCGTCCTTATTTCAAATATGTGGGGGAAGGGGCACCTGCCCTTACTTTGCCAGGGGCGCTCGGACCCCTAGATACACCCCTGAGTGTGTGTACTGTGTGCAGGGACGGACTGGGGACTCCGTCCGGCCCTGGCATTCGTGTGCATGTGCACGAGAAAGGGGCACCTGTGCCATGTAAAGGGCGCGTGGACACTGCAAATGGGTGTGTGTCACGAGTCAGGGGGTGTGGACTCACGGCACCCCCCCATATTGCTTAGCAACGGGGCACGCCTTGCGTCGGCAGCTGGGGACAAACCAGAGAGCCGGGAGCTGCGCTGAGCGCAGCCTTCCCGTTTCTGTGGACTGGATCGGCCCACCAGACCATTGGCCCTTCTGGCATGTGCCAGATGGCCAGTCCGGCCATGACTGTGTGTGTGTGTGTGTGTGTGTGTATATGTGATGGTGGGGGTGTGTGTGTGTAACTTGTGTGTGTATATGTGGGGGTGTACTTTGTGTGTGTATATGTGGTGGTGGTGGGTGGGTGGGTGTGTATATAGGGGGTCATTCTGACCCGATCAAACGCTGCAATTTATCGCAGCAGTGCGATCGGGTCAGTACTGCGCATGCACCAGCGCCGCAGGGCGCTGGCGCATGACAGACGGCCGAAGGCCGTTGTTGTCTAACGATCACCCCTGCCTGATAGACAGGCAGAGGCGGTTGCTGGGAGGGAGGGGGCTGGATGGCGGTGTTAAGCCGCCGTTTAGGAGGCACGGTATGGCCAACGCAGGCGTGGCTGGACTGCTGCGACCCGGGCAGCGAAGAGGTTCTCCCGGCCAGCCGCAGGAGCTGCGCTGGCAGGGAGTTACTCCTCAAATGCATAAGCATCGCCACTGTGCGATGCTTTTGCATTTCTGCGGGAAGGGGGGGGGGGGGCGGCACTGACATGCGGGGCGGACTATCCCTGTGCTGGGCGTCCCCCCGCATGTCTGAGTGCCTGATCGTAGCTGTGCTAAATTTAGCACAGCTACGATCAACTCGAAACAACCCCCATACTGTGTACTGTGTGTTTTTGTGTATATGTGGTAGTGGGTGTGTGTACTTTGTGTGTGTATATTTGGGGAAGTGTATTTTGTGTGTGTAGTGTGTAGTGTGTGTATGGGTGGTCTTCTGTATGCCGGCGGTCGGGCTCCCGGCGCTCAGTATACCGGCGCCGGGAGCCCGACAGCCGGCATACCTACACTTATTTTCCCTCGTGGGGGTCCACGACCCCCATAGAGGGAGAATAAAATAGTGTGGCGCGCGTAGCGCGCCACCGTGCCCGTAGCGTGGCGAGCGCAGCGAGCCCGCAAGGGGCTCATTTGCGCTCGCCACACTGTCGGTAAGCCGGTGGTCGGGCTCCCGGCGCCGGTATGCTGGTCGCCGGGAGCCCGACCGCCGGCCAGCTGTAGTGAACCCGTGTGTATATGTGGTGGTGTGTGTGTGTGTGTGTACTTTGTGTGTGTGTATATGTGGTGGTGTGTGTGTACAGTGTGTGTGTGTGTGTGTATATATGTGGTGATGGGGTCTGTGTGTATATGCTATGTTTGGGAGGGCTGTGCTAACACCTATTTGTTATATGAGTAGCAGCTGAGGAGGGAAGGGGTTCCACTAGCTCTTAAGGGGGTACACATGGAGAGATCCAGGTTTAAAATCTAAGCAGTCTGACTAGATTGCTTAGAATTTAAGCACAGATCTGCCGTGTGTATGCCCTCAGCGATAGCGATGCGCGACCCCGCGCATCGCTATCGCCGGTGCTAGATTGAGCCTGCATGCAGGCTCAATCTAGCGGGTCACCCACTTCACCGCTGTGTGAAGTGAGCGGCCCCCCGTCCGTCCGACCGTCCGTCCCCTCGCTCAGCACATCGCGCTGTGCAGAGTGGGGGGAGAGATGTGTGCTGAGCGGTCTGTGTTAAGATCGCTCAGCACACATCTCCCCCGTCAGTACCCCCCTTTAGAAATTGGATGCTTAGCATATATACAGGCCCGGCGCTACCCGCTCAGCGAAGGGATGCAGTGCAGGGAGGCGCAGGGACGGATAGGCGCTCCCCCTTCTCTGCATTCCTTCCCTGCTGCGCCGTCCTGTCCCCCCTGCTGCTGGTGCAGCTACCAGTGCTGTGTCTGTCACTATGACAGGTACTGGCAGCGGGCACCTGCAGCATGAAAAGCCTCCTCCCTCCCCTCACCTGTGCTGTGTGACAGCGCCGAGTACGGGACAGAAGGGGGCGGAGCTTCACGGGACGGAAGGGGCGTGGCTAAACGGGTCAGAGGGGGCGTGGCTACACGGACCAGGCTGCTCATGTACAGAGGGAGACTGGCTTAGGTAAGTGGAGGGTGAGAGAGAAGTGTGTGTGTGTGTGTGTGTGTGTGTGTGAGGTATGTCTGTGCGCGCGCTTTATGGACGCTACTACTGGGGGGGCATTACGTATAACGACGCTACTACTGGGGGGGGGCATTACATGTAAGAACGCTACTACTACTGGGGGGGTCATTACGTATAAGGACGCTACTGCTACTGGGGGGGGCATTACGTATAAGGACGCTACTACTACTGGGGGGGCATTACATGTAAGAACGCTACTACTACTGGGGGGGGCATTACGTATAAGGACGCTACTACTACTGGGGGGGGCATTACGTATAAGGACGATACTACTACTGGGGTGCACTACGTATAAGGACGCTACTAGTACTGGGGGGCATTACGTATAAGGACGATACTACTACTGGGGGTGGGGGCATTACGTATAAGGACGATACTACTACTGGGGGGGGGGGCATTACGTATAAGGACGCTACTACTACTGAGGGGGGGCATTACGTATAAGGACGCTATTACTACAGGGGGGACATTACGTGTAGCAACGCTACTACTGGGTGGGCCATTACGTGTAAGGACGCTACTACTACTGGGGCTGGGGGCATTACGTATAAGGACGATACTACTACTGGGGTGCACTACGTATAAGGACGCTACTACTACTGGGGGGGGCATTACGTATAAGGACGATACTACTACTGGGGTGCACTACGTATAAGGACGCTACTACTACTGGGGGGGGCATTACGTATAAGGACGATACTACTACTGGGGTGCACTACGTATAAGGACGCTACTACTACTGGGGGGGGCATTACGTATAAGGACGATACTACTACTGGGGTGCACTACGTATAAGGACGCTACTACTACTGGGGGGGGCATTACGTATAAGGACGATACTACTACTCAGGGGTGCACTACGTATAAGGACGCTACTACTACTGGGGGGGCATTACGTATAAGGACGATACTACTACTTGGGGGCATTATGTATAAGGATGCTACTACTTCTAGGGGGGAATTACGTATAAGGACGCTTCTACTACTGGGGGTGCACTACGTATAAGGACGCTACTACTACTGGGGGGTGCACTACTTATAAGGACGCTACTACTACTGGGGGGCATTATGTATAAGGATGCTACTACTACTGGGGGGGCATTATGTATAAGGACGCTACTACTACGGGGGGGGGCATTATGTATAAGGATGCTACTACTACTGGGGGGGATTATGTGTAAGGATGCTACTACTACTGGGGGGCATTATGTATAAGGACACTACTACTACTGGGGGGCATTATGAATAAGGATGCTACTACTACTGGGGGGCATTATGTATAAGGACGCTACTACTACTGGGGGGCATTATGTATAAGGATGCTACTACTACTGGGGGGGCATTATGTATAAGGACACTACTACTACTGGGGGGCATTATGTATAAGGATGCTACTATTACTGGGGTGCATTACATATGACGCTACTACTACGGGTGGGGCATTACGTATAAGATTAATAAGATTGTGCTACATTGTGGCGTAATTTTAAATGGGGGTACTATTGTGTGGCCATGCCCCTTACTTGTGAGACCACACCCCTTTTCCCAGCGCGCGCCAAAGGAATATGGGAGGGCGCAAATTTATAGTTTTCAGGGGGGCGCCGAACACCCTAGCACCGGCCCTGCGTATATAACTCCCAGCGCTCACTCCTAAACAAATAATATCACATATTCAGTTTACTTTTACATTCTGGTATAATCCAATTTATTAGGATACAAAGCATAAAAACACAATATTATTTACAGTTTATATAACGCTGATGGCCCTAATACCCATATACATAGACAGTACAATACATGACTAGAAACATTTAAAATCCTATTTGAATAATGCAGTGGCAAAAAGGAATATTTCTGCTGTCCTATTTGATTGATGCAAAATCATTGTTTTCCCATATTTTTCCTAAGGAATAAATCATAAGGAATACATTTTTCCACCGATTTTACTTGTTTGTAGAGGTACAAAAATGCTGAAGGGAGAGTAAACCGCATAAGGCATATCTACCTACACATGGAGCCGCAATCATCTTGGCTTCTATGCTGCGCCTAGTCATACTGTACCATGGTTCATTAGCATAAACCTTTCATCTATTGTTCTCAGCTGCAATACAATAAGAGAGAACAATACAGCAGGGGATTAAGCCCGACTGCCCTGGCTCAATTAATCCTATTACAGGCCAAGATAAAGATGGCTCTATCTGTATATTCAGATTTTTCTCCAATCAAATAGGTCTGCAGAAATATTCCTTCTTGCCACTGCATTATTAAAATGGCATTTTAAATGTTTTTTTGTTATGTATTGTACTGTCTACCATATAAACTGAATAATATTAAGTTTTTATGCTTTATACCTGTATCCTAATAAATTGGATTATACCAGATTTTAAAAGCAAACTGCGTCTGTGTGTATATGTTGTGGTGGGGGAGTTTGTGTGTATTTTATATGTGTGTATCAGTGCCGTAACTAGGCATTTTAGCGCTGTGTGCAAGAAACGACAGTGGCGCCCCCCCCCCCCCCATGTAAGATAGGGGCAGTGCGCGCCGTAGGTGCGTGAAAAATTTATAGGGGCGTGGCTTCACGGGGAAGGGGCGTGGCCACAAAATAATAGCAATTCATACTACGGTGCACAGTAGTCTACATTATTCAAATTACGCTGCACAGTAGCGCCACTACACCAGGTAGAGCCCCTTTTATACATTACAGCAGACAGCGTCCCCCTTTTTACACATTACAGCAGACAGTCCCCCTTTTTACACATTGCGGCAGCCAGGCCCCCTTTTTACACATTGCGGCAGCCAGTCCCCCTTTTTACACATTGCGGCAGCCAGGCCCCCCTCTTTACACATTGCGGCAGCCAGGACCCCTTTTTACACATTGCGGCAGCCAGGCCCCCTTTTTACACATTGCGGCAGACGGTGTCCCACTGAGAGAGAGAGAGAGAGAGAGAGAGAGAGAGAGAGAGAGAGAGAGAGAGAGAGAGAGAGGGATATACTTACCTTCTCCCCGCTGACAGGCTCCTCGTGCTGGCATCTCCCTCTCGGTGCAGGCAGTGAGGTGAGAAGGAGGAGGAGGGAGGGGGAGCAGGAAGCCGCAGCAGCGCTATTTCATTGGTAGTAAGCGCCGCTGCAGCATCTCCCTCTCCTTCCGTATTGGCTGCCTGGCGCTGCTGTGGATGCTGGGATGAAGGAACCGCATCCCAGCATCCATAGCAGCGCCGGGCAGCCAATACAGAAGGAGAGGGGGATGCTGCAGCGGCGCTTACTACCAATGAAATAGCGCTGCTGCGGCTTCCTGCTCCCCCTCCCTCCTCCTCCTTGTCCGCTGCCCGGCGCTGGTCTCTTCTCCCTCCAGCGCGGCGCACACAGCAGAGGCGGCATGTAATGAGTCAATTTGACTCATTACATGCCGCTGGCCGTGTGCCCTCAGGGCAACTGCGCTGTGTGCCAAGCCCACTTGGCACACACGTAGTTACGGCCCTGGTGTGTATGTGATGTGTACTGTGTTTGTGTATATGTGATGATGATGGTGGTGGAGGTGTATGTGTACTTTATGTGTGCACACACAGTAGTTTGTACTGTGTGTGTATATATGTGGTGGTTTGTGTGTTTGTGTGTACTGTATGTGTGTGTACCGAGTGTGTATATGTGGTGGTGGGGGTGTGTGTACTTTATATGTGTATAGTGTGTACTGTATGTGGTGGTGGGTGTGTGTACTTTGTGTGTCTAGTGTGTAGTAAGGGGTGCTGTTGTGTGAGTGTCATAACGGGTTCTGCTGTATGAGTGCAGTAACAGGTTCTGTGGTGTCTGTGTAGAATTGGGTGCTCCTGTGAATGTAGTAATGGGTGTTACTGGTCATGCCCCTCCACATCACTATTTACACGCTTGGCAGCCGCATATTATAGGCCCTTTGTAAATTTCAGCTACAGGCCCATGTGGACCTTAATCTGGCACTGCACATACTGAGAAAGACGCAATTTTTGAGAAAATCTGTAGAGAGTTTGAAGTTTTGCCAGTGTCTGCCTGCCAGCAGGTTATCCTCTCATATGAAATCCATAGAGAATGAAAAGAGAATATGCTTCTCTGATGACACTGGTACCATCTACGTAGATCCTTAATGCACGGATCACGTCCAGCGATGCATCTCCCGCAAAAAAGGTCCAGACTCTAAAAGGCCGGGACAATATTTCTTTTTGTTAAGGTGGAAGTTAGTCATCACCTTAGGAAGATACCCAGATCTAGTTCTGCAAACTACTTTCTCTGGATAAACAATCAGAACTGGGGAACAATATGACAATCCCTAAGTCTGATATTCTTCTAGCTGACCACTCAGTCAGTAGAAAAGATACTTTAGTTGCAACCATTTGTAATCCATATTATTAAGTGGTTCAAATGGGGCAACTTGAAGGATTTTCAGGACTAACCAAGTCCCACGGCACTGTAGGAAAAACAACCAAAGGTTGATGCGCAGCATACCCTGGAAAAAAAAAAAAAAAGATACGCACATCCTGTAAGTTGGTTATTTACTTTTGGAACTCTACAGTCAATGCCGACCCTTGCTTCTCTCAAGGATGCCATTCATTCCTGTCTGAAGGAATGCTATGACCCTGGAACTCTGAAAAAAAATTCTTGGGGCCATTCACCTACAGCAGCTGGTGTTTGCAGATGTTCCCCATCCAAGTACTCACCAGGCCCAACACTGCATAGCTTCCCAGATCTGGTGAGATTGGGCATATCAAGAGTGGTGTGGCTGTAGGTTTTCTTTTCCTGTACCAAAGAATATAGGCTTCCCATATTTGGTGATATATGCGAGCTAAGAAAGGTTTCCTTGCTCTGCAAACTGTCTGAAAGTATCCTCTTGACCTGAGGATAAAGGTTTCAATGGCCACGCTGTCAAAGACAGCCGACCCACATGTCTGTGATAACCAGTACCCTGCATTAGTAGGTCTGGACATTGAGTAAGCAGAAGTAGAGCATCCATTGCCATTCTCTGCTATTCTTCCTGTTTAAACTTACTCTCCACCCTGGGTAATAAGGTATTTAGAGGAAAACCCATCCACCAGATGAAGGTCCTGTCTCACCGATAAGGCATCCACAACTATCGCCCTGGGATCCTTTGTTCTTGACCCATATGTGAGTACTTTGTTGTTCAACCAAGACGCTCTGAGATACATCTCTAGCACGCACCACTTGTTTTCTAGAGTCCAGAAGATCTCTGGGTGTAGAGCCCATTCACTCCTCTGAATGGTGTATTGACTTGAAAAAGTCCATTTACCAAGGTTTAGATGATGAAATCCATCCTCTTAGGTATGTGACTTACCTTCTTCATCCCCTTTTTGGCTGAGAGTTACTTCCTGATGTAGAGGTACTCTAGTGCCGTTGTCTTGTCCGAGCGGAACTGGACTGGTTTTCACATGAAGACTGTCCCGTGCCTACACTGGTGCCCTGTATATGGCCAGAGGTTTCAACCTTTATTGGTAGACAGTACTTTGGGAACACAATCTCCCTGACACTAATCCTAGTGTCAGAATCTTCCCAATCTGATATCAAAAGGATTTTCCTTTGTCAAGCTGGGATGTCTGTAGCCACCAGGTTAATGACCTTCTTACTTTTATCATAAGTACCATAGTTGGTTTTTGTTATCTGATGCAATCCATTATTACTTTCCACACCTTGTATCCCCAGCTGGTCTCTCTAGGTACCAACCAGGCCCACACTGCCAATCTTCCGTGATCCAATGAAGTCTGGGCATATCCAGAGTGGCGTGGTTGTAGATACTACTAGGTAAGAATCAGACACTGCAGAGACCTAGAGTGGAATTGTGCATACTCCCTCCTGTCGATGCAGATACCATCAAACCCATCCCCACATTGCTGCGTGAATGGATACCATTTGACTGTGTGGTGATTCTTGAATCCTATAGTGAACCTTGGATTTATTGTTGCGAAGTAAAAAATTACTCTCTGCAGACGTGATCCAGTACAGCCCCCAAGTGAGTCTTCTGATGTGATGAAACTGGAGACGATTTTCCCCAAGTTATGAGTCACTTGCCCCTGCAAACTCATTATTGCTGTTGCCAATGACAAGAGCAATCTCTGTGACTGTGCCAGGATTAAAAAGATCCTAGATATGGGAAAAAACCTTAACCCCTGCTGACAGGGATAAGGTGTTGTTACCCCCATATTTCTGGTAAATACTCCGGGGACTGTGGCAAACCCAAAGGGTAGAGCCTAAACTGAAAAATGCTTTTCTGGAGGAATAGCCAAACCTTGGATAACACTGATGGACAAAGGTATAGGAACATGTAGGTAAGCCTCCTGTATCTCCAGGGATCCATAAAAAAAAACCCTGTCTCCATGCCACACATAAGGAACATAATGATTCCATGTTTCCAAATGTATTTGCTCAGCATTTTTCGGATTTAGCATGAGCCGAAATGACTCATTTGTCTTACGATTAAGCCAGGTTGAAAGTAAAACCTTGTCCTTGTTTGAGAGAAGAACTGGAATGACTATTTCTGACCTGCTTCTTGCAAAGTCAGGCATTCGTCTGTAGCCAAGATAGGCTGTTTTGAAGGTGAAACATAACTAGAGATACCATGCCAGGTCTGTGTGACCTGATGAAGTCAGCCCCCCAACCTGGGATCTCCCAGGCGGAGCCCACACCATCCACTGATGGTTTTAATTTTTCTACAGCACCTGGTATTCCCCGATAGCCATCCGAGTACTAACCAGGCCCACACTGTAGATCTTCTGGTAGCGCAACGATTTCCTAATTTGAAATCACACTGACGTGGGATTCAGCCTATGACAGGCTTCTATTGATATTGTAATATCAATGCGTGAACTGTATATGGAAGGAACCTGACTTTCTTGATTCCATCTACAGCACCTGGTATTTCTCACCAGGCCCCACACTGCATAGCTTCCAAGATCTGGTGAGATTGGGCATATCCAGTGTGGTGTGGCTGTAGATCTTCCACGTACCCAGCTAAACTGCTCTACGAGCAGGTATAGTTAGGACTGATGCCCTGGAGTAAATATTTTGCCCATATCTAATGCTTCCAGGAACATTGCAGTCTTTTATATGAGCCATATGAGATTCCTGTTCTTGAAAAAAATCTCCTTCCATTGCATCACCCTAGGCAACCACTGCCTTTGTCATTTAAGCCGAAGCCAAGGCTTGGCCTCATGACAGCCCTAGAAACGAAAATTGAAAGCAAAGCTATTGTAGATTCTCCTTATCTACTTTAGGAGTCATCTCCCCTTTTTTTAAACAATCCCCAGCTGGAAGCAGATCATAGGAATTCCATTTCTTTGGAATTCTACCTTTTTATTGGGCGTAACCCAACCTCTTCCATGATTTTCTTGGAACTCAAGTATTGGGATGTTTAAACACAGGTGCCTTGGTTTTTAACACAGGCTTTACTGTATCCTCTAAGGATAAGGTGGCTTTATTGCTTTCAATTAACTCAGGTATATTCGAGATCTGAGACCTAGCTCTTTCATTTGATGAAGTAGAATAATAGGGCTTTCATCTACTGATGAATCTAAATCTTCTCTCTCGCAGACTACACATTTGTTTACTTACCACTGATGCTGAGAAGTGCTGATGTATGTAAGGGCTTGTAACCCTATTCATGGTACAGGATTTTGGGGGATTATCCATCTAACTTCCTGGATAAGCTTGTGTAAATATAGCCCCAGGTGGATACACTTGTTCCTGCATCTGCCTTGCTGAGCTAAACATTATGCATACAAGCATCCTGAACCAGATAATAAGATGATAATACAGCTTCAAACATGGTATGAGTGTCCTCACCATTGTCGCTTTATTACATGATAAATAATCAGCACTACACAATTTTGTGACTGTATCACTTTACCTTTTTTCTTTAAAATGATATCCATTTGATTATCCTCATGCACCAGCATTGAGGATCTGCAAAACAAACTGACAAACCTGTAGCAAAGTCAGCATCATACTAGCAGTCAGTCACATGTTATACATTAGTATATTAAGCAATATGAGCACATCATCAACTACATTAATATTTTAAGTATGTAGGAGAACACATTAACTGAATCATGTTTAACACATGTAACGTATTCAGACGCAATGCGACAGAAACAACAGTAATGGTATACAGACTCATATGCAATAGGCCCTTATCTAACTATTCATACTCAAAACAGTACAGTAGATAGAGATTTAGTGCTGTATAGCCCGTACTCAGTAGAGTCTGATACAGGGAGACTTACCTCGTTTCAAGGATCGATCAATACGTTAGCGAATGCTGAGTGGATCCAGACGCTACTCGTGTACACTGCCGCTCCATGAAGCTATAGTGAACACAGACGCACCGGTCACACAGCCACCTATGCTGCGACCGGGCCCTCAGTGAACTCGGACGCACCGGTCACACAGCCGCCTATGCTGCGACCGGGCCCTCAGTGAACTCGGATGCCCTGGTCACACAGCCGCCTATGCTGTGACCGGGTCCCCTCGTCTCCCAGTGTAGCTGGTAGTGTCTGAGACGGAAGTGAGGAAACAGTTCATGGCGGGAGACTCGGCCGAAACTGGTCATGAACCGGGAAGGGGGGGGGGGGCAACCAGGAGAGCGTCTGACTCCCCACTGCTGACATCAACCCTAGGGATCGCGGCCTCATACTATTCCTGGAGCCTCTGATCCCTAAGGCCCAGCGCTGGAGCACCCGTGGTGGCGGCGCGTCAGCTACTGTTTGGTAGTCTCATCCCAAAACAGTGCAGCTGTGTCCGTATTCCATGTGCTACGCGGAACCGATGCCTTACCTTCTCCCCGTGCTCTGGCCACAGCCTGGTAACGTCTGATGGATCTGCTAGTATATCAGACACAGACGCCCGCCGAAACAGCACTGTACTCATGGGTAAGTGTTATCGTGACCCGGCGGAGAGTTGTTGGAGCGACTCTTTCCAATAAGCGTATAAGACGCTGTTAAGAAAGATAACTCAAAAAACAGTAAGACTATAAAAATAAAACAAGAAAGCTTGGGGCTGCTAACAATCCAGCAGCCCTCTGACCATGGTCCGGTTCCTGCCGCACCAAACAAAAAACTGATTTGCCTGAGCAAGGGGCAGGGATATATGGACGGGGCGGGGATATATGGACGGGCCCGTTACATGCTGGGAGGCCGGAAAGCTTTGAATGATTGGTGCAAATCCGCTGTCGCTCCATCATATCCCATTGTTATCCTGTAGATAACCTGTGGACCCTGCCAGAGAAAGGGGTGTAGCTCATGCTTGAAGCCATTAGGGATGTTTTGCATATTACGGAGAAGGTACCTGAGCTGGAACAGGAATCTTGTTTTACAGAAAATAAGAAACCCTCGCTCACCTTCCCGGCTTCAAAGGAGTTAAACTCCTTATTTGAAAAATCTTGGGAAAACACAGAGAAAAAATTCCAAATCCCTAAAAGAATTCTCATTGCTTTCCCTTTCCCTCAAGAGGATAGGAAGAAGTGGGAAAACCCACCTATAGCAGACGCTTCTGTATTTAGGTTGTCTAAAAAGGTGGTTTTACCTGTCCCTGGTTCAACCGCCTTAAAGGAGCCGTCTGACCGCAAGATTGAGACTACGCGCAAATCACTGTACACGGCTACAGGTGTGGCCTTAAGGCCCTTTATTGCTTGTGCGTGGATTTCTAAAGCCATAGTAAAATGGTCAGGCACTTTACTAGAGGGCTTAGATACTATGGATAGGAGTGACATTGACTTGTTTTTACGTCACATACAGGATTTTGCAGGTTTCATGGTGGAGGCCATGAAGGACATTGGCCTACTTAATGCGAGGGCTACTTCCATGGCAGTATCGGCACGCAGAGGACTCTGGCTACGCCAATGGACTGTGGATGCAGAATCCAAAAAAAGTGTGGAGAACCTACCCTTCACAGGTCAGGCACTATTTGGGGACGCACTAGATGCGTGGATTTCCACGGCGACTGTCGGTAAGTTGACGCTTCTTCCCTCCACAGCAGCACCGGCTAGGAAATCTTATCCTACGCCTTCACGGCAGTCCTTTCGGACCGCAAAATTTAAAAAATCCAAACCTTCCCCCCACCTTCTTTAGAGCAGGTAGGGGAAAATCAAGAAAACCTGCACCACAAGGTTCCCAGGAACAGAAACCAGGGTCTGCTTCCTCCAAATCTTCAGAATGACCTTTGAACGCCCAGCCTGGAGATCGGGCAGGTGGGAGCGAGACTAAAGATTTCAGTCTTATCTGGGCGTCATCAAGCCTGGACCCCTGGGTGACAGATATTGTTGCCCAGGGGTACAGACTGGAGTTTCCGGAACTCCCACCTCACAGATTCTTCAATGCTGTCTGCGATCTTCATTCCAGGAGTGGATAACTGGGAAGCGGACTTCCTCAGCAGACACGATCTGCATCCAGGAGAATGGGGCCTCCACACAGAGGTATTCGCAGAGGTAACAAGCCGATGGGGGGTACCTCAGATAGACATGATGGTCTCGCCTCAACAAGAAGCTTCGGCTGTACTGTTCCAGGTCTAGAGACCCACAGGCAGTGGTGGTAGACGTCCTGGTGACTCCGTGGGTGTTCCAGTCGGTGTATGTGTTCCCTCCACTTCCACTCATCCCAAGGATTCTCAAACTAATCAAAAGAACAAATGTTCAGGCGATCCTCATTGCTCCGGACTGGCCAAGAAGGGCTTGGTACGCGGATCTTCTGACATTGCTGCTGGAGGATCCGAGGCCTCTTCCTCTTTGCGAGGACCTTCTACAAGAGGGGCGATTCGCTTATCAAGACTTACCGCGGCTACGTTTGACGGCATGGAGGTTGAACGCCAGATCTTATCTCGGAAGGGCATTCCGAACAAGATTATTCCTACTCTGATCCAAGCTAGGAAGGGGGTAACGTCTAAACATTACCATCAGATTTGGAAACAATATGTGTCTTGGTGTGAATCCAAGAAGTTTCCTACAGTGGAGTTTCAACTGGGACATTTTCTCCTCTTTCTGCAAGCAGGGGTGGATTTGGGCTTACGCTTGGGTTCCTTCAAGGTCCAAATTTCGGCTTTGTCCATTTTATTCCATAAACAATTGGCTGTTATCCCCGAGGTTCAGACTTTCTTGAAAAGAGTTCTGCACATCCAACCGCCCTTTGTGCCACCTACAGCACCTTGGGATCTTAATGTGGTGCTGCAGTTCCTGGTTTTACAGGAGGTGGATGTAAAGTTTCTTACTTGGAAGGCAGTCACACTGTTGGCATTGGCATCTGCAAGACGTGTGTCAGAATTGGGGGCAATGTCGCACAGGAGCCCCTACTTGATTTTCCATGAGGATAGAGCTGAGCTCAGCAATTTCTTCTGAAGGTTGTGTCGGCCTTTCATATCAACCAAACTATTGTGGTGCCAGTGGCTACTGACACCTCCATTACCTCAAAGTCCTTGGATGTTGTGCAGGCTTTGAAGATTTATGTGTGGAGAACCTCTCATCACAGGAAATCGGACGCACTGATTGTCCTTTATGATCCCAACAAGATTGGGTGTACTGCTTCTAAGCAGATGATTTCTCGCTGGACCAGGCTTACTATCCAGCATGCTTATTCTACAGCGGGATTGCTGATTCCAAAATCTGTTTAGACCCACTCTACTCGTAAGGTGGGTTCTTCCTGGGTGGCTGCCCGGGGTGTCTCGAGCAGCTACTTGGTCAGGGTCGAACACGTTTGCTAAGTTCTACAAGATACTTTGGCCTCTGTGGACCTAAAGTTTGGTCAATCAGTTCTACAGGAACCTCAGCACTCTCCCTCCCGTACTGGGAGCTTTGGTACATCCCCATGGTACTAAATTGGACCTCAGCATCCTCTAGGACGTAAGAGAAAATAGGATTTTAATTACCTACCGGTAAATCCTTTTCTCGTAGTTCGTAGAGGATGCTGGGCGCCTGCCTAGTGCTTCGTATTCCTGCATTGTTACTTGGTTCAGTGTTGTTGGTTCAGCCGTTACTGAATTGTTCCAAGTTGGTTAGATAGGCTTTCCTTTTTTGTTATGTGTGGGCTGGTGTGAATCTCACCACTATCTGTATATTTCCTTCTCTCAAAGTATGTCCGTCTCCTTAGGCACAGTTTCTAGACTGAGTCTGGTAGGAGGGGCATAGAGGGAGGAGCCAGTCCACACTGTTAAGCTCTTAAAGTGCCAGTGGCTCCCAAAGAACCTGTCTATACCCCATGGTACTAAATGTAACCCCAGCATCCTCTACGGACTACGAGAAAAGGATTTATTAGTAGGTAATTAAAATCCTATTATTTCCACTAAATTGTCCCGCAATGAGAAAAAGACGCAATACTTAAGACAATCGATGTCTGAGTTTATGAACAGAGACTCAGTACCCAATCCAGCATTTCAGTCCCCTTCCATTTGTCCGCAAAAGCGTCCTTTGGCCCATGCAGTCTGCAGTCTGACTCTGATGACAAGGGGTCAGACATGGAGGAGGGGGAGGTGAATGCAGAGGTGAGGGAAGCTACTCTGTCACATGGAATAGAGGCTCTCATAGAAGCTATTAGAGAGGTTTTGCATATCCCTGATTAGGTAACAGAGGAGACTGAGGAATCTTATTTTAATGTAAAAAAGAAATCCGCAGCCACTATTCCTGTGTCAAAGGAACTAAATACCCTGTTTGAAGAACCGTGGGTTAATCCTTAAATTTCAAATCCTTAAAAGGTTGATATAATCTTTTCCCTTTCCTCCTAAGGATAGAAAAAAAAAGGGAAAATCCACCGATAGTGGATGCATCAATAACCAGGCTGTCACGGAAAATTGTATTGCCTGTCCCTGGTGAAGCCTCGCTAAAAAGACACGGCTGATCGTAGAATTGAGAATACATTCAAATCTTTGTATACAGCTACCGGGGTGGCACAGAGACCCACTATAGCATATGGGTGGATTACTAAGGCCATCGCAAAATGGTCAGGAAACCTAATTGAGGGGTTAGGTACCTTGCCTAAAAGAGAGATTATTTTACTCCTGCAACATGTACAGGACTCTGCAGATTTTATGGTGGAAGCCATAAAAGAAATAGGTTTGCTTAATGCACGCACCACTGCTATGGCAGTGTCAGCACGCAGAGGCTTATGGCTACGCCAGTGGACTGCCGACGCAGACTCAAGGAAAGGCGTGGAAGGCTTACCCTTTACAGGAGAGGCCTTATTTGGAGATGAAATAGAACAATGGATCTCCAAAGATACTGCGGGTAAGTCCACGTATCTTCCTTCTGCAGCTCCTCCAGCAAGAAAGGCTTGCTCAGGACCTAATCTACAGTCCTTTCGGACTGCCAAGTTCAACGGCAAAACCTGAGGTTGTTCTACAGCCACCAGAGGCGCTAGAGGTAAACCACGAAAACCAGCACCTGCAGGCTCACAGGAACAGAGCTCAAGTTCTGCTTCCTCAAAGCCTTCAGCATGACGGTGGACTGAGATGCCTGGAAAACCGGCAGGTGTGAGCCCGACTAAAATTTTTCAGTCATATCTAGACACCATCATGCCAGGATCCCTGGGTCATAGATCTTATTTCCCAGGGCTACAGACTGGAGTTTCAGGAGCTCCCACCTCGCAGATTCTTCAAATTAGGCTTACCAGTTTCACAGGAAGCAAGTATAACCTTACAGGACGCCGTTCAATAACTGGTACAGACCAGAGGCAGAACTCTGGGAGGCAACGGAGTCAGCTGCCGCCGGGCTCCTGCTTTGAAGGGGGGCACCTCTCCTCCTGTTCTGTGTGTTCAGCAACATTAATCAATTAAGTTAATTGACAACAGCCGGTAACTCTTCTGTAGCCAACTTCCCCACTAGCCACTACACCTTACAAATCACACCCTCTTTATTATAGATATACTGGAACCAGACACCTTACTGATGAAGCTATTTTCTCCTATAAAGGAAGCATGAGAATTCTAACTATTTGAGGTTATTTCTCTGACGATTACAAGTAACTTCATATAGTTAGAATTCTCATACTTCCTATGAAACAGCAGATATCTCCATCAGTAAGGTGCATGCTTCCAGTGTAATAGGTTGTGGGTTCTAATCCTGGATATGACACTTGCAAATTAATTGTCAGAGAAATAATCAGCATTGGGAGGGACTGAGCAGATCTATGTAGTGTGTGGCTGGACCCCTACATAGATCTGCCTAGTTGCAGTGGTTTTGTAGTAGCTTCATATAGTTAGACTCTGCAGGCTTACTATGCAGGAGCAAATTATATACATGATGGGGGGGGGGGGGGGGGCACCAATATTTTTCTTGCCTCCGGGCGACAAACTTACGCCACTGGTACAGACTCAGGTCATTGTTCCAGTTCCACCTCACCTGAAAAACAGGGGATACTATTCCAACCTGTTTGTAGTAACAGAACTGGACGGTTCAGTAAGGCCGATTTTGAACCTCAAGTCGTTGAACCCGTACTTTCAGAGTGTTCAAATTCAAGATGGAGTCTCTGAGAGCGGTGATCTCAGGTCTGGAGGAGGCGGAGGAATTCCTAGTGTCTCTGGATATCAAGGATGCGTACCTTCACATTCCGATCTGGCCGCCTCATCTTGCTCATCTACGGTTTGCACTGCAGGACTGTCACTACCAGTTCCAGGCCCTGCCATTCGGTCTCTCCATGACACTGAGTGTGTTCACCAAGGTGATGGCAGAGAAGATGTTTCTACTCTGAAAACAGGGAGTGAACATAATTCCATAACTGGACGATCTTCTGATACCCCATTCAGGGAGCGGTTGATGGACAGTATTCGCCTCTCAACCACACTACTCCGGGATCATGGGTGGATTCTGAACTTACCAAAATCTCACCTGGAACTGACGTAGAGACTTCCCTTTCTGGGAATGATACTAGACACGGAATCTCAGAGAGTATTCCTTCCTGTGAAGGCTATGGAAATCCAGTCGATGGTTCGGACTGTCCTGAAGCCAACCCGGATCTCGGTGCATCTGTGCATTTGCCTTCTGGGGAAAATGGTGGCCTCTTATAAGGCGCTTCTATATGGAAGGTTTCATGTGAGGCCCTTCCAACTAGATCTATTGGACAAATGGTCCGGATCACATCTTCACATGCACCAGAGGATCCGTCTGTCGCCAAGAGCCAGGATCTCCCTTCTGTGGTGGCTACAGATTTCTCACCTCATCGAGGGTCAGAGGTTCGGGATTCAGAATTGGATTCTGCTAACCACAGGCGCAAGCCTCAGAGATTGGGGAGCAGTCACCCAGGGGGGTTCAGTTTTAAGGAAAATGGTCAAGTTAGGAAGTCGTCCTTCCAATAAACATCCTGGAACTCAGAGCTATCTACAACGACTTTCTGCAGGCCTCATCCCTACTCCAGAATCAGGCCACTCAAGTCCAGTCGGACAATGTAATGGTGGTAACGTACATAAACAGACAGGGCGGAAAGAAAAGCAGAGCAGCAATGTCAGAGGTGTCAAAGATTATCCTCTGCGTGGAAAAACACGCCGTGGCATTGTCAGCGGTCTTCATTCCAGGAGTAGACAACTGGGAATCAGACTTCCTCAGCAGACACGACCTGCACCCGGGGGAGTAGAGCCCTCACCTGACAGGGTTCAGGTGCTTGACTCGTCGGTGAATATAGCCACAAATTAACAGGATGGCCTCTCGTCTCAACAAGAAGCTCAGGCGGTATTGTTCCAGGTCGAGAGACCCACAAGCAGTGGCGGTAGATGCTCTGACAACTCTGTGGGTCTACCAGATGGTGTACGTGTTTCCTCCACTTCCTCTGATCCCAAGAATTCTAAAAAGAATAAGAAGGGAAAAGGTTCAAGCAATACTCCTTGCTCCGAACTGGCCAAGAAGGCCCTCGTACGCGGACCTTCTGGAGATGCTCCTCGAAGATCAGTGCCCTCTGCCTCTTCGCGAGGATCTTCTGCAAGATGGCCCATTCGTCTATCAAGACTTACCGCAGCTACGTTTAACGGCGTGGAGGTTAAATGGCTGATTTTGGCCAGGAGAGGGATTCCTGACAAGGTGATCCCGATTATGATCCAAGCCAGGTAAGGAGTAACATCTAAACATTACCACCGTATCTGAAAAAAGTATGTTTCTTGGTGTGAGAACAGACTATATTCTGCAGTGGAATTTCATCTGGGACATCTCCTGCTTTTTCTGCAGTCGGGAGTGGATGTGGGCCTACGCCTAGGCTCCATTAAAGTCCAGATTTCGGCTTTGTCTATTTTCTTTCAGAAACAATTGGCTTCTCTCCCTGAGGTCCAGACGTACTTGAAAGGTGTTCTACACATCCAACCTCCCTTTGTGCCTCCCACGGGATCTCAACTTGGTGCTGCAGTTCCTCCAATCGGACTGGTTTGAACGGTACTGGCACAGCCCTGCCGAGCAGCTACTTGGTCAGGTGCGAACACATTTGCAAAGTTCTACAAGTTCGATACTTTGGCCTCTGAGGACCTTCAGTTTGGTCAATCAGTTCTGCAGGAACCTCAGCACTCTCCCACCCAGTTTGGGAGCTTTGGTACTTCCCCATGGTACTAATTGAATTCCCAGTATCCTCTAGGACATAAAAGAAAATAGGATTTTAAATTACCTACCGGTAAATCCTTTTCTCGTAATCCGTAGAGGATGCTGGGGTTCCATTTAGTACCATGGGGTATAGACGGTCATTTGGGAGCCCCTGCACTTTAAGAGTTTAATAGTGTGGGCTGGCTTCTCCCTCTATGCCCCTCCTACCAGATTCAGTCTAGAAACTGTGCCCGTGGAGACAGACCTACTTTGAGAGAAGGAAATACACAGATAGTGGTGAGATTCACACCAGCTCACACATAACAAAAAAGGAAAGCCAAGCTAACCAACTTGGAACAATTCAGTAATGGCTGAAACAACAACACTGAACCAAGTAACAATGCAGGAATACGAAGCACTGGGCGGGCGCCCAGCATCCTCTACGGACCACGAGAAAAGGATTTACCGGTAGGTAATTAAAATCCTATTTTCTCTTACGTCCTAGAGGATGCTGGGGTCCACATTAGTACCATGGGTATGTACCAAAGCTCCCGGTACGGGAGGGAGAGTGCTGAGGTTCCTGCAGAACTGATTGACCAAACTTTAGGTCCTCAGAGGCTAAAGTATTGAATTTGTAGAACTTAGCAAACGTGTTCGACCGTGACCAAGTTGCGGCTCGGCAAAGCTGTAAAGCTGAGACACCCCAGGCAGCCGCCCAGGAAGAACCCACTTTACGAGTAGAGTGGACCTTAACTGATTTTGGACACGGCAAGCATGCTGGATAGTAAACCTGATCCATCGAGAAATCGTCTGCTTAGAAGCAGGACACCCAACCTTGTTGGGATCATAAAGGACGAACAAAGCGTCAGACTTCCTGTGACGAGAAGTTCTCTTCACATAAATTTTCAAAGCCCTCACCACATCCAAGGACTTTGAGGTAATTGAGGAGTCAGTAGCCACTAGCACCACAATAGGTTGGTTGATATGAAAAGCTGACACAACCTTGGGAAGAAACTGCTGACGCGTTCTGAGCTCAGCCCTATCTAAATAGAAAATAAAGAAGGTGGAAGGGGATTTGGATTTTTAAAAATTTTGCGGTCCGAAAGGACTGCCGTGAAGACGTAGGATAAGATTTCCTAGTCGGTGGAGCCGCTGAGGGGAGAAAGGTTGACTTATCCGCAGTCGCCGTGGAAATCCACGCATCCAGTGCATCCCCAAATAGTGCCTGACCTGTGAAGGGTAGGTTCTCCACACTTTTCTTGGATTCTGCATCCACAGTCCATTGGCGTAGCCAGAGTCCTCTGCGTGCTGATGCCGCCATGGAAGTAGCCTTTGCATTCAGCATTCCAAGGTCTTTCATGGCCTCCACCATGAACCCAACAGAATCCTGTATGTGATGTAAAAACAATTCAATGTCACTTCTATCCATAGAATCTAAGTCCTCTAGTAATGTGCCTGACCACTTTACTATGGCTTTAGAAATCCACGCACAAGCAATAGTGGGCCTTAAGGCCACGCCTGTAGCAGTGTATATATATTGGAGCGTATTCTCAATCTAGCGGTCAGCCGGCTCCTTTAGGGCGGTTGAACCAGGGACAGGTAAAACCACCTTTTTAGACAACCTAGATACAGAAGCGTCTACTATAGGTGGAGTTTCCCATTTCTTTTGATCCTCTTGAGGGAAAGGGAAAGCAATGAGAATTCTTTTAGAGATCTGGTATTTTTTCTCTGGGTTTTCCCAGGATTTTTAAAATCAAGAGTTCAGCTCTTTAGAAGCAGGGAAGGTGAGAGAGGATTTCTTATTTTCTGTAAAATAAGATTCCTCTTTCGGCTCAGGTACCTTCTCAGTAATATGCAAAACATCCCTAATGGCTTCAGTCATCAACTGCACCCACTTAGCAAGGGATGCATCCCCCCTGCATATGCCCATCACCGTCCCCTGTATCAGGGTCAGCTTGCATTATTTGGGCAAGTGTAAATTTTTTAGGGTATGTAGGTGGGGTATGGGAGGGAGTAGGTGCTGAATGCTGCAAGCCCTCTACAGACTTTCTCAAAAACTGCATATCTTTCTCATTATGTAACATTCTTGATGAAATCTGTGATATCATTCCCCTTAAAGAATCCACAATGGGGGTTCGGATTTGACAGGCTGGGAAAGCACATTGCAGTCCTGAGTACATGGGATAGACTCTTCAGAAGATACGCACTCTGCAGCACAGGATACAGAGCCCTTAGACATGGTAATGTGGATATATACACATACACACACAGGAAAATGTCAGACAGTTTCCCCCAGAGTACCTTCAGAGAGTCACAGAGTATAAGGAGCCAGCCACGCAGCGCCCCAGTTAGAAGTTATTATGATAACAGCCCGGTGCAGACAAAGGGGGACATGTACTAAGCAGTGATAAAAGTGGAGAAGTTCCCAAGGCAACCAATCAGCATTGGTGTAACATTTCTAATTTGCATACTTTAAAAGTATACAGAGCAGCTGATTAGTTGCCATGGGCAACTTCTCCACTGTCTCCCTTCTCCACTTTTATCACTGCTTAGTACATGTCCCCCTAAATAACCTGAATAGGTTAAATAGTACAAACAAAACTCCCCCCCCCCCCCCCCCCCTTGTCTATAACACCCTGGTGCCACAGTAACTGGAGTTATGTGGAGGGTCAGCGCTCCTCGTCAGTGTGTCTCAGTGTTCTGCAGGGAGAAAATGGCGCTGGTGAGTGCTGGATCCGCTCTGAGAAGCACCACCCCCTGAAATGGCATGCGGCTTCCCGCACATTATGTTTATACTGGCCTGAGGTTTTTAATGCTAACAGTGGGATTAGCCCCTGTTAGCTACATTACCAGTGTCAGGGTGATCGCGCTGGCCCAGGACACCCCTCAGCCGCATCTACAGTAACCTGTTGCTGAGCCTTCCTGGAGTGCAGCCTGAGAGAGACACTAACCAGGCCGCCAGCGTTGAACTCACCACTCTTCTGTCTTCTGGCTGTTAGGGGGTGGCGGCCGTGCTGCGGGAGTGAGCAGTCACCTCGTGGGCTTGCGATCATCACCCTCAGGAGCTCAGTGTCCTGTCAGCAGACATAGAGAACCATTAACTTCTAGAGTTGGTTCCTACTCCCTTCCTAAGTCCCACGAAGCAGGGAGACTGTTGCCAGCAGCCTTCCTGTACCTAACAACTCTTAGAAAAACAACAAAACTAGAAAAACTCCTAGGAGCTCCCCTAGATGTGACCGGCTCCTCCGGGCACATTTTCTAGACTTAGTCTGGTAGGAGGGGCATAGAGGGAGGAGCCAGCCCACGCTATTAAAACTCTTAATGTGCCAGTGGCTCCCAAAGGACCCATCTATACCCCATGGTACTAATGTGGACCCCAGCATCCTCTAGGACATAAGAGAAAACAGTATTTTAATTACCTACCGGTAAATCCTTTTCTCGTAGTTCGTAGAGGATACTGGACGCCCGCCCGGTGCTTCGTTTTTTCCTTCACTGTTACTTGGATAAGTATTCTGGTTTGTTCAGCTGTTGCTGTTCATGTTTCAAGTTTGGTTAGCATGGCTTTCCTTTTGTTCTGTGTGCTGGTTCGTAATCTCACCACTATCTTTATCTATCCTTCTATCAGAGTATGTCTGTCTCCTCGCACACAGTTTCCTAGACCGAGTCTGGTAGAAGGGGCATAGAGGGAGGAGCCAGCCGACACTATCAAATTCTTAAAGTGCCCATGGCTCCTAGCGAACCAGTCTATACCCCATGGAACTAATTGAAACCCCAGTATCCTCTACGGACTACGAGTGAAGGACTTACCAGTAGGTAATTAAAATCCTATTTTACAGAGTGAGGAATCACGCTTCTGTTTGCCAGTCAGACAAGCGAGTCTGGCAGATGTCAGAAGAGCGTTACCTGCCTGACTGCATTATGCCAACTCTGAGGTTTGGTGGAGGAGAGATAATGGTCTGGGGCTATTTTTCAGGGTTTGGGCTAGGCCCCTTATCTCCAGTGAAGGGCATATTTTTAATGCTTCAGCATACCAAGACATTTTGGACAATTCCATGCTTCTAACATGTGCAACAGTTTGTGAAAGGCCCTTTTTTATTCCAACATGACTGTGCCCCAGTGCACAAAGCAAGGACTAAAAAGACATGGTTTCAGTTCGATGTGGAAGAATTTGTCTGTCCTGCACAGAGCCCTGACCTCAACCCCATTGAGTACTTTTGGGATGAACTAGAACGGAGATTGCAAGTCAGGCCTTCTCATCCAACATTAGTGCCTGACCTCGGAAATTCTCTACAGAACCAATGGGCACAAATTCCCACAGAAACACTCCAAAATTTTGTGGAAAGCTTTCCAAGAAGAGTGGAATCTGTTATAGCTGCAAAAGGAGGACTAACTCCATAATAAAGAATATGTATTTGGGGGGGCGTGGCTTGACGTGTTAGGTGGAGGACGTGTCCCGGGATAGCTCCTCCGTCTTGGGCCCTTATAATCCCCTGTATCTGGGCTACCTGGTCTCCCCTGCAGCCCTGCATGCTGCCTCAGTGTGCCCTGTGCCCCTGTACCTGGTGAGTGTGTGTCGCGGAGCCGGGGGATGTGGACGCAGGTCCCCACGGGTTGCAGCCTAATAGACTACCGGAAGCCGGGACCTCGAGTGCGGCAGCCTTAGATCGGTGTGGGAGACCCCCTGCCGCCTGTGCCACTCAGTTGTAGCCTGCCTGCCTGCCCTGGACCTCAGCAGGAGAGAGGGTAAGGGCCCCTAACCCACACTGCACAGCACTCTTCTGGAGTAGGCCCCAGTGGGCGGCGGCCATCTTTCTTCCTGGTAAACTTACTGGCAGCCTCCAGACAGTGCCTCTCGCTGCACAGCACTCCATAAAGGCACTGGGGGAATACTATAAATCTCAGCCAGGCTGTAGCCAGATTGTCTGACCTTACTGCCACTCCGCACATTACAGGTGCTCTTTCAGAACTTTCTGTGCCAGCTGTATCTGCACCTGAGCTCAGACTGACTGTACCGATCACCGCCAGAAGGGTTAGCCGTATCCTGAGGGGGGTCGCAGTGAACCCGTGACCTCTGTACCCTGCCAGCCCTTGTCAGGTGTCACAGACGGTAAACTTATCTGCTGAATTATACCTGCCGCCATCCACCACCTGGTGCCTCCTATCCGGGATGAGGATGCTCTCACTTGCCGGAAACCCTCTCCTGCGTAAATGATGCCTTTTTAACCCCATGTCGCTCTTTTGTTTTGTGTAATGTTATAACGGTTATACCCCAGTGGAGCTGTTCTTTCGTTTATACTTGCCCTCTCAGCGACGCCTCTCGTTCTTCACGTCCTTATTGCATTATGCCTCCTAAAAAAAGTGAAAGTCGCTAAAACTGCATCTCAGGTTGCCTTCTTTAAACCGTCACCTAAACCCTCTAAGCCACAGGAGACCAACACTTCCTCCTCCAAAGGACTCTCTCCTGCTTCAGCTTCGGGTAGTAGCGCCTCTTCCCCGTCTCAAGTGCCTTTCAAACCTAGCGCTATGGATGACAACGATGTGCTGACAGTCGGTTCTATGAAGGCACTGCTGTTGTCCTTTAAGGATGAAGTGGCTGTGGAGTTCCGAGCTTCCCTTCAAACGTGCCAACAAACTATTGACGAATTAGGTGGTCGGACCGACCACCTTGAGACGAAAATGGAGGAAGTAGTCGGTTCTCACAATGCTCTTATTACCTCCCATGATCAGTTGGAAATGGAGGTCTCTCTTCTGCGGGGTAAGGTAACGGAATTAGAGGATAGATCCAGAAGAAACAACTTGAAATTGAGAGGTGTTCCGGAGACTGTCTCTGCTAGTAGTTTACATGATTATACCATCGCTCTTTTCCGGAAATTGATCCAGTTATCTCCTCCGAGTGATCTCCTGATAGACCGTATACATCGCCTACCTTAGACCAGAACAGCACCTGCTGATGTCCCTCGAGACATTCTGATGCGGATCCACTTCTTTCATGTGAAGGAGGCGATTTTGAAGGCATCTCAGCCGTCCTCTGATACAGCAGGGGCTTTGGGCTCCCTCCAACTGTTCGGTGACTTTTCCAGGGCCACGCTACTACAATGACGTTCATTTCAGCCTGTCACTAGTGCTCTCAGGAGGGCTAACATTCCCTACCGGTGGGGATTCCCCACTAAACTGTTGATATCAAAGGACAGCTCTACGATTGTTCTTACTAATGTGCCTGATGGCATGAAAATGCTTGAGAGATGGAACCTAGTCGATTCTTCAGACCATGGCTCCCCAGCTCGAGGTCTTCAGCAGGACTGGTCCACGGCTGGATCGAGCTGATTAATGCACCGTGATTTCTCTTAGCTCCTCTGCTGTGAACGTTCCTTTAATGTTTTGCCTAGCTCATTTTCGATAGGAGCAGAAAGTGCTTTTTGTGTGATGTTCCTTCTATTCTCTCAACCTTATGCAATGTTATAACTGTTGTTTTCTCTGTTTAGGTGTTCTATTTGGGGAACCTCCGTGCTGATCTGTGTAGTTAGTTGTTTACTGATGGAATTCCGGAGTAGACGACAGATTCTGTCTCTGCTTGACGAGACGGGGGTTCACCAACGGATAACCTTATATTTTTTATAAAGGGCGATGGGGTTTTGGTCGCTAACCCCCATGTTTTTTCTTCAGGCGACCATGGTATGGTGCCTGTTTTGGCCCCTGTTGGGGCCAGTCCAGTTGTTTTCTCTTTCTATGTTAGTTTGTATTTTATTCTCTATGTTTTGTCTTCCTGTTGCCAGCACTTGTATTCCTTTGCAGTACCTTCTATACTTGTAGTTTGCTGCAACCTTGCTCCCCTTATCAATGCTCAATGTAGTTTCTCTTAATGTTAAGGGCCTGAACTCTCCCCAGAAGAGGAAGCTTGCTCTGAACTATTTTCACAGGATCAAAGCGCATGTAGTCGCGGTCCAGGAGACCCACTTTAAGAGGGCAGCACCTCCTATGTTTCGAAACTCTAAATACCCCCCTTGATACACGGCTAATGGTCTGTAGAAAAAAGCGGGTGTCGCTATCTTGATCTCCCGACTTTGCCCATTCAGTGTCTCCGCTCAATATCCCGACCCAGATGGAAGATTTCTGATTCTGACAGGGAAATTAAATAATGTAGATGTCACTCTGGTGTCCTGCTATGCCCCTAATACTAGACAGTTATCTTTTTGTAGAAAGTTTTTTTCAGTGTTACAGACTTATGCTACTGGTGCTCTTTTAGTTCTGGGGAACTTTAATATGGTTCTCAATACGTTTATGGATTGATCCAGGAAGACCGTACCGCGTAGCCCCAACCCTCCTGATTTTGCTAAAGGTTTTAGTCGACTGATAGCGGAATACGACCTTTTCGACGTTTGGCGATCTCGACACCCTACGGTGAGAGATTATTCATTCTACTCCCATGTCCATCGAACATATTCTCGGATTGATTTAGCCTTTTCCGACAGATGGACTTTATCCTCCGTCAGCAAAATAGATATCCTACCTATGACGTGGTCGGACCACTCCCCCTTGTTGTTGGTGTGGGATTTAGGTGCCAGGATGGTCATACCTGGGCCATGGCGGCTGGGATTTGGTGCCCTCTCCCATCCGGAGGCTCAACAAGCTATTCAGCAGTCTGTGTCCCATTATCTTAGAGAAAATGACCCCAACGACACATCGATATTTAATCATTGGTGTTCTCTGAAGGCTGTTGTTAGAGGGTCGGCTATACAAATTGCTGCGAAACTGAAGAGGGACTATAGACGTACTTATGAACAAGCTGAACAAGAGGCCCTTGATTTGGAGAGGGCTCACAAAGTGAATCCGACCGATAAAACTCTTTATGGGCGGCTTCTTCTGGCTTGGGAAAAGGTTAATTCTTTTACCTTACGTGAAGTACAGCGCAACATAGCGCGACTTAATCAGAAATTTTATGTCTTTGGTGATAAGGCCGGTAGACTATTAGCCAGTAAATTGAGGGGGCGCAGGGCAAAAGAAAGTGTGCATCACGTTTTTAATTCTGGAGGCGCTAAGTTATCTGATCCGCACCAAATTGCAGACGCGTTTGCAGAATATTATTCACACCTCTATAACCTCCGGGATGTTTTGAACACTCCCCAGCCTTCTCCAGTAGATATTGAGGCCTTCTTGCAATCCCTATCACTCCCCTCCTTGGACTCTGCAGCCTGCCTGTCCCTGAGCTCCCCCTAAACTGTGGATGAAATAGTTGTGACCATTGACTTGCTACTGCCTGATAAAGCCCCTGGCCCGGACGGATTCCCCGCTAACTTTTACAAAACTTTTAAAGCAGAGTTGGCTCCGGTTCTGACATCCGTGTTTAGCGAAGCCACATCGGCTAAGTGTTTCCCAAAGGAAATGCTCGATGCACGAATTGACTATTCCTAAACCTGGGAAACCTCCCTCCTCAGTGCAAAATTACAGACCCATAGCCTTGTTGAACGCGGATGTCAAGATATATGCCAAAATGACTGCTAATCGTGTGTGTCCCTTTGTGTCTCATCTTATCAAACCGGATCAGGTGGGGTTAATTCCGGGCAGGCAGGCTCCGGACAATACCCGTCAGGTTCTAGACGTGATGGACTATTGCGATTTCTACAGGTTCCCCCTTCTAATTCTCTCTTTGGATGCCGAAAAGGCACTTGACAGGCTTCATTGGGGGTTTATACAGGCCGCATTGCGTTGTTTTGGATTCCAGGGTGGTATACTTGACTCTATCCTTGCCTTGTATCCTTTCCCATCGGCTAAGGTTTATGTCAATGGTTGTCTTTCTACCAGTTTTGATATCACCAACGGTACGAGACAGGGCTGCCAGCTGTTGCCTCTCATATTTGCCTTAGCTATTGAGCCCTTGGCAGAGAAAATTAGATTGACGGCGGGTATCCATGGTACTATTATTGGAGATGTCTCTCACAAAATCAGTCTCTTTGCAGACGATATCCTCTTATGTTTAATGAAACCTGAGCTTTCCCTCCCTACTCTACACCTAGTTCTGAAACAATTTTCTGAAGTGTCATATTACAAATTAAATACCTCCAAATCCGAGGCCTTTTCTCTTCGTATTTCCGCAGACCTACTACAGGGACTACAAGATAATTTTCGGTATGCCTGGCAGTCTAAGTCGCAAGTATTTAGGTATTAACCTGGCTAGAGAATGTTATCTGATTGATTGCAACTGTAAACCGCTATTGCAGGCCTTCGAGACTCTGACCAAAGATTGGATGTTGCAGGAAGTTTCCTGGTTGGGCCGCATAGCGGCCGCTAAAATGGTGCTACTGCCAAAATTGATGTATCTTTACAGAGCTATCCCAAGGCTTCCCAAGCTATCCCAAGGCTTCTTCCAAAACCATTATTAAATAAGTTTAATCAAATTCTAGTTAAATATGTTTGGAAGGGCCCTAAGCCTAAAATAGCCAGACATATCATCTCCCTCCCGAAACTCAGAGGAGGTGCTGCCTTCCCAGATCTTGAGGGGTATCATTCAGCCTCTTTACTGAGCCAAATTAATGACTGGTTCCATTCCGGATCCCTTAAACGGTGGGCTATTATTGAGGGTTCCGTGATGTCCCCTTTTAGTCTCCCCGATCTCCTATGGTTGCCCGCTACGGTAACTCCCCGCCAGACCCACATCTGTAAGGCAGTTGCCAAGACTCTCCAGATATGGCATAGATTTATATCCTCTCAGGCAGAGATTACTCTGCCTGCTCTAGAATTGTCCTTATCTGCCATAGCTGCCCTAATACCCTCTTTACGATTAAATACGTGGGTTGGGATGGGTTTGTCCTCATTGAAGGATGTGCTCCGAGTGGATGGTCTGGTTCCCTTTTCTCAGCTCCAGAGTCAGGGTCATATCTCGCCTCGGGAATTTTACAAGTATCTTCAGTTGAGGCACTGGATACAGAGTTATATTTCACTCCCCTTGGGCGACTTGGCTTTCCCTCCCTTATTGCTGTCTAAACTTAAGTCATCGGCTCAGAGAGGTAATATCTCCTGGTGGTATCAGTTTTTGCTGTCCGGACGGGTCTTTGGGAAACTACCCTCTCTAGTCAAATGGGAGGAGGACTTCTCTCAAGTTCTAACCGATGAGGACTAGGATGTCATTTTTCGTACTTGTTTTAGGGTTTCCAAATGTGTTTACCATTCGGAGATGTTCTTTAAACTACTCCATAGAGCCTATTTCACTCCGGAGCGGCTGCACAAGATCTGGCCTACAGTCTCCCAGTTTTGCTGGAGGAATTGTGCCTCGATTGGAGATATTTTTCATGTTTTCTGGGCTTGCCCTGTTGTGCAGACGCATTGGAAAGAAGTGTTCCGAATGATCAGTGAAGTATTAGGTTCTGATGTCCGAATGATCAGTGAAGTATTAGGTTCTGATGTCCCCCTTAACAGCTTTGTGTCACTTTTACCCGCGATCACTTTCCCGAGGAGACGGTAACAGCTTTGTGTCACTTTTACCCGCGATCACTTTCCCGAGGAGACAGGTATCTTATGGGACATAAGCCACCAAGGCTTCCATTGCCCAATTGTGGAAATCTCCTTTAATTCCTACACCCACTGCTATTTTGGATCAAGTCCACAGACACTATTTATTTGAAACGTCCGAGACTGTATATTCATCCTCTGCCTCCTCCAGTCATATGTTATGGTTTAAGTGGGGAGAGTTCAGGGAGCGCATGGGTCATTCCGTTATTTACAGTGTGCCTATAGATTTTGGTGTTCTGGATGCCTGCACCCTGCCACCGGTCTGTTGTTTCATGCACACTTTGGTTTTATTTCCAGCCGCACCACCCTGGGTGTTTTCACTTCTCCCGGTGTTGCCTAGCAACAAGCCACCTCTGACATCGCACAGACGCGTCATCACTCCGCGCGGCACAGCGTCCACGGCGGGCTCCGGAGCGGCTGCACTTCCCTTCGGCCGGTGGGTCTCCTTCTACTTAATGTGAGTCATTTCACACACACACACACTTGTACACATCTTGACAAAGGGGTTAAAGTCCCCGAAACGTTGATGGACTTTTTTCTGGTGTCCTAATACAACTGACTTTTACACAAGTCCTTGAGTGCCGCAGATTTCTTTGTTTGTTTTATATATATATATATATATATCTATATATCTATATATCTATATATCTATATATATATATATATATATATATATCTATATATATATCTATATATATATATATATATATATATATATATATACACACACACACTATATATATATATATATATATATATATATATATATATATATACACATACACACACACACACACGTACGTGTGTGTATGTGTATGTGTATGTGTATGTATATATATATATATATATATATATATATACTCACACATATACATACACACTTTTTGTTCCCTCTATATCTTGGTCGTGGTTCATATATTAACCCAAGCATGAATGTGTGTGCATGTACATGTGGCAGGAAATATACATTGCAAGCTCTATTGAGCATGTACATGTGGCAGGGACTGATGTGAATATATATGCACTATGTAAATAACTGATAATAAGTTGGTAAGGTTTAAAGAAACCCCTACTATGTCTCCCCTCCAAGCCAGTCTTTAATTTGTGCCCAAGGGAGCTGGTTCACTCTTGTGACTTCTCCTGAAGATTTTTTATTTATGCTTTTATTTGTACTCACAGACTGGCAGCTCTGCCTCTGCCAGTCTGCACCGCAGGAGCTGAGGGCGGGGTCCCATTGCAGCTGCGTGCGCCTCGGGATGGATCCCCGGCTGACGGAGACACTGGCTCTCTGGAGACCAGCCGGACACCGCTGCGTGTGTCGGGGCCGCTCCATCAGCAGAAGATTCCAGCAGCAAGGCAGCGGTAAGTATACCCGCCCCCCTCCCCTCTGGCCGTGGCTCACTTTGCCGGCGGGGGATACAGGGCACCCCCGGCTACAATTGCGCTGGAGCTTCTAGTGTTTAAATTCGGTGCCATAATGGGGGGGTGGAGCTTAATCCCAACATGGGCCTCAGCTCCAGGCTGCTTTGGCGGCTCTGCACGCACTGGCGACCATTTCCTATCTTTATAACCATGTGACTAGCTCCTCCCCTACTATGTCCCCCATCCAAGCCACTCTAGTTAAAACTGTGCCCGAGGAGAGCTGGAAAAGACCAACGTTAAAGTAGAGGAGGTTCGCTAAGCCCTTTAAAACAGGATAACACCAAGGAAACATAGTGAAAGGGTAACACGAACAAAACGAGCAGTTACACAGTGACCTGCAAACAGAGAAGTGAAGTAGGAGGAAACAGCGCTGGGTGAACGTCCAGTGGCCCCTGTGGAATCGGAGAAAGGGATTTATCGGTAAGTACCAAAATCCTGATTTCTCCTTCATCCACTAGGGGCCACTGGAGTGCAGATACAATGGGGACGTCCCAGAGCTCCCAAGACGGGAAGGAGAGCGCTGAGAGTCCTGCAAAACCACCTGGTGTGATAAAGAGACCGCAAACGTGTCAAACCTGTAAAACGTGACAAACGTATGACGGCCCGACCAAGTGGCATTGCGACATAAAGTAGTCACGGAAACCTTGCGGGCGGCCACCCACGAAGGTCCCACAGAGCGCGTAGAATGCACCGAAAGAGAAGATGGAGGATCTCGAGCAACCGCCAAATAAGACTGTCTGATGGTCAGACGTATCCAACGGGCCAACGTCTGCTGGGACCCCGGCCATCCAGGACGGGAGCATCGTACAGAACAAAGAAGAAATCAGACTGTCGAATAGCCGAAGTCTGCTGTACAGAGGGTTGGAGCGCCTTGACAACATCCAAAGATCACTAATCCGGTGAATCCGCCGAGAGGGCCAAAAACACAAGTGGCTGATTTATGCAAAAAGCGGACACCACCCCTGGAAAAGACGACAGCTGAGTATGAAGCTCAGCCGTATCCTCATGGAATATCAGGTAAGGAGGCCGACGAGAGAGAGAGAGACCCAAGCTTCGACACCCATCTGGCCAAAGCCAGAGCCAGGAGAAGGACCACCTTCCAGGTGAGATAATACATCTCCACGACTCCGGAAATTCAAATAACAGAGACTGCAGAAAAGGGAGAACCAGTTTGAAGTCCCATGGTGCCGTTGGAGGGTGAAAGGGAGGCTGCATTTAGAGAACTCCCTGCAAGAAAGTCCGAACTTCCGGCATCCAGGCTAATTCCCTTTGGAAGTAAACCAAAAGAGCAGAGACCTGAAACTCAGGTAAACCTAGTCGAAGCTCAGCCGAGAAAACCACCTGGAGAAAACAAAGAAGGCGGCTAAATATAAAACCGAAGGGAAAAACCCTTGTCATTCACACCAGGCCACAGTAAGTTTCCAAAAGTGGCAATAGTGAGACGAGGTAACAGACTTCTGAATTCGGAGCATAGTAGGTATAACCGAACGAGGGAACTCCTTCCCTCTTAGACGGTCTCGTTAACAGCCACGCAGTCAAATGAAACCTGTGTAAGGCTGAACAAAGAAAAGGACCCTGTTGAAGATCATCCCGCAGATTCAGGAGCCAAGGCTCCTCTACTGACAACAGGTGCAGGGTGGAGTTCCAAGTCCTGCAGGGCCAATCTGGAGTCACCAGGAGGACTAGCGTGCATTCTCCCTTTATTCGCTGCAGAAATTGAGATAGTAACAGGAAAGGAGGAAAGATAACTAACCAGAAGTTTCAAGGAACCGTGAGGGCATCCACGGCTACTGCCGCCAGGGCTCTCGTCCGAGAGTAGGAAAGGGGCAGTTGAATAGTCAGTCTGAACGCCATGAGGTCGATCCGAAGTCTCCCCCAACAGCAGGGGATTGTCTTCATTCCAGGGGATTGTCCATTCACCCGGGTACCCGACCTGGCGTCTTGACCACCCCTGGAATGAAGATTGTTTTCCTCTGCTCAGAGGAGGACGTTTGTGACCTCTCAGCGCCACACTTGGCTGAAGAGAGAGGAACTGGTCCTGAGGAAGGAAAAATACTCTGACGGACCGTGTTGAGAATCATCCCTAAGAACAGAAACTGTACGAGGGGCATAAATGAGACCCATGCCGAATCAGAAGATCCTGGATCATCCGGATATTCTGAAGCAACCGATCTGCAGAGTGGGTCTCCAGCAGTAGATTGTCCAACTAGGGAACAAACATCACTCCCTGCCTGTGAAGTAGGGCCATCCTGAGAGCCATGACCTTCATGAACACTCTGGGAGCGGAAGAGAGACCGAACGGAAAGGTCTGAAAGTGGAAATGAGTATCCTGTATCACGAATCAGAGAAAAGCCCGATGAGGAAGCCCAATGGGAACCAGTAAGCAGGCATCCTTGATGTCTAAGGACGCCTAAACCCGTTTTGCTCCAAACTAGCAATAACAGACTGAAGGGATTCCTCAAAAATGGAATGACATCCTTTAAGTTCAGAATAGGCCTGGCCGAGCCATCTGGCTTCGGTACGGGAAAAACAAAGGCCTGAGAAATAGCACCGTTTCCGATGATGTGTGGAAACAGGGATCAGCACCCTTGTGGATAGAAGCATCTGGAATGCAGTCGTCGGAAACCGGCAAACCCTTGGTGAAGAAACACTGAGGCGGTTGGACGCTAAAATAGAGTATGTAACCGCAAGTGATGAGAAACCTAACCCAAGCATATCGAGGCCTCCCTGAAAATCCACAGACAAGGGCCCACCCTGGGATCCCCCAGGTGGGAGGGAGGCCCGTCATGTGGTGGAGGACCTACCATCAGACTGGGCCGAAGATGTTGAACCTCTGCCTCGGCCTCTTACTTCGAGATCCCCTGGTAACAGAGGTACCGCCCCTGGCATGGCCTCAAAACCTGGAAGGGGCACGAAAGGATCTAAAGGAAGGACCGGTATAGGTCCGTCATGGGGCTGGAGCAGCAGTGGAAAGAAAAGTGGACTTATCCCCAATGGCCTGAGAAATCCAGGCAGTAAGATCCTTCCCGACCAGGCCCGTAAAGGGCAATGCCTCTGCTGCCCACTAGGATTCAGTATCCGCCTGCCACCGTCGCAGTTCTAGAGGTCTTCGGGTTAAGATAGCCAAAGTGGGAATTCAGGCTCCGAGGATACAGACGTCCTAGGAGACCTGAAAAGAATATAAAACAGATATAATATGATCTGCCAAAGGTATCAGCTGATCCTGATGCAAACAGTCCTGTAACCCTGAGGACAATTGTTCCTCAACAACCTACCTGCGCTGGACAGAGTAGAACCCTCGCTGCCGCCTATTTTTCTTAGACGGTAGCACCAGGAACCGGCAGCTTCTTGGACCGGCGATACATTGAGGGGTATACAATTGGAGGAGTTTCATATCGTTTCCTGCTATCTGCGGGGAAAGGATAGGAAGACAAAAATTGTTTGATACCTGAAATTGTGCATCCAAATGTCTCCATGCCGAACCCCGAGGGACGTGAAGTGTCTAGTTCCGACTCTCTCACCTGCAGCACTAGACAACTGCTGCAAAAAGCGCCTTGATACCCTGAGACACTGGTTTAGACTCCACAGAAAACCAACGTCATCAGTATCCTGGACTCTCATCCGCAGAGTCATGTAACATTGGAGGTTAGCAACCTCCTTTTAGAAACCTGTGGAGGAAAAATGACGGACGGGGTCTCTGGTTAACAGCGACATTACCTGCGTAAGCTGAGCTGTACAAACAGGAGCGTCCTGCAGCTGCACTGAGGGCTGAGCAGATGGCTCCGCCGCACAATCCTCACATAACAGGGAATTCTCTGACTGTCCTGAGTGAACCTCGCAGGACATTTCTGACATATGAAAACCTTTTGTGTTCGTTAAACTAAAAGAAAAAGGGGGGTAAACGAAGTGTAGCCATATGTAATCCCTTCACTATAACATGCAGTGACAGGCACTGTCTGATGCCACACACATTCCCCAAATTACAAACAGGATTAGTACCCTGTGTCATTGTTAATAGACTCTGGTCGTACCCCTCTACAAGAAAAAGTGTGAAACAAAGGAATAATAAGGGGAGGGCAATACCCGCCCTGTATGTAGTGTACTGCTAAATTGGTAAAAACAGGTGCAATACATGTTTCTTGGAAGCTCCGCTGGTTGCCTAAAATGGCGGCCAGCCTGTGAGAAAAGCCGGGGAAAAATACTATGTGGCAAGGTAAAGATATGTGGGACCTGAACCCAGGTCTGCACCTCCCTGTTATTAGAATAAATGGTGGTGGTGGAATGTTGGTTTGTAGCTCTAACCACTATATATGTAATTGTTACAGTAAATCTTCAGTGAGCCTAACTGGGATTCGAAACCCCAGTTGGTCTGTACCATGATATAGAGCATTAGTGCTGAGCCACAGTGGCTCTATATTTTAGAACCAGGGGTTTCTGTGTTGTATTAACGGCACTAGTCCCTTGGACAATGGGGAACTACATCATAGATAGCCCTAATCAGGTGAGAAGAACACACATACACACCCTTCCACACAAGAAGGAAGAGGTTAGCGAGTAAAAGGATCCTCAAATCAGGTGCGTCAGGGTGGGATCCCTGAGGACTTAGGAGAAATACTGTTATCAATGGTAAGTTCTTACCATACCGTATATTTCCTCGGCAGGGTCCACAGGTTATCCACAGGATAACATTGGGATTTCCCAAAGCAATTTAGTGGTGGGGGATGCTCCTGATTGGACAGGAGAATCCTTCACCCGAATTCAGCGTCATGAGAGGCAAAGGTATCCATGGCATAATGTCTGATGAAGGTGTTAATGGAAGACCATGTGGCCTTACATATCTGTTCTGCTGAAGAACCACGTTGTGCTGCCCATGATGGACCTACCTTACAAGTAGAGTGAGCAGAGATATTAGTCGGAAAGGGAGATCAGCTTGAGAATATGCTTCTGAAATCCTCATCCGAAGCCACCTTGCCGGTTTCTGCTTATCAGCAGGCCATCCTCTCTTGTGAAATCCGTAGAGAATGAAGAGAGAATCTGTCTTTCTGATGGCACTGGTACGATCCACGTAGATCCTTAAGACACAGACCAGATCCAGTGATGCATCTCCCGCAGAAAGGCCTGGTACCTGGATAGCCAGGACTACAATTTCTTCATTAAGGTGGAATTTAGACACCACCTTGGGAAGATACCCAGATCTAGTTCTGAGAACTACTTTACCTGGATTAAAAAAAAAAAAAAAATCAGAAATGGGGAACGAAATGACAATGCCCCTAAATCTGACACTCTTCTAGCTGACGCTATGGCCAGTAGAAAGCGAACTTTAGCTGTCAACCATTTAAGATCCACTTTATTAAGTGGTTCAAATGGGGCAACTTGAAGGGCCTTTAGGACTAAATTTAAGTCCCAAGGCACTGTAGGAGGAACAAAGGAGGTTGAATGCGCAGCATTCCCTGGAGAAAAGTATGCACATCCTGTAAATTGGCAATTTTCTTTTGGAACCAGTCAATGCTGACACTTGCACTCAAGAAAGCTGCCTTCAAACCTTTATCCATTACTGCCTGAAGGAATGCTAAGACCCTGGAAACTCTGAAAGACCCAGGGTCCATTTTCCGTTCACTGCACCAATGAATATAGATTTGCCATATTCGGTGATAAATTCGAGCTGAGGAAGGTTTCCTTGCTCTGAGCATGATTTGAATTACCTGTTGTGAGAATCCTCTTGACTTCAGGATAGAGGTTTCAAGAGCCACGCCATCAAGACAGTCGATCCAGATGTCTGTGATAACAAGGACCCTGCATCAGTAGATCTGGACGTTGAGGGAGCAGGAGTGGGGCATCCATCGACATTCTCTGCAGATCTGTGAACCAATGCCTTCTGGGCCAAGCCAGAGCTATTAGTATCATGGCACCCTTTCCTTGCTTTATCTTTCTCACCACCCTGGGTAATAGGGTGATTGGAGGAAACACATAAGCCAGATGAAAGTCCCATCTCACCGACAGGGCATCCACAAAGATCGCTCTGGGATCCTGTGTCTTGATCCGTATGCGAGAACTTTGTTGTTCTGATAGGATGCCATGAGATCTCTCTCTGGCAACCCCCACTTGTCTACTAGGGTCTGGAAGACCTCCGGGTGTAGAGCCCATTCGCTTGCCTGAATGGCGTGTCCACTGAGAAAATCCACTTCCCAGTTTAGGACTCCCAGAACGAACACTGCAGACAAGGCTGGATGATGAAGTTCTGCCCACTTTAGTATGCGACTTACCTCCAATGCTTTTCAGCTGCGAGTTCGTCCCTGATGGTTGAGGTACGCTACTGCAGTCGCATTGTCCCAGCGGATCTGAACTGGTTTTCCCAGAAGAATGTCCTTTGCCTGAATTAGTGCCATGTATATGGCCCAAGTTCCAATATATTTATTAGCAGGCAACCTTCTTCCTTGGTCCATTTCCCCTGGAAACACAACCTTCCCGCCACTGCTTCCCAGCCCTGGAGACTGGCATCTGTTGTCAGAATTTCCCAATCTGATATCCAAAAGGGTCTGCCCTTGTGCGGATGGCATGTCTGTAGCCACCAGGCTAATGACCACCTTACTTCTATTGTAAGAACCATAGTCTGCGTTTTTATCATCTGATGCAACCCATTCCATTTGGCAAGAATCAGATGCTGCAGAGGCCTCGAGTGGAACTGTGCATACTCCACCATGGGGTGGTCTTCAGTATGCCTAATGTCGGGATCCCGGCGCACAGTATACCGGCGCCAGGATCCCGACACCCGGCATTCCGACAGCTATTCTCCCTCGTGGGGGTCCACGACCCCCCTGGAGGGAGAATAAATAGCGTGGCGCGTGTAGCGCGCCACCGTGCCCGCAGCGTGGCGAGCGCAGCGAGCCCACAAGGGGCTCCTTTGCGCTCGCCACACTGTCGGTATGCCGGCGGTCGGGCTCCCGGCGTCGGTATGCTGGTCGCCGGCATACCATACTACACCCCCACCATGTCATTGCTGCATGAATGGATACCTTTTGACTGTGTAGCAAGTCCTGAATCCTTAACTGAACCTTGGATATCTTGTTCAGAGGTAAAATTACTCTCTGAAGACTTGAATCCAGTACAGCCCCCAAGTGAGTCATCCGCTGTGACGGAACCAGAGACGATTTTACCCAATTTATGAGCCACCCATGCCTTTGCAGACATGTTGTCTGTTGCAGATGACATAGGAGCAATTCCTGCAACTGTGCCAGGATTAAAAGATCGTCGAGGTATGTAAAAATTCTTATACCCTGCTGGCGGAGATAAGCTGCCATTACCACCATAATCTTGGTAAATACTCTGGGGGTTGTGGCTAACCCAAAAGGTAGGGCCTGGAACTGAAAATGATTTTGGCGGATAGCAAACCTGAGAAAGCACTGATGGGACAGTGCTATAGGAACATGTAGGTAAGCATCCTGTATATTCAGGGATACCATATAATCCACTGGCTCCATGGCCAAATGATGGAACGCAAAGTCTCCATATGAAACCGAGGTACCCAAATGTACTTGTTCAGCACTTTGAGATTGAGAATGGGCCAAAATGACCCATTTGGTTTCTGAACTAGAAACAGGTTGGAGTAAAAACCCTGTCCTCGTTGTGCAGGAGGAACTGGAATGACTACTACTGACTGAAGCAATTTCTGAACTGCCTCTTGCAAAGCCTTGGCCTTCGTCTCTACCCGAGATGGGCTGGTACAAAAAAACCTTCGAGGAGGGTGCTTCTTGAAGGCAAAAGCATAACCTAGAGATACTGCATCCTGCACCCAGGCATCTGTTGTAGACTGCTGCCAGATCTGTGCAAACTGAAGTCAGCCTCCCAACATAGGATCCCCAGGTGGAGGCCTGCACCATTAGACTGATGGCTTATCTGCTTTACCACCCGGTTCTCTGATAGACCAATGCTTTTCAGTCTTGCCAGACTTGTTGTATTGGGACAGCCTGCCATCACTTTTTCCTTTAGCTTTTCCTCGAGACCGAAAGGGCTGAAAAAGCCAGAACTTTAGGTTTGAAATTGTATGTGGAAGGAAACTTTACCTTCTGGAGTTTAGGAGCGACCTCCCTTTTTAAACAATCCCCAGCTGGAAGAGGATAATTGGAATTCCATTTCTTAGGAATTCTAAACTTCTTATTGGGTGTAGCCCAAACCTCTCATTATTTCCATCAGCTGATCTGTCCCTGGAAACTCAGTCTTAACTGTTTTGGGACATTTAAACACAGGTGCCTTGGTTTTTAACACAGGCTCTGCTGAATCCTCTTAAGGATAGAATGGCTTTCATTGCTTTAATTAACTCAGCTATATCCACTGAATTAAGACCTTCCTCCTCCTCTTCGTATGCCGAAGCAGAGTTTATTGAGCTTTCATCCTCCGATGAATACTAATCTGAAACATGTGTTGCCTGAGGATGAAGATTTACTTACCACTGGCTTATCAGCCTGTTTCTTTTGAGAGGCTGCTGCTGGAAGTTATAAACTGCAGGTGGGAAGCTGCATGTAAGGGTTAATCGTGTAACCCAGTGATCTCCAACCCATAGCTCGCGAGCTACCGTTAGCTCGCCGTAGTATTTTCAGTAGCTCAGAGTGCACGGGCTTGGGCAGTCACTGGCACTCCTCCTCCCTTCATTTTTAATATGGTGCCGGCCGTCTGCCAATCAGAGCTCGTGGACCGGCAGTGGCGGCACCCGATTGGCTGCCGGACTGTGCGTTTTGATTGGCTCACTTAACGGCACCATATTTTAAATGCCCGCCGCCGCCGGAGACTGTCACCCTCACCGCAGCCGCTCTGCGGACTTCACAGGAGAGGCGCGTGCTGCGCTCTCCTCCCCTTCCATCCCTCATACAGGAGGAGCAGCACCAGCGGCAGGCGAAGAAGCCAGCAAGGGTTAGCACTGTGTGGGGCACTGTATCGGACACTGCGAGGGGCATTATAAATGGCACTGCGGGGGAATTTTATCTGGCACTGGTAGGGCATTGTATCTGGCACTGGTGGGGGGCATTATTTGTGTATCTGGCATTACGCGGGGGGGCATTACATGTAGTTGTGAGGCCACACCCACTTTTGTGAGGCCACACCCACTTTTGCAGGAAAGCACACGCATTGGAGGGAGGGAATAGCTCCTTCAGAGGTTTTATTTTCCGAAAGTAGCTCACACCTCAGTTAAGGCTGGTAGTCCACTGGTGTATTTGTAATACAGTTTGTCAGTTCCGCACTAGCAGTGCACTATAAAACCACACATAAATATTAAAAAAAATCAATAACCAATATAAATAGTGCTAATAGCAAAATCTTTAGATAGCACTTTGCTATTGGCGGTGCTCCCAAAAAACTTTTGTAGATTAACTACACATATATAGGGAAAGAGGACAAAAGAATTCCTTTTTGGGAGCACTCTTATTTGAAAATGATGATAATCAATCAAAACAGTATATGATAAATTATGTGATGAGTAATCTAAAACATAACATTTATTCTGTTCCTTTAACTTTAAAATATCGACCTATGCGGTCCAAAAGGATTAAAATCTCTATCTTGATTTCTAAATAAGAGATAGAAAGGTGAAATATAGATTCAGATAGTGAGAGTGAGCAACATTGAACTGCTCCACCAGTGTTTCAAATGAAAATATAGGTGATCATCTTGATGATATCCACAGTGCCTGGTATTCCTAAGTGGTCTCCCTTCAAAGTACTAGCCAGGTCTATCCTATCAGCTTCCGAGATTAAAGATCGGGCTACTTTCAGGATAGTACAACCTTGAACAATGAAGATGATATATGAAGGATGAAAGAACCCACTTCTGCTGTCTGTACTCTGCCTGCTACATGTCACTAGGTAAATTGGCCCCAGGCTTTTCCAGATGAGAGAGTGTTGGAAAAGAGAGCCATAACCAGTCTTGAAGTGGAATAAGTTCCCTGTGTGTAAAAATTATATTCCACTTTCAGTACGAGAAGGCAGAAAGAAGACACTTCTGCTTTCTGTTGTGACAGCAAAGTGTACGCTGAAGAGGGCGAGGCCCTTGCCAGCACTGCTGTCAACCAGATGAGAGAGTGATAGAAAAAGGTACAGCTCAGTTGGAATTGATAATTGGGATGATTGGTGCTTAATAGCTTAATTATTTTAATTCATTTATTTACAAAAATAGAGAAAGGCATCCCGATTTCATATATAGCTGGTCACCTCTGAATTTAATAAACGAATATACACAGAGACAGCAGTAAATGAGCTAATAATTCTAAATATAGAATCAGCTGGGGTTCTAACACATCAGTTCAATTGTGTATATTATATATCCTAAACATTAGGCATTTCAGCATACAATAGCGATTCCACTTAAATAATCAGACAGGAGTAGCAGTGTCTGTGGGGATAAGCAAGATCATAGTCACCATAAATCTGAAACACATTGTTAGGTCACGGGTCATTAGTAACACAAAGACCCTAGTCTCTCACATAGAAATATTGGAATGAAACAATGTTGCCGAAAAAATCATCAGACATTGAGTCTCCAGAATCGGTTCAAAGATTCATTCGTCTTCTACTAATGAATCGACACAATGAATCTGTATTAATTCTGACACATTAAAATGATGATCATTGATACTGAGTATTCATAAGAAGATTGCAACAAGTATAATGAACAAAACACCTCAATAGCTTGTAGGAAAAAGCAGGGAATGTTTGTATCAATACTGAGTGCGTATGTTGATTAGTTCAAATACCAATTCAAAAAAATATATATATATTTACACATATGAATCCCTGATTATACTCATAAGATAGCACAATGTAGCAAAAGGTATATCAGAAAAAAAGTCTATAGAATTCAGAAATTCATTCATCTTCTGCTGATAAATCTACACACTGAATCTGCAGAAATTCTGACACATTAAAATACTGATCAGTGATATAAAGTATTCGTAACAAAATTGCAAGAAAAAATTGCAACATATGTAACAAGTGTAACAAAGCACCTCAATAATGGTTTATAGGAAAAGACAGGGAATGTTTTTAACTAAAATTTGTACTGGGTATATATGCTGATTAGTTCAAATATCAATCCCACATAGGATATATGTGCGTTTGGATCCCTGATAATAATCCTCAGATACTGGCGTGAAATGTGAGGGGAGGGAGGGGGAAACAAGGCAAGTACAGCCGTGGGTGGGCACTACCAGGCGACGGAAATCATATTACCAATCACCGCTCCAAACCGATTTGGACGCCGGCGTTGTCAGTCTCCTCTGCCGCTCCAGCCCAGCCTGCTTCCACTGTCCCCCACACGCGCCGAGGTGCAGCGGCCGCCCGGACCAGAAGGGGGGGGCCTGGCCGCACGACGTCCTTTGATGACGTCAATCAAGACGTACGTTTCACCGCTGGGCTTGTTCACGGGAGCCTCAATCCCACAAGCCCAGCCGCATGTTTATAAAGGGATGTGCATTTAATCAGTGATAATTAGAATCAAAACAATTAATCGGCTCAAATCTTTTCACTTCATAAGTAGTGCACGTTCCCTATAGTTCCAAGATAGTGTATTTCATCAGCGCTGGGCTTTATCCATATAGTTAACACATAAATCTGGAATAAATCTACTATAGTTAATTGGTAAATGAGTGCAACAATTATGTTGACAGGTGAATCCAGCTGACTTCTTAGTGTAATAGGACCAATGGGCCAGGAAGAAAGGTTTCATTATTAGATAGATCTGACTCAAGTGGAACAGAAAGAGAAGGAGAGGAGTACATAATTCGATGCATAGGACCAGGAGATTAATATAAACAATTAAACATATATATAAATATATGTATAAAAATTTGTAATGTGCAATAGGCATTGGTCTATATGGATGTATGTCTGAAAGGTAAATATCAAAGTAAATAAATAAATTATATAAATAGAAGAAAAACTCTGTCATGCCCAATAATAGTGCTATAGAGAAGATATACATATTATATATATATATATATATATACACACACACACACACACACACACACACATATATATATATATATATACATATACAGCCTGCCATTGAGAAAACTCTGTCATGCCCAATAATAGTGCTAGAGAGAAGATATACATATTATATATATATATATATATATATATACTAAAGATAGATAAAAAAAATACCTTGAGGCTTTAGAGTGAGTAATGTGCCAACAATTGGAAGAAATAGTGCTACTTTCTGTAGTAAGTGGTGCGGTGTGCTAAATAAATGTGCATTTGATCTCATGTTACTTGTTATTGAGCAGGTGGGATTAGAACTCACACAGGTGCGTGAAGAGATTGTGAGGTTTGAGTCACAATCCCTACAAACCCTCACGAATGATAAAACAGATACTTGGATTGTTAAGTTGCAGAAACAAATTGACTCATATAAAGATGAATTGGTTTCCTTTAAAAGAAAGAAGCTCAACACTTAACAACGATTACAAAAATCATCAAGTATATAAATGGCTGAGTGGAGATCATGCCAATAGCGGTATGCAATATAGAAAAGCCCCTAGATCTAGGCTGTTCCATACGGTTGATACCAATTCGTCGGCTACTGCCTCCGATACCGACCAATCTGAAACCCTCCCACCAAGTGTTTTTTTAGACCAAAGAGGTGGAAAGGGAGATTACCTACACCCTGTAAGAGGAGACGGCCGCACCCGAGGAGGGGCGGGTACAGGGAGAAGAGGTCGAAGGAGGAGGAAATGAATTTGATATTTAATCTATCTGATCATAACCTTACGCCTGATGAGATATCGTTGTTATCTAAAGGGTTGAGCTTCGTTCCCACTGTGAAACATAATGACTTTGAATTCTGCGTTGATCAATTTTTTAATTTAGACGTAAGCTCCGCCTTAGAGAGTTTTTTGGTGATAAGGAACAATCAGTTTGTGTCACTGATCTTAAAAAACCAAGCTTATTTGACCCTCCTTCCATGAACCCTAATATAAAAGCTTTTACTAGGGTCATGGAATCTGAGATCAAAGCGGGTACTAGATCATCTAGCTTTGACAATCTATCTAGAGGTGAACGTGATGCTTTGAAATCATTAAGAGATAATGAAAATGTGATTATACGTCCAGCCGATAAGGGCGGTGCTATAGTCCTACAAAATTGGTCATCATATGACAGAGAAATTAAGCGTCAATTGTCAGACAGTTCGGTGTATGAATTATGTCATACCAATCCTATGAATAAAATTAAGGGTAAGGTTATTTCTTGTATAGCATTTGGTCTTCAGAATTGTTGGATTGATACCCATGTAGCAGAATTCCTCACAGTTGAGTATCCCAAGTGTCCATATCTATACACACTTCCAAAGGTACATAAGACCTTAATTGACCCACCGGGTCGCCCGATTATATCGGCCCAGGATTCGGTATTGCAACCAGTTTCTAAGTTTGTGGATAAATTCCTGCAACCAGTGGTCGTAAAGATTCCTACTTACTTGAAAGACACGGGGGATTTTCTATTGAAATTGAGACACGATGTTATCTCTAATCTTAATGATATCCACCTGGTCACACTCGATGTTGTCTCGTTGTACACCATCATTCCCCATGATGATGGTGTGAGAGCAGTACATGAGGCGTTATCTTCATTTGGACATGTGGGACCTCCTATAGAATTTATTGTCAGTCTATTGGAACTGGTATTGCATGATAATCACTTTATATATGGTGGAAAATTCTATAAGCAGGTGTCAGGGACCGCGATGGGGTCGAACCTGGCACCTGCTTATGCTAATATCTATATGCAGGAGTTTGAAAGTACATATATATTACTTGTATTTGGTGACAAGATTAAATGTCTTTATAGATTTATCGATGACATTTTTTTGTTATGGTGTGGGACTGTGGATGAGTTCTGGCAGATGGTGACTTCCTTGAATGATCTAAACACACCAGTAAAATTTTCAGCTAAGATTGATGATGAGAGGATTGATTTTTTGGATGTAACAGTCTATAAAGACGCTAATGTTCTATGCACTACACTCTTTAGAAAGGAAACCGACAGAAATAGTCTTCTGTATGCGACTAGCCATCATGCACCAAGCCTAAAGGCAAGTTTACCTATTTCTCAATTTATGCACATATTGCGGACCAATACCGATGAGACAGTAGCAGAGTTACAGATTAATGATATGACAATGCGGTTCAGAGAACGTGGTTATGCCCATCATATGATTGAAGGATGCCTGGCTAAGGCACGAGCTAAAATGCGGCAACCTGCAGTGTCGGCAGAGGTCAGCTTGAAGAATAGAATGATCTACACCAGCAAATATGATGAGAGGGCTGGCAGTGTCAAACGCGCCTTTAGGAGAAACTGGAGAATTATTACTTCAGATCAAAAATTTGGACGGAATCTGAGGCAACAACCACTAATGGCATATCGCCGTGGAGCCAATCTAAAGCAGCTCCTAATGTGCTCTCTATTGAACCCGGAGAAGGGAAAAGGTGATATGTGGTTGCGGTCGTCCCGTAAGGGATGTTTCAAATGCTCTGACTGCACAACGTGTAGGTCTATAATTCCGGGTGCATCGTTCCCTCATCCACACACTGGGGTGTCCATACATATTAAACATCGCCTCCACTGCCTTATGGACCATGTTATTTATCTGATTATATGCCCTTGTGGGTTGGTATATGTCGGCTTGATGCAACGCCGATTTAGAGAACGGATGGCCAACCACCGGTATTCTATCAGACAAGCACTTGAGACTGGCCAATCTGACAAACCGGTGGCAAGACATTGGGTGGAGGCTGGTCATCAGATTCCAATGCTCTTGTGTCGCATTATTGATTGGATTCCGCCATCGATACGTGGGAGCAACAGGATTCTGGATCTACATAAGCGTGAATCCGAATGGATATTTCGGCTGGACACGATTGCCCCGAGGAGCCTGAATGAGCAATTAAATTTAAAGAACTTCTTGATATAAAAAATGTTTTGCTTATCATGTCAATGAACTTTAGAGCTCTATCGGTACCATAGTCCCTGCTGGGCTGTCTGCCGTGTCTTTCCCTCTCCTATCTGTAGGAGAGGGAAAGACACGGCAGACAGCCCAGCAGGGCTAGAATCAGTTGTCTTTCTCCCTCTTCAAGACGGTGACCGCTTCCCCAATCGGCACAGACAGTCACGGTGCGCTCAGAAGAACGACACTGTGTACTGTCAGAGCCCAGGGGCGGACGGTATGTCCGGAGCCCTCATTACCTAACCTTTAGCGATCACCAGGACCCCTTGCCGCACCGACCCTCCGGGGGGACCCCCACCATTTTTGTTTGTATCTTTTCCACGTTTTTTTGACAAAATACAAGTACCCAATATAGGCTCAGGACAATATTACGAGACTTTAGGCACTACAGAGGTGGGACGCCACCGACCTGAGTGCCTTCAATACGTTATAACAACAAAAGAATTCCAACATATCCGTCACTACGGGTATTGTCTATATATACAATATATTTATCCTTTCCCCCCCCCCCCCATTTCTTTCACTCCCCTCTCCCTATTATATCCAACTTCCCACCCTCCCCTTTTTTTTTTTTGATTCAAATATAAAATAAAAAACACTATCATGAGCTACAACAATTAGTCTGAGTATCATTACAAACATCATCCCTCTCAAACAAATATAATTTTGTCCACTTGGCGCACCTAACCCCGTTTTGTATATATATATGCTCCACCACACTAATTTTTATTAAGTGTTGTTTGTGTGTTTGTCTTTATATGTTGATTTTTGAAAATTGGAATATGCTTAGTTTCACTGGCTTACTCCCTAATACCTGAATGCTGAATGTGGGTCTAATATACTTGGGGCCATAGGTGGCGCTGTTTAAACATAAATAGAGTGCCTGAGAATATTGTTGCAAAAATATCTAGATCACTCAAATATAAGGTGAACCGATACACAGGTGTTATCCATTGTGAGTGTGCTCTATAATTACTAAAATATTGATATATATATACTTGGATGACGTAATGGGTATTGTGGATGCTCTGGCGAGCGTTCCACGCCGGCGCTGACACGTTCATAGCGTATGACCGGAACCGGAAATATCGGGCACTTCCGGTTGCGTTCCACGAGATTACTGGAACGCACGCCGGGATCGAGGTAATATGCACAAGGGTATATAAGGAGTAGCCGGTGACAGGTATGTACTTCCGCTGCGATTAGCTCTGCTTACTGTTTGTTTGTTATGGGCATAGAAATGTTGAAAAGCTTGACAAAGGTCCTGTTGGACAGAAACGTTGCTGACCTGGCTGCCATGCATCTATGTATGCTTTGAAATTTTTTCTGTGAGTATTGGATTAAATATACCTTAAAGCATATTGAATTTTGGAGAGTGCCTATTCTTGGACTATTATATTATATATATATATATATATATATATATATATATATATATATACACACACACACACACACACACACATATATATATACATATATATATATATATATATTATATATATATATATACACATATACATATACAGCCTGCCATTGAGAATAGATCAAAAGTTATTTTATATTATTAAACGCCCTATAGATAAACATCATTACAAAGAGAGGAAGGTGCAAAAATTATTTTAGATTGCCGATAGGTGACCTATAGATAAACATCGTTCCAAAGAGAAGTGGTTGCAAAGTAATGTGAGAGATAAAGAGAGTGCTTACACTACTTTTAAAATAGTGTGCCTCCCAAGCAAAAATGTGATGGTGTTAAAATAGATGTTATTGGATACTAAGACTGTATATGGGAGTGTACATATGACCTCGTGAGTATAAAGAAAAGGAAGAGGAGATCGAAGTATGAAACTGAGTGATAGATAAAGGGGGAATATACAAATTGTGTGACTTACAAGGACACACATTCTAGGTGAGGCTGCTAAATGAAAATGCGTGAAAGTGAGTGTGAAACGTGTAAAAGAAATGGAGTGTGCACACAAAGAGGAGATATTGTCTGGGAGAGCTGAATAAAATAATAAGATTTTACTCACCGGTAAATCTATTTCTCGTAGTCCGTAGTAGATGCTGGGACTCCGTAAGGACCATGGGGATTAGCGGCTCCGCAGGAGACTGGGCACAACTAAAGAAAGCTTTAGGACTACCTGGTGTGCACTGGCTCCTCCCACTAAGACCCTCCTCCAGACCTCAGTTAGGATACTGTGCCCGGAAGAGCCGACACAATAAGGAAGGATTTTGAATCCCGGGTAAGACTCATACCAGCCACACCAATCACACCGTATAACTCGTGATACTATACCCAGTTAACAGTATGAAATATAACTGAGCCTCTCAACAGATGGCTCAACAATAACCCTTTAGTTAGGCAATAACTATAAACAAGTATTGCAGACAATCCGCACTTGGGATGGGCGCCCAGCATCCACTACGGACTACGAGAAATAGATTTACCGGTGAGTAAAATCTTATTTTCTCTGACGTCCTAAGTGGATGCTGGGACTCCGTAAGGACCATGGGGATTATACCAAAGCTCCCAAACGGGCGGGAGAGTGCGGATGACTCTGCAGCACCGAATGAGCAAACTCTAGGTCCTCCTCAGCCAGGGTATCAAACTTGTAGACTCTTACAAAAATGTTTTAACCCGACCAAGTAACAGCTCGGCAAAGTTGTAAAGCCGAGACCCCTCGGGCAGCCGCCCTAGAAGAGCCCACTTTTCTCGTGGAATGGGCTTTTACAGAATTAGGGTGCGGCAGTCCAGCCGCAGAATGTGCAAGTTGAATCGTGCTACAGATCCAGCGAGCAATCGTCTGCTTAGAAGCAGGAGCACCCAGCTTGTTGGGTGCATACAGGAGAAATAGCGAGTCAGTTTTCCTGACTCCAGCTGTCCTGGAAACATATACTTTTCAGGGCCCTGACTACATCCAGTAACTTGGAATCCTCCAAGTCCCAAGTAGCCGCAGGCACCACAATAGGTTGGTTCACATTAAAAAATTATACCACCTTAGGAAGGAATTGGGAACGAGTCCTCAATTCCGCCTTATCCATATAAAATACAGATAAGGGCTTTTGTATGACAAAGCCGCCAATTCTGATACACGCCTGGCCGACGCCAAGGCCCACAGAATGACCACTTTCCACGTGAGGTATTATAGCTCCACGGATTTAAGTGGCTCAACCCAATGCGACTTCAGGAAATCCAACACCACGTTGAGATCCCACGGTGCCACTGGAGGCACAAATGGGGGCTGACTATGCAGCACTCCCTTAACAAAAGTCTGAACTTCAGGCAGTGAAGCCAGTTCAATTTTGGAAGAAAATCGATAGAGCCGAAATCTGGACCCTAATGGAACCCAATTTTAGGCCCATAGTCACCTCTGACTGTAGGAAGTGCAGAAATCGACCTAGCTGAAATTTCTCCTTTGGGGCCTTCCTGGCCTCACAGTACGCAACATATTTCCGCCATATGCGGTGATAATGGTTTGCGTTCACTTCTTTCCTAGCTTCAAATAGCGTAGGGATAACTTCCTCCGGAATTCCCTTTTCCTTCAGGATCCGGCGTTCAACCGCCATGCCGTCAACGCAACCGCGGTACGTCTTGGAACAGACAGGCCCCCTGCTGCAGCAGGTCCTGTCTGAGCGGCAGAGGCCATGGGTCCTCTGAGATCATTTCTTGGAGTTCTGGTTACCAAGCTCTTCTTGGCCAACCCGGAACAATGAGTATAGTTCTTACTCCTCTCCTTCTTATTATTCTCATTACCCTGGGTAAGAGAGGCAGAGAAGGGAACACATACACCGACTGGTACACCCACGGTGTTACCAGAGCGTCCACAGCTATCGCCTGAGGGTCCTTGACCTGGCGCAATATCTTTTTAACTTTTAGTTGAGGTGGGACGCCATCATGTCCACCTGTGGCCTTTCCCAACGGTGTACAATCATTTGGAAGACTTCTGGATGAAGTCCCCACTCTCCCGGGTGGAGGTTTCTTAGTTGTCCACTCCGGGAATGAACACTGCTGACAGTGCTAACACATGATTTTCCGCCCATCGGAGAATCCTTGTGGCTTCTGCCATCGCCATCCTGCTTCTTGTGCCGCCCTGTCGGTTTACATGAGTGACCGCCGTGATGTTGTCTGACTGGATCAGCACCTGCCGGTGTTGAAGCAGGGGTCTAGCCTGACTTAGGGCATTGTAAATGGCCCTCAGTTCCAGAATATTTATGTGTAGGGAAGTCTCCTGACTTTTCCATAGCCTTGGAAGTTCCTTCCCTGTGTGACTGCCCCCCAGCCTCGAAGGCTGGCATCCGTGGTCACCAGGACCCAGTCCTGTATGCCGAATCTGCGGCCCCCTAGAAGATGAGCACTCTGCAGCCACCACAACAGCGACACCCTGACCCTTGGAGACAGGGTTATCCGCCGATGCATCTGAAGATGCGACCCGGACCACTTGTCCAACAGATCCCACTGGAAAATCCTTGCATGGGACCTGGCGAATGGAATTTCTTCGTAAGAAGCTACCATCTTTCCCAGGGCTCGCGTGCATTGATGCACCAACACCTGTATACGTATTAGGAGGTCTCTGTCTAGAGACAACAACTCCTTGGACTTTTCCTCCGGGAGAAACCCTTTTTATCCTGTTCTGTGTCCAGAACCATACCCAGGAACAGTAGACGCGTCGTAGGAACCAGCTGCGACTTTGGAATATTCAGAATCCAGCCGTGCTGTTGTAGCACTTCCCGAGATAGTGCTACTCCGACGAACAACTGCTCCCTGGACCTCGCCTTTATAAGGAGATCGTCCAAGTACGGGATAATTATTTCGGCCATTACCTTGGTAAATACCTTGGTGCCGCGGACAGACCAACGGCAACGTCTGGAATTGGTAATGACAATCCTGTACCACAATATTGAGGTACTCCTGGTGAAGAGGGTAAATAGGGACATGCAGGTAATCATCCTTGATGTCCATTGATACCATGAAATTCTCCAGGCTTGCAATAATCGCCCTGAGCGATTCCATTTTGAACTTGAACCTTCGTATATAAGTGTTCAAGGCTTTCAATTTTAGAATGGGTCTCACCGAACCGTCTGGTTTCGGTACCACAACATTTTGGAATAGTAACCCCGGCCTTGTTGAAGGAGGGGTACCTTGCTTTCACCTGCTGGAAGTACAGCTTGTGAATTGCCGCCAGTACTACCTTTCTCCGAGGGCAGCCGGCAAGGCTGATGTGAGATAACGGCGAGGGGGGGTCGCCTCGAACTCCAGCCTGTATCCCTGTGATACTATTTGCAAAACCTAGAGATCCACCTGTGGGCAAGCCCACTGGACCCTGAAGTTCCCGAGACGCGCCCCTACCGCACCTGTCTCCACCTGTGGAGCCCCAGCGTCATGCGGTGGACTCAGAGGAAGCGGGGGAAGATTTTTGATCCTGGGAACTGGCTGCTGGTGCAGCTTTTTCCCTTCTTCCCTTGTCCCTGTGCAGAAAGGAAGCGCCTTTGACCCGCTTGCTTTTCTGAAGCCGAAAGGACTGTACCTGAAAATACGGTGCTTTCTTAGGCTGTGAGGAAACCTGAGGTAAAAATTTTTCTTCCCAGCTGTTGCTGTGGATACGAGGTCCCAGAGACCATCCCCAAACAATTCCTCACCCTTATAAGGCAGAATCTCCATGTGCCTTTTACAGGCAGCATCACCTGTCCACTGCCGGGTTTCTAATACCCTCCTGGCAGAATGGACATTGCATTAATTCTGGATGCCAGCCGGCAAATATCCCTCTGTGCATCCTTTATATATAAGACAACGTCTTAAATATGCTCAATGTTAGCAAAATATTATCCCTGTCTTAGCGTATTAATATTATCTGACAGGGTATCAGACCACGCTGCAGCAGCCCTATTTATGCTGAGGCAATTGCAGGTCTTAGTATATAACCTGAGTGTGTAAATACAGACTTCAGGGTCGCCTCCTGCTTTTTATCAGCAGGTTCCTTCAAGGTGGCCGTATCCTAAGACGGCAGTGCCACCTTTTGACAAACGTGTGAGCGCCTTATCCACCCTAAGGGATATCTCCCAACGTGACCTATCCTCTGGCGGGAAAGGGTACGCCATCAGTAACTTTTTAGAAATTACCAGTTTCTTATCGGGGGAAACCACGCTTCTTTACACACTTCATTCATTCATCTGATGGGGGAACAAAACACTGGCTGCTTTTTCTCCCCAAAAATAAAACCCCTTTTATGTGGTACTTGGGTTCATGTCAGAAAATGCGTAACACATTTTTCATTGCAGAGATCATGTAACGGATGTTCCTAGTGGATTGTGTATATGTCTCAACCTCGTCGCCACTGGAGTCAGACTCTGTGTCGACATCTGTGTCTGCCATCTGAGGTAACGGGCGTTTTTTGAGCCCCTGATGGCCTTTGAGACGCCTGGGCAGGCGCGGGCTGAGAAGCCGGCTGTCCCACAGCTGTTACGTCATCCAGCCTTTTATGTAAGGAGTTGACACTGTCGGTTAATACCTTCCACCTATCCATCCACTCTGGTGTCGGCCCCACAGGGGGCGACATACCATTTATCGGCCTCTGCTCCGCCTCCACGTAACCTTCCTCATCCAACATGTCGACACAGCCGTACCGACACACCGCACACACACAGGGAATGCTCTGACTGAGGACAGGACCCCACAAAGTCCTTTGGGGAGACAGAGAGAGAGTATGCCAGCACACACCAGAGCGCTATATAATGCAGGGATTAACACTATAACTGAGTGATTTTTTCCCCAAATAGCTGCTTGTATACATATATTGTGCCTAAATTTAGTGCCCCCCCTCTCTTTTTAACCCTTTGAGCCGGAAAACTACAGGGGAGAGCCTGGGGAGCTGTCTTCCAGCTGCACTGTGAAGAGAAAATGGCGCCAGTGTGCTGAGGGAGAAGCCCCGCCCCTTTTTCAACTGACTTTCTCCCGCTTTTTCTGTGATACTGGCAGGGGTAATTTTACATCTATATAGCCTCTAGGACTATATATGAAGTAGATTTGCCATCCAAGGTGTCATATATTGCCCTCAGGGTGCCCCCCCCAGCGCCCTGCACCCATCAGTGACCGGAGTGTGAGGTGTACATGAGGAGCAATGGCGCACAGCTGCAGTGCTGTGCGCTACCTTGGTAAAGACCGAAGTCTTCTGCCGCCGATTTTCCGGACTCTTCATGCTTCTGGCTCTGTAAGGGGGACGGCGGCGCGGCTTCGGGAACGAACACCAAGGTCGGGTCCTGCGGTCGATCCCTCTGGAGCTAATGGTGTCCAGTAGCCTAAGAAGCCCAAACTACCACCTGTTAGGTAGGTTCGCTTCTTCTCCCCTTAGTCCCTCGCTGCAGTGAGTCTGTTGCCAGCAGATCTCACTGTAAAATAAAAAACCTAAATATACTTTCTTTCTAGGAGCTCAGGAGAGCCCCTAGTGTGCATCCAGCTCAGCCAAGCACAAGAATCTAACTGAGGTCTGGAGGAGGGTCTTAGTGGGAGGAGCCAGTGCACACCAGGTAGTCCTAAAGCTTTCTTTAGTTGTGCCCAGTCTCCTGCGGAGCCGCTAATCCCCATGGTCCATACGGAGTCCCAGCATCCACTTAGGACGTCAGAGAAATAAAATGATCATACCGTGTGTCAGTATTTGACAATATACTGGAAGAAAAAAATGTATATATATCTCTCAGGACCATTAAGGTCAAAAGATGTTACTCAAGAAAAGCACTATAATTTATGTTCTCATTCAAACCTCTTGGTATCAGAGAGTAGAGCTTGAAGATCCACTCCGATTCTTTTTTCTGTAATCTGTTCATTAGATCACCTCCTCTTAGGCCCATTTTAAGATGTTCCAGGCCAAAGATTCGTAAGTCTTGGGTTCTGCTATTGTGAGTCTGAAGAAAATGTTTTGCAACAGTAGTCAAGGTCTTAAATTTGGATGCATCTGATCTGGCGTTTCGGACATTGCCCACATGTTCCAGTGGGGGGCATTATTTGTGTATCTGGCATTACGCGGGGGGGCATTACATGTAGTTGTGAGGCCACACCCACTTTTGTGAGGCCACACCCACATTTGCAGGAAAGCACACGCATTGGAGGGAGGGAATAGCTCCTTCAGAGGTTTTATTTTCCGAAAGTAGCTCACACCTCAGTTAAGGCTGGTAGACCACTGGTGTAACCTATCCCTGGAACAAGAGTTGGAGGAATTATCCATTCAGCTATACTGGATAATGTCTGTGCAAACATAGCCCAAGGTGTATCAACCTGCAAATGAATCTGCCTTGTATTTTTCAAGAGACCCTGGTGAAAGCTAAAACAATTTGCACACAAACTATCCTGAACCAGATCCTGAGAGTTTAACACAGCTTAACAGGAAGGTTTGGTTTGGTTCCGCACAGGAAGAATATTAGTGATGAACATAGATTTATACAAGAATTGTAAAAAACTGTTCAAATGACCAACAGTATTACGCTTAGAGATCCTTAAAGAAGGTATCTAATAATTATTGTAGGTTGGTGGTGCTCCCAGAGTCAGTAATAATTGGATAGGGAGGAGAAAAAAAGAAAGACTCTGTGTTGGGGCACACTTTGAAATTTATGAATTTATTAAAACTTGACTTTTAATTTAATATCACATAAAAAAAGTGGGAAGATAGTTTGATACAAAAAAATGTTCAAGTACACAGAGTATACATATAATGATAACAGTCTACACAGAAGTATTAATTGAAATGTATAAAGTATAACAAAGTAAATAATAGATTTATGAATCAAAATTAATTAGCAAAAATCATTAACAAGAATCAGGATAAGCCTGATGGAAAATTAAGAGCACCTATGGTGAAAAATTTGTAAAGAAAAACAATTATATGCCTGAGTCGATCAAGATAAGGAGTACAAATAAATGACATTAAAGTGAGATCACTATGGTAATGATAATAGGTTGTTCGTGATCTATTGACCTATGTGATCTAGAAGGAAGGCATAGAAAAAGGTATAATTGTAATATAATTCATAATTGGAATACCAATTAACTGATGGTGGTCCCCTTGGTGGAAGCTCTGTTTGCTACATAAAAGATCCTAATGTAAGAAGACGTTTGTACAAATTTTGATACCAAACGACATTAATGAAGAAACAAAAATCGCCAAAAGAGAATAATTAGTAATCAATGATTGTCAGGAAGGTAATCACAAAATGGATACAGACTTTGAAAGTTAGGAAGTTGCTCTAACACTTCTGCTGTTTGTGATCATAGGTTGAATTTTTACTGCACCTGATATTCCCAAGAGGTCACCCAACTTGGTACTGATCAGGCTTGTCAACGCTTAGCTTCCAAGATCGGGTGAGATTGGGCGTTACCGCTGAAATATGGCAGTAATTGCAACACTGAGATACAAGTGAGAGAGTGTAATGGAGGATGAGCAACAAGGGTACTTCTGCTGTCCAGTTAGTAGCGCAGGTTCTCTGTTACTGTAGGCATTGCAGAGAGTAGTATCGCATCTGGATGAGAGGGTACAGAATTATATAGAAAGGATAAGTAGAGAATAGGGAGGGGACCCCACCTTCTGCTGTCCACTGTCTTATATAATTTATAGCGGACAGTGGATGAGAGAGGTAGGTTAGTCTCACCTATTGAAATATGAAGGGTTGAGGGTAAAGTGGTGTGATCACAAACAGTCCGTGTGTGACAGGCTAATATGCTGAGTCAGAAGACCAATATCAAAAATATTATTAAACGAAAGACAGAGCCTGAGTTGCGCTACAATAAATAGCATACATAAATTACAAAGAAGTAAGCTTAAAACCAGGTGGTACAAGGTCCAGCTACACATGAAAAAATGCTAAAAACATATGCATTTGGTAGGGGAAAGAAAGGGAGGTCTTAGGGCAATTCAAGAAAAAATTCATTGAAAATTGCGGATCAAGTAGGCAAACAAAAGAGAAAAATTGTAATATATGAGTTAAATAACTTTTTAGTAATGCAAAGAGTCCCAATGGGCACATACAATACCAGGGGATACCATAAGGTGATCTGAACTATGGAAAGTTCAGCATCACTGAGCACAGACGGACCGTTTCACCAGGGTGGCTTGTTCACTGTGTCCGGACACAGTGAACAAGCCACCCTGGTGAAACGGTCCGTCTGTGCTCAGTGATGCTGAACTTTCCATAGTTCAGATCACCTTATGGTATCCCCTGGTATTGTATGTGCCCATTGGGACTCTTTGCATTACTAAAAAGTTATTTAACTCATATATTACAATTTTTCTCTTTTGTTTGCCTACTTGATCCGCAATTTTCAATGAATTTTTTCCTGAATTGCCCTAAGACCTCCCTTTCTTTCCCCTACCAAATGCATATGTTTTTAGCATTTTTTCATGTGTAGCTGGACCTTGTACCACCTGGTTTTAAGCTTACTTCTTTGTAATTTATGTATGCTATTTATTGTAGCGCAACTCAGGCTCTGTCTTTCGTTTAATAATATTTTTGATATTGGTCTTCTGACTCAGCATATTAGCCTGTCACACACGGACTGTTTGTGATCACACCACTTTACCCTCAACCCTTCATATTTCAATAGGTGAGACTAACCTACCTCTCTCATCCACTGTCCGCTATAAATTATATAAGACAGTGGACAGCAGAAGGTGGGGTCCCCTCCCTATTCTCTACTTATCCTTTCTATATAATTCTGTACCCTCTCATCCAGATGCGAGACTACTCTCTGCAATGCCTACAGTAACAGAGAACCTGCGCTACTAACTGGACAGCAGAAGTACCCTTGTTGCTCATCCTCCATTACACTCTCTCATTTGTATCTCAGTGTTGCAATTACTGCCATATTTCAGCGGTAACGCCCAATCTCACCCGATCTTGGAAGCTAAGCGTTGACAAGCCTGATCCGTACCAAGTTGGGTGACCTCTTGGGAATATCAGGTGCAGTAAAAATTCAACCTATGATCACAAACAGCAGAAGTGTTAGAGCAACTTCCTAACTTTCAAAGTCTGTATCCATTTTGTGATTACCTTCCTGACAATCATTGATTACTAATTATTCTCTTTTGGCGATTTTTGTTTCTTCATTAATGTCGTTTGGTATCAAAATTTGTACAAACGTCTTCTTACATTAGGATCTTTTATGTAGCAGACAGAGCTTCCACCAAGGGGACCACCATCAGTTAATTGGTATTCCAATTATGAATTATATTACAATTATACCTTTTTCTATGCCTTCCTTCTAGATCACATAGGTCAATAGATCACTAACAACCTATTATCATTACCATAGTGATCTCACTTTAATGTCATTTATTTGTACTCCTTATCTTGATCGACTCAGGCATATAATTGTTTTTCTTTACAAATTTTTCACCATAGGTGCTCTTAATTTTCCATCAGGCTTATCCTGATTCTTGTTAATGATTTTTGCTAATTAATTTTGATTCATAAATAATCTATTATTTACTTTGTTATACTTTATACATTTCAATTAATACTTCTGTGTAGACTGTTATCATTATATGTATACTCTGTGTACTTGAACATTTTTTTGTATCAAACTATCTTCCCCTTTTTTATGTGATATTAAACTAAAAGTCAAGTTTTAATAAATTCATAAATTTCAAATTGTGCCCCAACACAGAGTCTTTCTTTTTTCTCCTCCCAACACAGCTTTGCAGGGCAAACATGATATGAGTGTTGGTGTTGCTGTGAGTGTATCTTCCTCACCTTTGCCGCTCTTAGACATGATAATCAATCAACACTCCCACAGTGTACTACACAATTTGTGACTGTAATCACTAAGCTTTTTAAGTGTCCTATAATCCGACCCTACCCATGCAACAGCATTGAGGATCGGAATAGAAAAAAAATTACAGAATATATAGTGAAGTCAGCAATCACAGTAGCAGTCAGTCACGTTATAGTTTACTAAGCAATATGAGCACATCATCAACTACAACTACATTTCAAGTATGTAGGAGAACATATTACTGAATCATGTTTAAACAGAACTACCGTATTCAGACGCACAGCAAAAGAAACAGTAATAGTATACAGACTCATATGCAATAGGCACTTATCTAACTATTCGTACTCAACAAGGTAGAGACTTCGTGCTGTATTACCCGTACTCAGTAGAGTGGGATACAGGGAGACTCACCTCGCTTCCAGGACCGATCAATACGCTAGCGAACGCAGAGTGGAAACAGACGCTACTAGTGTACACTGCCGCTCCATGAACCTATAGTGAAAAGACGCTCTGAACACAAACGCACCCATCACACAGCCGCCTATGCTGCGACTGGGTCCCCTTCGTGCACAGTGTCTGAGACGGAAGCTGGAAACAGTTCACGGTGGGAGACTCTAGGGATACTGGTCGTGAACTGAGGGGAGGGGTGACCAGGACAGCATCTGACTCCCCACTACGGACATCAACCCTAGGGATCACGGCCTCTTACTATTCCTGGAGCCACTGATCCCTAAGGCCTAGCGCTAGTGCACCCGAGGTGGCAGCCGCGTCAGCGACTGTTTGGTAGTCTACTCCCAAAACAGTACGGCTGTGTAGGTGTTCCCCCTCTAATCAGAACCGATGTCTTATCTTCTCCCCGTACTCCGGCCACAGCCTGGTAACGTTTACTGGACCTGCTAGTATATCAGACACAGACGCCCACCGAAACAGCACTGTACTCGTGGGTAAGCGTTGTCGCGACCCGGCGGAGAGTTGTTGGAGCGACTCTTTCTAAGGTACATATAAGACACTTTTTAGAAAGCTCACTCAAGAAAAAATAGGATTTTAATACCTACCGGTAAATCCTTTTCTCTTAGTCCGTAGAGGATGCTGGGGACTCCGTAAGGACCATGGGGTATAGACTGGATCCGCAGGAGACATGGGCACACTATAAGACTTTAAATGGTTGTGAACTGGCTCCTCCCCCTATGCCCCTCCTCCAGACTCCAGTTAGAGAACTGTGCCCAGGGAGACGGACATTTCGAGGAAAGAATTTATTGTTTAACCACGGTGAGTGTCATACCAGCTCACACCTCGAACATACCGCAGAACGTTGCATTCAATAGAACACCAGCCAACGGCATGACAAATACACAGCCACATGCTGAGAGAATATGTAACACAACCTGTGTGTCAACACAACCAATAATAAGATACCGCATGCCATGGCATGAACAACGTCAACAACAGCCTGACAGAAAAGAAACACAAGAGTGTAACCATAACCAATAACTGCAGACAGTACGCACTGGGACGGGCGCCCAGCATCCTCTACGGACTAAGAGAAAAGGATTTACCGATAGGTATTAAAATCCTATTTTCTCATACGTCCTAGAGGATGCTGGTGACTCCGTAAGGACCATGGGGTTTATACCAAAGGTCCAGACCGGGCGGGAGAGTGCGGACGACTCTGAGGCACCGATTGAGCAAACATGAGGTCCCCATCAGCCAGGATATCAAACTTGTAGAGCTTAGCAAAAGTGTTTGAACCCGACCAAGTAGCTGCTCAGCAAAGTTGAACCGCCGAGACTCCTCGGGCATCTGCCCAAGAAGAGCCCATCTTCCTAGTAGAATGGGTCTCCACAGACTTCTGTAACGGCATTCCAGACGTAGAATGAGCACACCGAATCGTATCACAGATCCAGCGTGTAACAGACTGCATAGACGCAGGCGCCCCAATCATGCTGGGAGGATACCGGACAAACAGAGGCTCTGTTTCCACAATCTGAGCCAAATTGGTGACATATATATTCAAAGCCCTGACTACATCGAGAGACTTTGAATCAGCCAAGCTTAAGTAACCACAGGCATCAAAATAGACTGGTTTCTGCGAAACACAGAAACCAACTTTTGGCAGAACTATTATCAGAGTTCTCAATTCCGCTCTATCCACATGGAAGATCAAACAGGGGCTCGTGAGACAAAGCTGCTACTTCCGACACCCGCCTTGCGGACGCCAAGGCCAATAGATGACCACTTTCCAAGAGAGAAATTTTTAACACAACCTTTCATAAAGGTTCCAATCAGTGTGACACAAGAAAATGCAACACCACCTCAAGGTCCCACGGTGCCAATGGGGGCACAAATGGAGGTTGGATGTGCAGTACTCCTTTCACGAAAGTCTGAACTTCCGGAAAGGTGGCCAATTCTTTTTTTTTTTTTTTAAAGAAAAATTTATAAGGCCAAAACTGTACTGAAATGGAGCCTAACTTTAGGCCTGCATCCACACCTGCTTGCAAAGAATGGAGAAGAACGACCCAGCTGAAAGTCTTCCGTAAGAGCCTTCTTGGATTCACACCAAGACACATATTTACGCCAAAAACGGTGGTAAGGCCTTGCCGTTAATTCTTTTCTAGCCTGAAGAAGTGTGGAAATGACTTCACTGGGAATACTCTTTCTGGCTAGGATATGGCGCTCAACCGCCACACGCAGCCGCGGTAATTCTTGATACACGCCCGGATCTTGCTGTAACAGTTCCTCACGTAGAGGAAGAGGCCAGGGATCTTCTATGAGTATATCTTGAAGAACTGGATACCAAGCCCTCCTTGGCTAGACAGGAACAATGAGGATCGCCTGAACCTTTGTTCTTCTTACGTTTATCACCTTCAGAAAGAGTGAAAGCGGAGGGGACACATACACCGACTGAAAACACCCAAGGTGTCACGAGGGCGTCCACTGCTATAGCTTGAGTGTCCCCCTGGAACAATATCCCTGAGGTCTCTCGTTGAGGCGAGACGCCAACATGTCCAATTGAGGCACTCCTCAAAAACTTGTCACTTCTGTGAAAACTTCTCGATGACGACTGTATTTCTCCCGGATGGAGATCGCGTCTGCAGATGAAATCTATTTCTCAGTCGTTCACATCCGGAATGAAGACTGCAAATATAGCGTTTACCAGTCTTTCCACCCAGCGGAAAACTTTTGCGGCTTCTGCCATTGCGGCTTTGTCCTTGTTCCGCCCTAGCGGCTCACTTACGCTACTGCGGTCAAGTCGTCCAACAGAATCAAGACGGCAGAACACGAAGAATATGTTCATTGAAAATAGCTCTTAATTCAAGAAAGCTTATTGCAGACAAGCTTTCCAGCTTGACCTTTTCCTCTGGAAATACTTCCCTTGCAAGGACTACTCCCCACCTCGGAGATCTGCATGCATAGACACCAGGATCTAATCCTGGATCCTGAACCTTCGTCCATCTAGGAGGTGAGAACTGAGCAGACACCTCAGGAGCGAAATCCTGGCCATTAGGATTATATTCCGGTGTATGTGCAGGTGAGACCCGGACCACATTTTCAACTGGTCCCGTGAAAACCACTCTGGCATTTGACCTGTCCACCGAAAAGGCCTCTTAGGCCGCACCCATCTTCTTCAACGGAACATATTGATGGATTGTCACTGCAAATCTGATCCGACTCCGGATCCTCAGACCTCTTTCCACAGGAAAACACAGAACCTCAACCGTTCAGTATCTACTCTGATACCCACCTCCGACATCTGCGTCGTTGGGAACAACAGCCATTCCCTGTGTTGAAGAACAGTCAGAGAGAAACTACGATTTGCACCACTTGTTTCTTGACCTCGCTGTAGTCAGGAGAGCGTCTCAGTACAGAATAATAATGGCTCTTACTATTGAAGGAAAACCATCATACTGCCATCACTCCGGTGAAATGGCAAAGACAATCCTGGATAGCAACCCAGGTAAGCTTAATGCGGAGAAAAACGCATTTAAACCCCTTTCTACCTTTAGTGTTGGAGCTCCATGGCCTGAGAGATTCCATCCTGTAGTTCAACTTCTTAAGTAGAAAACTTTGTTTCTTTTCTTTTCTTTAACAGAGACAGCAGGACAATGTCCTGAACCTGACGCAACTCTGGTATGTCGTCGAGTACTACCTCCCCTTCCAGAGGGGAATCTGTAAGATCTATTTGAAAAATCAGTGAGGGAAATCATCTGTAAACTCCAGTATGTCCCCTTATGGATTCTATTATTAACTCACAGGCCCAAGTCCATTCCCGGACTGACTGAAGAGTATTAGTCGAGTTCCCACCGGTGTGGGCTCCAACCAGATAGACCCAGCGACATGCAGTGGATGTGGTAGAAATAGAAAACGACATACGCTTCTGCGAACCTAACAAGGCTGCAGAACTCTTACCTTTTCACCTTCCACTATCTGCACAGAAAGGGAAAAAAGAACGGTATCGAACCGGTTAAAATGACTGCATCCCACAACAGAATGCGTCACCAACCGTTGTGAGGGAATCTAACTCACGAAGGTAGATTTACCAGTGGTATCCGCTGAGATCGACTTAACTGAGGCATCCCCAAACAGCGGTACACCGTCCCAGTGAAAAAACTCCAGTATCTCTCGGAGTCAGCCTCAGCATTCCCCCAGCCACACCTCCTGCAGTCGCACGGCAGCCTGCCGCAATGTTATAGAGAAGAATCAACATAAGAACCATCCCCTCTCTCTTTAGGGTAATTCTATCGGATGCCTTTCCGAATACAAACACTCCCCCACGTGCATGTAATGCAAATAACTCCAAAGCATAGAAATAAAATATCACTTAGCTTCCTGTGTACGATCCTTTGTGACAGGGCCCCGTGTCGACCAGGAGTTGACTTTCACAGTATTCTATCCGCGGCGGGAAAAGAATAAACATTCGGACTCCTTGTGAGAATCTGAGACCTACTAGTCACGGCCGACCTAGAGCTTTATCAACAGAGCGACCAGCACATGAAAGGAATACTTTTTTTTACTTCAGCATTCATTAGAAATCGTAATCTGAATATACATATTGTAATACACATATAATATATATATATATAAACAACACTTGACTCCGGCACTCCAGACGTCCCTTAGGACCTGCTTGCTGCGGTGCCTTCCTCCGGGGGGTCGCCCCAATGGACAAAGGAGAATAACGAGGCGGCACTCGGAGACTTGCAAAAACATCAAACGTGTATTAAAGTGCTGTCAACGTTTCGGGGACCACCTCCCCTTCGTCAGGATAACTACAACAATGTGCAAAACAATCTTATATAGCATTAAACTTACCCCCCTTCACATGCTCCCACACGCGCGTTCTCCCCTGGCCACGTCACTCGGGCTTCCCGTTCGGCGTCACCGCTCGCATCAGCGGAACCGGAAGTGACGTCGCGGCTCCCTCCTGCGTGGCCATGGAGACGCTGTAATCAAAACATCATATGTAAAAAGCACTTGTGCCTATTTAGAAAACTCTTATATTAATTACATTACAAATTGAAAATGTGCATGGTAGTACTATTGGAGGCCAGCAACAAAGTAGCCAATGTGCACTAGCTTCTTTAGTTCACGCCATTACTCACACCTAGACACCTGCACCTGATTTTTCTCACAAGCATCACTTGTCTCACATTATTTTTTTTCACTTTTTTTGTATTAGTTTACAAGGCTCACAGACTCTTCTTTCTGCCATTCCTTCCTTTTACCCCTTTTTTCCACCCACCTCCTCCCCTGTCCCATCCCTCTTTCCCCCTGCCTCCATTTTCTCGTTCACCTTTTTACGGTACTCACAGACTACAGACCAGAATTTTTCTTGCTTTCTGATGCATTCATCTTTTACTGCTAGTTTCTTTGATAACTGCTTGGTGCAATTCATATATCAATATATTCCCCTTTCCGCATTTACACTTTTATGACAACATATGTTGGCTAAACTTGACCATACATCACACGTTCTCTTATTATGCTTTCACTTTGCACGGATTTAACCAGGGTCTTTTATTTTTCTCACTCTTTATTTCTGCAGGGCCGGCGCAGGTGCATCGGGAAGCGCTGTTGGTTGCCACGGCAACCGCGTCACGGACCCGACATCACGTCACTTCCTGGCGACGCCGGAGGTCTTCCAGCGGTCCCCGCGACCGACGGCGTCCGGCCCCGCTCTTCCTCACGTGCGGGATTTCACCGGTTCTATAAAAAGTAAGAGGGTTCACACTTCACATTGTTCACGCCTTGACAAAGGGGTTTCAGGACCCCGAAACGTTGGTATTTTGTGACCATTGTTTTTCATGCTTTGACATATTACACGTTTGTTTTTTACCAACGGAGTGCCGCTGCTTTATTCCTCTTTTTGATGTATCTATTGCTGCGGAGGGCACCCGTACCTACCATTCATATTGAGTGTGCCGGGCATTTCAGAGCTGTGTGTGTGTGTGTATGTGTTTATGTGTATGTGTATGTATGTGTGTATGTATGCATGTATGTATGTGTGTATGTATGTATATATACACACATATATATATATATATATATATATATATATATATATATATATACACACACACACACATATACATATATATATATATACACATATACACACACACACATATACATATCATACATATAAGCGGATTGTCCGGAACCGTCGGGTCCCTCGTGACATTAATGTGTTCTGAATGTGTATGACCATGTACTGAATGCCCCAGTTGCAGATCTAACCAGGAAACAATATGTCGACATAAAACCTAGTATTCGTCGACAGCAGGGAGTAGTAACCAGGCAAAAATAGGATTTTGGTACTTACCAGGTAAATCCTTTTCTTTGAATCCATAGGGGGCACTGGAGTACTCTTGGGGATATGGACAGTTCCGCAGGAACAAGGCACTGAATAAATTAAAATTTGGAACTACTCCTCCCCTCCATATCCCAAAGTACCTCAGTGTTTTTTTTACTGAGCCGAACAGGAGCTATAGAGAGGTTGACAATGGAGAATTACATATAACAAAACGGACAACAATAAAGTTGACACATAACGTTACTGACAACTAACAGTTGACACCATAACCGATAGAACTTAATAATTTGAACCAGTCGGTGAGAGTGTGTTACCATAAGATTCTCTGAACTTACCACAAACCAGGTAAAACTGCTCTGGGTGGGCGTCCAGTGCCCCCTATGGATTCAAAGAAAAGGATTTACCTGGTAAGTACCAAAATCCTATTTTCTTTTTCATCCACTAGGGGTCACTGGAGTACTCTTGGGACGTACCAAAGCTTCCCCCGTGGGCGGGAGAGCTGTTTGGCACCTGTAACACTAGGCGGCCAAAGCTAGATGCTGATGCCGCAAAAGTATCAAACTTGTAAAAGCGCACAAACGTGTGCACTGAAGACCATGTAGCCGCACGGCAAAGCGGTGTCGTAGAAGCTCCACGACCAGCTGCCCATGACGTTCCCACAGAATGTGTGGAATGAGCTGTTACTGATGTAGGTGGCTGTAACCTAGCATGAAGGTAAGCCTGACGTATGGTCAGTTTTATCCATCTGGATAAGGTCTGCTTAGAAGCTGGCCAACCCATCTTGGCAGCATCGTAGAGAACAAACAACGTATCCGTCTTACGAACTGTAGACATTCGGGATACATAAACGCGTAGTGCGCGTACCACATCCAAGGTTCCAGAATCTCCTGTTAACACAGGAACTACTATTGGTAGATTGATGTGAAAAGAGGACACTACTTTTGGTAGGAAAGCGGGATTCGTCCGAAGTTCCGCTCTGTCATCATGAAACACTAAATACGGTGGCTTGCATGACAAGGCACCCAAATCTGAAACACGCCTTGCCGAAGCTAAGGCTAGGAGAAAAATTGTTTTCCAAGTGAGAAACTTAATATCCACTTGTTGTAAGGGTTCGAAATATGAAGACTGTAAGAAATCTAAAACCAGATTCAAGTCCCATGGCGCAGTAGGTGGAGTGAATGGAGGCTGTACTCTGAGGACACCTTGCAGAAAAGTGTGTACCGACGGCAATAGAGCCAATCTTCTTTGAAAGTAAATTGACAACGCAGATATCTGCACTTTTAGTGTGGATAAACGCAGACCTCCATCTAACCCCATCTGTAGAAATAACAAAAGACGGGATAACTTGAAAGATGAAGTTGAAAACTTCCTAGCTTCACACCAACCTATATAGGCACGCCAAATTTTGTAATAATGAGCTGCCGTAACCGGCTTTTTAGCTCGTAACATGGTTGGTATAACCGATTCTGGAATGCCCTCTCTTCTTAAGAGGGCTGTCTCAACAGCCACCCTGTCAAACGCAGCCGCGCTAAATCGGGGTAAAGGAACGGACCCTGTTGTAACAGGTCCGGACGTAGTGGAAGTGGCCAAGGATCGTCTGCGAGTAGTCCGCGGAGATCCGAGAACCAAGCTCTCCGAGGCCAATGAGGCGCCAATAGTATGACTGTGACAGACTCTTTTGATCATTGGTAGCGGTTCATTTAAATAACAGAGGACAGGGAAAGAAGGTTTTATTCTGCTGGATGCCTTGACAAAGACCCGCAAAGGGTAGAAACGCGTTGGCTTTTATATCCAAGGGGACACCGTGTGCGTTTGAAAACGGACCAGAAGACAGAGGAAGCTACAGCCGCAGTTGCCGTTGAAAATAAATCCTCATGCTCTTAGAACTGCCGTGAGACAGTTCTCATTTACTGCTGGTAATTACGCACTTTGGATTCTCTGTACCTTGGATACCATGCACTGATTGTTTTATTGTTCTGTTGTCATATGTGTTTGTATATTACATTTTTAAACGGTACATCACTATATGCACTTTTTCTTTGTTATATAACATTGAAAATCATCCGGAGGAATCCTGTACTACAGTTGGTCCCTCCATATGGGCGCTTGTATGTATTATCACATTTTGTCGCAGTTTGCTTGAGATCTTTTCTCTTGGTGGAGGTATGAGAGTTACCTCTGTGTGATTTGTACATCAATTAGCTGCCTATTCCTAGAGCGCACTGATAATTATTCATTCTTTGGTTTCTATAGACTCTTTTGATCCGTTTTAGCAACAGAGGGAGCAGCGGAAACAGATACACGAGGCTGTACGGCCACGTGATTGTGAGAGCATCCACCGCCACTGCCTTTGGATCTCTCGTTCTGGACACGTACTGGGGCGTTTGGTGATTGTGGCGAGATGCCATCAGGTCCACTTGAGGGTAACCCCACCTCTGGACCAGCATGTGAAACACTTCTGGATTTAATGTCCATACTCCTGGATGAAAATCCCGACAGCTGAGATAATCCGCCTCCCAGTTGTCCATTCCCGGAATGAATACTGCCGACAATATCACTTGGTGATACTCGGCCCAATTGAGGATTCAAGCTACTTCCCGCATTGCCATGCGGCTTTTCGTTCCTCCTTGTTTGTTGATGTATGCGACCGCCGTCGCATTGTCTGACTGCACCTGAACAGTCTGAGCCCGAAGCATGTGCACTGCTTGTCGTAGCGCATTGTAAATTGCCCGGAGTTCCAGGACATTTATAGACAGCAATCTTTCGTGATCCGCCCAGAGACCCTGGAGCTGATAATTTTGAACTACAGCTCCCCAACCTCTGAGACTCGCGTCCGCCGTGAGAATTATCCATTTCCAGGTGCCGAACCGTTTCCCTGCAGTTAGATTCTGTACTTTGAGCCACCAGGGTAGAGACACTCTGGCCCGAGAAGACCACCTCACCCTGCGGTGAATCTGCAGATGCGAGCCCGACCACTGTGCGAGCACATCCAGTTGAAAAGGACGTGAGTGAAGTCTTCCGAACTGAAGCGCTTCGAAAGCCGCCACCATTGTGCCTAAGAGGAGAATGCACAAATGAACCGAGACTGTGCGTGGCTTGAGCACTAATTGTACCAGATGACGAATGACCTGTACTTTCTGTTCTGGTAGGTAAATTCTTTGATTTACCGTATCGAGAATCATACCTAGGAATTGAAGTAGTTGAGACGGAATTAGATGTGATTTCCTGAAATTGACAATCCAACCGTGGTGAACCAGTACATTGTATGTTAGCAACGCCTGTTGGAGGAGGATTTGTAGAGACGGAGCTTTGATGAGCAAATCGTCTAAGTACGGAACTATTATCACTCCCAGGGATCTGAGATGAGCTATCACAGACATCACCTTGGTGAATACCAGAGGTGCTGACGAGAGGCCAAACGGTAAAGCATGAAACTGGTAATGGTTCTGCCGTATTGCAAACCGCAAGAACCTCTGATGAGGTGGCCAAATCGGAATGTGTAAGTACGCATCCTTGAGATCCAGTGCAATCATGAATTCCTGTGGCTCTAGACCTGCAATTACTGACCGCAGAGATTCCATCTTGAATCTGTAGTAAGTGACGTACTGATTGAGACCCTTTAAGTTCAATATTGGCCTGACCGAGCCATCCGGCTTTGGTACCACAAACAGACTGGAATAATAACCCTGACCCTGTTGGTGTACAGGGACCGGAATCAAAACTGCTGCATCCAGCAGAGACTGAATGGCAATCTGCAGAACCGCCTTCCTGTCGTCCGACACAGGCAGTCCTGTCTTGAAAAACCGCATTGGCGGGAGACAGTCGAACTCTATTTTGTAATCTTTTAAGACTAAATTGCGGATCCACCCATCTGTGGACGTCTGAAGCCACGCCAACTGGAACGTCTGAAGGCGTGCTCCCACAATTGGAGATCCGAGATGGGCTGGGACCCAGTCATGCCACTGGCTTGCCGGTGACCCTAGAGTCCTGACGAATGGTGTTGGTTTGTTGGAAACCACGTCCCCGACCTCGTCTACCAGGTGTGGCCGTTCCTCTGCCACGCCCGCGAAAGGACTGGGGTCTAAAAGGATTTGAACGCAGGTCCAGAATACCTCCTTCTAGGTACTGTTGGAGGCAATGGTAAGAAAACAGACTTTCCTCCCGTGGCCTCAGAAATCCATTTGTCCAATTCAAGACCAAACAAATTCTCGCCACCGTAAGGTAACGCTTCTATACCTCTTTTAACCTCCGCTTGCCAAGAAGGCAGCCAGAGTGCTCGTCGTGCTGTAACTAGCGATGATGAAAGGCGAGAAGTGAGCTGACAGACGTCAGTAGAAGCTGTACATAGATACTCAGCAGCTTCCCAGATTTGATCAGCGAGAAGTATAAGGTGATCATCACTTAAGGCAGACTTGAGTTCTGTTATCCATACCATTAGCGCCTTAGTTACCCAAATGCCAACCAACCCAGGTCTAAGCAACACCCCTGCTGCTATATACATGGACTTTAGCATAGCTTCTATTTTACGGTCCGAAGGGTCCTTAAGCGTAGAAGCAGTTGGTACTGGTATGGTTAATTTCTTTGTAAGTTTAGACACAGACGAATCCACCAATGGTGGATTCTCCCATGTAGCTGTTACAGACTCTGGAAACGGGTAACTAGACTTAAATCTGTGAAGTATAGAAAACCGTTTATCCGGATTCTTTCGTGTTTCTAGTAACATCTTATTAAGAGATTTCGTAACAGGAAAACACATTGGAGTTCTCTGTCGTTTAGTAAAGACGACCTCATCATTTGTCAGAGGCTCCTCAGTTTCTGTAAATTTCAGAGACTGACGCACCGCTCTGATGAGATTATCAATGCCCGGGCTGTCAAAATCGTCACCATCTGACTGCTGGTCTACTTCGCCCTCCTCACCCTCATCTTGCGCAGTGAGGTCTGGCATAGAATCGTCAGAAAGCAACATAGCAGAAACCGGTAAATTATAAGACAAATGAAACATCCCTTCTACCTAAAGAGGATTTGGACTTTTGGTAAGGCTGAGACCCCTCTGGTAGTTATAGTGGTCTCACCCTAGACTCCGATCTTGCCGCCTCCCGCTCTTGCAGAGTGGCAGCCAATTCTGATTGCAATCCAGCCAGGACATCTGCTAGCATAGCCCATGGAGGGTCCGGGGTTGAAATTGGCTTTGAACCCGGAGCGGAAATTGTATTTGTAGCAGAATTTACCAAACATACTGTACATGTGGTAGATCCATCCGGTAACACACTGTTACAGACCTTGCAGTGAAACTGCTTTTTAGTTTTTGCTGGGGTCTTACTCATTATGCCGACAGACAATACAAAATACAAAGACAGACAACTTGCGCGACTCAGTAAATAGCACTAAAGGTGTCTCTATAAATATATATTTGGCCAAGTGCAGTGCACGCCAGCAATATGAAATCTGATCACAAAATCCCCCTACAGCCCTGCGCCTTCAATGGAGTAGAGATGTAGTACAGGAAATTCTGGAAACACAACAGGAAAAAACAGCAAGCATGGTTAAATATGTCCATCATGCTTACAGTATAACACAAAGTGCAGACTTATAACTTATCCAAGCAGATTTAAATAAAAACATACATATGCTGTATTTAAACCTTTAGTGTAAGACCTACACTCCCATCAGCACCTATAAGTGAAACCTGTTAACAAAGGGCTTAACAGCCTATTCTAATAACATATGCAGCGCAGCTGCTGCTAAGACACACTTCTCCTCTTGCTGTGTGCTTCCACCCCCATCCTCCCCCCCCCCCGTGCTCCGTGTACCGCTCTCTATTACACGGAGCTGGGCTTACATATGTTGAAGAGGGAGCCGGGAAGCACGCTGCATAGAGCCGTGGAGCGACCTATGCATGAAGAACGTGGCCGGCGCGGCTCAGTGAGTGGCGGGAGGCAGCGGTAATCAGGTAGCTGCGGCGGGCGGCTGGAAGCAGCGGCGGGCGGCTCGCACACACACAGTGTCCCCAAACAGCGGGGCGGCAGCGTGAGCTGACCGCCCTGTCCCAACATACCTGGACCCTGTGGTGAGGGCTATGACGGGGCTTCTTCTGTAAGCTCCGTCCAGCCTTTCCTGCCGGTAGTCCTGCACGTGGTTGTGAGGGAGCTCTTTCAGAGAGGCCAGACACGCCACAGCTGCTTGTAGCAGCTTCCACTATCCCGGACCCACGCCTATTGGAAGGGGGGAAGGGATGTGGAACAGTCGGAAAAAAAAAGAAAAAATCCAATAAGTGTGGATCAGCTCCACACAAGCCTTGCTACTGTGAGCACCGAAAAAACACTGAGGTACTCTGGGATATGGAGGGGAGGAGTAGTTCCAAATTTTAATGTATTCAGTGCCTTGTTCCTGCAGAACCGTCCATATCCCCAAGAGTACTCCAGTGACCCCTAGTGGATGAAAAAGAAATAACATTCTTGCGACCCCGAGGGGTCCGAGGGAATTATACATATAAAATAGACGTTATGGTAAGAACTTACCGTTGATAACGTGATTTCTCTTATGTCCACAGGTATCCACAGGATAACATTGGGATATGGTTGAGCGACAGCGGAAATGGCACCAACGCGGTCACAAGTTTTCTGGACTCCCAGGATGCATCGGGGCTTCCCCATATAATCCCGCCCATTGACTCAGTCAGATCAGTTCTTTCCACAACGATTTAGGCAGGAGCATCAGGTAGAAACCTATTTAGGCGATAAGAACACACATGCCCTTCCATACAAGAGGGAAGAGGTTTTAGTAATTGTCAAGATCCTCAAATCAGGTGCGTCAGGGTGGGATCCCTGTGGACATAAGAGAAATCACGTTATCAACGGTAAGTTCTTACCATAATGTCTATATCTCTGGCTGGGTCCACAGGATTATCCATAGGATAACATTGGGATTCCCAAAGCCATTTTAGTGGTGGGGACGCTCCTGATTACACAGGAGGACCTTTCGCCCGAAGTCTGTGTCATGAGAGGCAAAAGTATCCAAGGCATAATGTCTAATGAATGTGTTTATGGAAGACCATGTGGCTGCCTTACAAATCTGTTCTGCTGAAGCACCCTGTTGTGCTGCCCATGAAGGACCTACCTTACGTGTAGAGTGAGTAGAGACATTAGCCGGAGTAGGGAGATCTGCATGAGAATAAGCTTCTGATATTACCATTCGGAGCCATCTCGCCAGCGTCTGTTTACTAGCAGGCCATCCTCTTCTATGAAATCCGTAGAGGATGAAGAGAGAATCTGTTTTCCTGATGGCACTAGTACGATCTATATAGATTCTTAAAGCTCGGACTACGTCCAGCGACGCTTCTCCCGCAGATAGTCCCGATACCTGAAAAGCTGGGACTACAATCTCAGGTGAAACTTTGACACCACCTTTGGAAGATAACCATATCTCGTTCTGAGAACTGCTCTGTCTGGAAAAAACTTAGGAAAGGAGACTTACACGATAACGCTCCTAAATCTGACACTCTTCTGGCTGACGCCATTGCCAGTAGGAAAAGCATTTTAGCCGTTAACCATTTAAGATCTGCTCTCTTAAGCGGTTCAAACGGAGGACCCTGGAGGAATTTAAGAACTAATTTCAAATCCCAGGGAGCTGCAGGAGAAACAAATGGAGGTTGAATATGTACAACTCCATGAAAGAAAGTACGTACATCCTGTAAATCAGCAATCTTTCGCTGAAACCAAACCGTTAATGCTGATACTTGAACTCTCAAGGAAGCAACTTTCAAACCTTTATCCAATCCTGCTTGAAGGAAATCCAAAATCCTGGATACTTTAAAAGATCGTGGATTTACACTTTTTCCAGTACACCAATGAATATAGGCTTGCCATATTCTATGATACACACGAGCTGAAGAAGGCTTTCTTGCTCTAAGCATAGTTTGGATTACTTGTTTCAAAAATCCTCTAGCTTCTAAGATAGAGGTTTTAACAGCCACGCCATCAAAGACAGGCGATCCAGATGACTGTGACAACAAGGACCCTGCATTAGCAGATCTGGACGTTGATGGAGCAGTATTGGTGATTCCACGGACATCCTCAGTAGATCTGTGTACCAATGCCTTCTTGGCCAAGCTGGAGCTATTAGAATTATCGCTCCCTTTGCCTGCTTTATTTTTCTCACTACTCTGGGTAACAGATATTGGAGGGAACAGATATGCCAGATGAAATTCCCATTCTACTGACAGTGCGTCTACAAGAACCGCTCCTGGGTCCCTTGTTCTCGATCCGTACCTTGGAACTTTGTTGTTTAGACGAGACGCCATGAGGACTCTCTCTGGTAGACCCCATCTGTTCACTATTGTCTGAAACACTTCTGGGTATAATGCCCATTCGGTTTCCTGAATGGTGTATCGACTGAGAAAATCCGCTTCCCAGTTCAGTACACCTGGGACAAACACTACTGACAATGCTGGGAGATGGAGTTCTGCCCAGCTTAGAATGGGAGTTACCGCCTCCATCAATCTTTTGCTGCGAGTTCCTCCTTGATGATTTAGGCACACTACTGCTGTCGCATTGTCTGAGCGAATCTGGACCGATCTCCCTTGCAGACTGTCCTTTGCCTGAACTAGAGCCATATAAATGGCCCTTATTTCCAACAGATTTATTGGCAGGCGACTTTCCCTTGCGGTCCATTTTCCCTGGAACCAAAGGCTTCCGAGTACCGCACCAGAGCCTTGCAGGCTGGCATCTGTTGTCAGGACTTGCCACTCCTTTATCCAAAAGGGTCTCCCCTTGTTTAAATGGTCTGTAGCCACCACGCTAGAGACCTTTTTACGTTTACTGGAAACTTTATCTGCTTTTTTATTGTCTGATGATTTCCGTTCCATTTGGTCAGAATAAGGTGCTGCAATGGTCTGGAGTGGAACTGCACATATTCCACCATGAAATATATTGTTTCATGTGCTTGTAACTATTGTAGCAGCCCAAATAAATAAATAAATTGAAAATAGCTAAAAGAATGAGCGCTTGAAAAAACTAGGTGGCACCAGTAAGGAATAAAATTTGTGTGTTAAACATGGTTTACAGCTCTTTTTTTGAGCTGTTTGCGGTATCCAGACCAGTCCATAGAAGATCTAACTATCCCTACCTCACTCAAAGTTCACGGGATTCCTCAGCCTGGCGTTAGTAAGGGCTGTCCGTGGCTTGTATGTTCTTTTTCACCACCGCTGCGTCCAGCGGGGGAAGCGGAGTGCAGGAGGGTTTGGCGGGTGTCACTCGGCAGCGTCCAATCTCCTAGGCGGCGTGTCTTGTCTGTAATACCGCTATCCACCAACGCGTTTCGTGATGCTTCTATCACTTTGTCAAGGTCGGATGTGTGTTAAGAGAGTCTTTTTATACCTAAAACTTTAGTCTCAAAACGGACAATGAAGCACTTCCGGTCCGGAAGTGACATAAAAATTGCGGGAACTGCATGGTTTAAAATAGCACATTGATTTCAATGTGCAAGAAAAGACTTATTAAAAATAATAATAAACAAATGTATAAACAGGTGCCAGGGGCAGCAGGGGCAAGAAGAAAGACCTACAAGTAACACAGAAACCCACAATCTATAATCTAAGTGAAAAAGCACCCTCAAGTAAAAATACTTCAGAAAGGTCTAAAATTTGCCCCCCAATCAAAAATCAATAAATTCGATCTGTATATTTATGTCCAGAAATTTATACGAAATATTTGTATAAAGAAGCACTTTGCGAAACGAGACAATTACCAATATTGACCCCCCAGACCACCAATTTCATCATTCAACTTTAAGACCAATCTCCTCATTTAAATCCACATACTGCAGGGGATCTCATATTGAAACATTTAAAAAGTTACTCGAAGAAGAAATCGACAAAATACCGGAACAAAAAAATCAAACAAAATATATCCAAGGCTGAAAAAGAGGCGATAAGAGAACTAAAAGAAGACACCAACATTGTTATCAAACCAGCCGACAAAGGTGGTGGAGTAGTCGTTATGGGACGAGAGATGTATGAAAAAGAAGTGGAAAAACTCCTCTCAGATAGAACTACATATGAAGTCCTCAAACAAGACCCCACCAATCAATTCCTACAAGAACTAGAGATACATCTGGAAGAAGGATTGGAATTAGGAATTCTAAGCAAAAAAGAATACAATTTCATTTTACATAAATATCCTGAAATACCGACTTTTTATTGTCTACCAAAAATCCATAAAGATCTCAATAACCCCCCTGGCCGTCCCATCGTATCCGGAATTAATTCAGTAACATCTAATTTATCAAAATATACAGATTATTTCTTACAGACACTGGTCACTGAACAAAAAAGTAATCTTCAAGATACCACAAGTATTTTACAAAAACTTGAGAATATACAGTGGGACGAGAACTTTATACTTTGCACTACCGATGTAAAGTCTTTATACACATGCATCTCACATGATGTAGGATGTACCCATACAAGATCCCTTCTTTCAAACAACTCAAAATTCCCTAACCAAAAAGTCAATTTTATTATGGCCAATATAGAATTTGTACTCACACATAATTACTTCTGGAACAACGACAAGTTTTATTTGCAAAAATGCGGCACTGCCATGGGCACTCCTTTGGCACCAAGTTATGCCAACCTCTTCCTCACCAAATGGGAAGATGATAATATCTGGTCGAACAACGAATATATTGAATTTCTCAGATGTTGGTATCGCTATATCGACGATATCTTTTTCATATGGAGCGGAACAGAAGACAGATTGGAAGATTTCAAGACTCACATCAACAATACCATCAATTTAGAATTTGACACAACGTCAAGTAAGGAATAAGTGTTTTTTTTAGACTTAGAAATATACATACTTAATCAAACAATACAAACAAAAACTCAAAAAAAGTGAATGGAAACAATATGCTCTCCACCATGAGCAATCATCATAAAAATTGGATTTCAAATATCCCCAAGAGGACAATTTCAACGACTTAGAAGAAATTGTACAGATCTGGAAATTTTCAAAGGAACAAAGTCAGGAAATGTCAAAATTTGCGAAAATAAGAATTTACTTACCGATAATTCTATTTCTCGTAGTCCGTAGTGGATGCTGGGGACTCCGTAAGGACCATGGGGAATAGCGGCTCTGCAGGAGACTGGGCACAAAAGTAAAGCTTTAGAACTACCTGGTGTGCACTGGCTCCTCCCCCTATGACCCTCCTCCAAGCCTCAGTTAGGATACTGTGCCCGGACGAGCGTACACAATAAGGAAGGATTTTGAATCCCGGGTAAGACTCATACCAGCCACACCAATCACACCGTACAACTCGTGATCTAAACCCAGTTAACAGCATGATAACAGAGGAGCCTCTAGAAAAGATGGCTCACTACAGCAATAACCCGATTTTTTTGGTAACAATAACTATGTACCAGTATTGCAGACAATCCGCACTTGGGATGGGCGCCCAGCATCCACTACGGACTACGAGAAATAGAATTATCGGTAAGTAAATTCTTATTTTCTCTAACGTCCTAAGTGGATGCTGGGGACTCCGTAAGGACCATGGGGATTATACCAAAGCTCCCAAACGGGCGGGAGAGTGCGGATGACTCTGCAGCACCAAATGAGAGAACTCCAGGTCCTCCTCAGCCAGGGTATCAATTTTGTAGAATTTTACAAACGTATTTGCTCCTGACCAAGTAGCTGCTCGGCAAAGTTGTAAAGCCGAGACCCCTCGGGCAGCCGCCCAAGATGAGCCCATCTTTCTTGTGGAGTGGGCATTTACAGATTTTTGGCTGTGGCAGGCCTGCCACAGAATGTGCAAGCTGAATTGTACTACAAATCCAACGAGCAATAGTCTGCTTAGAAGCAGGAGCACCCAGCTTGTTGGGTGCATACAGGATAAACAGCGATTTAGATTTTCTGACTCCAGCCGTCCTGGACACATATTTTCAGGGCCCTGACAACGTCTAGCAACTTGGAGTCCTCCAAGTCCCTAGTAGCCGCAGGCACCACAATAGGTTGGTTCAGGTGAAATGCTGAAACCACCTTAGGGAGAAACTGAGGACGAGTCCTCAATTCCGCCCTGTCCGAATGGAAAATCAGATAAGGCTTTTACAGGATAAAGCCGCCAATTCTGACACGCGCCTGGCCCAGGCCAGGGCCAACAGCATGACCACTTTCCATGTGAGATATTTTAACTCCACAGATTTAAGTGGTTCAAACCAATGTGACTTTTTGGAACCCAAAACCTACATTGAGATCCCAAGGTGCCACTGGAGGCACAAAAGGAGGCTGTATATGCAGTACCCCTTTTACAACGTCTGAACTTCAGGGACTGAAGCTAGTTCTTTTTGGAAGAAAATTGACAGGGCCGAAATTTGAACCTTAATGGACCCCAATTTCAGGCCCATAGACACTCCTGTTTGCAGGAAATGTAGGAATCGACCCAGTTGAATTTCCTCCGTCGGGCCTTACTGGCCTCGCACCACGCAACATATTTTCGCCAAATGCGGTGATAATGTTTTGCGGTTACATCCTTCCTGGCTTTGATCAGGATAGGGATGACTTCATCCGGAATGCCTTTTTTCCTTCAGGATCCGGCGTTCAACCGCCATGCCGTCAAACGCAGCCGCGGTAAGTCTTGGAACAGACAGGGTCCTTGCTGGAGCAGGTCCCTTCTTAGAGGTAGAGGCCACGGATCCTCCGTGAGCATCTCTTGAAGTTCCGGTTACCAAGTCCTTCTTGGCCAATCCGGAGCCACGAATATAGTGCTTACTCCTCTCCATCTTATCAATCTCAGTACCTTGGGTATGAGAGGCAGATGAGGGAACACATACACTGACTGGTACACCCACGGTGTTACCAGAGCGTCTACAGCTATTGTCTGAGGGTCCCTTGACCTGGCGCAATAGCTGTCGAGTTTTTCCCAACGGTTTATAATCATGTGGAAGACTTTTGGGTGAAGTCCCCACTCTTCCGGGTGGAGGTCGTGTCTGCTGAGGAAGTCTGCTTCCCAGTTGTCCACTCCCGGAATTGCTGACAGTGCTATCACATGATTTTCCGCCCAGCGAAGAATCCTTGCAGCTTCTGCCATTGCCCTCCTGCTTCTTGTGCCACCCTGTCTGTTTACGTGGGTGACTGCCGTGATGTTGTCCAACTGGATCAACACCGGCTGACCTTGAAGCAGAGGTCTTGCTAAGCTTAGAGCCTTGTAAATGGCCCTTAGCTTCAGGATATTTATGTGAAGTGATGTCTCCAGGCTTGACCATAAGCCCTGGAAATTCCTTCCCTGTGTGACTGCTCCCCAGCCTCGCAGGCTGGCATCTGTGGTCACCAGGACCCAGTCCTGAATGCCGAATCTGCGGCCCTCTAGAAGATGAGCACTCTGCAACCACCACAGGAGGGACACCCTTGTTCTTGGTGACAGGGTTATCCGCTGATGCATCTGAAGATGCGACCCGGACCATTTGTCCAGCAGGTCCCACTGGAAAGTTCTTGCGTGGAATCTGCCGAATGGGATTGCTTCGTAGGAAGCCACCATTTTACCCAGAACCCTTGTGCATTGATGCACTGAGATTTGGCTCGGTTTTAGGAGGTTCCTGACTAGCTCGGATAACTCCCTGGCTTTCTCCTCCGGGAGAAACACCTTTTTCTGGACTGTGTCCAGGATCATCCCTAGGAACAGAAGACGAGTCGTCGGAACCAGCTGCGATTTTGGAATATTGAGAATCCAATCGTGCTGCCGCAACACTACCTGAGATAGTGCTACACCGACCTCCAACTGTTCCCTGGATCTTACCCTTATCATGGAATCATCCAAGTAAGGGATAACTAAAATTCCCTTCCTTCGAAGGAATATCATCATTTCGGCCATTACCTTGGTAAAGACCCGGGGTGCCGTGGACCATCCATACGGCAGTGTCTGAACTGATAGTGACAGTTCTGTACCATAAACCTGAGGTACCCTTGGTGAGAAGGGTAAATTTGGACATGAAGGTAAGCATCCTTGATGTCCCGAGACATCATGTAGTCCCCTTCTTCCAGGTTCGCAATCACTGCTCTGAGTGACTCAATCTTGAATTTGAACCTCTGTATGTAAGTGTTCAAAGATTTTAGATTTAGAATCGGTCTCACCGAGCCGTCCGGCTTCGGTACCACAACAGTGTGGAATAATACCCCGTTCCCTGTTGCAGGAGGGGTACCTTGATTATCACCTGCTGGGAATATAGCTTGTGAATGGCTTCCAAAACTGTCTCCCTGTCAGAAGGAGACATTGGTAAAGCCGACTTTAGGAAACGGCGAGGGGGAGACGTCTCGAATTCCAATTTGTACCCCTGAGATATCACCTGAAGGATCCAGGGGTCTACTTGCGAGTGAGCCCACTGCGCGCTGAAATTCATTGAGACGGGCCCCCCACCGTGCCCGATTCTGCTTGTAAAGCCCCAGCGTCATACTGAGGGCTTGGCAGAGGCGGGAGAGGGTTTCTGTTCCTGGGAACTGGCTGATTTCTGCAGCCTTTTTCCTCTCCCTCTGTCACGGGGCAGAAATGAGGAACCTTTTGCCCGCTTGTCCACGAAAAGACTGCGCCTGATAATACAGCGTCTTCTCATGTTGAGAGGCGACCTGGGGTACAAACGTGGATTTCCCAGCTGTTGCCGTGGCCACCAGGTCTGAAAGACCGACCCCAAATAACTCCTCCCCTTAATAAGGCAATACTTCCAAATGCCGTTTGAAATCCGCATCACCTGACCACTGTCGTGTCCATAACCCTCTACTGGTAGAAATGGACAACGCACTTAGACTTGATGCCAGTCGGCAAATATTCCGCTGTGCATCACGCATATATAGAAATGCATCTTTTAAATGCTCTATAGGCAAAAATATACTGTCCCTATCTAGGGTACCAATATTTTCAGTCAGGGAATCCGACCACGCCAACCCAGCACTGCACATCCAGGCTGAGGCGATTGCTGGTCGCAGTATAACACCAGTATGTGTGTAAATACATTTCAGGATACCCTCCTGCTTTCTATCAGCAGGATCCTTAAGGGCGGCCATCTCAGGAGAGGGTAGAGCCCTTACAAGCGTGTGAGCGCTTTATCCACCCTAGGGGGTGTTTCCCAACGCACCCTAACCTCTGGCGGGAAAGGATATAATGCCAATAACATTTTAGAAATTATCAGTTGTTATCAGGGGAAACCCACGCATCATCACACACCTCATTTAATTTCTCAGATTCAGGAAAACTACAGGTAGTTTTTCCTCACCGAACATAATACCCCTTTTTGGTGGTACTCGTATTATCAGAAATGTGTAAAACATTTTTCATTGCCTCAATCATGTAACGTGTGGCCCTACTGGAAGTCACATTTGTCTCTTCACCGTCGACACTGGAGTCAGTATCCGTGTCGGCGTCTATATCTGCCATCTGAGGTAACGGGCGCTTTAGAGCCCCTGACGGCCTATGAGACGTCTGGACAGGCACAAGCTGAGTAGCCGGCTGTCTCATGTCACCCACTATCTTTTATACAGAGCTGACACTGTCACGTAATTCCTTCCAACAGTTCATCCACTCAGGTGTCGACCCCCTAGGGGGTGACATCACTATTACAGGCAATCTGCTCCGTCTCCACATCATTTTTCTCCTCATACATGTCGACACAAACGTACCGACATACAGCACACACACAGGGAATGCTCTGATAGAGGACAGGACCCACTAGCCCTTTGGGGAGACAGAGGGAGAGTTTGCCAGCACACACCAGAGCGCTATATATATACAGGGATAACCTTATATAAGTGTTTTTCCCCTTATAGCTGCTGTATTTTTAATACTGCGCGTAATTAGTGCCCCCCTCTCTTTTTTAACCCTTTCTGTAGTGTAGTGACTGCAGGGGAGAGCCAGGGAGCTTCCCTCCAACGGAGCTGTGAGGGAAAATGGCGCCAGTGTGCTGAGGAGATAAGGCCGCCGATAAGGGGGCGGAGCCTATCTCCCGTTTTTCTATGTATTCTGGCAGGGGTTAAATGCATCCATATAGCCCAGGAGCTATATGTGATGCATTTTTTGCCATCCAAGGTGTTTTTATTGCGTCTCAGGGCGCCCCCCCCCAGCGCCCTGCACCCTCAGTGACCGGAGTGTGAAGTGTGCTGAGAGCAATGGCGCACAGCTGCAGTGCTGTGCGCTACCTTGTTGAAGACAGGACGTCTTCTGCCGCCGATTTTCCGGACCTCTTCTGTCTTCTGGCTCTGTAAGGGGGCCGGCGGCGCGGCTCTGGGACCCATCCATGGCTGGGCCTGTGATCGTCCCTCTGGAGCTAATGTCCAGTAGCCTAAGAAGCCCAATCCACTCTGCACGCAGGTGAGTTCGCTTCTTCTCCCCTTAGTCCCTCAATGCAGTGAGCCTGTTGCCAGCAGGTCTCACTGAAAATAAAAAACCTAAAACTAAACTTTTCACTAAGCAGCTCAGGAGAGCCACCTAGTGTGCACCCTTCTCGTTCGGGCACAAAAATCTAACTGAGGCTTGGAGGAGGGTCATAGGGGGAGGAGCCAGTGCACACCAGGTAGTTCTAAAGCTTTACTTTTGTGCCCAGTCTCCTGCGGAGCCGCTATTCCCCATGGTCCTTACGGAGTCCCCAGCATCCACTTAGGACGTTAGAGAAAAGGGGATATCATAGAGAAAAATCAGAGCGAGAAATATCAAAGGACAGAACAAATGGAGAAAATAACTTATGAGATAAAGAAAAGAATAAAGATCCTACATTCTCCATCCCCTTTATCACACAATTTACCAGTAACATCAATTTGATTGAAAATATGGTGAAATCACATTGGCATATTTTGTTATTAGATGAAACACTGCGGCCGATACTTCCAGAGAAACCCCAAATAATATATCGAACGGCAAAGAACAGCTAAACGGTTTCCAGTTTCTTGAAAAATGACAATTCTCAAAATATGACAAAGACAAAAGGGTATTTCAGATGCCTACAATGCAAAGCACGTTAAAATGGAAGAGAGAAATCTACCAAACCAGTGACCGATTTACATCATACACCACAAGAAAAAAAAAGTATACAATTAAGGACCACCTGACATGCGAGACAGAAGGTGTAATCTACATAGCAACTTGCCCTTGTGGGTACCAGTATGTAGGCCACACAAAAAGGAAGGCAAAAATCAGATGTGCCGAACATATCTATAATGTAATAAAAGGATTAAAAACACATAGCTTATCGAATAATTTTTTGGAAAAACATAACAAGGATCCAACGGGGTTAACTTTTCTACCAATTCAAAAAATAAAAAAGGATTGGAGAGGTGGAGATATAACTACTGCATTGAAGAAGAATGAAAGCAGATGGATATTTGAGTTAAAAACATTATATCCAAAAGGACACAATATAGATATCGAGCTGAACGTTTTTTTAATAAATATACATAATAATTCTTAATTTACATAAACTGATTTTTAATACAGTGGCACCTGTTTATACATTTGTTTATTATTATTTTTAATAAAAGTCTTTTCTTGCACATTGAAATCAATGTGCTATTTTAAACCATGCGGTTCACGCAATTTTTATGTCACTTCCGGACCGGAAGTGCTTCATTGTCCGTTTTGAGACTAATAAAGTTTTCGGTATAAAAAGACTATTAACACAAATCCGACCTTGACAAAGTGATAGAAGCATCACGAAACGCGTTGGTGGATAGCGGTATTACAGACAAGACACGCCGCCTAGAAGATCGGACGCTGCCGAGTGACGTCACCCGCCAAACCCTCCTGCACTCCGCTTCCCCCGCTGGAATATGTTTAACAGAAAAACTTTTTTCCTTACAGGTGCCACCTAGTTTTTTCAAGCGCTCATTCTTTTAGCTATTTTCAGCATATTCCACCATGTCGAAGGTTGATACCATCAGACCCAACAGTCGCATTGCTGCATGGACTGACATCGTCTGGGCGTGCAACGCTTCCTGAGCCATGACCTGCACCTTGACTATCTTTTTCTCCGGTAAGAGAACTTTCTGTAGGTCTGAATCCAATATGGCCCCCAAATGAACCATCCGCTGTGACAGATTCAGAGACGACTTTTCCCAATTTATGAGCCACCCATGTCTCTGTAAACAAACTATTGTCTGTTGAAGATGGCTCAAAAGTGAATCCTGCGAATGTGCTTGGATTAACAGGTCGTCGAGGTATGGGAATATTCTTATCCCCTGTTTGCGCAGACAAGCTGCCATAACCACCATAATTTGGTAAACACCCTGGGTGCTGTTGTTAGCCCGAAGGGCAAAGCTTGGAACTGAAAATGTTCCTGGAGGATGGCAAACCTGACGTAACGCTGATGAGACAGTGCTATAGGCACATGTAGGTAAGCATCCCGTAAATCCAGAGATACTATGTAATCTCCCGGTTCCATGGCCAACAATATGGAGCATAACATCTCCATGTAGAACTTCAGGATCCAAATGTATTTAACATTTTTAGATTGAGAATTGGTCGATATGACCCATTTGGCTTCTGGATCAGAAATAGATTGGAGTAAAACCCCTGTCCCCTTTGTGATGGAGGTACTGGGACAATCACACCTGACTGCAGTAATTTTTGGACTGCTTCTTGCAGGGCATTGGCCTTCGACTCTATACGAGACGGGCTAGTGCAAAAAAATCTTTGAGGAGGCTGCCTCCTGAATGGGAACCCACACCCCTGAGATACCACCTTCTGCACCCAAGCATCTGTTGTTGACTGTTGCCATATGTGTGCAAAATGAAGGAGTCGGCCCCCAACCCTGGAATCCTCCAGGCAGAGGCCCGTCTCTTCAGGCTGATGGTTTCTGTTCAGGTTTGGAAGCTGGCTTTTTACTAGCCCACTGCTTCCTACCCCTGGTTTTGAACTGGGGTTGCTTAGACTGCTCTTTAGCTTTCGCTTTGCTTTGCCAACGAAATGAGCAAAACTTTGAACCCTTAAACTTAGGGTTATAAGTAGCCGGAAATCTGACCTCCTTTGATTCAGCCTCTGATTCTAGGATATTAGATAATGGTTTCCCAAACAATATATTACCGATGAAAGGCAATGCTTCCAATTCCTTCTTGGATTCCACATCTGCCTTCCAGGTACGTAGCCAAACTGCTCTGCGAGCGGTTACTGTCAAGGCTGAAGCTTTAGAAGCAAATGTACCCATATCAATTGCTGCTTCTTCCAAGAATTGGGGGCAGATTGTCTTAAGCGGCTTAAATGATACTTTTGCTCCCTAGTAGAAGAGATGTAATTCTCTAGTTCCTCTATCCATTCGCCCATTGCCTTTGCTACCCAGGCCGAAGCCATAGCAGGTCTTACCACTGGCTCCTACTAGAGAAAAAACATTTTTCAAGAAACTATCTACCCTTCTGTCTGTGACATCATTTAGTGAGGTAGATGACAGTGGTAAAGCAGATTTATGCACAAGTCGCAGAACATGTGCATCTACTTTTGGAGGAGCTTCTCTTTTCGAACAATCAGCAGCTGGAAATGGATAATAAGAATTCCATCTTTTTGGAATCTTATATTTCTTACTGGGCGTCGACCAAGACTCATCCATCATTTCCGTCAACTCATCTGATGCTGGGAATTCAGTTTTAACTGATTTTGTTCGTTTAAACACAGGTGCTTTAGATTTTAACACTGTCTTAGCTGGCTCTTCCAAAGAGAGAACAGCCTTCACAGCATTAATAAGTTCAGCTACATCCTCTGAACTAAAATTCTGTGACTGATCATCATACGGAATATTTGAATATACCGTATCATCTGTTGCGTCATCTTGTGTAGTCTGCCACATAGACGCATCTGTCTTAGTCTTACCTGTCCCTTGGTTGCTTGTAGAGGCTACTGGAACCAAGCCGGTGGAAGGGAGCTGCATATATGGGTTAATAGTGTAACCTAACCCTTGAGGAGGTGCTACCGGAGTTAACCTGTCCGCTATTGAAGATAAAGTCTTTGCGAACATATTCCATGGTGGCTCTGTTGGTGGTTGAACCAACTCCTGTTTTTTACTTTGCTGAAAAGCAAAACAGTTCGCACACAACCCCTCATAAGTGACTAATTGGTCCATACCAATTAACCCTGTCTTACAAGATAAGCATGCTAGGGATGTAGGAGTGCTTGATAAATTCTCGTCACTTTTGCCGCTCACAGACATGGTAATATTCTGTTAATGACTACACAAATTGTGACTGAAAATCACCTATATATGAGTATATAGAAGTGAGATCAATCTGACCACAGTGCACCTGAATTGAGGGTCAGAACAGGACTGACGTTACATAGAAAAGTCAGCACACATACTAGTAGTCAGTCACATGTTAAGGCATTAGACATTGTCATATGAGAATACAACCCCCATAACAACTTACAAGTAAGTAGGAAAATTGTACTTCTGTTTTTAACTGGTTCTTTTTCAACATAACATGCAGAAAACACAGTAATATACAGATCTCATATGCAATATGTACTAAAAATTAACAATTCATACTAACAAGTAGAGAGAATTTTTAGTACTGTATACCCTTCCTCTGTAGAGCGGGATACAGGGAGACTCACCACACTTCCATATCCAAGCAAATGCGCTCGTAAGACGCTGAGTGGATTCAAACGCTACTGATGTACACTACCGCTCCTGATAACGGACACAGTCGCTCACTGACGGACACGGATGCTCAGCGACTTCCACGTGTATGCAGACGCTAAGGCCTGCGACTCGGTCTAGGCGGGATCTCTAGTGTACACAACCGCAGCGTCTAAGCTGCGACCGAGTACCCTCGTGGTAGCGTCTGAGACGGAAGTGATGTCATTCAGTTCATGGACGGGAGACGCGCGGAAACTGGTCATGAACTCGGATGAGGGGCGGCCAGGAGAGCATCTGAATCCCCCCGTTGACTTTAACCCTAAGGATCGCGGCCTCTACCTAGTCCTGGCGCCTATGATCCCTAGAGCGTAGCGCTGTCGCACTCGAGATGTTCGGCGTACCAACACACTGTTTGTAGTCTCCACCAAATCAGTGTAGCTGTGTCCGGACCCCTCTAGTAAGAGGAAATCCATAGACTCACCTTCCCCCCCATGCTCCGGCCACAGCCTGGTTACGTCTGCTGGACCTGCTAGAACATTTTATTTATTTATTAACAGTTTCTTATATAGCGCAGCATATTCCGTTGCGCTTTACAATTAGAACAACAGTAATAGAACAAAACTGGGTCAAAAACAAACACAAATCATACACACTGAGGAAGCCGCCGAGGATACAGGAAGGCGGAGAAACGCGTATGTGAAGAAACAAGTGAGTTACAGCCGGCCGGCTTATTTAAATATTCCAGGAACCGCCTGCTGCCTTAATACATCTATTGTCTCAGTACCCGGTTGTCCGGACCCCAGTGCTAAGGGGGAATAAGGAGGGCTCTCCTACATCTGAGCAAAGACCACATTACAACATAGAGGTTGGTGCGGCACCTGGGGCTAAAGGGAGGATCATAATATCAGCTCAATACAAACAGCTGTGAGATATGTCGTTGTACTGATATATGGACATCCTGTCACTTGAACTCCCTCACATTTCATACAGAGACTGCCATCATATTTTGTTGCCTAAAGGAAGGACTAAGTGTATAACACCTGTCCAAACATTGTGTTGACATCTGCGTTTTCAGGAAAGCCTGCAACGATTTAATAATCAAGGTAGCAATTCACCAAATCCTTTTCCTTAATTAAACGGACAGTATTAGGCAATCTACAGCGCAGGGACGCCTGCCAAGTCCTAACTGTTACTAAAGTAGTGTTCTCTTAATTAGTGGAGTACACCCGTTTGTGCACAAATATATATTTACAGGAGAGAATTTCTCGCTGTGTATAACAGTTATGCATTTTATACATATTAATTGTTTCATGTATTGATTGTATAAAACAAGAAATCCGTCCGGTAATTGTATAATCATATAATTCTTTTATTTTCATTTGTATTTTTATTTTTATTCAATTTTATAGCAATATAATTAATTTAAAAAAGTTTTAATTAAATGCTAAGCGCTGTTTCAAATCGTTTTGTCTGGGTCAAAAACAGACAGACCTAGAGGTAGGAAGGCCCTGCTCGCAAGCTTACAATCTACACAGACGCCCGTCGAGACAGCACTGTACCGCAAAGGTAAGCGTTGTTGCGACCCGGTGGGGAGTTGTTGGAGCGACTCTTTCTAGTATGCGTATAAGACGCTGTTAAGAAAAGTCGCTCAAAAAACATAGTAAGTCTATAAAAATAAAATATAAAAGCTTCAGGATGCTTAATCTACAGCAGCCCTGTGACCATGCGGATTCCTGCCGCACCAAGCAAAAAACTGATTTGACTGAGTCAGTGGGCGGGATTATATGGGGAAGCCCCGATGCATCCTGGGAGGCCAGAAAGCTCGTGACCGTGTTGGTGCCATTTCCGCTGTTGCTCAACCATATCCCAATGTTATCCTGTGGATAATCCTGTGGACCCAGCCAGAGAAATTTTAATATCACTCCCCCACAAATACTACCATATCTGTGCTCGAGCTACAGGCCCATGGAACCGTACCATATATATATATATATATATATATATATATATATATATATATATATATATATACACATACAGGTATAAGTCAGTTACAGCTTGTTAATTAACACCCAGTAATAACAGTTGGTGCCGACAGGGTCACCTACATACTACTGTGTCTCCCATACAGTGTTTACTTTTGAAAAGCATACAACTACCGACCTGCTGACATTGCAGCTACTGAATCAAGTAACAGGCGTCTGCGATGCCGACAGGGATTCCCATAGCTGTTTGCGACAGAGCACTCACGCATGTCGACACGTGGACTAAAAAGCTATAGTGGGTATATCTGACAGGGAACACACAGACATATATGCACAACACAATGATTACATGCCCATTAACTAATATAGTGCTATATTTCATCTATATTGCACTAAAACACTGTGGCCCCCCTCGTTTGCACTGTACACATTGCTTTGGCGGAGACCATGGAGAAATGGTGCTGAATCATGTTGTGAGGGGTGTGGTACGGGTGACCGGCGGTCTCCTGACCACCGGTCACCTTACCGACGCCGGGATCCCGGCGGGGAGGGGCGAGTGCAGCAAGCCCCTTGCGGGCTCGCTGCGCTCGCCACGCTGCGGGCTCGGTTCTATTGCCACTCTATGGGTGTCGTGGACACCCACGAGTGGAAATAGTCCCTGTTGGTCGGCATGCCGACCATCGGGATAGTAAACCGTCGGGCTCACGGAGGAGGTCATGTGACTGTCGGTCAGCCGACCGGCGGTCACATGACTACCACCCGTTGTGAGGGCTAAGCCCCGCCCCTTCTTAATATAGCTTTTTATGCTGGCAGGGGGTCCGTTTACAGTGCCTATGCACTGTATACATGTTTAGTCAGACTCAATGGAGGTATAAATTGCTGCCCAGGGCGTCCCCCCCTGCACCCTTGTAGAGCCGTTGGTGTGTGGGAGCAATGGCGCGCAGCGCGACCGCTGTGTGGTACCTCTGAGACTCGGAAGTCTTCTGCCGTCACTGAAGTCTTCTGTTCTTCTCATACTCACCCGGCTTCTTTCTTCTGGCTTCTGTGAGGGGGGTGACGGCACGGCTCCGGGCAAGTGATCGAACCCTCTGGAACTAATGGTGTCCAGTAGCCTAAGAAGCAGAGCCCTTAACTCAGAAGTAGTACGTCTGACTTCTCTCCCCTCAGTCCCACGAAGCAGATAGCCTGTAGCCAGCAGGTCTCTCTGAAAATAAAAAACCTAACAAAGTCTTTTAGAGAAACTCAGTAGAGCTCCCCTAGTGTATGTCTAGTCTCTCCTGGGCACAGAATCTAACTGGAGTCTGGAGGAGGGGGCATAGAGGGAGGAGCCAGTTCACACCCATTTAAAGTCTTAGTGTGCCCATGTCTCCTGCGGATCCAGTCTATACCCCATGGTCCTTACGGAGTTCCCAGCATCCTCTAGGACGTATGAGAAAATAGTAAGATTATAAAAATAAAATAAGATTTTACTCACCGGTAAATCTATTTCTCGTAGTCCGTAGTGGATGCTGGGAACTCCGTAAGGACCATGGGGAATAGACGGGCTCCGCAGGAGACTGGGCACTCTAAAAGAAAGATTAGGTACTATCTGGTGTGCACTGGCTCCTCCCTCTATGCCCCTCCTCCAGACCTCAGTTAGGATACTGTGCCCGGAAGAGCCGACACAATAAGGAAAGATTTTGAATCCCGGGTAAGACTCATACCAGCCACACCAATCACACCGTATAACTCGTGATACTATACCCAGTTAACAGTATGAGATATAACTGAGCCTCTCAACAGATGGCTCAACAATAACCCTTTAGTTAGGCAATAACTACATACAAGTATTGCAGACAATCCGCACTTGGGATGGGCGCCCAGCATCCACTACGGACTACGAGAAATAGATTTACCGGTGAGTAAAATCTTATTTTCTCTGACGTCCTAGTGGATGCTGGGAACTCCGTAAGGACCATGGGGATTATACCAAAGCTCCCAAACGGGCGGGAGTGCGCGGATGACTCTGCAGCACCGATTGAGAGAACTCAAGGTCCTCCTCAGCCAGGGTATCAAATTTGTAGAATTTAGCAAACGTGTTTGCCCCTGACCAAGTTGCAGCTCGGCAAAGTTGTAAAGCCGAGACCCCTCGGGCAGCCGCCCAAGATGAGCCCACTTTCCTCGTGGAATGGGCTGTTACTGATTTAGGATGCGGCAATCCAGCCGCAGAATGCTCCAGCTGAATTGTGCTACAAATTCAGCGAGCAATAGTCTGCTTAGAAGCAGGAGCACCTATTTTGTTGGGTGCCTACAGGATAAAAAACGAGTCAGTTTTCCTGACTCCAGCCGTCCTGGAAATATAAATTTTTAAGGCCCTGACTACGTCCAGTAACTTGGAATCTTCCAAGTCCCTAGTAGCCGCAGGCACTACAATAGGTTGGTTCAAGTGAAAAGCTGATACCACCTTAGGGAGAAACTGGGGACGAGTCCTCAATTCTGCCCTATCCATATGGAAAATCAGATAAGGGCTTTTACATGACAAAGCCGCCAATTCTGACACACGCCTGGCCGAAGCCAAGGCCAATAACATGACCACTTTCCACGTGAGATATTTCAAATCCACAGTTTTAAGTGGCTCAAACCAATGTGATTTTAAGAAACTCAACACCACGTTGAGATCCCAAGGTGCCACAGAAGGCACAAAAAAGGGGCTGAATATGTAGCACTCCCTTTACAAATGTCTGAACTCCAGGCAGTGAAGCCAGTTCTTTCTGGAAGAAAATCGACAGAGCCGAAATCTGGACCTTAATGGAACCCAAATTTAGGCCCATAGTCACTTCCGACTGTAGGAAGTGCAGAAAACGACCCAGCTGAAATTCCTCTGTTGGGGCCTTCCTGGCCTCACACTACGCAACATATTTTCGCCAAATACGGTGATAATGGTTTGCGGTTACTTCTTTCCTGGCTTTTATCAGCGTAGGAATGACTTCCTCCGGAATGCCCTTTTGCTTTAGGATCCGGAAATCAACCGCCATGCCGTCCAACGCAGCCGCGGTAAGTCTTGGAACAGACAGGGCCCCTGCTGTAGCAGATCCTGTCTGAGCAGTAGAGACCATGGGTCCTCTGATATTATTTCTTGAAGTTCTGGGTACCAGGCTCTTCTTGGCCCATCCGGAACCACGAGTATCGTTCTTACTCCTCGTTTTCTTATTATTCTCAGTACCTTTGGTATGAGAGGCAGAGGAGGGAATACATAAACCGACTGGTACACCCACGGTGTCACTAGAGCGTCCACAGCTATTGCCTGAGGGTCCCTTGACCTGGCGCAATATATAGTTTTTTGTTTAGGCGGGACGCCATCATGTCCACCTGTGGCCTTTCCCAACGGTTTACCAACAGTTGGAAGACTTCTGGATAAAGTCCCCACTCTCACGGGTGTCGGTCGTGTCTGCTGAGGAAGTCTGCTTCCCAGTTGTCCACTCCCGGAATGAACACTGCTGACAGTGCTAAGACGTGATTTTCCGCCCATCGGAGAATCCTTGTGGCTTCTGCCATCGCCATCCTGCTTCTTGTGCCGCCCTGTCGGTTTACATGGGCGACTGCCGTGATGTTGTCTGATTGGATTAGTACCGGCTGGTTTTGAAGCAGAGGCCTTGCCAGACTTAGGGCATTGTAAATGGCCCTCAGTTCCAGAATATTTATGTGTAGGGACGACTCCTGACTTGAACAAAGTCCTTGGAAATTTCTTCCCTGTGTGACTGCCCCCCAGCCTCGAAGGCTGGCATCCGTGGTTACCAGGACCCAGTCCTGTATGCCGAATCTGCGGCCCTCTTGAAGATGAGTACTCTGCAGCCACCACAGTAGAGATACCCTGGTCCTTGGAGACAGGGTTATCAGCCGATGCATCTGAAGATGCGATTCCGACCACTTGTCCAAGAGGTCCCACTGAAAGGTTCTTGCATGGAACCTGCCGAATGGAATTTTGCTTCGTAAGAAGCTACCATTTTTCCCAGGACTCGTGTGCAGTGATGCACCGATACCTGTTTTGGTTTCAGGAGGTCTCTGACTAGAGATGACAGCTCCTTGGCTTTCTCCTGCGGGAGAAACACTTTTTTCTGTTCTGTGTCCAGAACCATCCCCAGGAACAGCAGGCGTGTGGTAGGAACCAGCTGTGACTTTGGAATGTATAGAATCCATCCGTGCTGTTGTAGCACTTCCCGAGATAGTGCTACTCCGACCAACAACTGCTCCATGGACCTCGCCTTTATAAGGAGATCGTCCAAGTACGGGATAATTAAAAACTCCCTTTTTTTTCGAAGGAGTATCATCATTTCTGCCATTACCTTGGTAAAGACCCTCGGTGCCGTGGACAGTCCAAACAGCAGTGTTTGGAATTGGTAATGGCAATCCTGTACCACAAATCTGAGGTACTCCTGGTGAGGATGGTAAATGGGGACATGTAGTTAAGCATCCTTGATGTCCAGGGATACCATGTAATCCCCCTCCTCCAGGCTTGCAATAACCGCCCTGAGCGATTCCATCTTTAACTTGAATTTTTTTATGTACGTGTTCAAGGACTTCAATTTTAAAATGGGTCTCACCGAACCGTCCGGTTTCGGTACCACAAACAGTGTGGAATAGTAACCCCGTCCTTGTTGAAGTAGGGGCACCTTGACTATCACCTGCTGGGAATACAGCTTGTGAATTGCCTCTAGCACAGCCTCCCTGCCTGAGGGAGTTGTCGGCAAGGCAGATTTGAGGAAACGGCGGGGGGGGGGAGACGCCTCGAATTCCAGCCTGTACCTCTGAGATACTACTTGAAGGATCCAGGGATCCACCTGTGAGCGAGCCCACTGATCGCTGAAATTTTTGAGGCGGCCCCCCACCGTACCTGGCTACGCCTGTGGAGCCCCCGCGTCATGCGGTGGACTCAGAGGAAGCGGGGGAAGAATTTTGATTCTGGGAACTGGCTGACTGGTGCAGCTTTTTCCCTCTTCCCTCGTCGCTGTGCAGAAAGGAAGCGCCTTTGACCCACTTGCTTTTCTGAAGCCGAAAGGACTGTACCTGATAATACAGTGCTTTCTTAGGCTGTGAGGAAACCTGAGGTAAAAAAATTTCTTCCCAGCTGTTGCTGTGGATACGAGGTCCCAGAGACCATCACCAAACAATTCCTCACCCTTATAAGGCTCTATGTGCCTTTTAAAGTCAGCATCACCTGTCCAGTGTCAGGTCTCTAATACCCTCCTGACAGAATGGACATTGCATTAATTCTGGATGCCAGCCGGCAAAATATCCCTCTGTGCATTCCTCATATATAAGACGACGACTTATTCGCAAAATAGTATCCCTGTTTGACAGGGTTACAGACCACGCTGCAGCAGCACTATCTGCAGGTCTCAGTCTAGTACCTGAGTGTGTAAATACAGACTTCAGGATAGCCTCCTGCTTTTTATCAGCAGGTACCTTCAAAGTGGCCGTATCCTAAGACGGCAGTGCCACCTTTTTTGACAAACGTGTGAGCGCCTTATCCACCCTAGGGGATATCTTCCAGCGTAACTTATCCTCTGGCGGGAAAAGGTACGCCATCAGTAACTTTTCAGAAATTACCAGTTTCTTATCGGGGGAACCCACGCTTTTTCACACTTCATTCACTCATTTGATGGGGGAACAAAACACTGCCTGCTTTTTCTCCCCAAACATAAAACCCTTTTTTAGTGGTACTTGGGTTAATGTCAGAAATGTGTAACACATTTTTTATTGCCGGGATCATGTAACGGATGTTCCTAGTGGATTGTGTATATGTCTCAACCTCGTCGACACTGGAGTCAGACTCCGTGTCGACATCTGTGTCTGCCATCTGAGGGAGCGGGCGTTTTTGAGCCCCTTATGGCCTTTGAGACGCCTGGGCAGGCGCGGGCTGAGAAGCCGGCTGTCCCACAGCTGTTACGTCATCCAGCCTTTTATGTAAGGAGTTGACACTGTCGGTTAATACCTTCCACCTATCCATCCACTCTGGTGTCGGCCCACAGGGGGCGACATCCCATTTATCGGCATCTGCTCCGCCTCCACATAAGCCTCCTCATCAAACATGTCGACACAGCCGTACCGACACACCGCACACACACAGGGAATGCTCCGACTGAGGACAGGACCCCACACAGCCCTTTGGGGAGACAGAGAGAGAGTATGCCAGCACACACCAGAGCGCTATATAATGTAGGGATAAACACTATCACTGAGTGAATTTTCCCCAATAGCTGCTTGTATAAACAATATTGCGCCTAAATTTAGTGCCCCCCCTCTCTTTTTAACCCTTTGAGCCTGAAAACTACAGGGGAGAGCCTGGGGAGCTGTCTTCCAGCTACACTGTGAAGAGAAAATGGCGCCAGTGTGCCGAGGGAGATAGCTCCGCCCCTTTTTTGCTGACTTTTCTCCCGCTTTTTTATGGATTCTGGCAGGGGTAATTATCACATATATAGCCTCTGGGGCTATATATTGTGATTATTTTGCCAGCCAAGGTGTTTTTATTGCTGCTCAGGGCGCCCCCCCCCCCAGCGCCCTGCACCCTCAGTGACCGGAGTGTGAAGTGTGTATGAGGAGCAATGGCGCACAGCTGCAGTGCTGTGCGCTACCTTGGTGAAGACTGAAGTCTTCTGCCGCCGATTTCCCGGACCATCTTCATGCTTCTGGCTCTGTAAGGGGGACGGCGGCGCGGCTCCGGGAATGAACACCAAGGACGGGTCCTGCGGTCGATCCCTCTGGAGCTAATGGTGTCCAGTAGCCTAAGAAGCCCAAGCTAGCTGCAAGCAGGTAGGTTCGCTTCTTCTCCCCTTAGTCCCTCGTTGCAGTGAGCCTGTTGCCAGCAGGTCTCACTGTAAAATAAAAAACCTAACATATACTTTCTTTCTAGGAGCTCAGGAGAGCCCCTAGTGTGCATCCAGCTCGGCCGGGCACAGAAATCTAACTGAGGTCTGGAGGAGGGGCATAGAGGGAGGAGCCAGTGCACACCAGATAGTACCTAATCTTTCTTTTAGAGTGCCCAGTCTCCTGCGAAGCCAGTCTATTCCCCATGGTCCTTACGGAGTTCCCAGCATCCACTAGGACGTCAGAGAAAATAAGAAAGCTTAGGGCCTAAAAGCCAGCCGCCCTCTGACCATGGTCCAGCTCCAGCAGCACCAAACAAAAAAACGATTTGCCTGAGCCAGGAGGTGAGGATATATGGACAGGCCTGTTGCATGCTGGGAGGCTGAAAAACTTTGACCGATTGGTGCAAATCCGCTGTCGCTTCATCATATCCCAATGTTATCCTGTGGATAACCTGTGAACCCTGCCTGAGAAAGGAGCATTCCCTGAATGACAAACATTTTGCACGTCTGCCATGTACTAATATATGTGCAGAATTGAAGGTTACCACCAACGCACTAAAAAACATCTTCAGACCCAGTTGTCCTCGTCTGCCCACCAATGTCTTACTCTTCCCCATACTGCCACCCTGCATCACTTTGCTCCTATGGGCTAATGCAGCACAACACTGGTAGTGGGAATAGTCTGTTCAAAATAGGGACTAAATTAGACCTTGAATACAGCACACGTGTTATTGTTGTGGTGTTGATTTTAAAGGCTGCACCAACATTAGAGCTAGCAACAAACACGGAAAACTTTCTGCTCGGTTTTTTTTTCCATAGAAAATGCTGAATGAGCACAGCTGATCACTGCCTGCAATACATTTGTAAGACAGCTATAATGTCCAAAGTAAACAGAACACTGTTAATTATATGTCTTTATTCATTGTCTATTTACAAACCGAGAAGCAGGGTAAGATGGGAGTGTACATTCAAGATGCAGAATATAGAGCTTGGTCTTTGTAATAGACCGAAATAATAGTAAATAAGTAAATCAAAATAAAAGGAGGGGGGGGGGGGCGCAATACCAACATATTTACATTCAAGAATGATAAAGAATGTGAGAAATTATAAGCTCTATACTCTTGAAAAAAAAATTGGGAAGAATTTTAGCATGGAAATTTAATTATTGCAGATGTCCTAATGGAATTGATTTGATTTTGGTATGTAAATAAAGCGTGTTAATTCTACAGAAGTGCTCCTCTATGTGCAGTGAGGTCAGGTGTCCAGTTACCAAGACTGACTGGCCAGAGTTCATTCATGTGTTAGCATTCTGCATGCATTATACGTCAGCATCGGCCACATACTTTCTGTTCTCGCACCAGCTTGTGATACAATATTGTCACTATTTTCACCCCGACTCTTAAACGTCAATTTAACACAACACGGAAAATTCTGCTGTGAGTTGGATTAGGCCAATTACTGGCTACCTAGTAATGTCTCCAATGCATTCTGCATATCTGCTGCCAGCACACTGCTGATGCATTATAAAAATAAAAAAAAACACCACACTATGTGGGGGGTGGGGGGGGGGGGGGGGGGGGGGTGGGAGAGGAATCAAGCAAACATGAAACCAATATATACACAATAGTGAGGATAAAAGCCACAAGCTTGGCTGGACCTCCCTCACTCCTTCCTAGCTGGTGTTTTTATCAGATAGGCAAAAACATTTTAAGACTGGGATACACTTTGGATATAGAACTTTCTTTATAGTTAAAGGGTATCTCAGCAATAAATGATGATTGCGAGAATGCATATGAAACACCTGCATGCGCTTACTCTGAGGCCCTCTGTCGCTAACAGTCGCCAACACTTAAACTTTACACAGAGCATACATTGCAGCTCTTCTACAGTACCACTATACAATGTCCTGTGGATTGATCACTCAATGGTCTTTATAGCAACCATCAGCTGGGATTTGGGACCTCACAGCAACTACCAAAGACCAATGCTTTTCTTTAACTGCGCCAAATCAATTAACATTTATAGAAATAGCTGGTCAGTTTCATACTTAAGCAAACATAAGTTAGACACGAGAGGCCAAATAGAGACCCTAGGGTCCAAATGTGAGATAACTGTCCAAATGGAAAGCCTAAGATGGTGTGCTCTGCTGCTTTAGAAATACAAATCTCTAGAATATGTTTATTCCTTTCTATGGAACAAGTAGACCACATCACTGCAGAAGATGGCATGAGAGAGCTGTAGTTTTATAAGGATTTTAACACACAATTTTCAGAGTGCTGATTTACAAGTAGCTGAAATGTTCGTGACAATTTGAGAAAAAGTCCTTCACAGATGCAGGATCGGATACATTAATAAACTCAGTTAAAGAATATTCACCTTGGTGGAGTGCATCCTTCTGCAATGCCAGATGAAGATAGCAATGTGAAATACTAATTTGTGGCAAAGTGCTTAGTGCTATAAAGCACAGAATATGCTGCATTTGTGATCATGAATAGGGGAGATGTGATTGCAACATGTATAAAAATAGGAATAAGGATGAAAATTAGTGGATAAGTTAAACTATAAGTGGAAATGACTGATGGGCATATTCAGATTTAACAGAACAGGCAGAATGAAGGGAAGAGTGTAAACGAAACAACTGCTGATGAAGCAGGCACTATTAAATTAGCAGTAGTGACCATTATGACTGCAAACTACATTTGAAGTCTGTCGTCTCTTTCAGAAAGGGAGAGACGCCTAAGTGCTTAAAATCGTAGATTGTCCCAATTAAAAAAACAAAATGGCTTATTTATCCCAGGGGGCCTTTAACACTATGTCCTGTCACGTGATGTGGCAGCAAGGTGGAGCAACATGGATGGAGTGTGGAATAAAATAACGCCCCCCCCCCCCCTACACACACAGCCTGACCAAAATGAGTCCCAAGTCATCCAGCACCTTGTGACATTGTCTCTTGGACACTGCTGATGGTCCATGCAAACAGCCCAGACAAAGCACTACACCACAATCAACTATAGACAGAAAAATATTCTATATTTATAAATTTCTTTTTGTATTGATATTTTCTATTTATTCTCCAAATAAACAACAATTTTGAAGACAATTGTTTACTCATTCCCCCTGCCTCTCCTAACATGTAAAGGCTAGATACACCACTAGCACTGGAGGCTGCAGGATTACTACTTACATGGAGCATCATTAACTCAGGTGGAACAGAAGACTTAAGCTCAATTTTTTGGCTTTGAACAAGTCTCTGGGTGAGATGAGGAACAGGCAAATGGTAATGTTTAGTAGCCATGCCAAAAAGCGGATGACTTGCTAAGTGTGGGATAGATGGCAGCACTACAGGGGTACAGTACCCAATGAAAATGTTATGCCAGTTCTCCCCATCCCCACTGAAAAGGCGCCCTATGCTAGGCACATGAACCGGCCTCCTGATACCATCCAAATCTTTTCCCTTTGCTGTAATCAAAGGGAAGGACAGCAGGCCTTCTATCGTTTCCGTAAGAGCTTTTATCCAGCCTATGTATAGAAGATTATCTCAGGAATCTGTCCATCCTCAACTGAGGTCCCATTGTTATTGCCTGCTGCGTAACAAAATGTGAAGCAAGTCTTGGCGCCAGTAGTGGGAGATTCATGTATAACTTTCCGCAGTCCCTTTGTACCATAGTGGGAATCCGGACCCTGAAATACAGAAGCAGGAAGTACTTTACTAAAGCTTACAGTGAACTTTGTGTGAATGTAGCATTTTCTGCATGCAAAACACACACACATGCGGTGTGGCATGTTAATTCCTTTGATCAGGCAACTGGGCAATACTGTAGTTCAAAACAATATATATTAATGGCAGTAGCCCTGTAAATTTTATTTGAAGTGTCAAATTTAATTTGTCATATGTAGAATTAGCAAATAATGAATAATGTAGGCCATTCACAGTAGTTACAATAATGAACCCAATTTCATCTGGACCTTACATTATTTTCTTCCAGCTGCTTATATGTGGGAACCATTAAGAGGTAGTCAAAATATCTTGCATGGGACATACTACTACTACTTCTTAGGAGCTGATCTATGTGAGGATGTGGATGTGATAAAATCGACCCAATTTGCAATGTGATTGATTAGATTTATCAATGATCGCATGGATTTATCAATCATTGCATGCAGAGACAGAGCTGTCGAGGAAGCTCTGTCCCTGTGATGCCACTCCTCAGCATTATCAAAATACCCGAGTATGTGCTCTGCACACACTGCTGCCCAACTCTGCCAATGCTACCACCGCCACCCCCTCCACTCTCATACTCACCAGGCAAGGATCAGTGATTGGAGCTCGTGGGGTTCTGCGGTCATCGGGGCTCCCTGCTGCTTGACCTCCACTGCTGTAAAGTGAGCTGCTGCTTTACAGCATCACTTTACTGCACCGGGGTTCACAGAAGCGTCAGGAAGCCCCGATGACCGGCAGCCTGCTCCAGAGCAACAATCCCACGGTAGTACCATTTGATTTTTTTTTTTTTTTTAACAGTGATCAGTTTGTGTGGCCATCGGAGACACAGGATGGAGAGAATTAAAAAGGGTTTGGAACAGTTTTTAAAGAAAACTGCTCCAAAAGTCCTTTAATACTTTCAGGTGTTACTAAAATGTGAAAAAGGTGTGAACACACTTTCACATTTTCGTAAAAAAATGTGATAAAATATACCAGTTAGTGTTTATTTATCTGAACCCGAAAATGATTTCATTGCATGCCACTATCAAATCTATCGTCTGCAACTACACTGCAAATAAACTTGACTTCCATCAACTGTGGTCTTTAATTTAGTATGTATATTACTGTCTAGTGACAACTGAACTGGCCCTTACCTTTAGTGTGGCACAAGCAGTGTAGTTGACATTGGGGAGTATTTCCACTGGTTCTTTAAACATCACTCTAAATGTGCTGGAAGAGCCATCACAGCTGAAACCGGTGTCATTCTGGCCTAAGACAGTGTTGCTGTCCGTGTGAATAATCTAGGAGAAACGAGACAGATGCAGTGGAAAGAACAATTTGATGAACAGAAAAAACTGGTGTTGGAATAGGAATTACATTTATTTTGTACAAATACAGGCAAAGTTGCATCACAGTATTTATATAAAAAATAGATAGTTACACATGCACTAATAATTGCTTTTATCCTTAACTCCTGATTCTGTCCCTCCGCCCTCCCTGCTTCTCCTCTTTATATTCCATCTCTCCTCTTATTTCTTTCTCTAAACATTTCTAAAAGTTCTATCTATATTCTTTTTTATTCTGTTATACACCTTTCAGGTTGTTAACCAGTTTATTCTTCTTCATATAGACAAAATGTTATATTATGTTTCAGTGTTTTGGTATGTTACACCCTTACTGATCCTTTTTGATATTTACTAGACCTCGGCCCCAGTTTAAATATGCCATTACTGTTTTGATCAAGGTCTCTTTCTTTTCTTTGATATCTATGATGTCTGATCCATTTGGTGTAACCTTTTTCTGCCTTACCTAATAAAAAATTCTTTCAAAAAAAAAAATAAAAAAAAAATAGCTTTTATCCTTTTTTGGTTCCATTAGAAGTACTTTATTTATTACGGTTCTACTGCCCCATTTAGCATGCTTGAATAACAGTACTAATGAGGAATGCAGTAGTCAACATAGGTGTCATATTCTAGCATAAAGGTTGACAAGGAGAGTACTTTGCTGGTCTTTCTAAAGTAACAGAACAATCTTTTTTTTTTTATACTGAAGTAATTACATGGGCCGGATGTAATGAAGTCCGAGTTGGCTGGAGGGTGCATGTTCTCGGCTAAAATCTAGTTGTTGTTTTTTTTTTGGGGGGGGGGGGGGGGGTTAATCATGTACAAGGCAAAACCATACCTTGTAAATGATTGCCTCTTTAAAACAGCATCAGAGTTTGGCCGGCAACCTAACTCTGACTTCATTACATCCGGCCCCGTAGGTTTTGTAAAAACCATTTAGCAAACTGGCCAAACTAAATAAACCTACCCATCAAGTTATTTCATATGATGTCAACATTAAAAAAAAGAAAAAAATAAGATTTTAAACCTACCGGCAAATCTTTTTCTCCTAGTCCGTAGAGGATGCTGGGGACTTGGTAAGGACCATGGGGTATAGACTGGCTCCGCAGGAGACATGGGCACTATAAAGAATTTTTAGTATGGGTGTGCACTGGCTCCTCCCTCTATGCCCCTCCTCCAGACCTCAGTTAGAGAAACTGTGCCCAGAGGAGATGGACAATATGAGGAAAGGATTTTGTAATCTAAGGGCAAGATTAATACCAGCCCACACCATCCACACTGTATAACATGGAACATATGCAACCAGTAAACAGTATGAACAAAAACAGCATCAGTCAACGACCGATCTCAACTGTAACATAAGCCTTATGTAAGCAACAACTATATACAAGTCTTGCAGATTTAGTCCGCACTGGGACGGGCGCCCAGCATCCTCTACGGACTAGGAGAAAAAGATTTACCGGTAGGTTTAAAATCTTATTTTCTCTTACGTCCTAGAGGATGCTGGGGACTCCGTAAGGACCATGGGGTTTATACCAAAGCTCCAAACCGGGCGGGAGAGTGTGGATGACTCTGCAGCATCGATTGAGCAAATGCAAGGTCCTCATCAGCCAGGGTATCAAATTTGTAGAATTTTGAAAAAAAGTGTTTGAACCCGACCAAGTAGCTGCTCGGCACAACTGTAATGCAGAGACGCCTCGGGCAATCGCCCAAGAAGAGCCCACCTTCCTAGTGGAATGGGCCTTTACCGATTTTGGTAATGGCAATCCAGCCGTAGAATGAGCCTGCTGAATCGTGTGACAGATCCAGCGAGCAATAGTCTGCTTAGAAGCAGGCGCGCCAACCTTGTTGGCTGCATACAGGACAAACAGAGCCTCTGTCTTCCTAACCCTAGCCGTCCTGGCTACATAGATTTTTAAGGCCCTGACTACATCCAGGGACTTTGAGTCCTCCAAGTCACTCGTAGCCACAGGTACCACAATAGGTTGGTTCATATGAAATGAAGAAACCACCTTAGGCACAAATTGAGGACGAGTCCTCAATTTCGCTCTATCCACATGAAAAATCAAGTAGGGGCTCTTGTAAGACAAGGCCGCCAACTCTGACACCCGCCTTGCAGATGCCAAGGCTAATAACATGACCACCTTCCAGGTGAGAAATCTTAATTCAACCGTTTGAAGGGGTTCAAACCAGTGTGATGTAAGGAACTGTAACACCACGTTATGGTCCCAATGGTGCCACAAAAGGAGGCTGGATGTGCAGCACTCCCTTTACAAAAGTCTGGACTTCTGGGAGAGAAGCCAATTCCTTCTGAAAGAATATAGATAGGCTCCATTAAGGTACAGATTTCGGCCCTAACTTTAGGCCCATATCCACTCCTGTCTGTAGGAAGTGGAGAAAACGGCCCAGATGGAAATCTTCCGTAGGAGCATTCTTGGTTTCACACCAAGATACATACTACCTCCAGATACGGTGATAATGCTTCGCCGTTACCTCCTTCCTAGCCTTTATCAGAGTAGGGATAACTTCCTCCGGAATACCTTTCTCAGCTAGGATTCGGTGTTCAACCGCCATGCCGTCAAATGCAACCGCGGTAAGTCTTGGAACATGCAAGGCCCCTGCTGCAACAGGTCTTCCCTGAGAGGAAGAGGCCACGGATCTTCTGTGAGCATCTCCTGAAGATTCGAATACCAGGCCCTTCGAGGCCAATCTGGAACAATGAGTATTGTCTGTACTCTTTTTCGTCTTATGATTCTCAGTACTTTTGAGATGAGAGGCAGAGGAGGGAACACATAGACTGACTGAAACACCCATGGTGTCACTATAGGGCGTCTACCGCTACTGCCTGAGGGTCCCTTGACCTGGCACAATACCTCCGAAGCTTTTTGTTGAGGCGTGACGCCATCATGTCTATTTGAGGAAGTCCCCAAAGACTTGTTATCTCTGCAAAGACCACTTGATGATGAAGTCCCCACTCTCCTGGATGTAGATCGTGTCTGCTGAGGAAGTCTGCTTCCCAGTTGTCCACTCCCGGTATGAAGACTGCTGACAGAACGCTTACGTGATTTTCCGCCCAGCGCAGAATTCTGGTGGCTTCCGCCATTGCCACTCTGCTCCTTGTTCCGCCTTGGCGGTTTACATGAGCCACAGCTGTGACGTTGTCTGATTGAATCAGAACTGGTAGGTCGCGAAGAAGATACTCCGCTTGTCGTAGGCCGTTGTATATGGCCCTCAATTCCAGCACGTTGATGTGTCGACAAGCCTCCTGGCTTGACCATAGACCCTGGAAATTTCTTCCTTTTGTGACTGCTCCCCATCCTCGGAGGCTCGCGTCCGTGGTCACCAGAACCCAGTCTTGAATGCCGAACCTGCGACCCTCTAGAAGGTGAGCACTCTGCAGCCACCACAGGAGACACCCCCTGGCCCTGGTGGACAGGCTTATCTTTTGATGTAGTTGCAGATGGGACCCTGACCACTTGTCCAGAAGGTCCCACTGAAACGTCCTCGCATGGAACCTGCCGAAGGGGATGGCCTCGTAGGCTGCCATCTTCCCAGAACTCGAGTGCATTGATGAACAGACACTCTTTTTGGTTTTAGCAGGTCCCTGACCATGTTCTGGAGATCCTGGGCTTTTTCGATTGGTAGAAAAACCCTCTTCTGTTCCGTGTCCAGAATCATGCCTAGGAATGATAGTCGAGTCGTTGGAATCAACTGTGACTTTGGCAGATTGAGAATCCAACAGTGTTGTTGTAACACTCTCAGGGAGAGCGACACGCTTTTCAGCAATTGATCTCTCGATCTCGCCTTTATCAGGAGATCGTCCAAGTACAGGATAATTGTGACTCCGTGCCTGCGCAGGAGCACCATCATTTTTGCCATCACTTTGGTGAAAATCCTCAGGCCCGTTGAAAGCCCAAACGGCAACGTCTGAAACTGGTAATCACAGTCCTGTACCGCGAACCTCAGGTACTCCTGATGAGGAGGAAATATGGGGACATGAAGGTAGGCATCCTTCACGTTCAGCCACACCATAAAATCCCCTCCTTCCAGACTGGATATCACAGCCCAGAGTGATTCCATCTTGAATTTGAACTTTTTCAAGTACAGGTTTAGGGATTTTAGATTTAAAATGGGTCTGACCGAACCATCCGGCTTCGGGACCACGAACAGGGTTGAATAGTACCCTTTTCCCTGTTGGACCAGGGGAACCTTGACAATCACTTGCTGTTGACACAGCTTTTGAATTGCATCTACTACTACTTCCCTCTCCGGGGAAGAGGCTGGCAATGCAGACTTGAAAAATCGGCGAGGGGGCACCTCTTCGAACTCCAGTTTAACCTTGGGATACAATTTCCAACGCCCAAGGATCCACGTCTGACAGAACCCAGACCTGGCTGAAGAATCGAAGACGTGCCCCCACCGGCGCGGACTCCCTCACTGGAGCCCCAGCGTCATGCGGTGGATTTAGCAGAATCCAGGGAGGACTTCTGCTCCTGGGAACAAGCCGAAGCAGGTGTTCACTTACCTCTACCCTTACCTCTGGCGAGGAAAGAGGAGCCCCGACCTCTTCTGGACTTATGCGACTGAAAGGACTGCATCTGATATTGTGGAGTTTTCTTTTGCTGTGGGGGAACAAAAGGCAAAAATGTAGATTTACCCGCGGTAGCAGTGGAAACCAGGTCCGCGAGACTATCCCCAAACAAAACTTCACCCTTGTAAGGTAAAACCTCCATATGCTTCTTTGAGTCGGCATCACCCGACCATTGGCGGGTCCACAGAGCTCGTCTCACCGAAACTGCCATGGCGTTGGCTCTGGAACCAAGCAGCCCCACGTCTCTTTGAGCGTTTCTCATATATAAGACTGCGTCTTTAATGTGACCTAAAGTCAGTAAAATGGTATCCTTGTCCAGGGTATCAATGTCAGCTAATAAGGTATCTGTCCACACTGCCACTGCGCTACAAACCCATGCCGATGCTATTGCCGGCCTGAGCAAAGCACCCGTATGTGTATAAATAGATTTTAAGGTAGTTTTTGGTCTACGATCTGCAGGATCCTTGAGTGCTGCGGTGTCTGGAGACGGTAACGCCACCTTCTTGGACAGATGCGTTAAAACCTTGTCCACCCTGGGCGAGGATTCCCACCGTACCCAGTCCTTTGCAGGGAAAGGATATGCCATAAGGATCCTCTTGGGAACGTGCAGTTTTTTGTCTGGAGTTTCCCAAGCTTTTTCAAATAATTTGTTTAGTTCATGAGATGGAGGAAAAGTTACATACGGGTTCTTTTCTTTATACATGCGCACCCTCGTGTCAGGGACATCTGTGGGTTCATCTGTGATATGCAAAACATATTTTATTGCCATAATCATATAATGAATACTTTTGGCCACCTTTGGGTGTAACCTTGCCTTATCATAGTCGACACTGGAGTCAGAATCCGTGTCGGTATCAGTGTCTGCTATTTGGGATAGGGGACGCTTTTGAGACCCTGACGGGCCCTGTGATCCAGTTAAATCCGTGGATTGACTCCCTGCTGTTTCCCTGGGCTCAGCTTTGTCCATTCTCTTATGTAATAAGCTCACATTTGCATTTAAAATATTCCACATATCATACCAATCATGAGTCGGCGTTGCCGACGGAGACACCACAATCATCTGCTCCACCTCCTCCTTGGATGAGCCTTCCGCATCAGACATGCCGACACACGCGTACCGACACCCCCCCACACACACACACACAGGGATATATCTATAAGGGGACAGTTCCCCAACAAGGCCCTTTGGAGAGACAGAGAGAGAGTATGCCAGCACACACCCAGCGCCAACTGACACTGGAACCAATTCCCAGATAAAACGTTTTTATATATATATTAACTGTGATATACACTCACTGCGCCTACATGTGCCCCCCCTCTTTTTCAGCCCTGTATCACCGCTCAGCAGGGGAGAGTACGGGGAGCCAGCTTCTCTGCAGATCACTGTGGAGAAAATGGCGCTGGTTAGTGCTGTGAGATGAAGCTCCGCCCCCTCAGCGGCGGGCTTCGGTCCCGCTCAAATGTACAAATAATGGCGGGGAATGTATATATCTACTGCCTCCGCAGCCCATATATTAAAATGCCAGTCCAGAGGTTTATATTGCTGCCCAGGACGCCCCCCCCCCCCCGCCTGCGCCCATCAGTGTCTGTCAGTGTGTGTAATGTGTGGGAGCAATGGCGTGCAGCGTTACCGCTGCGTGCTTACCTCAGGGAAAATCTGAAGTCTTCTGCCGCCTTTGAAGCCTTCTTTCTTCTTATACTCACCCGGCTTCTATCTTCCGGCTCTGCGAGTAGGACGGAGGCGCGGCTCTGGGACGAATGGCGGGGGGAGACCTGCGTTCCGATCCCTCTGGAGCTAATGGTGTCCAGTAGCCTAAGAAGCAGAGCCTATCACTTAAGTAGGTCCGCTTCTCTCTCCTCAGTCCCACGATGCAGGGAGCCTGTTGCCAGCAGTGCTCCCTGAAAATAAAAAACCTAACAAAATTTTTTATCAGAGAAACTCAGTAGAGCTCCCCTGTAGTGCACCCATTCTCTTCTGGGCACAGAATCTAACTGAGGTCTGGAGGAGGGGCATAGAGGGAGGTGCCAGTGCACACCCATACTAAAAGTTCTTTATAGTGCCCATGTCTCCTGCGGAGCCCGTCTATACCCCATGGTCCTTACGGAGTCCCCAGCATCCTCTAGGACGTAAGAGAAAAATGCAACATTAAGAGAGCAATGCAATAAGGTGTAAGTTGCCCCAGAACACATTCAATTATCAGGCCTACAGTGGGCATCATGTCTGGTGATATGGGGCTGAACTTTGCACAACGGATTTATGGCTTAAAAGTGGTTTAGATTTTAAAAGTGATGCTTTATGGCTAATTTTCAGCTCAGTGTTTGAGATGCTAGATGTCCCACTATATAAAAGTTTTGTAAAAATCCAATTTCATTAGGTTAGATTTTTTCATTAGTTAAATTAAAATATTAAAATACTTATACCCCTTAAAAAAAAAAAACAACAACACTATCTGTGCATGACAAATTCAGTTTTGTTCAGACACTGCTACTGTACATCCTGAATGTATTTAACAGTCTATTTCTGATAGTCCAAATAAAAAAAATAGGATTTTAATTACCTACCGGTAAATCCTTTTCTCGTAGTCCATAAGGGATATTGGGGAGACTTACTACGATGGGTATAGACGGGGTCCAAAGGAGCCGTTGCACTTTAAATTTCTTCACTGGGTGTGCTGGCTCCTCCCCTCTATGCCCCCTCCCACAGGCAGTTATAGGTAAAACAGTGCCCAAAGGAGAAATGACACATGAGAGAAGGAACATAACAAGGAGTGGTGAGATTTATACACCATCACACCACTAACATATAACAACCAGCAACGGTTGGTAACAATAACAGCAACAGCTGAATAGGTAACCACATAAAAAGAGAACCTGCAGAAAAGTCAACGCACTGAGGCGGGCGCCCAATATCCCTTATGGACTACGAGAAAAGGATTTACCGGTAAGTAAATAAAATCCTAATTTCTCCATCATCCATAAGGGATATTGGGGAGCCTTAGTACGATGGGGACATCCCAAAGCTTCCAGAACGGGTGGGAATGTGCAGAGACTGCTGCAGCACCGCCTGCACAAATTGGGAATCCTCTTTGGCCATGGTATCAAACTTGTAGAACTTCACAAAAGTGTTCTTCCTTGACCAGGTAGTAGCTCGGTATAGTTGCAAGGCTGAGACTCCATGGGCAGGAAGAGCCCACTGATCTTGTAGAGTGGGCCTTCAGAGACTTAGGTACAGGTAAGGCTGCAGACACACAGGTCTGTTGGATAGTAAACCTAGCCAATGAGCAATGGACTGCTTTGAAGCAGGACAACCCTTTTTCTGCACATCATAGAGCACGAACAAGGATCTGTCTTTCTGATCCAATCCGTTTGCCTGACATAGACCTTCAAGGCTCGCACAGCATCTAATGTCTCCGGAGGAGCAGAAGTGCCAGAACTTGACAGAGGCACAATAGGTTGATTCAAGTGGAACGCAGAGACTACCTTCGGCAGGAACTGCTGCCTGGCCCGGAGCTCCGCTCTGTCCTCTTAAAAGACCAAGTATGGACTTTTACACGATAAGGCCCCCAATTCTGAGACACGCCTAGCAGAAGCCAGGGCCAGTAACATCACAGTCTTCCACGTGAGGTACTTGTCCTCTACCGTCGTCAGAGGTTCAAACCAGGAGGACTGTAGAAAATCCAACACCACTTTTAAATCCCAGGGTGCTGTAGGCGGCACAAAAGGAGGTTGTATGTGAAGTACCCCTTGAAAGAAGGTCTGAACGTCTGGCAACACTGCCAATTTCTTCTGAAAGAAAATTGAGAGCGCTGAAATCTGGACCTTAATGGAACCCAGCCCAGCCTGCAGAAAACGTAAGAAATGTCCCAAGTGCAACTCTGCAGGCGGATAAGTGCGTTCTTCACAACAAGAGACATATCTTCTCCATATATGATAGTGTTGACGTCACAGGTTTCCTGGCCTGAACCATGGTAGCAATAAACTTTTTGGAAAGGCCCTTGTGAGCTAGGATGTTCTGCTCAACCTCCATGCCGTCAAACGAAGTTGCCATAAGTCCGGGTAGACGAACAGCCCCTGTTGAAGATCGCTTCTTAGTGGTAGAGGCAAGGGTCTTCGACGGACATGTCCAGAAGATCCGTGTACCCCACCCTCCAAGGCCAATCAGAATTGCCTGGACTTCTTGATTTCCGATTCGCTTGAGCCCCCTTGGGAGCAACGGAATCGGAGAAACAGGCAGACCAGCCGGTAAGGCCAAGGCGACGTCAGTGCATCCATTTCCCTCGCCTGTGGGTCCCTGGTTTTTGAGCAATACCAGTGAAGCTTCTTGTTGAGTTGAGAAGCCATCATATCTATCTGTGGACAGCCCCACCGGTGGATGATCTGCTGGAACACCTGATGGTGGAGTCCCCACTCCCCCGGGTGGAGATCGTGACGACTCAGTACGTCCCCTTCCCAGTTGTCCACACCTGTAATAAAGATTGCAGACATTGCTCTTGCATTTCTTTCTGCCCAGAGGAGTATCTGACACCTCTCGCATGCAGGCTCTGCTTTTTGTCCCTCCTGGCCGATTGATGTACGCCACCGCTGTGGCGTTGTCTGACTGAACTTGGAACGCGTGATCCGTGAGCAGAGGAGAGGCCTGAAGCAGAGCATTGTAGATCGCCCTAAGTTCCAGAATGTTGATCGGAAGGACGGCTTCGTGACAGCTCCCCATCCTCGCATCCGTCGTGAGGAGGGTCCAATCCCGAAACTCCGGCCTTCCAGGAGATTGGAGGACTGCAGCCACCACAGGAGGGAAATCCTGGCCTGAGGTGACAGACAAATTATCCGGTGCATCTGTAGACGTGATCTGTACCACTTGCTCAGGAGATCCAATTGAAATGTTCTGGCATGGAACCTCTCATATTGGATCGCCTCTCATGAGGTGACCATCTTCCCCAACAATCTGATGCAAAGATGGATGAACACTCGAGCAGGTCGGAGCACCATGCGGACCATCTCCTGAAGTGTTCTCGCTTTATCCTGCGGGAGGAACACCTTCTAGGCCACCGTATCCAGTAACATCCCCAGGTACAGGAGCCGCTGACTTGGCTCCTGGTGGGACTTCTGTAGATTGAGAATCCACCCATGGCGTGACAGAAGTTGGATAGTGTGGTCGATATGGAGCAACAAAAGCTCTGTGGATCTTGCTTTTATCAGAAGATCGTCCAGGTAAGGGACAACATTGACCCCCTGGACCCGGAGTTGGAATATCATCTCCGCCATCACCTTTGTGAATACCCTTAGAGCCATGGACACGCCAAAGGATAATTGCCTGGAACTGGTAGCGATTGTCCATAAGGGCAAACCTCAGATAAGCCTAATGAGGTGGGCAAATTGGAATATGGAGGTAGGCATCCTTGATATCCAAGGAAACCAGGAATTCCTGTTCTTCCAGGTCCGCAATCATTGCCCTCAGGGATTCCATTTTGAACTTGAAAACCTTTAGGACAAAATGGGCCTTACCGAGCCTTCCGGCTTTGGTACCACAAACAGGTTGTAGTAATAACCTCTGCCTCGTTGTGGTATTGGTACTGGAACAATGACGTGGGACTGTACCAACTTTCGGATGGCCTGTTGCAACGTAGCTTGCATATCCTCCAAAGCTGGTAAGCTTGATTTGAAAAATCGTTGGGGAGGAGCACCGTCGAACTCCAGCTTGTAGCCCTGAGAAATTAGGTCCCTTACCCAGGTATCCTGGCAGGAGCTTTCCCAGGTGCGGCTGAAGTGATGCAGTTGAGCTCCCACCTCGAGATTTCCTCGGGGTGGGTGGGCACCGTCATGCTGAGGACTTGTGGAAGCAGAACTGATGCTCTGTTCCTGAGAAACGGTGTTCGCAGGTCTTTTGGACTTACCTCTGGTGCCTCTATTCACATTGGAAGCACCTCTGGCCCTAGATCGAAATCAGTTAGACTGAAAGGACTAAACAGACGGCCCCGGGTAGGAACGCCTAGCCGGCGGGTCCCCAGACGGGAGAAACGTGGATTTCACAGCAGTGACTTTGGAAATCCACGTATCCAACTCAACACCAAAGAGCCATTCCCCAGAAACGGGGAGGGATTCCACACTACGTTTGAATTCTGCATCCGCTATCCACTGACGCAACCACAAAGCCCTGCGTGCCGACACTGCCATGGCAGAAGTCCTAGCATTAATATTGCCCATCTTCTTGAGTGAGTCACACAGGACGCGGCCAGAGGCATATCCCCGGAGAGGCCCTCCTGAATTTGAGAAGCCCAAGTGAGAACGGCATGGATCATCCAGCAACCCGCTATGACCGTCCTCTGCGATACATCAGTTGCCGTGTAGATAGACTTTAGTGCAGTCTCTATTTTTCTGCCCCCAGGGTCCTTTATGGTAAAGGAGCCCGGGGCAGACAGCACCGCCTTTTTAGACAGTCGAGAGACTGATACCTCAACCCCGGGGGTTCTCCCCAGAATTTCCTACCTTCAGGATCAAATGGGAAAGTGTTCAAAAATCTTTTTGACACTTGATATTTTTTGTTTAGATTTTTCCAGGCTACTTTAAATAGGTCATCTAACTCTGCAGAATCAGTGAAAGTGACATTAGACTTGTTTTGTGTAAAGAAAAACGACTGCTGTGATGCAGCGTCCTCTAGAGGGAGCATTAACACGTCCCATATAGCCAGAATGAGGGGTTCAATACCCTGAGCAGAAATGGAATCCCCACTAGCGGGATCCAAGTCATCCCCATCCTCCTGTATTTCCTCATCTGAATCAGAGAGTAGAGCAGGTAAACCGCGCTTTTGTGGTCCTGAGCTAGAGAGGGGGGCTGTGTAATATCTGCCCTAGCAGCTAAATGTGCAACAGCCTGTTGTAGTAGCTGAGTTTTCTGAACATTAGCAGAACATTAGCAGAGTTGTGATGACATATCAGACATCATAGTCTTAAGAGCCCCTAACCAGGAGGGCTCTGGACTCTCTACCCCAGCCCCCTCACTGAGTTGTGAAGATTGGCTGCATTGTTCACATGAAGCAGAATCAGATAAGGGAGAGAATCTGGAATGGCAGACACTGCATAGCTTGTGTTTACCCATGTTTACAGTAATCACAATTACATACACACAGACAGTAATACTGATCAAGCCTGCCCTTACTGTATGTGAGAGGAGACACACAGAGACACACACCAGCACACCCCAGCTATACAGCCCCAGTGAAGCTGTCAGCTAACTATAACACAGTGAAACACTAATGATTTCTGTCCTGTACAGGACACAGATTGTGTACAATAGCGGCTCTCCCCCTTTGCTACACCCTGTATCAGTTTTCCAGCGTGTATTGTTAGTCAGGAAGAGCTGTGTGTGCTTGCTGCTGCGGCATTAAGCAGAGGAAGGCGCCAAAATGCCTCTGGTCCCGCTTTGAGGTAGCACAGTACCCCCCTCCACCCCAAATGGCACCGGAGCTACAGTGATTTTTATACTGGCAAAGTTTCCTATTCTGCTTAAAAACCATCACACAAGTGCTAGTATAAGCTATTCCAAGCCAGTTTACATGGGGGGCTCTAGCGGGTCCCCCCCAGGAGGGTCCCTTATGCCGCACTGTGAACCGGGGGACCCCCCCTAGCGGGTCCCCCGATTTTTACTCACCACAGGCGTCACCTTCAGGCATATGTTAGGGCTGTGCGGCGTGCTGCGATTGCAACTGCTAAGGCGCAGTGCCCCGCTGAACAAACAACCTCTCAGGACGGTGGTCCTGCAGCGGGGAAGCGGCTCTGATACCTCGCAAGGCCGGTGACCGCCTCCCCTTCCTAACTCCCACAGTGCAGGTATGCTGTTTCAGGTATGCAGTTGACCGAAAAATAAGAATTTACTTACCGATAATTCTATTTCTCGGAGTCCGTAGTGGATGCTGGGGTTCCTGAAAGGACCATGGGGAATAGCGGCTCCGCAGGAGACAGGGCACAAAAGTAAAGCTTTCCGATCAGGTGGTGTGCACTGGCTCCTCCCCCTATGACCCTCCTCCAGACTCCAGTTAGATACTGTGCCCGGACGAGCGTACACAATAAGGGAGGAATTTTGAATCCCGGGTAAGACTCATACCAGCCACACCAATCACACTGTACAACCTGTGATCTGAACCCAGTTAACAGTATGATAACAGGGGAGCCTCTGAAAAGATGGCTCACAATAACACTAACCCGATTTAGTTAGCAATAACTATGTACAAGTATTGCAGATAATCCGCACTTGGGATGGGCGCCCAGCATCCACTACGGACTCCGAGAAATAGAATTATCGGTAAGTAAATTCTTATTTTCTCTATCGTCCTAGTGGATGCTGGGGTTCCTGAAAGGACCATGGGGATTATACCAAAGCTCCCAAACGGGCGGGAGAGTGCGGATGACTCTGCAGCACCGAATGAGAGAACTCCAGGTCCTCTTTTGCCAGGGTATCAAATTTGTAGAATTTTACAAACGTGTTCTCCCCTGACCACGTAGCTGCTCGGCAGAGTTGTAATGCCGAGACCCCTCGGGCAGCCGCCCAAGATGAGCCCACCTTCCTTGTGGAATGGGCATTTACATATTTTTTGCTGTGGCAAGCCTGCCACAGAATGTGCAAGCTGAATTGTACTACAAATCCAACGAGCAATAGTCTGCTTAGAAGCAGGAGCACCCAGCTTGTTGGGTGCACACAGGATAAACAGCAAGTCAGATTTCCTGACTCCAGCCGACCTGGAAACTATATTTTCAGGGCCCTGACAACATCCAGCAACTTGGAGTCCTCCAAGTCCCTAGTAGCCGCAGGTACCACAATAAGCTGGTTCAGGTGAAACGCTGACACCACCTTAGGGAGAAACTGGGGACGAGTCCACAGCTTTGCTCTGTCCGAATGGACAATCAGATATGGCTTTATGAGATAAAGCCGCCAATTCTGACACTCGCCTGGCCGAGGCCAGGACCAACAGCATGGTCACTTTCCATGTGAGATATATCAAATCCACAGATTTGAGTTGTTTAAACCAATGTGATTTTAGGAATCCCAAACTACGTTGAGATCGCCCAGTGCCACTGGAGACATCAAAAGGGGGTTGTATATGCAGTACTCCCTTAACAACTTCTGGACTTCAGGAACTGAAGCCAATTTCTTTCTGGAAGAAAATCGACCGGTCGAAATTTGAACCTTAATGGACCCCAATTTGAGACCCATATACACTCCTGTTTGCAGGAAATGTAGGAATTAACCTAGTTGAAATTCTTCCGTGGAGCCTTCCTGGCCTCACACCATGGAACATATTTTCACCTAAGCGGTGATAATGTTGTGCGGTCACCTCCTTCCTGGCTCTGACCAGGGTAGGGATGACCTCTTCCGGAATGCCTTTTTCCCTTAGGATCCGGCGTTCACCCGCCCTGGCGTCAACGCAGCTGCGGTAAGTCATGGAACAGACATGATTCTTGCTGAATCAAGATCCTTTCTAGTATCTCTTGAAGTTCCGGGTACCAAGTTCTTCTTGGCCAAACCGGAGCCACGAGTATAGTTCTTACTCCTCTCCTTCCTATCATTCTCCATACACTAGTTATGAAAGGCAGAGGAGGGAACACATACACCGACTGGTACACCCACGGTGTTACCAGAGCGTCCCAGCTATTGCCTGAGGGTCTCTAGACCTGGCGCTTCATGTGAGACGCCATCATAACCACCTTTGGTCTTTCCCAACGGTTTACAAACATGTGGAAACTTCCAGATGAAGTTCCCACTTTTCCGGGTGGAATTCATTCATGCTGAGGAAATCTTCCTAGTTGTCCACTCCCGGAATGAACACTGCTGACAGTGTTATCACATGATCTTTCGCCCAGCGAAGAATCCTTGCTGTCATTGCCCTCCTGCTTCTTGTGCCGCCCCGTCTGTTTACGTGGGCGACTGCCATGATGATGTCCTACTGGATCAGCACCGGTTGACTTTGAAGCAGAGTTCTTCCTAGGCTCAGAGCATCGTAAATTGCCCTTAGCTCCAGTATATTCATGTGGAGAGAAATCTCCAGACTTGACCACACTTCCTTGGAAATTTCTTCCCTGTGTGACTGTTCCCCAGCCTCTCAGGCTGGCATCCGTGGTCACCAGAACACAGTCCTGAATGCTGAATGTGCTGCCCTCTAGAAGATGAGCACTCTGCAGCCCCCACAGAAGAGACACCCTTGTCCTTGGAGACAGGGTTATCCGCTGATGCATCTGAAGATGCGATCCGGACCATTCGTCCAGCAAATCCCCCTGAAAAGTTTTTGCGTGAGATCTGCCGAATGGAATCGCTTCGTAAGAAGCCACCATTTTTCCCAGGACTCCTGTGCATTGATGCACTGATACTTGGCCTGGTTTTAGGAGGTTTCTGACTAGGTCGGATAACTCCCTGGCTTTCCCCTCCAGGAGAAATACCTCTTTCTGGACTATGCCCAGAATCATTCCTAGGAACAGCAGACGTATCATCGGAAAACAGCTGCGATTTTTGGAATATTTAGAATCCACTCGTGCTGTCGTAGAACTACTTTAGATAGTTCTTTTCCGACCTCCAACTGTTCTCTGGAAACTTGCCCCTTTCAGGATATCGTCCAAGTAAGGGATAATTAAGATGCCTTTCTTCTTTTAAGAATCATCTTTTCGGCCATTACCTTGGTAAAGGCCCGGGGTGCCGTGGATAATTCAACAGCAGCGTCTGAAACTGATATTGACAGTTCTGTATCACGAACCAGAGGTACCCTTGTTGAGAAGGGCAAATTTGGACATGGAGGTAATCCTTGATGTCCAGGGACACCATATAGTCCCCTTTTTTCCGGTTCTCTATCACTGCTTTGAGTGACTCCATCTTGATTTGAACCTTTTTATATAAGTGTTCAAAGATTTCAGATTTAGACTATGTCTCACCAAGCCGTCTGGCTTCAGTACCACAATATAGTGTGGAAGACTAATACCCTTTTCCTTGTTGTAGGAGGGGTACTTTGATTATCACCTGCTGGAAATACAGCTTGTGAATTTTTTCCAATACTGCCTCCCTGTCGGAGGGAGCCGTTGGTAAAGCAGGCTTCAGGAACCTGCGAGGAAAAAATGTCTCGACTCTCCAATCTGTACCCCTGGGATAATACTTGTACGATCTAGGGGTCAACTTGCGAGTGATCCCACTGCGCGCTGAGACTCTTGAGACTACCCCCCCACTGGTGGAGGGCTTCTTTTCCTGGGAAGGGGCTGTCTGCTGCAGTCTACTTCCCTTTCCTCTATGTCTGGGCAGATATGACTGGCCTTTTGCCCGCTTGCCCACATGGGAACGGAAGGATTGAGGCTGAAAAGACAGTGTCTTTTTCTGCTGAGATGTAACTTGGGGTAAAAAGGTTGGATTTCCCAGCTGTAGCCGTGGCCCCCAGGTCCGATGGACCGACCCCAAATAACTCCTTCCCTTTATACGGCAATACTTCCACGTGCCGTATGGGATCTGTATCACCTGACCACTGTCGTGTCCATGACATCTTCTGGGAGATATGGACAACGCACTTATCTTGATGCCAGAGTGCAAATATCCCTCTGTGCATCTCGCATACATATATATAGAATGCATCCTATTAAATGCTCTATATCAATAAAATATTTTTAGTCAGGGAATTCGACCAAGCCAACCCAGCACTGCATCTCCAGGCTGATGGCGATCGCTGGTCGCAGTATAACCACCGTATGTGTGTATATACTTTTTAGGATATTTTTCCAGCTGCCTATCAGCTGGCTCCTTGAGGGCGGCCGTATCTGGAGACGGTAACGCCACTTGATAAGCGTGTGAGCGCCTTTTCCACCCCAAGGGGTGTTTCCCAACGCGCCCTAACTTCTGGCGGGAAAGGGTATAACGCCAATATTTGCTATCGGGGTAAACCCACGCATCATCACACACCATTTTATTTTATCTGATTCAGGAAAAACTACAGGTAGTTTTTTCACTCCCACATAATACCCTTTTTTGTGGTACTTGTAGTATCAGAAATATGTAACACCTCCTTCATTGCCCTTAACGTGTGGCCCTAATGAGGAATACGTTTGTTTATTCACCGTCGACACTGGATTCAGTGTCCGTGTCTGTGTCTGTGTCGACCGACTGAGGTAAATAGGCGTTTTTTTAAAAACCCCTGACGGTGTTTCTGAGACGCCTGGACCGGTACTAATTGTTTGTCGGCCGTCTCATGTCGTCAACCGACCTTGCAGCGTGTTGACATTCTCACGTAATTCCCTAAATAAGCCATCCATTCCGGTGTCGACTCCCTAGAGAGTGACATCACCCTTACAGGCAATTTCTCCGCCTCCTCCAACATCGTCCTCATACATGTCGACACACACGTACCGACACACAGCACACACACCTGGAATGCTCTGACAGAGGACAGGACCCCACCAGCCCTTTGGAGAGACAGAGGGAGAGTTTGCCAGCACACACCAAAAAAACGCTATAATTACATAGGGACAACCTTATATAAGTGTTTCTCCCTAATAGCATCTTTATATATATATTTATATCGCCAATTAGTGCCCCCCCTCTCTGTTTAAACCCTGTTTCTGTAGTGCAGTGCAGGGGAGAGCCTGGGAGCCTTCTCTCCAGCCTTTCTGTGAGAGAAAATGGCGCTGTGTGCTGAGGAGATAGGCCCCGCCCCTTTTCCGGCGGGCTCGTCTCCCGCTCTTTAGTGAAGTTTGGCAGGGGTTAAATATCTCCATATAGCCTCTGGGGGCTATATGTGAGGTATTTTTAGCCAGTATATAGGTTTACATTTGCCTCCCAGGGCGCCCCCCCCCCAGCGCCCTGCACCCTCAGTGACTGCGTGTGAAGTGTGCTGAGAGGAAAATGGCGCACAGCTGCAGTGCTGTGCGCTACCTTTAGAAGACTGCAAGGGTCTTCAGCCGCCGATTCTGGACCTCTTCTTACTTCAGCATCTGCAAGGGGGCCGGCGGCGCGGCTCCGGTGACCATCCAGGCTGTACCTGTGATCGTCCCTCTGGAGCTGATGTCCAGTAGCCAAGAAGCCAATCCATCCTGCACGCAGGTGAGTTCACTTCTTCTCCCCTCTGTCCCTCGTTGCAGTGATCCTGTTGCCAGCAGGACTCACTGTAAAATAACAAACCTAAGCTAAACTTTCTCTAAGCAGCTCTTTAGGAGAGCCACCTAGAATTGCACCCTTCTCGGCCGGGCACAAAAATCTAACTGGAGTCTGGAGGAGGGTCATAGGGGGAGGAGCCAGTGCACACCACCTGATCGGAAAGCTTTACTTTTGTGCCCTGTCTCCTGCGGAGCCGCTATTCCCCATGGTCCTTTCAGGAACCCCAGCATCCACTAGGACGATAGAGAAATAATAAAAGTTTAAATGAAATTGAAGAAAACTCTCTGGAGTTCCAGAGTGTGCATCCTATCCTAAGGGCACTTGTTTCTAAACTGCCTGTGGGAGGGGGCATAGCAGGGAGGAGCCAGCACACCCAGTGAAGAAATTTAAAGTGCACCAGCTCCTTTGGACCCCGTCTATACCCCATCGTACTAAGGGGGACATTCCGAGTTGATCGCTCGTTGCAGATTTTCACTATACTGCGATTAGTCGCTTACTGCGCATGTGCAAGGTTCGCAGAGCGCATGCGCTTAGTTATTTTACACAAAAGTTAGGTATTTTACTCACGGCATAACGAGGATTTTTCATCGTTCTGGTGATCGGAGTGTGATTGACAGGAAGTGGGCGTTTCTGGGCGGAAACTGGCCGTTTTCTGGGAGTGTGCGAAAAAACGCTGGCGTTTCTGGGAAAAACGCGGGAGTGTCTGAAGAAACGGGCGCGTGTCTGGGCGAACGCTGGGTGTGTGATTGTGACGTCAAACCAGGAACGAAACTGACTGAACTGATCGCAATGTAGAAGTAAGTCTCGAGCTACTCAGAAACTGCTAAGAAATTCCTATTCGCAATTCTGCTAATCTTTCGTTCGCACTTCTGCTAAGCTAAGATACACTCCCAGAGGGCGACGGCCTAGCGTGTGCAATGCTGCTAAAACCAGCTAGCGAGCGAACAACTCGGAATGAGGGCCTAAGTCTCCCCAATATCCCTTATGGATGCTACAGAAATAAAAATAAGATAGTATTACGCCTTCTTTCCATAAAGTTGTGGTATAAAAGCTACAATTTTGAGTAGAGTTCACGATCAGTATCAAAGTACAAAGAAATAAGGAACAAATAAGGTTAGTGATAAAAAAAAAATAATATATAAAAAAAAAAAAAGGGGCAGACTAGATGGGCCAAGTGGTTCTTATCTGCCGACAAATTCTATGTTTCTATGTTTCTATGTAAAAATACACATATTTGAATAAATATAAAATTCATACCTGTATGTTTACTTGATAGTCTGTGGGACCATGTATTGACCCATACAGTGCAAATCCCACAACAAATATTCTTCTATTAACTGAAAATCTGAAATATTTTCAAAGAAAAACAAATTAGCAAAACAGTAACACTGAGGCAGATAACAGGTAGCCACTCCATGAGTAATCAAAGAGCAATTTTTTTGTTGGCTTACTGTACCCCAAACTCCGGTTCAAACCTTTGTTTTTTATACTACTGCACAAATGCTTACTTTATATGTTTCCTTGCTCTATACACCTTAAAGATAGAGGCCCACATTCCGAGTTGATCGCACCAAGCAACTTTTTGCTGCTGGTGCTATCAACTAATCTCCACCTATGGGGGGGTGTATTTTAGCATAGCAGGGCTGCGATCGTTTGTGCAGCCCTGCAATGCTAAAAAAAGTTTCCTGCAAAACAAGACCAGCCCTGGACATACTTACCCTGTGCGACTGATCCAGCGATGATGGGCACGGCTTTGACGTCAGACATCCGCCCTCCGTTCGCCTGGACACGCCTACGTTTTCCTTACCACTCCCCGAAAACTGCTCCAAACGGTGAGTTGCCGCCCTGGAAGGCCTTCCTCCAGTCAATCTTCTTGTGGTTGCCGCTGCAACCGCTTTATTCGTAGTCAGCGTCGTTGCCTGGCAACGGCCCCAGCACGTGCGCAGTAGTGACCCGGTCACAGCTGTGCGAACGAAAGCACGCTGCGATCGGGTCGGAATTACCCCCAGAGTGTCTCTTTAGATCAGGCCTTGCCAACCTATGGGTCTCCAGCTGTTGTGAAACTACACATTCCAGCATGCCCTGCCAGAGTTTCAACTTTCTCTAATAGCAAAACTGTGGCAAGGCATGATGGGACATGTAGTTTTCCAACAGCTGGAGAGCCACAGGCTGGCCAGGCCTACTTTAGATCCTCCTCATCCCTTGCCGGGAGACTATAGGAATTCTCAGAAATTAGTTCTCATCAGGTCCCTATTTGTATATGGGTATTTTCATTGCTGTCCAACAAGCTAAATTTTACTGTTCAGTAGCCAAAGAGGTCATACTTTAGTTTCATATGAATGCTTACATACAGGTAGGCACCAAATAAATAAAGGTACAGTAGTATACATTATACCTTATTCGGTCACTGGTTCCACTGTAACCCCAACGGCTTTCCACCTGCTGGAAACGGTTAATATTACACTCTTTTCCCCGCAGGCAACATCTTGGCCTATCTATGAACTCCACCCGAGGTTTGGGGTTCACTGTAAAGTGCAGGAACAGGCTCACTACCTCCCGGTCCGTAAGAATGCCTGACTGAGCTGGACCTGGGGAGGAACATAAAAAAACAAACAAAGAGATTTATAGTAGACTATACTTCAAATAAAAATCTTATCTCCTCAAATTGGAAATGAAATGATTTACATAATACAGCCTATAGGGCATTACACTAAATGTTCCAAAATATGTAAATTTTGTAGTTAAAAACACAGATTCCTTTAAGGATACCTGCAGCAAACTCTTCAATAGTCATAAGTGGGAAACGGATAAGAGACAATGCCTTGCCAAGCGCTTTCCGTTTGTTTTCGGAGGTAATTGGTTGTTGCTGTCTCTGGCACTCTGCCTCAGACCAGCGTACCACTGCATTAAACAGTCTAATCTCGCGGATCCCCAATGTGTCTCGTTCCAACACTGCAACCAAGGTATCTGTAAGAAAAGCAGAAGGCCATGCTACAGACAATTAGACAGAAATGAATCAAAACAATGCAGTTTATGCCTTACATGTATATTGAAATATACCTGTAACTGAACACTTTAAAATGTTGATGTTTTTGTTAATAAATAAATGGGGTCCGCACCACCCTAAGGACAACTGGCCCTGGTTCATGTCCTCTTTGGTCCATGTAGCATCCCCGAATCTTGACAAAACAAAATAAAAACGATGCTTGTGCTCCTGCAAAAGCTGCATCACAAATAAGGTCACTTATGGACACTCTCCAAAGGAATGAGGACGCACTGATTTCCCATGCTCTGACTAATCATTCCTATAGAGAGCATCCCAGAGTGACTGCTCATTTGCAATGGGGCACTAGCAGGAGCAGTAATATTTTTTTCTTATGTTTTCCCAAGACTCGGAGATGCTACATTTTGTGAATAATAAATGGGTCAACCAAGGCTGTGCTGGGGTGTTTTTATTAAAGTAATATAATACATATTCAACGTGTGTAAATTTTAATATTTTTCTAGGTGGCTTACATGAATGCAACATGCACGGGTAGCCTTATTGGGACCTGCAGTCCACCAGTAAATAACCGTATTATTTAACCATGTACTTACACTATCACAGTCACACCCAAAGCCCAGGAGGTGCAGAGAAAAGGTTTTTTCCCTTTTCTTTTTTTGGATGGGGGACGGGACGGTGTCACCACTTCCCTAGAGTTTCCAGTCCTAGGCTAATCAGTTTGGGACTGGTTGCGGTTGTGGCAGGAAAACCCAAGCTGTCTGTTCCCTGCTATAGAGTCAGCAGTCCCAGCTGGTTCGGCATAGTGCAGGTTATTGGAAAATGTGGGGGGGGGCGGCTTGCAGTATTTTCCAATACCAGCCTACTGATTAATGATTTGGAGGAGGTGACTCCATGACGATTTATGTTACACATTTTAAAGCAAAATAAAATGAAGCCTGCATAGTGATCTAAGCAGTGCTTCTCACCAACTCGCCTGCCAGAGGCAGGTCTATTATTTGGACGGGTTTACAGTTGGCCTTGAGGCAGGTTCCAAACCCATAGTAAATATGGGTTTCTAGTATTCGTCAAACAAAAAAAAACATTGTTAGTCCAATGTTTTGCTGCCTAAAACCTGAATTTCCATCGGATTTGCCTGTAGTAAAACTCTGAATTCTAAATCAGATGGAAAAAATCTCAAAAACCCACAAATACAGTAAATTTACCTCTGGATCAAAAAATAAGATTTTACTTACCGATAAATCTATTTCTCATAGTCCGTAGTGGATGCTGGGGACTCCGTCAGGACCATGGGGAATAGCGGCTCCGCAGGAGACAGGGCACAAAAGCAAGCTTTTAGGATCACATGGTGTGTACTGGCTCCTCCCCCCATGACCCTCCTCCAAGCCTCAGTTAGGTACTGTGCCCGGACGAGCGTACACAATAAGGAAGGATCTTGAATCCCGGGTAAGACTCATACCAGCCACACCAATCACACCGTACAACTTGTGATTTGAACCCAGTTAACAGTATGATAACAATGAAGTAGCCTCTAAAAAAGATGGCTCACAACAATAATAACCCGATTTTTTTTGTAACAATAACTATGTACAAGTAATGCAGACAATCCGCACTTGGGATGGGCGCCCAGCATCCACTACGGACTATGAGAAATAGATTTATCGGTAAGTAAAATCTTATTTTCTCTAACGTCCTAGTGGATGCTGGGGACTCCGTCAGGACCATGGGGATTATACCAAAGCTCCCAAACGGGCGGGAGAGTGCGGATGACTCTGCAGCACCGAATGAGAGAACTCCAGGTCCTCCTCAGCCAGGGTATCAAATTTGTAGAATTTCGCAAACGTGTTTGCCCCTGACCAAGTAGCTGCTCGGCAAAGTTGTAAAGCCGAGACCCCTCGGGCAGCCGCCCAAGATGAGCCCACCTTCCTTGTGGAATGGGCATTTACATATTTTGGCTGTGGCAGGCCTGCCACAGAATGTGCAAGCTGAATTGTACTACAAATCCAACGAGCAATAGTCTGCTTAGAAGCAGGAGCACCCAGCTTTTTGGGTGCCTACAATATAAACAGCAAGTCAGACTTTCTGACTCCAGCCGTCCTGGAATTATATATATATATATTTTCAGGGCCCTGACAACGTCTAGCAACTTGGAGTCCTCCAAGTCCCTAGTAGCCGCAGGCACCACAATAGGTTGTTTCAGGTGAAACGCTGACACCACCTTAGGAAGAAACTGGGGACAAGTCCGCAGTTCTGCCCTGTCCGAATGGAAAATCAAATATGGGCTTTTGTAAGACAAAGCCGCCAATTTTGACAATCGCCTGGCCAAGGCCAGGGCCAACAGCATGGTCACTTTCCATGTGAGATATTTCAAATCCACAGATTTGAGTGGTTCAAACCAATATGATTTGAGGAATCCCAACACTACGTTGAGATCCCACGGTGCCACTGGAGGCACACAAGGGCTGTATATGCAATACTCCCTTGACAAACGTCTGGACTTCAGGAACTGAAGCCAATTCTTTTTGGAAGAAAATCTATAGGGCCGAAACTTGAACCTTAATGGACCCCAATTTGAGGCTCATAGACACTCCTGTTTGCAGGAAGTGCAGAAATCGACCTAGTTGAAATTTTTTCGTGGGGCCTTCCTGGCCTCACCCACGCAACATATTTTTACCACATGTGGTGATAACGTTGTGCGGTCACCTCCTTCCTGGCTTTGACCAGGGTAGGTATGACCTCTTCCGGAATGCCTTTTCCCTTAGGATCCGGCGTTCAAACCGCCATGCCGTCAAACGCAGTCGCGGTAAGTCTTGGAACAGACAAGGTCCCTGCTGGAGCAGGTCTTTTCTTAAAGGCCGATGCCACGGTTCCTCTTGGAACAGACATGGTACTTGCTGAAAGCAAATCCCTTCTTAGCTCCCGAGGCCATTAGTCCTCTGTGAGCATCTCTTGAAGTTCCGGTTACCAAGTCCCTCTTGGCCAATCCGGAGCCACGAGTATAGTTCTTACTCCTCTATGTCTTTTAATTCTCAATACCTTGGTTATGAGAAGCAGAGGAGGGAACACATACACCGACTGTTACACCCACGGTGTTACCAGGACGTCCACAGCTATCGCCTGAAGGTCTCGTGACCTGGCGCAATACCTGTCCCATTTTTTGTTCGGGCGGGACGCCATCATGTCCACCTTTGGTCTTTCCCAACGGTTCCCAATCATGCGGAAAACTTCCCAATGAAGTTCCCACTCTCCCGGGTGGAGGTCGTGCCTGCTGAGGAAGTCTGCTTCCCAGTCGTCCACTCCCGGAATGAACACTGCTGACAGTGCTATCACATGATTTTCCGCCTAGCGAAAAATCCTTGCAGTTTTGCCACTGCCCTCCTGCTTCTTGTGCCGCCCTTTCTGTTTACGTGGGCGACTGCCGTGATGTTATCCCACTGGATCAATACCGGCTGACCTTGAAGCAGAGGTCTTGCTAAGCTTAGAGCATTATAAATTTGCTCTTAGCTCCAGTATATTTATGTGGAGAGAATTCTCCAGACTTGATCACACTCCTTGTGTGACTGCTCCCCAGCCTCTCAGGCTGGCCTCCGTGGTCACGAGCATCCAATCCTGAATGCCGAATCTGCGGCCCTCTAGAAGATGAGCACTCTGTAATCACCACAGGAGAGACACCCTTGTCCTTGGATATAGGGTTATCCGCTGATGCATCTGAAGATGCGATCCGGACCATTTGTCCAGCAGATCCCACTGAAGAGTTCTTGCGTGAAATCTGCCGAATGGAAGCGCTTCGTAATAAGCCACCATTTTTTTACCAGGACTCTTGTGCAATGATGCACTGACACTTTTCCTGGTTTTAGGAGGATCCCGATTAGCTCGGATAACTCCCTGGCTTTCTCCTCTGGGAGAAACACCTTTTCCTGGACTGTGTCCAAAATCATCCCTAGGACCAGCAGACGTGTCGTCGGAACAACTGCGGTTTTGGAATATTTAGAATCCACCCGTGCTGTCGTAGAACTACTTGAGATAGTGCTACTCCGACCTCCAACTGTTCTCTGGACCTTGTTCTTATCAGGAGGTCGTCCATTTTCTTTGAAGACGAATCCTCCTTTCGATCATTACCTTGGTAAGGACCCCGGGGTGCCTTGGACAATCCAACGGCATCGTCTTGAAACTGATAGTGACAGTTCTGTACCACGAACTTGAGGTACCCTTGGTGAGAAAAGGCAAATTTTGGGACATGGAGGTAAGCATCCCTGATGTCCCGGGACACCATATAGTCCCCTTGTTCTTTGCTATCACTGCTCTGAGTGACTCTATCTGGATTTGAACCCTTGTAAGTGTTCAAATTTTTCAGATTTAGAATAGGTCTCACCTAGCCTTCAGTACCACCATATAGTGTGGAGTAATACCCCTTTCCTTGTTGTCGGAGGGGTAATTTTATTATCACCTGCTGGGAATACAGCTTGTGAATTGTTTTCAATACTGCCTCCCTGTCGGAGGGAGACATTGGTACAGCAGACTACAGGAACCTGCGAGGGGGGAAACCTCTCGACATTCCAATCTGTACCCCTTGGATACTACTTGTAGGATCCAGGGGTCCTGTACGGTCCCAGCGTCATGCTGAGAACTTGGTAGAAGCGGTGGAGGGCTTCTGTTCCTGGGAATGGGCTGCCTGCTGCAGTCTTCTTCCCTTTCCTCTATCCCTGGGCAGATATGACTCTTATAGGGACGAAAGGACTGAGGCTGAAAAGACGGTGTCTTTTTCTGCAGAGATGTGACTTAGGGTAAAAAACGGTGGATTTTCCAGCAGTTGCCCTGGCCACCAGGTCCCATGGACCGACCCCAAATAACTCCTCCCCTTTATACGGCAATACATCTTTGTGCCGTTTGGAATCTGCATCACCTGACCACTGTCGTGTCCATAAACATCTTCTTGCAGATATGGACATCGCATTTACTCTTGATGCCAGAGTGCAAATATCCCTCTGCGCATCTCGCATATATAGAAATGCATCCTTTAAATGCTCTATAGTCAATAAAATACTGTCCCTGTCAAAGGTATCAATATTTTTAGTCAGGGAATCCGACCAAGCCACCTCAGCTCTGCACATCCAGGCTGAGGCGATCGCTGGTCGCAGTATAACACCAGCATGTGTGTGTATACTTTTTAGGATATTTTTCAGCCTCCTATCAGCTGGCTCCTTAAGTACGGCCCTATCCGTAGATGGTACCGCCACTTGTTCTGATAAGCGTGTGAGCGCCTTATCCACCCTGAGGGGTGTTTCCCACCGCGCCTTAACTTCTGGCGGGAAAGGGTATACCGCCAATAATTTTCTATCGGGGAAAACCCACGCATCATCACACACTTCATTTAATTTATCTGATTCAGGAAAAACTACAGGTAGTTTTTTCACCTCACACATAATACCCTTTTTTGTGGTACTTGGAGTATCAGAAATATGTAACACCTCCTTCATTGCCCTTAACGTGTGGCCCTAAAAGAAAATACGTTTGTTTCTTCACCGTCGACACTGAAATCAGTGTCCGTGTCTGGGTCTGTGTCGACCGACTGAGGTAAATGGGCATTTTACAGCCCCTGACGGTGTTTGAGACGCCTGGACAGATACTAATTTGTTCGCCGGCCCTCTCATGTCGTCAACCGGCTTGCAGCGTGTTGACATTGTCACGTAATTTCCATAAATAAGCCATCCATTCCGGTGTCGACTCCCTAGAGAGTGACATCACCATTACAGGCAATTTGCTCCGCCTCCTCACCAATATTTTCCTCATACATGTCGACACACACGTACCGACATACAGCACACACATAGGGAATGCTCTGATAGAGGACAGGACCCACTAGCCCTTTGGGGAGACAGAGGGAGAGTTTGCCAGCACACACCAAAAGCGCTATAAATGTATATAAACAACCCTAGAAGGTGTTGTTTACTATATATGCGCTCTTAATATATAAATATCGCCAATTTATGCCCCCCTTCTCTTTGTTACCCTGTTTCTGTAGTGCAGTGCAGGGGAGAGTCCTGGGAGCCTTCCTCACCAGCGGAGCTGAGCAGGAAAATGGCGCTGAGTGCTGAGGAGAATAAGCTCCGCCCCTTTTCCGGCGGGCTTCTTCTCCCGGTTTTTAATAAACTGGCCTGGGTTAAAATACATACATATAGCCTTAATGGCTATATGTGATGTATTTATTTTGCCACTAAAGGTAATTATATTGCTGCCCAGGGCGCCCCCAGCAGCGCCCTGCACCCTCCGTGACTGAGTCAGTGAGCCGTGTGACAACAATGGCGCACAGCTGCAGTGCTGTGCGCTACCTTCATGAAGACTGTGGAGTCTTCTGCCGCCTGTTTTCCGGACCTCCGTTCTGCCGTCTCTTCAGCGTCTGTAAGGGGGATCGGCGGCGCGGCTCCGGGACGAACCCCAGGCTGACCTGTGTTCCGACTCCCTCTGGAGCTAAGTGTCCAGTAGCCTAAGACTCCAATCCATCCTGCACGCAGGTGAGTTGGAAATCTCTCCCCTAAGTCCCTCGATGCAGTGATCCTGTTGCCAGCAGGAATCACTGAGATTGAAACCTAAAAAAAAACTTTTCTAAACAGCTCTTTAGGAGAGCCACCTAGATTGCACCCTCTCGGACGGGCACAAAAACCTAACTGAGGCTTGGAGGAGGGTCATGGGGGGAGGAGCCAGTACACACCATGTGATCCTAAAAGCTTGCTTTTGTGCCCTGTCTCCTGCGGAGCCGCTATTCCCCATGGTCCTGACGGAGTCCCCAGCATCCACTAGGACGTTAGAGAAAATAAGAATTTACTTACCGATAATTCTATTTCTCGGAGTCCGTAGTGGATGCTGGGGTTCCTGAAAGGACCATGGGGAATAGCGGCTCCGCAGGAGACAGGGCACAAAAAGTAAAGCTTTAGTATCAGGTGGTGTGCACTGGCTCCTCCCCCTATGACCCTCCTCCAAGCCAGTTAGATACTGTGCCCGGACGAGCGTACATAATAAGGAAGGATTTTGAATCCCGGGTAAGACTCATACCAGCCACACCAATCACACTGTACAACCTGTGATCTGAACCCAGTTAACAGTATGATAACAGCGGAGCCTCTGAAAAGATGGCTCACAACAATAATAACCCGATTTTTGTAACTATGTACAAGTATTGCAGATAATCCGCACTTGGGATGGGCGCCCAGCATCCACTACGGACTCCGAGAAATAGAATTATCGGTAAGTAAATTCTTATTTTCTCTATCGTCCTAGTGGATGCTGGGGTTCCTGAAAGGACCATGGGGATAATACCAAAGCTCCCAAACGGGCGGGAGAGTGCGGATGACTCTGCAGCACCGAATGAGAGAACTCCAGGTCCTCCTTAGCCAGGGTATCAAATTTGTAGGATTTTACAAACGTGTTTGCCCCTGACTAAATAACCGCTCGGCAAAGTTGTAAAAGCCGAGACCCCTCGGGCAGCCGCCCAAGATGAGCCCACCTTCCTTGCGGAATGGGCATTTACATATTTTGGCTGTGGCAGGCCTGCCACAGAATGTGCAAGTTGAATTGTATTACACATCCAACTAGCAATAGTCTGCTTAGAAGCAAAAACACCCAGTTTCTTGGGTGCATACAGGATAACAGCAAGTCAGTTTTCCTGACTCCAGCCGTCCTGGAACATATTTTCAGGGCCCTGACAACATCTAGCAACTTGGAGTCCTCCAAGTCCCTAGTAGGTGCAAGGCACCACAATAAGCTGGTTCAGGTGAAACACTGACACCACCTTAGGGAGAGAACTGGGGACGAGTCCGCAGCTCTGCCCTGTCCGAATGGACAAACAGATATGGGCTTTTTTGAGAAAAAACCACCAATTTGACACTCGCCTGGTCCAGGCCAGGGCCAAGATCATGGTCACTTTTCATGTGAGATGCTTCAAATCCACAGATTTGACTGGTTTTAAACCAATGTGATTTGAGGAATCCCAGAACTACGTTGAGATCCCACAGTGCCACTGGAGGCACAAAAGGGGGTTGTATATGCAATACTCCCTTGACAAAATTCTGGACTTCAGGAACTGAAGCCAATTCTTTCTGGAAGAAAATCGACAGGGCCGAAATTTGAACCTTAATGGACCCCAATTTGAGGCCCATAGACACTCCTGTTTTCAGGAAATGCAGGAAACGACCGAGTTGAAATTTCTTTGTGGGGCCTTCCTGGCCTCACACCACGCAACATATTTTCGCCACATGTGGTGATAATGTTGTGCGGTCACCTCCTTTCTGGCTTTGACCAGGGTAGGAATGACCTCTTCCGGAATGCCTTTTTCCCTTAGGATCCGGCGTTCCACCGCCATGCCGACAAACGCAGCTGCGGTAAGTCTTGGAACAGACATGGTACTTGCTGAAGCAAGTCCCTTCTTAGCGGCAGAGGCCATAAAACCTCTGTAAGCATCTCTTGAAGTTCCGGGTACCAAGTCCTTCTTGGCCAATCCGGAGCCATGAGTATAGTTCTTACTCCTCTACGTCTTATAATTCTCAGCACCTTAGGTATGAGAAGCAGAGGAGGGAACACATACACCGACTGGTACACCCACGGTGTTACCAGAACGTCCACAGCTATTGCCTGAGGGTCTCTTGACCTGGCGCAATACCTGTCCCGTTTTTTGTTCAGACGGGACGCCATCATGTCCACCTTTGGTATTTCCCAACGGTTTACAATCATGTGGAAAAAACTTCCCGATGAAGTTTCCACTCTCCCGGGTGGAGGTCGTGCCTGCTGAGGAAGTCTGCTTCCCAGTTTCCATTCCCGGGATGAAACACTGCTGACAGTGCTATCACATGATTTTCCGCCCAGCGAAAAGTCCTTGCAGTTTTTGCCACTGCCCTCCTGCTTCTTGTGTCGCCCTGTCAGTTTACGTGGGCGACTGCCGTGATGTTTTTCCCACTGGATCAATACCGGCTGACCTTGAAGCAGAGGTCTTGCTAAGCTTAGAGTATTATAATTTTACCCTTAGCTCCAGTATATTTATGTGGAGAAAAGTCTCCAGACTTGATCACACTCCCTGGAAATTTTTTCCTTGTGTGACTGCTCCCCAGCCTCTCGGGCTGGGCTCCGTGGTCACCAGCATCCAATCCTGAATGCCAAATCTGCGGCCCTCTAGAAGATGGGCACTCTATAACCACCACAGGAGAGACACCCTTGTCCTTGGATATAGGGTTATCCGCTGATGCATCTGAAGATGCGATCCGGACCATTTTTCCAGCAGATCCCACTGAAAAGTTCTTGCGTGAAATCTGCCGAATGGAATTGCTTCGTAGGAAGCCACCATTTTTACCAGGACCCTTGTGCAATGATGCACTGTTTTTAGGAGGTTCCTGACTAGCTCGGATAACTCCCTGGCTTTCTCTTCCGGGAGAAACACCTTTTTCTGGACTGTGTCCAGAATCATCCCTAGGCACAGTAGACGTGTTGTCGGGATCAGCTGCGATTTTGGAATATTTAGAATCCACCCGTGCTGTTGTAGCAGTATCCGAGATAGTGCTACTCCGACCTCCAACTGTTCCCTGGACTATGCCCTTATCAGGAGATCGTCCAAGTAAGGGATAATTAAGACGCCTTTTCTTCGAAGAAGAATCATCATTTCGGCCATTACCTTGGTAAAGACCCGGGGTGCCGTGGACAATCCAAACGGCAGCGTCTAAAACTGATAGTGACAGTTCTGCACCACGAACCTGAGGTACCCTTAGTGAGAAGGGCAAATTTGGGACATAGAGGTAAGCATCCCTGATGTCCCCGGACACTATATAGTCCCCTTCTTCCTGGTTCGTTATCACTGCTCTGAGTGACTCCATCTTGATTTGAACCTTTGTAAGTGTTCAAAAATTTTTTAGAATAAGTCTCACCTAGCCTTCTGGCTTCAGTACCACAATATAGTGTGGAATAATACCCCTTTTCCTTGTAGTAGGAGGGGTAATTTAATTATCACCTGCTGGGAATACAGCTTGTGAATTTTTTCCCATACTGCCTCCTTGTCGGAGGGAGACCTTGGTAAAGCAGACTTCAGGAGCCTGTGAAGAGGAAACGTCTCTACATTCCAATCTGTACCCCTGGGATACTACTTGTAGGATCCAGGGGTCCTGTACGGTCTCAGCGCCATGCTGAGAACTTGTCAGAAGCGGTGGAGCGCTTCTGTTCCTGGGAATGGGCTGCCTGCTGCAGTCTTCTTCCCTTTCCTCTATCCCTGGGCAGATATGATCTTATAGGGACGAAAAGACTGAGGTTGAAAAGACGGTGTCTTTTTCTGCAGAGATGTGACTGAGGGTAAAAACGGTGGATTTTCCAGCAGTTGCCGTGGCCACCAGGTCCGATGGACCGACCCCAAAAAACTCCTCTTCCTTTATACGGCAATACACCTTTTTGCCGTTTGGAATCTGCATCACCTGACCACTGTCGTGTCCATAACATCTTCTGGCAGATATGGACATCGCATTTACTCTTGATGCCAGAGTGCAAATATCCCTCTGTGCATCTCGCATATATAGAAATGCATCCTTTAAATGCTCTATAGTCAATAAAATACTGTCCCTGTCAAGGGTATCAATATTTTTAGTCAGGGAATCCGACCAAGCCACCCCAGCTCTGCACATCCAGGCTGAGGCGATCGCTGGTCGCAGTATAACACCAGTATGTGTGTATATACTTTTTATGATATTTTCCAGCCTCCTGTCAGCTGGTCCTTGAGGACGGCCCTATCTATAGACGGTACCGCCACTTGTTTTGATAAGCATGTGAGCGCCTTATCCACCCTAAGGGGTGTTTCCCAACGCGCCCTAACTTCTGGCGGGAAAGGGTATACCGCCCATAATTTTCTATCGGGGGGAACCCACGCATCATCACACACTTTATTTAATTTATCTGATTCAGGAAAAACTACTGTAGTTTTTTCACATCCCACATAATACCCTCTTTTGTGGTACTTGTAGTATCAGAAATATGTAACACCTCCTTCATTGCCTTTAACGTGTGGCCCTAATAAGGAATACGTTTGTTTATTCACCGTCGACACTGGATTCAGTGTCCCTGTCTGTGTCTGTGTCGACCGACTAAAGTAAACGGGCGTTTTAAAAACCCCTGACGGTGTTTTTGAGACGTCTGGACCGGTACTAATTGTTTGTCGGCCGTCTCATGTCGTCAACCGACCTTGCAGCGTGTTGACATTATCACGTAATTCCCTAAATAAGCCATCCATTCCGGTGTCGACTCCCTAGAGAGTGACATCACCATTACAGGCAATTGCTCCGCCTCCTCACCAACATCGTCCTCATACATGTCGACACACACGTACCGACACACAGCACACACACAGGGAATGCTCTGATAGAGGACAGGACCCACTAGCCCTTTGGAGAGACAGAGGGAGAGTTTGCCAGCACACACCAAAAACGCTATAATTATATAGGGACAACCTTATATAAGTGTTTTCCCTTATAGCATCTGTTTTATATATTTCTAACGCCAAATTAGTGCCCCCCCTCTCTGTTTTAACCCTGTTTCTGTAGTGCAGTGCAGGGGAGAGCCTGGGAGCCTTCCCCTCCAGCCTTTCTGTGAGGGAAAATGGCGCTGTGTGCTGAGGAGATAGGCCCCGCCCCTTTTTCGGCGGCCTCGTCTCCCGCTTTTAACGGATTCTGGCAGGGGTTAAATATCTCCATATAGCCTCCGGAGGCTATATGTGAGGTATTTTTAGCCAAAATAGGTTTTCATTTGCCTCCCAGGGCGCCCCCCTCCCAGCGCCCTGCACCCTCAGTGACTGCCGTGTGAAGTGTGCCGAGAGGAAAATGGCGCACAGCTGCAGTGCTGTGCGCTACCTTTAGAAGACTGAGGAGTCTTCTGCCGCCGATTCTGGACCTCTTCTTACTTCAGCATCTGCAAGGGGGCCGGCGGCAAGGCTCCGGTGACCATCCAGGCTGTACCTGTGATCGTCCCTCTGGAGCTGATGTCCAGTAGCCAAGAAGCCAATCCATCCTGCACGCAGGTGAGTTCACTTCTTCTCCCCTAAGTCCCTCGTTGCAGTGATCCTGTTGCCAGCAGGACTCACTGTAAAATAAAAAACCTAAGCTAAACTTTTCTAAGCAGCTCTTTAGGAGAGCCACCTAGATTGCACCCTTCTCGGCCGGGCACAAAAATCTAACTGGCTTGGAGGAGGGTCATAGGGGGAGGAGCCAGTGCACACCACCTGATACTAAAGCTTTACTTTTTGTGCCCTGTCTCCTGCGGAGCCGCTATTCCCCATGGTCCTTTCAGGAACCCCAGCATCCACTAGGACGATAGAGAAATATTCAATCCACTCTTTTTAGGTGCTTGTGTCTATTACAAACACTAAGTCAACCTGGATGAGAGTCAACCTGGGCCTGCACTACATTCTACAGCACCTAGACATTCTCAGTACCTACGTGAGGGTCCTGTTTGTCAGTTTCAGCTCGGCCTTCAATACAATTGTCCGCAGCATCCTCCACCCCAAATTACTTTCTCCCAGGGGTCACAGAAGCTACCTGTTCTTGGATAGTAGACTTCCTGACAGATAGGACACAGGTGGTGAAAGCGGGGGAATTCATCTCTCAAGCGCGGTCCATAAGTACAGGGGCCCCTCAGGGTTGTGTCCTCTCACCCCTGCTCTTCTCCCTGTACACAAATGACTGCACCTCAGAGGATCAATCAGTAAAGATCATCAAATTCGCCGACGACACCAGCGTCATCGGCCTCATCAAGGACAGGGACGAAATGGCCTATAGACGGCAGTAGACCGGTTGGCCCAGTGGTGCAGCCACAACAACCTTGAGCTCAACCCCCTCAAAATGGTTGAGATGATAGTGGACTTCAGGAAGAAGTCAGCTAGTGCCCCTACACTTACGATTGCTGACAGTGTTGTATCGCTAATGGACTCCTTCAAGTTCCTAGAGACCACAATCTCCCCGGACCTTAAATGGGGGTCCAACGCTGATGCCACTGTCAGGAAAGTGCAGCAGAGATTGTTCTTCCTCAGGCAACTAAGGAAGTTCAACATCCCACAGAAGCTTCTGCTCCTCTTCTACTCTGCAATTGTGGAGTCGGTACTGTGCTCTTCGATACTGGTATAGTACGGCTCCGCCAGCACGAGGGACAGATGCAGGCTCCAAAAGGTGGTCAGAACTGCTGAGAAGATCGGGGCGACCTTCCCTCAGTCCAGGACCTGTCCAGAGCTAAAAAGCGGGCAACGAAAATAGTAAAGGACCAGCTACACCCTGGCCACAGCATGTTTAACTTGGTATCTTCAGGCAGGCGTTACAAGGCTGTCCCCACCAGAAGCATCAAAAGTTTCTTTCCCCAAGCGGTCCACCCGCTGAACTCCTGAACATTGACCGACTAGACGTACATGTAACTCGCTTGTGCCCCTATGTATACCTATCTGTATGACTTCACTTGCCTCCCCAATACCCCCCCGCGTATCTGTTACCAACTTGGCTGTTGTATAGCAAACTGAAGACAAATTCCTAGTACAGGTTGAGTATCCCATATCCAAATATTCCGAAATACAGACTTTTTTGGGCGACAGTGAGATAGTGAAACCTTTGTTTTCTGATTGCACAATGTACACAAACTTTGTTTAATATACAAGTTATTGAAAATATTGTATTAAATGACCTTCAGCCTGTGTGCAGAAAGGTGTATATGAAACATAAATGCATTCTGTGCTTAGACTTAGGTCCCATCACCATGATATCTCATTATGGTATGCAATTATTCCAAAATACGGAAAAATACGATATCCAAAATACTTCTGGTCCCAAGCATTTTGGATAAGGGATACTCAACCTGTATACGCAAGTATACCTGGCCAATAAAGCAGATTCTGATTCTAAACTGCCTCAGCAGCCATCTGTGTACAAGCAAAATTGTATGCATCTTGACAACACTATTTATTCAATAATGCATTCACTAAATTATATTTTAATGGGGAGGAGGTATCACTCTAATAATCAGAACAGTACACTTGCTTTATAGTGCCATGTAACCAAGGAATATTCCCACCATAATAATGCAAATATACTCAGAAACAAAGCGCAAAGAAAAAGCAACTTGTACAGAGACAAACATATATACCCAGAATTAATACAGTGCATCCGGAAAGTATTCACAGCGCTTCACTTTTTCCACAGTTTATGTTACACACAATAACAACGTGAAAAAAAAAGGTTTGGTGTGGTTTTTTTTTGCAAATTTATTAAAAATACAAAACTAAGAAATCATATGTACATAAGTATTCACAGCCTTTGCCAAGAAGCTCACATTTGAGCTGAGGTGCATTCTGTTTCTACTGATCATCCTTGAGATGTTCCTACGCCTTAATTGGAGTCAACCTGCGGAAAATTCAGTTGATTGCCATTCCAAATCATGTCCACACACCTCTCTATATAACGTCACACACTGGACAGTACATGTCTGAGCACAAACCAAGCATGAAGCCAAAGGAATTGCTTGTAGACCTCAAAGACAGGATTGTCTTGAGGCACAAATCTGGGGAAGGGTAAAATATATAATATATATATCTCTATATCTCTATCTCTCTATATCTCTATCTCTCTATCTCTCTATCTCTCTATCTCTCTATCTCTCTATCTCTCTATCTCTCTATATCTCTATCTCTCTATATCTCTATATCTCTATATCTCTCTGCTGCTTTAAAAGTCCTAATGAACACAGTGGCCTCCATCATTCATAAATGGAAGAAGCTAGGAACCACCTGGACTATACTGGGGGAGAAGGGACCTAGTCAGGGAGGTGACCAAGAACCCGATGGTCACTCTGTTAGAGCTACAGCATTCCTCTGTGGAAAAAGAGGAACCTTCCAGGAGGACAACCATCTCTGCAGCAATCCACTAATCAGTCCTGTATGGTAGAGTGGCAAGACGGAAGCCACTCCTTAGTAAAAAGCACATGGCATCCCACCTGGAATTTACCAAAATGCACCTGAAGGACTCAGACCATGAGAAACAAAATTCTCTGGTCTGACAATACAAAGATTGAACTCTTTGGCGTGAATGCCAGGTGTCATGTTTGGAGGAAACCAGGCACCGCTCATCACCAGGCCAATACCATTCCTACAGTGAAGCATGGTGGTGGCAGCATCATGCTGTGGGGATGTTTTTCAGCGGCAGGAACTGGGAGACTAGTCAGGATAGATGAAAAGATGAATGCAGCAATGTACAGAGATATCTTGGATGAAAACCTGCTCCAGAGCGCTCTTGACCTCAGACTGGGGCGACTGTTCATCTTTCAGCAGGACAACGACTTGAATCCGATTGAACATCTTTGGAGAGATCTGAAAACGGTTGTGCACCAACGCTTCCCATCCAACCTGATGGAGCTAGAGGGGTGCTGAAAGAGGAATGGGCGAAACTGCCCAAAGATATGTGTGCCAAGCTTGTGGCATCATATTCAAAAAGACTTGAGGCTGCAATTGCTTCCAAAAGGTGCATCAACAAAGTATTGAACAAAGGCGGTGAATACTTATGTACATTTTATAGTTTTTGATTTTTTTAAAATTAGCAAAAATCCCAAACACACTTTTTATGGGGTATTGTGTGTAGAATTTTGAGGGGTAAAACATTTTTTTATTCTAGTTTGGAATTAGGCTGTAACATTACAAAATGTGGAAAAGTAAAGTGCTGTGAATACTTTCCGGATGCACTGCATGTCAAAGCTGGCCACCATTTCTATATAAGAGGTTTTCAATCAATATACAACATCGAACACCTAAAAATTATATCTGAGATGTTCTCACAAATCTTTTAAAGGTGATCGCTGTTACATTGTCACTGAAACAACTTATATAGAAATAGTGTCCCGCTTTGACATATTATTCTGGGAACTCCTCCCACTATAATGAAAATCGTTAATTTGCAGTATTACTGAATCACACTTATATATGTAATTGTACATATGGAAAATACGTGGCTAAGCTGGTAAACTACGAGCAGATTACCCAAATCTACGTCAGTGAATCCTTCTGCATTTAGGGCATCAGAAGTGTTTTTATCTATATTTTCCAAGCAGAGACTGGCAAGCTGAGGTTCATCAAAGAGGCGAGCCTGGAAAAAGTGTGAAAGACAAATAAGATTTAGTATTTTAAAAAACACATGTTCATTTTAAAGTAACCTTCTGACAGAAGTGGTTAGAGATTCTCCACTGAACGGAGGATTGTCAATGAGGAATCCCATTAAAATAAGCATGAACAGACGCAAAATTTCCATTGTTAATCAATACACTGCATTCCACATACCTGAGTAAGTAACATGAAAGCATTATCAGCCCTTAGGTTCTTCTTCAGAAACTCCACACAATGGGCCTCCAGTGCTGGCACTGCATACTTCTTCGCTGTGTACAGAGTAGTCATGACTGTCTCAGGTCCAATCTGCACCTCGTCAGAATACAGGAACCTCAAACAGTATTAATTCAAATTAGTTTGAATGTAATATAATTAAAACATACGTATACACACACATATATGCACAAATATTAGAATACACACACACACACACACACACATATATACATACATACATATACACATACATACACACACGCACGCACTTTTGTGCCTCAAGTTATGGATAAAATGGGATTTTAATTACCTACCGATGAATCCTTTTCTCGTAGTCCATAAGGGGTAGGGGGAGACTTAGTACGATGGGGTATAGACGGAGTCCAAAGGAGCCGGTGCACTTTAAATTTCTTCACTGGTTATGCTGGCTCCCCCCCTCTATGCCCCCTCCCACAGGCAGTTATAGGTAAAACAGTGCCGAATGAGAAAGGACATATTTGAGAGAAGGAACATAACAAGTGGTGAAATTTATACACCAGCACACCACTAACATACAACAACCAGCAATGGCTGGTAACAACAAACAGCAACAGCTAAACAGGTAACTATAAAAAAAAGAGAACCTGCAGAAAAGTCAACGCACTGAGGCGGGCGCCTAATATCCCTTATGGACTACAAGAAAAGGATTTCCCAGTAGGTAATTAAAAATAAGATTTTACACCTACCGGTAAATCTATTTCTGGTAGTCCGTAGAGGATGCTGGGACTCCGTAAGGACCATGGGGTATAGACGGGCTCCGCAGGAGACATGGGCACTTTAAGAAAGACTTTGACTCTGGGTGTGCACTGGCTCCTCCCTCTATGCCCCTCCTCCAGACCTCAGTTAGAGAAACTGTGCCCGGAGGAGATGGACAGTACGAGGAAAGGATTCTAGTTAATCCAAGGGCAAGATTCATACCAGCCACACCAATCACACCGTATAACTTGTGAGAAACTACCCAGTTAACAGTATGAACAAACAACATAGTCCCAGTCCAAACCGATTAAACTATAACATAACCCTTATTAAAGCAATAACTATATACAAGTCTTGCAGGAGAAGTCCGCACTTGGGACGGGCGCCCAGCATCCTCTACAGACTACGAGAAATAGATTTACCGGTAGGTGTAAAATCTTATTTTCTCTAACGTCCTAGAGGATGCTGGGACTCCGTAAGGACCATGGGGATTATACCAAAGCTCCCAAACGGGCGGGAGAGTGCGGATGACTCTGCAGCACAGATTGAGCAAACAGGAGGTCCTCCTCAGCCAGGGTATCAAACTTATAGAACTTTGCAAAGGTGTTTGAACCCGACAAAGTCGCTGCTCGGCACAACTGTAAAGCCGAGACCCCTCGGGCAGCCGCCCAAGAAGAGCCCACCTTCCTAGTGGAATGGGCCTTAACCTATTTTGGTAACGGCAATCCTGCCGTAGAATGCGCCTGCTGAATCGTGTTACAGATCCAGCGAGCAATAGTCTGCTTAGAAGCCGGAGCGCCAACCTTGTTGACTGCATACAGGACAAACAGTGCTTCTGTCTTCCTGACCCTAGCTGTTCTGGCCACATAAATCTTCAAAGCCCTGACCACATCCAAGGACTCGGAATCCTCCAAGTCACGCGTAGCCACAGGCACAACAATAGGTTGGTTCATATGAAAAGATGAGACCACCTTAGGAAGGAACTGAGGACGAGTCCTCAATTCCACCCTATCCACATGAAAAACCAGATAGGGTCTTTTATGTGACAAAGCCGCTAGTTCCGAAACTCACCTTGCTGAAGCTAAGGCTAACAACATAACCACCTTCCAAGTGAGGTATTTCAACTCCACCGTGTTAAGAGGTTCAAACCAATGTGACTTAAGGAAACTTAACACCACATTAAGGTCCCAAGGCGCTACCGGAGGCACAAACGGGGGCTGAATATGCAGTACTCCCTTTAAAAAAGTCTGTACTTCAGGAAGAGAAGCCAATTCTTTTTGAAAGAAAATGGATAAGGCCGAAATTTGAACCCTTATGGACCCTAATTTTAGGCCCAAATTCACTCCAGTCTGAAGGAAGTGAAGGAGACGGCCCAAATGGAACTCCTCCGTAGGAGAATTCCTGGCCTCACACCAAGAAACATAATTTTCTCCATATGCGGTGATAATGTTTCGATGTCACGTCCTTCCTAGCCTTGATCAGAGTAGGAATGACCTCATCCGGAATACCTTTTTCCACTAGGATTCGGCGTTCAACCGCCATGCCGTCAAACGCAGCCGCGGTAAGTCTTGGAACAGACAGGGCCCTTGTTGCAGCAGGTCCTGCCGTAGAGGAAGAGGCCACGGATCTTCTGTGAGCAACTCCTGCAGATCTGGATACCAAGTCCTTCGTGGCCAATCCGGAGCCACGAGGATTGCTCTCACTCCTCTTTGTCTTATTATTCTCAACACCTTGGGTATGAGAGGAAGAGGAGGAAACACATAGACCAACCTGAACACCCAAGGTGTCACCAGGGCGTCTACCGCTACCGCCTGAGGGTCTCTTGATCTGGCGCAATACCGCTTTAACTTTTTGTTGAGACGGAACGCCATCATGTCTATTTGGGGCAGTCCCCACTGACCCACGATCTGTGCGAAGACTTCCATATGAAGTCCCCACTCTCCCAGATGCAGGTCGTGTCTGCTGAGGAAGTCCGCTTCCCAGTTGTCCACTCCCGGAATGAACACTGCTGACAGTGCGCTTACATGACCTTCCGCCCAGCGAAGAATTCTGGTGGCTTCTGCCATTGCCACCCTGCTCCTTGTGACGCCTTGGCGGTTGACATGAGCTACTGCTGTGACATTGTCCGACTGAATCAGGACTGGCTTGTCGTGAAGCAATGCCTCCGCTTGACGTAGGGCGTTGTATATGGCCCTCAATTCCAGGACGCTGATGTGAAGACAAGTCTCTAGACTTGACCAGAGACCTTGAAAATTTCTTCCCAGTGTGACTGCTCCCCAACCTCCGAGGCTTGCGTCCGTGGTCACCAGGATCCAGTCCTGAATGCCGAACCTGCGGCCCTCTAGGAGGTGAGCACTGTGCAGCCACCACAGGAGAGATACCCTGGCTCTGGGAGACAGAACGATCATTTGATGCATTTGTAGATGAGACCCGGACCACTTGTCCAGTAGGTCCCATTGAAAAGTCCTCGCATGGAACCTGGCGAAGGGGATGGCCTCGTAAGACGCCACCATCTTCCCCAGGACACGTGTGCAGTGATGCACTGCAACAGTCTTTGGCTTTAATAGGTTCTTGACCAGAGCCATGAGCTCCTGAGCCTTTTCCATCGGAAGAAAAACCTTTTTCTGGTCTGTGTCCAGAATCAGGCCCAAAAAGGTCAGACGTGCTGTAGGAACCAGCTGCGACTTCGGGATATTGAGAATCCAGCCGTGTTGTCCTCACAGACAGTGAAACGCTGTCCAGTAACTTCTCTCGAGATCTTGCCATTATGAGGAGATCGTCCAAGTATGGGATAATTGCGACACCCTGCTTGCGCAGGAGTACCATCATCTCCGCCACTACCTTAGTAAAAATCCTCGGGGCCGTGGAAAGCCCAAACGGCAACGTCTGAAATTGGTAATGACAGTCCTGTACCGCAAATCTCAGGAATGCCTGATGAGGGAATATCGGAACATGAAGGTATGCATCCTTTATGTCCAGGGAAACCATCCAATCCCCCCCCCCCTCCAGGCTGGCGATGACCGCTCTGAGCGATTCCATCTTGAACTTGAACCTTTTTAAGTACAGGTTCAGGGATTTTAAATTCAAAATGGGTCGGACCGAACCGTCCGGTTTCGGGACCACAAACAGGGTTGAGTAATACCCCTTCCCTTGTTGCAGAAGGGGAACCTTGATTATCACCTGCTGAAGACACAATTTTTGAATTGCCTTTAACACTAACTCCCTCTCTGAAGGAGAAGCTGGTAGGGCCGATTTGAAAAACCGGCGAGGAGGCACTTCTTCGAATTCCAGCTTGTATCCCCGGGAAACAATCTCTATTGCCCAGGGATCCACCTGTGAGTGGACCCAGATGTGGCTGAAAAATCGAAGACGTGCCCCCACTTGAGCCGACTCCCCCAGGGAAGCCCCAGCGTCATGCGGTGGATTTTGCAGACGCAGGGGAGGACTTCTGCTCCTGGAAACTAGCTGTGTGCAGCTTTTTTCCCCTGCCTTTACCTCTGGCAAGAAAGGACAAACCCCGTACCTTTTTGTTTTTATTGGAACGAAAGGACTGCATTTGGTAATGCGGCGCCTTCTTAGGTTGCGGGGTAACATAAGGCAAAAAATTTGATTTACCTGCTGTAGCAGTAGAGACAAGGTCCGAGAGGTCTTCACCAAACAACTCCTCCCCCTTGTAAGGCAACGACTCCATATGCCGCTTTGAGTCGGCATCCCCCGTCCACTGCCGGGTCCACAAGAGTCGCCTAGCAGAAATAGACATAGCATTTATTCTGGAGCTTAGTAAACAAATGTCTCTTTGAGCATCCCTCATATATAACGCAGCATCCTTGATATGCCCTAGGGTCATTAAAATGGTATCCTTATCTAGGGTCTCAATCTCCGTAGATAAGGAATCTGTCCATGCTGCGACAGCACTACAAACCCAGGACGAAGCCATAGCCGGTCTAATAATAGTACCAGAATGTGTGTAAATGTACTTCATGGTAACTTCCTGCTTACGATCAGCAGGATCCTTGAGGGTTCCGTATCCTGGGATGGCAGTGCTACCTTCTTTGATAAGCGTGTCAATGCCTTGTCTACTTTAGGTGAAGATTCCCATCGTATCCTGTCCTTTTGTGGGAAGGGATACGCCATAAGAATCCTCTTGGAAACTTGTAATCTCCTGTCTGGAGATTCCCAAGCCTTTTCGCACAATTTGCTTAGCTCATACGAGGACGGAAAGGTGACCTCAGGTTTTTTCTCTTTATACACGTGTACCCTCGTGTTCCTCCGTGATATGCAAAACCTCTTTAATACCAATAATCATGTAACGAATACCCTTAGCCACTATTGGCTGTAACTTTGCATCCTCATAGTCGACACTGGAATCTGAATCAGTGTCGGTATCTGTGTCAGTGATCTGGGATAATGTGCGCTTTTGAGACCCGGAAGGTCCCGGTGCCACTGGGACAGGCACAGTCTGACTACCTGACTGTTCCCTAGCCTCAGCTATGTCTAATCTCTTATGTAATAAATTTACATTAGCATTCAAGACATTCCACATATCCATCCAGTCCGGTGTCGGCGTTGCCGACGGCGACCTGACAATCATGCACTCCCCCTCCTCCTTAGGTGAGCCTTCATCGTCAAACATGTCGACACACGCGTACCAACACACTCCACACACACAGGGAATCTCTTTTCTGAAGGCAGGTTCCCCTTTTAGGCCCTTTGGAGAGACAGAGAGAGAGTATGCCAGCACACACCCCAGCGCTATATAACCCAGGAAAAAACACAGACTGTTTACCCAGTAGCGGTGTTATAGTATATATGCGCGCCAATTATGTGCCCCCCCCTCTACTTTAAAACCCTCTTTCACCGTGTGTCAAGCAGGGAAGAGTCCGGGGAGCTTCTTCTCAGTGGTGCTGTGGAGAAAAAATGGCGCTGGTGAGTGCTGAGGGAGAAGCCCCGCCCCCTCGGCGGGCTTTTGTCCCGCTCAAAATATGTAAAACATGGCGGGGGCTCTTTAATATACATGTACATTGCCCACCTGTACATGTATATAATTCATTTTGCCATAGGAGAGGTTTATATTGCTGCCCAGGGCGCCCCCCCTGCGCCCTTACAGTGACCGGAATATATGTGGTGTATGGGAGCAATGGGCACAGCTGCAGTGCTGTGCGTTACCTCAGTGAAGCTCACAAAGTCTTCTGCCGCCTTTCTTCTTTCTTTCTTTCTTTCTTCTTTTTTCCGGCTCTGTGAGGACGGTGGTGGCGGCGCGGCTCCGGGATGAACGCCCAGGACGAACCTGTGTTCCAATCCCTCTGGATCTAATGGTGTCCAGTAGCCTAAGGAGCAGAGCCTCTCAGTTAAGTAGGTCTGCTCCGCTCTCCTCAGTCCCTCGATGCAGGGAGTCTGTTGCCAGCAGTGCTCCCTGAAAATAGAAAACCTAACAAAGATACTTTCTTAGCAGGAGACTCAGGAGAGCTCCCTGCAGTGCACCCATCCTCCTCTGGGCACAGTCTCAAACTGAGGTCTGGAGGAGGGGCACAGAGGGAGGAGCCAGTGCACACCCAGAGTCAAAGTTTTTCTTAAAGTGCCCATGTCTCCTGCGGAGCCAGTCTATACCCCATGGTCCTTACGGAGTCCCAGCATCCTCTAGGACGTTAGAGAAATCCTATTTTCTCTAGCATCCATAAGGGATATTGGGGAGACTTAGTACAATGGGGATGTCCCAAAGCTTCCAGAACGAGCGGAGACTGCTGCAGCCCTGCCTGCCCAAACTGGTTCTCCTCTTTGGCCAGGGTATCAAACTTGTAGAACTTCACAATAAAAAGTGTTCTTCCCCGAACAGGTAGCAGCTCGGCATAGTTGCAAGGCCGAGACTCCATGGGCAGCCGCCCAGGAAGAGCCCACTGATCTTGTAGAGTGGGCCTTCAGAGACTTAGGAACATGTAAGGCTGCTGACACATAGGCCTGTTGGATGGTAAGTCGAAGCCAACAAGCAATGGACTGCTTTAAAGCAGGGCAACCATTTTTCTGTGCTTCATAGCGCACGAACAAGCAATCAGTCTTTCTGATCCGAGCTGTTCGCTTGACATAGATCTTCAAGGCTCCTACAGCATCCAATGCCTCCGGAGGAGCAGAAGTGCCAGAACTTGACAGAACCACAATAGGTTGATTCAAGTGGAATGCAGAGACAACCTTCGTCAGGAACTGTTGCAGAGTCCTGAGCTCCACTCTGTCCTCAGAAAAGATCAAGTAAGGGCTTTTACATGATAAAGCTCCTAACTCTGAGACACGCCTAGCAGAAGTCAGGGCCAGTAACCTCACTGGTCTTCCACGTGAGGTACTTGTCTTCTACCGTCGTCAGAGGTTCAAACCAGTAGGACTGTAGAAATTCCAACACGATATTCAAATCCCAGGGTCCCGTGGGCGGCAAAAAAGGAGGTTGAATGTGAAGCACACCTTGCAAGAATGTCTGAACTTCTGGCAAGACTGCTAATTTCTTCAAGAACAAAATTGAGAGGGCTGAAATCTGGACCTTAATGGAACCCACACGTAAGCCCTTATCCACACCAGCCTGCAGGAAACTGAGGAAACGTCCCAAGGGGAACTCTGCAGGCGGATACATGCGTTCCTCGCACCAAGAGACATATCTCCTCCAGATAGGATGATAGTGTTTTGACGTCACAGGTTTCCTGGCCTGAACCATGGTAGCAATAACATTTTTGGAAAGGCCCTTGGTGAGCTAGGATGTTTGTTCAACTTCCATGCCGTCAAACGGAGCCAACGTAAGTCCGGATAGATGAGCGGTCCTTGTTGAAGATCGCTTCTTAGTGGTAGAGGCCAAGGGTCTTCAACGGACATGTCCAGAAGATCCGTGTACCCCACCCTCTAAGGCCAATCAGAATTGCCTGGACTCCTTGATTTCCGATTCGCTTGAGCACCCATGGGAGCAACGGAATCGAATGAAACAAATAGACCAGCTGGTAAGGCCAAGGCGACATCAGTGCATCCAGTGCCCTCGCCTGAGGGTCCCTGGATCATGAGCAATACCAAGGAAACTTCTTATTGAGTCAAGAAGCCATCATGTCTATCTGTGGGCAGCCCCACCAGTTGATCTGCTGGAATACCGGATGGTGAAGCCCCCACTCTCCCGGGTGGAGATCGTGACGACTCAGGAAGTCCGTGACGACCGGAATGAAGATTGCCGACAGTGCTCTTGTATTCCTTTCTGCCCAGGGGAGTATCTTTGACATCTCTCGCATGCAGGCCCCGCTTTTTGTCCCTCCTTGCAGATTGATGAACGCCACTGCTGTGGCATTGTCCCACTGTACCTGGATCGCGTGATCCCTCAATAGATGAGAGGCCTGAAGCAGAGCATTGTAGATTGCCCGAAGTTCCAGAATGTTGATCGGACTCGCTTCTGTCGTGAGGAGGATCCAATCCTGAATCCCGAAACTCCGGCCTTCTAGGAGATTGGAAGACTACAGCCACCACAGGAGGGAAATCCTGGCCTGAGGTGACAGCCGTATCATCCGGTGCATCTGAAGATGTGAGCCAGACCAATTGCTCAGGAGATCCAATTGAAATGTTCTGGCATGGAACCACAGATATTGGATCGCCTCGTATGAGGAAACCATCTTCCTCAACAATCTTCTGCAAAGATGGATGGATATTCGAGCAGGTCGGAGAACCATCGCCTGAAGTGTTCTCACCTTGTCCTCCTGGAGGAACACCTTCTGGGCCACAGTATCCAGTAACATCCCCAGGAATAGGAGCCGCTGAGTTGGCTCCAGTTGGGAGATCTGTAAATTGAGAACCCACCCATGGCGTGACAGAAGTTGGATAGTGCGTGTCACGATCCGGGTATCTGGACGCCATTTCTTACCCATCAGATGCCTCCTAAGGCTGGCTCAGCGCTCCAGGACCGGATCCCATCTGTTATCCTGATGTGTACATTCCTGTATCCTCTCCTGTCACTCTGGGACGCTGTCACAGTAAACGCCATATTACACCTGGCATGGCGTCTCCCGCGGCCTCCGCCGCCGTCCCTGAACTTCTGCATGCAGAGTGTCTGAGTGGCGATTACGTCAGCCGCGGCCTCCGCTGTGTCCGCGTGGTTGGATGTGCATCTGTCAGCCTGGCGCCTCCTGTCTCCGGTGGCCGGCGCCGCCATTACTGTTTTCATTTCCACATGGATTACAAACCAAACTTCCCTCCAAGTGTCTGCATGGGCGCAGCCATCTTGGATTCTGTCAGCTGATCATTTCCACCAATCTGTTCTCAGTATTGATAATCTGCATAATTGCCTAGCCAATCCCTTCCTTGCTGCAGGTATAAATACACTGTGCCTGAGCAAGGAAGGCGTCAGTGCTTTGGTTGTCAAACCTAGTTCCTGTTTGTCTCTCTCCTGTGATTGTCTTCCAGGTTCCAGCTCCTGTCTCAAGACTTCCACCATAGAGACCCGCACCAGCATTCCACCTGCGGTGTAGCCTGACTCTCCAATCCATTGTGGATTCATCTGTTTCCAGCTACAACATTACCTGCTTCCAGCTCAGCTTCCAGCAGAGTACAGCTTCCCTTAAAGGGCCGGTGTCCTTTCTACACTTTACCACTCTCCACCGGTATTATTATTTCTCCGCTCTCAAGTTCTACATTTCAGTTCATATTTCATCGCTCCCAAGTTCATTTATTATTTAACTGGTTCCAGCCAGTATCCACTCCGTGCTAACAACAGTCTGGTTCCAGCCAGTATCCACAGCAGCTGTTTTATCTTCAGCAACCCAGCTTTTCCTGGAACACCAGCTGGCACAATCCTGGGTTATCTCCATTGCTACAGTCGGGCCTGGTAAGGACTTTCCATCTAGAAGATCATAAGAACTATCTCACACTACCAGTGCCCTGTGGCTCCTGCCATCCTGTAGTACCCAGGAACTGTATTTATTCTTTGCTGACTTTTACGTTTTCTTTTACTGCTGCTGTGTTGCGGAGTTGTCATAATAAACATCATTGACTTTTATCCAAGTTGTCGTGGTCACGCCTTCGGGCAGTTATTATTCATGTTACTTACATGTCCAGGGGTCTGATACAACCTCCCAGGTTCCGGTACATCTCAGCCCCTACAACTGAGGCTGCCTCCCGTCAGCTCAGGCCCTCAGTTGTGACAGTAAGCACTGACCTAATGAATCCAGCCGGAGACCAGGATCAAGCGGCCAGGCCGATGCAAGAACTGGCAGCCCGACTAGAACATCAGGAGGCTGCACAGGGCCACATCATCCGCTGTCTCCAGGATCTCTCTGCTCGGCTGGATGGGATTCAGACAACTCTCCGTGGATCAGGCGCGTCTGGTGCGTCAACCACAGGGACTCCAGCTATAACCCCACCCACCTTACCCATTTCTGCTCCACGTCTTCATCTTCCAACGCCAGCAAAATTTGACGGATCTCCAAGATTCTGCAGGGGATTTCTCAACCAGTGTGAGATTCAGTTTGAGCTACAACCTGGCAATTTTCCCAGTGACCGTACAAAAATTGCCTACATTATTTCTCTTCTCAGTGGCTCAGCCCTTGATTGGGCATCACCGTTATGGGAGAGGTCCGACACCCTGCTATCTTCCTACACTGCCTTCGTGTCAACATTCAGGCGCATCTTCGACGAGCCAGGCCGGGTAACCTCAGCTTCATCCGAGATTCTCCGTTTACGCCAGGGGTCACGTACTGTAGGACAATATCTGATACAGTTCCAGATCCTGGCATCCGAACTGGCATGGAACGACGAGGCCCTGTATGCTGCATTCTGGCATGGCTTATCTGAGCGTATTAAAGATGAGTTAGCTACCAGAGACTTACCTTCTAAGTTAGATGAGCTAATCTCACTCTGCACGAAAGTTGATTTACGTTTCAGAGAGAGAGCAACTGAGCGTGGAAGATCATCTGCTCCAAAATCTTCTGCTCCTCCTCCTCGTCAACTGTCACCATCTAAAGATGAGCCCATGCAACTTGGCCGTTCCCGTTTAACTCCTGCTGAGCGCCGAAGACGTCTCTCCGAGTTTCTCTGTCTCTATTGTGCAGCTCCGTCTCACACCATTAATGCCTGTCCCAAACGTCCGGGAAACTCCAAATCCTAGCTCGCCAAGGAGAGGGCCGGCTAGGAGTAATGATCTCCTCTCCATCTCCTCAAGATTGTAATCTCCCAGTCTCGCTTCAAGTTGCTCAACGTTATCGGAACGTCATTGCCCTCCTTGATTCCGGAGCAGCTGGGAACTTTATTACCGAAGCCTATGTTAAACGGTGGTCCCTACCCACCGAGAGACTTCCTTCGTCCATTTCTTTAACTGCCGTGGATGGCAGCAAAATTTTTGATGCAGTTATTTCTTTAAGGACTCTACCAGTTCGTCTGAGAGTGGGAGTTCTTCATTCCGAACTTATTTCTTTTTTAGTGATTCCAAGAGCCACACATCCTGTGGTCCTGGGCCTTCCATGGCTCCGTCTTCACAATCCTACAATTGATTGGACGACTACGCAAATCCTGGCATGGGGTCCCTCCTGTGCTGAGACATGTTTGTTTAAAGTATTGCCTGTCTGTTCTTCCTCCCCCAGGTCGTCTGATGTTCCACCTCCTCCATATCAAGATTTCACGGATGTGTTCAGTAAAGCTTCTGCTGATATCCTTCCTCCTCATAGAGAATGGGACTGTCCGATTGATCTCGTTCCAGGGAAGGTTCCACCTCGAGGCCGAACTTATCCGTTGTCTCTGCCTGAGACGCATTCTATGGAGGAATATATTAAAGAGAACCTAGCAAAGGGGTTCATTCGACCTTCTTCTTCTCCAGCCGGCGCAGGCTTCTTTTTTGTAAAAAAGAAAGATGGTGGTCTGCGGCCGTGCATCGACTACAGAGGTTTGAACGACATTACCATCAAGAACAGTTATCCTTTACCCCTGATTACTGAGCTCTTTGACAGAGTTAGCGGAGCTACCATCTTTACAAAGCTGGACTTGCGAGGTGCATACAATCTCATCCGGATCCGTGAGGGTGACGAGTGGAAGACCGCCTTTAACACCCGTGACGGACATTATGAGTACCTCGTCATGCCCTTCGGATTGAGCAATGCCCCAGCTGTCTTCCAGCATTTTGTCAATGAGATCTTCAGAGACATTCTATACCGTCATGTCGTGGTCTATCTAGACGATATCCTCATTTTTGCCAACGATTTAGAGGAACATCGTTTTTGGGTTAAAGAGGTTCTGTCCCGTCTCCGTGTCAATCATCTCTATTGCAAATTAGAAAAATGCGTCTTTGAAGTCAAGTCCATTCCGTTTCTAGGGTACATTGTGTCCGGTTCCGGACTAGAGATGGATCCTGAGAAACTACAAGCAATCCAAAATTGCCCGGTACCCTTAACCCTCAAAGGGGTCCAGAGGTTCTTAGGGTTCGCCAACTATTACCGAAAGTTTATACGAGACTTTTCCACCATTGTGGCGCCTATTACTGCTTTCACTAAGAAGGGTGCTAACCCGTCCAAGTGGTCTGAAGAAGCCATGCAAGCATTTCATCTTTTAAAACAAAGGTTCATCTCTGCGCCTGTTCTGAAACAGCCTGACATCGACTCTCCTTTCATCTTAGAGGTGGATGCCTCCTCCGTTGGAGTAGGAGCGGTGTTATCTCAGAGGGCTAAAGATGGCCATTTACACCCTTGCAGTTTCTTCTCCCGGAAGTTCTCCCCAGCTGAGCGCAACTATGCCATTGGCGACCAGGAGTTGCTAGCCATCAAGCTCGCTCTAGAAGAGTGGAGGTATCTGTTGGAGGGAGCTTCTCATTCAATCACCATACTTACAGACCACAAGAACCTTTTATACCTGAAGGGCGCACAATGTCTCAACCCTCGTCAGGCCAGATGGGCACTTTTCTTTTCCAGGTTCGACTTTAAACTCCAGTTCTGTCAGGGCTCTCAGAATCGCAAGGCCGATGCCCTTTCCCGCTCATGGGAGCAAGAAAATGAGTCAGAGTCTTCAGACAAGCATCCTATTATAAATCCGTTGGCATTCTCCACGGTAGGGATGGACTCTACGCCCCCATCAGGGAAAAGTTTTGTGAAGCCGATGCTAAGGAAGAAGCTCATGCATTGGGCCCATGCTTCCCGTTTTGCCGGACATACAGGTATCCAAAAAACCCTGGAGTTTATCTCTAGGTCCTATTGGTGGCCAACTCTGAAAAAGGACACCTTGGAGTTTATTGCATCTTGCCCAAAGTGTGCCCAACATAAAGTATCCCGCCAGTCGCCTGCGGGGCAACTGGTTCCACTATCCGTTCCCCGTCGACCATGGACCCACTTGTCGATGGATTTCATTACAGACTTACCCATGTGCAACAAGTTCAATACCATCTGGGTGGTAGTTGACCGGTTCACCAAGATGGCACACTTCATTCCTCTCACCGGTCTTCCGTCAGCTTCCAAGTGGGCTCAAGTATTCATACAAGAGATCTTCCGACTCCACGGTCTTCCTGAAGAAATTATCTCAGATCGAGGAGTTCAATTCACAGCCAAATTCTGGCGAAGTTTATGTCAAGTCCTCCAAGTCAAGCTAAAGTTTTCCACGGCTTACCATCCTCAGACCAATGGTCAAACCGAGAGGGTGAATCAGGACTTGGAGGCCTTCCTCCGCATCTATGTGTCCTCCTCTCAAGATGACTGGGTTCAATTACTTCCCTGGGCCGAGTTCTGTCATAACAACCAGTATCATTCTTCATCTGCTTCAACACCATTCTTCACTAACTTTGGATTCCACCCTAAAGTCCCTGAGTTCCAACCGCTTCCAGCAACTTCTGTTCCCGCAGTGGATATCACCTTGCATCAGTTTGCCAATATCTGGAAGAGCGTACGATCAGCTCTGCTCAAGGCATCGTTCAGGTACAAGAAGTTTGCGGATAAGAAGCGTCGTGCAGTTCCTGCTCTCAAGGTGGGTGATCGGGTATGGTTATCCACGAAGAATTTGAGGTTAAGAGTTCCCAGTATGAAGTTTGCACCTCGCTATATCGGTCCTTTCAAGATTGAACAAGTCATCAATCCTGTTGCTTACAGACTCCAGTTGCCTCCCTTCTTAAAAATACCCAGGACATTCCATGTTTCCCTGTTGAAACCGCTGATCTTGAATCGGTTTCATTCCTCACTTCCTCCAACTCCGAAAGTCCAAACTCAACGAGGCGTTGAGTATGAAGTGGCCAAGATCCTGGACTCACGTCACCGTTACGGTCAACTACAATATCTTATTGACTGGAAGGGTTATGGTCCTGAGGAACGTTCATGGACCAATGCTTCTGATGTCCATGCTCCTGCCTTGGTCCGGAGATTCCATTCCAAGTTTCCTCAAAAGCCAAAGAAGTGTCCTGGGGCCACTCCTAAAGGGGGGGGTGCTGTCACGATCCGGGTATCTGGACGCCATTTCTTACCCATCAGATGCCTCCTAAGGCTGGCTCAGCGCTCCAGGACCGGATCCCATCTGTTATCCTGATGTGTACATTCCTGTATCCTCTCCTGTCACTCTGGGACGCTGTCACAGTAAACGCCATATTACACCTGGCATGGCGTCTCTCGCGGCCTCCGCCGCCGTCCCTGAACTTCTGCATGCAGAGTGTCTGAGTGGCGATTAAGTCAGCCGCGGCCTCCGCTGTGTCCGCGTGGTTGGATGTGCATCTGTCAGCCTGGCGCCTCCTGTCTCCGGTGGCCGGCGCCGCCATTACTGTTTTCATTTCCACATGGATTACAAACCAAACTTCCCTCCAAGTGTCTGCATGGGCGCAGCCATCTTGGATTCTGTCAGCTGATCATTTCCACCAATCTGTTCTCAGTATTGATAATCTGCATAATTGCCTAGCCAATCCCTTCCTTGCTGCAGGTATAAATACACTGTGCCTGAGCAAGGAAGGCGTCAGTGCTTTGGTTGTCAAACCTAGTTCCTGTTTGTCTCTCTCCTGTGATTGTCTTCCAGGTTCCAGCTCCTGTCTCAAGACTTCCACCATAGAGACCCGCACCAGCATTCCACCTGCGGTGTAGCCTGACTCTCCAATCCATTGTGGATTCATCTGTTTCCAGCTACAACATTACCTGCTTCCAGCTCAGCTTCCAGCAGAGTACAGCTTCCCTTAAAGGGCCGGTGTCCTTTCTACACTTTACCACTCTCCACCGGTATTATTATTTCTCCGCTCTCAAGTTCTACATTTCAGTTCATATTTCATCGCTCCCAAGTTCATTTATTATTTAACTGGTTCCAGCCAGTATCCACTCCGTGCTAACAACAGTCTGGTTCCAGCCAGTATCCACAGCAGCTGTTTTATCTTCAGCAACCCAGCTTTTCCTGGAACACCAGCTGGCACAATCCTGGGTTATCTCCATTGCTACAGTCGGGCCTGGTAAGGACTTTCCATCTAGAAGATCATAAGAACTATCTCACACTACCAGTGCCCTGTGGCTCCTGCCATCCTGTAGTACCCAGGAACTGTATTTATTCTTTGCTGACTTTTACGTTTTCTTTTACTGCTGCTGTGTTGCGGAGTTGTCATAATAAACATCATTGACTTTTATCCAAGTTGTCGTGGTCACGCCTTCGGGCAGTTATTATTCATGTTACTTACATGTCCAGGGGTCTGATACAACCTCCCAGGTTCCGGTACATCTCAGCCCCTACAACTGAGGCTGCCTCCCGTCAGCTCAGGCCCTCAGTTGTGACAGTGCGGATGATATGGAGCAATAAAGTCTCCCTGGATCTTGCTTTTACCAGATTGTCCAGGTAAGCGACAACATTGACCCCCCCCCCCCTGAACCCGGAGCTGGAACATCATCTCCGCCATTATCTTTGTGAACACCCTCAGAGCTGTGGACAGGCCGAAGGGTAGTGCCTGGAACTGGTAGTGATCGTCCAGTAGAGCTAACCTCAGATAAACCTGATGAGGTGGCCAAATTGGAATATGAAGATAGGTGTCCTTGATATCCAGGGAGACCATGAATTCCTGTTCTTCCGGGCCTGCAATCAATGCTCTCAAGGATTCCATTTTGAACTTGAAAACCTTTAGGTAAGGGTTCAAGGACTTTAGATTAAAAATGGGCCTTACTGAACCGTCCGGCTTCGGTACCACAAACAGGTTGGAGTAATAACCCTTTCCCCGCTGTGGTATTGGTACTGGAACAATGACGTGGGACTGGATCAATTTATGGATGGCCAGTTGCAACGTAACTTGCGTATCCTCCAAAGCTGATAAGCTTAATTTGAAAAATTGTTGGGGAGGAGCACCGTCGAACTACAGCTTGTAGCCCTGACACATGAGGTTCTTGACACAGGTATCCTGGCAGGAACCCTCCCAGACGCATCTGAAGTGATGCAGTGTCGTACGGTATGCCGGGGCTCGGGCTCCCGGCGTCCAGCATACCGGCGCCGGGAGCCCGACCGCCGGCGAGCGCAAAGGAGCCCCTTGCGGGCACGGTGGCGCGCTACACTATTTTATTCTCCCTCCAGGGGGGTCGTGGACCCCCACGAGGGAGAATAGTTGTCGGTATGCCGGGTGTCGGGATTCCGGCGCCGGTATATTGTGCACCGGGATCCCGACATTCGGCATACAGAAGACCACACGTCGAGCTCCCACCTTGAGATTCCCTCGGGGTGGGTGGGCACAGTCATGCTGAGGACTTAGTGGAAGCAGAACTGGTGCTCTGTTCCTGAGAACCGGTGTTCACCGGTCTTCTTGTCTTACCTCTGGTGCCTCTAGCTGCATTGGAGGCACCTCTGGCTCTAGAACGAAATCTGTTAGACCGAAAGGACTGAACAGACGGCCCCGGGTAGGAACGCCTAGCCAGCAGGGTCCCGGAGGGGAGAAACATGGATTTCCCCGCAGAAACCTTAGAAATCCACGTATCCAACTCAACCCTGAAGAGCCATTCTCTAGAAAAGAGGAGAAATTCCACACTGCGCTTGGACTCTGCGTCTGCTAGCCATTGACGCAACCACAAGGCCCTACGCGCCGACACTGCCATAGCAGAGGTCCTAGCATTAATATTGCCCATCTCCTTAAGCGGGTAACACAGGACACGGGCAGTGTCCTAAATGTGCTTCAGGAGAGTCACCGTAGTGACCAGAGGCATATCCCCGGAGAGGTCCTCCTGAATTTGAGTAGCCCACGTATGAATGGCATGGGTCATCCAGCAACCCTCTATGACTGGCCTCTGCGATACACATGCTGCCGTGTAGACAGATTTTAGTGTAGTCTCTATTTTTCTGTCCCCAGGGTCCTTTATGGTAAAGGAGCCCGGGGCTGGCAGCACCGCCTTTTTAGACAGTCGAGAGACTTATACACCAACCCCCGGGGGTTCTTCCCAGAATTTCCTACCCTCAGGAGCAAATGGGAAAGTGTGCAACAATATTTTCGACACTTAAAAATTTTTGTCTGGATTTTTCCAGGCTAACTTAAACCGGTCATCTGCAGAATAAGGGAAAGTGACATTAGGCTTGTTTCGAGTAAAGAAAAACGACTGCTGTGACACAGCGTCCTCTAGGAGGGAGTTTTAACATGTCCCGTATAGCCAGAATGAGGGGTTCAACGCCCTGAGCAGAAGCGGAATCCCCATTAACTGGATCCAAGTCCTCCCCATCCTCCTGTACCTCTTCATCTACATCAGTGAGTATAGCAGGTAAAACATGCTTTTGTGGTCCTGAGTTAGAGAGGGGGGTGGGGGGGGGGGGGGGGCTGTGCAACATGTGCCCTAGCAGCTAAGTCTGCAACAGCTTATTGTAGTAGCTGAGTTTTTTTTAGCATAAGCAGCAAGTCGTGATGACATATCAGATATCATATTGTTAAGGATACCTAGCCGGGAAAGGCTCTTGACCCTCTCCCCCAGCCCCCTCACTGAGTTGTGAATATTGGCTGCATTGTTCACATGATACAGAATCAGATAAGGGAGAGAATCTGGTATGACATGCATTCAGTACTCCTTGAAAAAGATCCCAGCACCGAGGTAGAAACGCGTCGGAGGTATTGCTAAACCAACGCCGACTGCGAGAAGTGGACCCAGGGAACTTCAGACAGCGTGAACAAAACCTGTGTGTGCCCAGGACTCACTTTTAAAACACACTGTTGATGAACTGAGGCATCAGTTCATACTTCTCTGGTAATTTCATATATCACAGCCACTTAGGCGACCCTTTTTTAAAAAGTGTGGAGGAACTATTGATATTTTATTTGAATTGTGATCGTTTTAGGTTGATTAAAAATTGTACTTCACTATATAATTTTTTATTGTTTTTGGGTTCCTCTGGATCTAATCCCATTGAGCAGAGGGATATCCCAAGATAATCATAATGAGGATGTCATCTAGACAGTAGCGCTAGATAAGTCTTACCTATTCTTTTTTTCTATTGTGGTGGTGGTGTTGAGGAATCCTCTTATATTGGTATAGATTGATCTAGCTGCACACCATTAAGCGCACTGGTATTGGTCTCACTTTCTTTGTGAGAGTCTTTGTGTTTACCCATGTTTACAGTAATCACAATGACATACTTAGCACGCCTGCCCTTACTGCATGTGAGAGGGAGATCGAGAGAGGGGAGACCAGCACACCCCAGCTACACAGCCCCAGTGAGGCTGTCCGCTTATTACATCACAGTGAAAACCTAGGATTTCTGTCTTGCATAAGACACAGATTGTGTACAATAACGGCTCTCCGCTTTTGCTACACCCAGTACCAGTTCTCCAGCGTGTCTTGAGTGTCAGGAGGAGCTGTGTGAGCCTGCTGCTGCTACAGTAAGCGTGTGTTACTAAAAAAAATATAAGTGAAGGCGCACAAAATGTTAACCGACTGCTGTTTTGATACAAATTGTTGATTTCTTTCAAATTACTGATTAAAATCTTAATCTTTAAATACAAACAGTAAAGCAAAATTATTAGCATAAAACCATGAAACATTAATTTTGTCAATGACTCCATATGCAAGTAAATGTAAACTCCACACAGATTACGCTTTGATTAGTAATGCTCCCTTTTAAAAAGGCTTAATTGCATGCACCTACAAGAATTATAACAATTAAAGAAAAGTTCTCCTTCAGCTGAAATAATTCCTGCACATAAATAGGCAAAGTTAGTGTTTGTTCCAAGCAGAATAGTTGTTAATTCACAGGAGAAAAGAGTTAATTGCATGCACTTATGCGGTTTAAGGCAGTTAAAAAATAATTAATTCTACTTCAGCTGAGTAGATTTCATGCACAAAAAATAACTTAGAAGGATTTTGACTCTAAACAGGCTAGCTGTTTAATTGTGCAAAAAGCAATCATAGATGATGATACATGCCACTTTGAAAAGGATGCTGTTCATATATTGGGTGTTGTAGATTAATACTTCACCCATCCGTTAATGTCAGGAGCGCTCCTGGGTTGTGCAAGCCCGTATGTCCTCCTAGTGATTCCTCCTGCCTGGTCCACAGTAGCTGGAATCTTGATATCAGATGCAGGGGATGGGGGACTCGTAGCTGAAACTACGGGTTCTTGCGCAGCCACAGACTGTGAGAGAGTGGAACCGTCTGCACGTGTCGCGTACCGCGACTTCCGGGTTCGGGCTTCCGGACTTTGCGTTCCACTTGCGGTTCACGGGAAAATGAGTCACCTGACTCGTTTCTCCGCCCACAACAATGGCGGTTTCATCAGAGGATGATAGGCTCATTACCATGGTCTCTTTTTATCCCCTCAGGGGGCTCTCCATTGGATAATATATATTAACTCTTGATCTCCCTTAATTGGGATGCATTACCATTCTATTTCGTCAATATTGTTATGTAACCACAGCAAAGGGTCAATGAATAAATTATTAGCTAATTAGTGTGTCCTTGCTCACATTTAAATAGTACAAAACAAGCATATTATCATATTGAGGTGCCTGTCTACTACTCAACTTCAGAAATATAAAAAAATAATAAAATATATAACACACACACACATATATATATATATATATATATATACACACACACACACACACACACACACACACAGTTTAAAAAAGAATTTTAAAAATAAAAGAATTTTTATCAACATATACAAAAAATATAAATATGTAATGGATAGTAATAATTAGACTGAAATATATACTCATATGATTTATGTTTATATACATATATTTTATATATCTAAGGGAGAGATATTTCCTTAGAATGAATTTATTTATTTATGTATTTTTTGTATATGTTGATAAAAAAATTTATTTTTAAAATTCTTCTTTTTTAAACTGTGTATATATGTTATATATTTTTTTATATTTCTGAAGTTGAGTAGTAGACAGGCACCTCAATATGATAATATGCTTGTTTTGTACTATTTAAATGTGAGCAAGGACACACTAATTAGCTAATAATTTATTCGTTGACCCTTTGCTGTGGTTACATAACAATATTGACGAAATAGAATGGTAATGCATCCCAATTAAGGGAGATCAAGAGTTAATATATATTATCCAATGGAGAGCCCCCTGAGGGGATAAAAAGAGACCATGGTAATGAGCCTATCATCCTCTGATGAAACCGCCATTGTTGTGGGCGGAGAAACGAGTCAGGTGACTCATTTTCCCGTGAACCGCAAGTGGAACGCAAAGTCCGGAAGCCCGAACCCGGAAGTCGCGGTACGCGACACGTGCAGACGGTTCCACTCTCTCACAGTCTGTGGCTGCGCAAGAACCCGTAGTTTCAGCTACGAGTCCCCCATCCCCTGCATCTGATATCAAGATTCCAGCTACTGTGGACCAGGCAGGAGGAATCACTAGGAGGACATACGGGCTTGCACAACCCAGGAGCGCTCCTGACATTAACGGATGGGTGAAGTATTAATCTACAACACCCAATATATGAACAGCATCCTTTTCAAAGTGGCATGTATCATCTATGATTGCTTTTTGCACAATTAAACAGCTAGCCTGTTTAGAGTCAAAATCCTTCTAAGTTATTTTTTGTGCATGAAATCTACTCAGCTGAAGGAGAATTAATTATTTTTTAACTGCCTTAAACCGCATAAGTGCATGCAATTAACTCTTTTCTCCTGTGAATTAACAACTATTCTGCTTGGAACAAACACTAACTTTGCCTATTTATGTGCAGGAATTATTTCAGCTGAAGGAGAACTTTTCTTTTTGTTTTAATTCTTGTAGGTGCATGCAATTAAGCCTTTTTAAAAGGGAGCATTACTAATCAAAGCGTAATCTGTGTGGAGTTTACATTTACTTGCATATGGAGTCATTGACAAAATTAAGGTTTCATGGTTTTATGCTAATAATTTTGCTTTACTGTTTGTATTTAAAGATTAAGATTTTAATCAGTAATTTGAAATAAATCAACAATTTGTATCAAAACAGCAGTCGGTTAACATTTTGTGCGCCTTCACTTATATTTTTTAAGTAACACATTCTTTATGTCGAGTGGATTTCCAGGTCCACATTGTGAAGGCAGCCAAATTTAGGTTGTCCTCTCCATATCTAGAGGCTATATACAAATTTTTTTTTTTTTTTTTTAAACTTAGCGCCAGACACATTTTTTCTTGTTGTTGCTTTGCTACAGTAAGCAGAGGAAGGTGCCAAAATGCTGCTGGTCCCGCTCTGAGGTAGCTCCGCCCCCAATGGCGCCGGAGCTACAGAGTTTTTAATACTGGCAATGTCTCCTAAAGTGCTTAAAAACATCACACAAGTGCTAGTTTAAGCCACCGCTAGCCAGTTTACACGGGGGGCTATAGCAAGTCCCCCCCCAGGAGGGTCCCGTATACCTCCCCTGCGTGTCAGCCGCACCTTGAACCAAGTAGGCCCCCCTAGCAGGGCCCCTGGTTTGTACTCACCACTGTAGTCACCTTCAGGCTAGTGTTAGGGGCGTGCTGCGATTGCGACAGCTAAGGCGCAGTGCCCCATTGAACAAAACCTCTCAGGACGGTGGTCCTGCAGCGGGGAAGCGGCTCTGACACCTTGCAAGGCCGGTGACCGCCTCCCCCTCCCCAATTCCCACGGTGCAGGTATGCTGTTGCCCAAAAAGCATACAGAAAACAATGAAGACTTAAAATAAACTGAAGAAAACTCTCTGGAGCTGCAGAGCTGTGCATCCCCTCCTGAGGGCACTTTTTTCTAAACTGCCTGTGGTAGGGGGCATAGAGGGGAGGAGCCAGCACACAGTGTAGAAGAAATTTGAAGCGCACCGGCTCCTTTGGACCCCGTCTATACCCCATCGTACTAAGTCTCCCCAATATCCCTTAAGGATGCTAGAGAAATAAACATAATATGAATACATTATTGTACTTGAGGCTTAAAAAATAAATAAATGAAACTACTGAATTTTCATTATGCCTCAGTATAATGTGAAACATTAAAAATATTGTTGGATCCATGAAATAACGAGATTTATGGTAAGAACTTACCATTGTTAAATCTCTTTCTGCGAGGTACACTGGGCTCCACAGGGGATGATATTGGGGTGTAGAGTAGGAACTTGATCCGAGGCATCAACAGGCTAAAAGCTTTGACCTTCTTCCCAGAATACATAGCGCCGCCTCCTCTATATCCCCGCCTCCGTGCACAGGAGCTCAGTTTTTGTTAACCAGTCCAATGCAGTAGCAGGTAAAAGACGACAACCGTTAGTAGCCACATACACTCCATTCTCACAACAGGAGAAAGTGTCAGCGGCTAATGCCATACCAACCCAAAGAAGCTAAGTGCGTCAGGGTGGGCGCCCTGTGGAGCCCAGTGTACCTCGCAGAAAGATTTAACAACGGTAAGTTCTTACCATAAATCTCATTTTCTGCTGCGGGGTACACTGAGCGCCACAGGGAATGACATTGGGGATGTCCTAAAGCAGTTCCTCATAGGAGGGAACGCACTGTAGCGGGCACAAGAACCCGGCGTCCAAAGGAAGCATCCTGGGAGGCGGAAGTATCGAAGGCATATGAACGTGTACACTGAGGAACACATAGCCGCCTTGCACAATTGTTCAAGGGCCACACCACGGCGGGACGCCTACGAAGGTCCAACAGAGAGAGTAGAATGGGCCTTGATGGTAGCAGGAGCTAGAAGCCCAGCCTGTACATAAGCATGTGCAATCACCAGTCTAATCCATCTGGCCAGGGTCTGCTTGTGAGCAGGACAGCCACGTTTGTGAAAACCAAACAGTACAAAGAGAATCCGCCTTCCGAAGGGATGCAGTTCTCTTCACAAAGACCGCTCTTTGGAAGACAAGTCAGGAGAGGCAAAGACCGGAACCACAATCTCCTGATTGAGGTGGAAAGAAGACACCACCTTAGGCAAGTACCCGGGACGTGTTCTAAGAACCGCCCAGTCACGGTGAAAAATCAGATATGGGGACCTACAAGACAAGGCACCCAGATCCGACACCTGTCTAGCAGAGGCAATAGCCAGCAGAAACAATACCTTAAGAGAAAGCCACTTAAGGTCTGCAGATTCAAGGGGCTCAAACGGACACCCTTGAAACGCCTCCAGAACCACCGACAAGTCCCAAGGAGCCACAGGCGGGACATAAGGAGGTTGAATCCGCAACACACCCTGAGTGAACATATGAACATCAGGTAAAAAAAAAAAATCGCAATTTTTCTCTGGAACCAAACCGACAAGGCAGAAATATGAACCTTGACGGAGGCCAGACGAAGGCCCAAGTCCAGGCCCTGTTGTAGAAAGGCCAAAAGTTTGGCCGTATTAAACTTGTAAGTGTCGTGATTGTTAGTGGAGCACCAACCAAAGTAAGAATTCCAGACCCTATGATAAATCCGAGCAGATGCTGGTTTCCGGGCCTTCAACATAGTTTGAATGACCGCCTCAGAAAATCCTTTGGCCCTCAAGATGGAAGCTTCAAGAGCCACGCTGTCAAAGCCAGCCGGGCCAGATCCTGGTAGACACAAGGGCCTTGAACGAGGAGGTCTGGTCGTTGTGGAAGCAGAAGAGAACGCTCTAACGATAGCCCCTGAAGGTACGAGAACCAGTGCCGTCTGGGCCACGCTGGAACGATCAGAAGGAGGATTCCTCCTCCTTGCTTGAATTTCCTTAATACTCTGTGCAGGAGTGACACCGGAGGGAACACAATTACAGATAACAAGAATTGTGAGTGCGCGGTCAGCGGCAGCCTGTATAGGGGGGGGGGGTCAGCCCCTAATAAGGGAGGCCTAAAAGATATGAATATATACTGGTGCCGGCTGTTAGTCCAATAAGGGACGATAAATCAATTTGAATAAAATTATCAACAATTTATTAAGCAAACAATATAAAATGAATTGAAAATGTTAAAAAGACTATCACAGTTCTCTGTCTGAACGGAGTTGCTGACAGAGAAATATATGATAATGACCACTTAGTTCTGTCTCAAATTACTGTGCACAACTTCTGGTTAGGGCTCATTCCTCATCATAGCCATTGGTTTACTTTAAAGTGTTGTGTTACCCAGTCCTTGCAGGTGTAATCCCCAGAGGATTGTACTTGAACAGGTCTGTTCTGTATTAAATGCTGGGCCAAGTTCAGAACATTAAACACCGCCCGCAGTTCCAGAAAAACCGGGAGGAGGGACTCCTCCTTGGTCCACCGACTCTGAAGGGAGTGTTGCTCCAACACCGCGCCCCAACCTCTCAAACTGGCACCCGTCGTCATAAGGACCCAGTTGGAGATCCAGAAGGGATAAACCCCTGCTCAATCGCTGGTCCTGAAGCCACCAGCTCAGTGACAGACGGACCTCCGGAGAATTGGAGATCATGCGAGACCTGATCCGGTGAGGCAGGCCGTCCCACTTGGCAAGAATTAATTTCTGTAGAGGGCGGGAATGGAATTGAGCGTACTCCACCATGTCGAAAGCAGACACCATGAGACTTAGCACTTGCATTGCCGAATGTATCGACACTTGCGGACGAGAAAGGAAGCATCGAATCCTGTCCTGAAGTTTCAGGACCTTCTCCTGAGACCAGAACAACCGCTGGTTGAACGCCCCCAGGTGCACCATGTTTTGAGCAGGGACCAGGGAAGATTTCTTCCAGTTGATGAGCCACCTGTGGGCTTGCAGAAACTGGAGCGTCCGATCCAGATGTCGTAGGAGAATTTCTGTGGAATTCGCTAGTATCAACAAGTCGTCCAGATACGGCAGGATCCTGACCCCTTGACGGCAGAGTACAGCCGTCATTACCGCCATGACCTTGGTGAAGACTCGCGGAGCCGTGGTCAAACCAAAAAGGTAATGCCCAAAATTGGTAATGGAGGTTGCCAACCGCAAACCTCAGGTACTGCTGATGATACATTGCAATGGGAATATGCAGGTAAGCATCCTGTATGACCAGGGAGACCATATAATCCCCAGGTTCCAAGGCCAGAACAACAGAGCGGAGAGTTTCCATACGAAACTTGGGAGACCCTCACAAATTTGTCAAAGGACTTGAGGTTGAGAATGGGCCGAGAGGACCCATTCGGTTTCGGGACTAGGAACAGCGGTGAATAGTACCCCTTGCCTGAGCCATCTGTACTACCACTCCTGTGTCCAGGAGGGACTGTACCCCCGAATGAAGAGTTTTTGCCTTCACCTGATCCGAAGGGACGTCTGTTAGACAAAATCGATGAGGGGGGCGATTCTTGAAGGATACAGCGTAACCTCGAGTGACGACTTCCCGTATCCAGGCATCGGAAGTGGTCTTCAACCATTCCTGGGTGAACCCTAGAAGTCGGCCCCCCACCCTGGGATCCCCCAGAGGGGGACCCCAGGGTGAGGGGCCGACTTCTAGGGTTTGCAGCAGGCTTGTCAGTTTTGGAAGCAGGCTGACGGGCAGCCAGAGAATCCGGCGAGCCAAAATGGACGTAGTAGAAGCCATATACGACAGACATTGTCTAGTATGATCAGAAACGTTGGAAAGTAGCTCAGCTTCCAACTCCTGAGCCCACGCTTCAATAGCCTGTGCAGCCCAAGTCGCTGCAATGGTGGGCCGATGCGCAGCACCTGCTAGGGTGTAAATCGCCTTTAAACAACCCTCCACACGCTTATCCGTTGGTTTTTTCAGAGACGCGACGGTAGTAACAGGCAGAGCTGAGGATACCACCAGCCGCGCCACCTGCGAATCCACTGGCAGGGGTGTCTCCGAATTTTTACTTAGCTCTGCCATGAGGGGATAGCGAGCCAGCATCTTCTAGTGAGGCGTGAAATTCTTTCCTGGATTTTCCCAGGATTCCCAATGTATTTCAACTAAATGGTCAGTGAGGTAAAACTTGTTTAACTACTTTCTGACGTTTAAATCTGTCCGGTTTCTTAGGGGCAGTATCAGGCTCCGGGTCATCAGTAATTTGAAGAATTATCCTGATAGTCTCCAACAAGTCAGGAACATCCACCTGTGAAACAGATTCCCCATCAGAATAATCAGTATCAGTGTCTGTGGGGTCAGTATATACGCCATCCTCATCAGACGAGGTGTCTGGGACGTTGGTGGATTGTGAGGAAGTAATAGCCCGCTTAGAGGACCCCTTGATCTTAGGCGGACGAGGGTGAGATTTCAGTTTAAGTCAGTGATTGGTTCAATTGCTGTAACCGAGTGGACAGTTGATCTGCCAATGGCGGATTAACCGCAGGGACCATAAGCGGTTGCACAGGCACAGGTGGTCCCATAGGGGGCGTTAAGTCTAGTTACCAGAGTATTCAATAACGTGGAGAAAGTAGCCCAAGGTGGGTCATTACGCACCCCCGTTGCTATGGTCCACTGGCGGGTAGGGAACCCCCAGAACCCTCTGCTGCTATGTTTTCCTCTGTGTCTGCAGCATCACCACCACGCAATGTGGGATCAGGCTCCAGCTCAGTCGCCTCTTGTAGCTGACATGTCTGAAAGCTCAATTCAAGGCAACCCAGTACAATATCAGCAGCACAACACCTGACAAGAACCCCCTGTGTAGTGTATTAGCAAAAACAGAGTTCCAGAGGTATATGGTGACTAAAAATCAGAGAAAAATACACAATAAGTATATCTTGTGAAACGCCTATGTTAAGTAATAATTCTGACGCACTCAGCCCCCTCGGGTTACAGAATATAGGGATAGCAATCTGAGTGAGATACACGAAATGGAGGTCACACAGCAGCTATATGCACACACACGGTCACATTCTACAATGCAGAAATTATGACATACAATAAAAATGCACTGGACTAGCAATACAGGGTAATACTAAGTATAGCTATACACTCAATAGCTATTACAATGCGTATATCACAGACATGTAGAATACTTAAGTGTCCTGTAAAATGCACAGCGCCGACATGCAGGCGGCTTTACAGAGGAGGAATTGCCCAAACAGTCCCAGGATCAGCTCAGCTTGTCCTAATGGCGCCCAAACGCTGCCAGGAAGTGAGGGGGAGAAAGATATGCAGCTCCGGGGCGGGAACATTTACTCTAAATGGTGCCCTGGGGCTGGGGGAGGGGCTACAGGTCAAAGCCTTATTCCCCTGCTAGACTTCATCACCGGGTACTGTGGGCCTTAGCAAATGGATTTTTGAGAGAATCCGACCTGTGCCCTTGCCCTGGTGGTCTAGTGGGATCCCTGTACTGCCACAGTGTGCGCACGGCCCGCCTCCCACCGGCCGCGCCGGATCGCGGTATACAGCGGGTCCCGCGGGGGGGACCCACTTACCTCCTCCCTGAATGCGGCCACGCAATCCTGGATAGCTGCGGTGGTGTGTGTGCCTGACTGAAGAAAACCGGAGCCTCCGCTGTAAGTAACCGGCACCCAGGGCGAATGAGTATACAGTGCTGCTGGGGGAGGTGATGGAGCTGCAGCAGGAGATGTCTGACTGACATCTAACACTCACAGTGTCTCTGCTGCAGCCCTTAAAATCTTCATTTTTCACTTAAACAAAGCTCGTCTGAGGGCTGCTGGAGCAGCCCACCTGTTGTATGCCTGCACTGCATGGCACCAACTACAAAACTGAGCTCCTGTGCACGGAGGCGGGGTTATAGAGGAGGCGGTACTATGCATTCTGGGAAGAAGGTCATAACTATTAGCCTGTTGGTGCCTCGGCTCAAGAGCCTACTCTACCCCAATGTCATTCCCTGTGGAGCCCAGTGTACCCCGCAGCAGAAAATCAAACTATAAATTCAGACATGCAAACTGCCTAGCGAGACAAGCCAACACCAGGGGCTGATGCAATCAGATTCACAATATTTATGTCAGCGTTGGTGATTAATAATGCCGCTTTCACAACGCAATGTAGGGTCGCAACCGGGAATTGGAAATGGGTCATTCCCGGGTGTGACCCAGCATTGGACCTTTGCACATTGGCTTCCCGACCCAGCAATATGCAGGTTGCCATCAGCAGCGGGGGGCTGAGTCAACATTGGGGATGAAAGCGGCGCTCGGAGAGGAGATCATCTCCATGCCGCCTCTGCTGTGAACGGATCCTGGTTTGCATCGACCCGGCAACTCGTTCACACTGCATCTGACCCAGTAATAACTCGGGAATAACCCTGCTTTATTCCTGGGTTGAATTACCGGGTCAGGCGACCTGGGAATTAGTCAGTGACCCCTTTCACACTGCACTGCGACTCGCGTTGACCCAGCAACATACCGGGTCGATACAGTGTTATTTGTGTGGTGTGAAAGGGGTATAAGTGGGATGGTTGGAGCAAAACCCAGTAAAAATTGCATCAGATGAAACACACAATGGGATACAGTCACACAAAAAAATAAGATTTTAAACCTACCGGTAAATCTATTTCTCCTAGTCCGTAGAGGATGCTGGGGACTCCGTAAGGACCATGGGGTATAGACAGGCTCCGCAGGAGATAGGGCACCTAAAAAGAACTTTGACTATGGGTGTGCACTGGCTCCTCCCTCTATGCCCCTCCTCCAGACCTTAGTTAGAGAACTGTGCCCAGAGGAGAAGGACAATACAAGGCAGGATTTAGAAATCCAAGGGCAAGATTCATACCAGCCCACACCAATCATACCATGTAACCTGGAACATACATAACCAGTTAACCGTATGAACAACAGTAGTAACGGTCCAAGACCGATTTCAACTGTAACATAACCCTTATGTAAGCAACAACTATATACAAGTCATGCAGAGTTTCCGCACTGGGACGGGCGCCCAGCATCCTCTACGGACTAGGAGAAATAGATTTACCGGTAGGTTTAAAATCTTATTTTCTCTTACGTCCTAGAGGATGCTGGGGACTCCGTAAGGACCGTGGGGTTTATACCAAAGCATCCAATCGGGCGGGAGAGTGCGGATGACTCTGCAGCACCGACTGAGCAAACGCTAGGTCCTCATCAGCCAGGGTATCAAACTTGTAGAATTTAGCAAAAGTGTTTGACCCCGACCAAGTCGCCGCTCGGCAAAGTTGTAATGCCGAGACGCCTCGGGCAGCCGCCAAAGAAGAGCCCACCTTCCTAGTGGAATGGGCCTGAACCGAATTTGGTACCGGCAATCCAGCCGTAGAGTGAGCCTGCTGAATCGTATTACAGATCCAGCGAGCAATAGTCTGCTTCAAAGCAGGTGCGCCAATCTTATTGGCCGCATACAGGACAAACAGAGCCTCTGTTTTCCTAATTCTAGCCGTCCTGGCTACATAAATCTTAAAGGCTCTGACTACGTCCAGGGATCTGGAATCCTCCAGGTCACTTGTAGCCACAGGCACCACAATAAGTTGATTCACATGGAATGAAGAAACCACCTTAGGCAAAAATTGCGGACGTGTCCTCAATTCAGCTCGATCCACATGAAAAATCAAGTAGGGGCTTTTGTGTGACAAAGCCGCCAATTCTTATACTCGCCTTGCTGATGCCAAGGCCAACAACATGACCACCTTCCAAGTAAGAAATTTCAACTCAACCTTGTTAAGCGGTTCAAACTAGTGTGATTTTTAGGAACTGCAACACCACGTTGAGGTCCCACGGTGCCACTGGAGGCACAAAAGGAGGCTGGATGTGTAGCATTCCCTTTACAAACGTCTGGACTTCTGGAAGAGAAGCCAATTCCTTCTGAAAGAAAATCGAGAGGGCCGAAATCTGTACCTTAACAGAGCCTAATTTCAGGCCCATATCTACTCCTGTCTGTAGGAAGTGGAGAAAACGACCCAGATGAAAATATTCCGTAGGTGCATTCTTGGTCTCACACCAAGACACAAACTTTCGCCAGATACGGTGATAATGCTTAACAGTCACCTCCTTCCTAGCCTTTATTAAAGTAGGGATGACCTCTTCCGGAATCCCCTTTTTCGCTAGGATTCGGCGTTCAACCGCCATGCCGTCAAACGTAACCGCGGTAAGTCCTGAAATACACAGGGCCCGTGTTGCAACAGGTCTTCCCTCAGGGGAAGAGGCCAGGGATCTCCTGTGAGCATCTCTTGTAGATCTGAGTACCAGGCCCTTCGAGGCCAGTCTGGGACAACGAGTATCGTCTGTACTCTTCTTTGCCTTATGATCCTCAACACTTTTGTGATGAGAGGAAGATGAGGAAACACGTAGACCAATTTGAACACCCACAGTGTTATCAGAGCGTCTACTGCTACTGCCTGAGGGTCCCGAGACCTGGCACAATACCTCCGAAGCTTTTTGTTAGAGGCGAGACGCCATCATGTCTATTTGAGGAGTTCCCCAAAGACGTGATACGTCTGCAAAGACTTCTTGATGAAGTCCCCACTCTCCTGGATGGAGATCGTGTCTGCTGAGGTAGTCTGCTTTCCAGTTGTCCACTCCCGGAATGAAGACAGCCGACAGAGCGCTTACGTGATTTTCCGCCCAGCGAAGAATCCTGGTGGCTTCCGCCATCACGACTCTGCTTCTTGTCCCGCCTTGGCGGTTCACATGAGCCACTGCTGTGACATTGTCTGATTGAATCAGAACCGGTAGGTTTCGAAGAAGACTCTCCGCTTGTCGAAGGCAGTTGTAAATGGCCCTGAGTTCCAACACATTGATGTGTAGACAGGACTCCTGGTCTGACCACAGTCCCTGAAAATTTCTTCCTTGTGTGACTGCTCCCCATCCTCGTAGGCTCGCGTCCGTGGTAACCAGGATCCAATCCTGAATTCCGAACCTGTGACCCTCCAGCAGGTGAGTACTTTGCAACCACCACAGGAGAGACACCCTGGCCCCTGGGGACAGGGTTATTTTCCGATATAAGTACAGATGGAATCCCGGACCACTTGTCCAGAAGGTCCCATTGAAAAGTCCTTGCATGGAACCTTCCGAAGGGAATGGCCTCGTAGGCCGCCACCATTTTTCCCAGAACTCGAGTGCATTGGTGAACTGACACCCTTTTCGGTGTTAGCAGGTCTCTGACCATGTTCTGGATGTCCTGGGCTTTCTCTATTGGGAGGAAGACCTTCACTTGTTCCGTATCCAGTATCATACCTAGGAACGGTAGTCGAGTTGTCGGAATCAACTGTGACTTCGGTAGATTTAGAATCCAACCGTGTTGCTGGAGCACTCTCAGAGAGAGCGCCACACTGCTCAGCAATTTCTCTCTTGATCTCGCTTTTATCAGGAGATCGTCCAAGTATGGGATAATTGTGACTCCATGCTTGCGCAGGACCACCATCATCTCCGCCATTATCTTGGTGAAAATCCTCGGGGCCGTGGAAAGTCCAAACGGCAACGTCTGAAATTGGTACTGACAATCCTGTACAGCGAATCTCGGGTATTCCTGATGGGGGGCATATATGGGGACATGAAGGTACGCATCCTTTATGTCCAGAGACACCATAAACTCCCCCTCCTCCATGTTGGCTATTATCGCTCTGAGTGATTCCATTTTGAATTTGAATCTTTTTATGTACAGGTTTAGGGATTTCAGATTCAAAATAGGTCTGACCGAACCGTCCGGTTTCGGGACCACAAATAGGGTTGAGTAGTAACCTCTTCCCTGCTGGTGCAGGGGAACCTTGATTATCACTTGCTGTATACACAGCGTTTGAATTGCAGCTAACACTACATCCCTTTCCGATGTGGAAGCTGGTAGGGCAAATCGGCGCGGGGGCACCTCCTCGAATTCCAGTTTGTAACCCTGGGAAACTATTTCCAACACCCAGGGATTCAGATCTGATCTGACCCAGGTCTGACTGAAAAGTCGAAGACGTGCCCCCACCGGTGCGGACTCCCTCAGGGGAGCCCCAGCGTCATGCTGTGGGTTTTGGAGCAGCCAGGGAGGACTTTTGGTCCTGGGCACCTGCCGAAGCAGGTGCTCTTTTGGCTCTGCCCTTACCTCTGGCGAGGAAAGAGGATCCCCGACCTCTTCTGGACTTGTACGACCGAAAGGACTGCATCTGATAGGGTGTTACTTTCTTTTGCTGTTGGGGAATATATGGTAAAAAATTTGATTTACCTGCTGTAGCTGTGGAAACCAGGTCCATCAGCCCATCCCCAAACAATACCTCACCCTTATAGGGTAGTACTTCCATATGATTTTTGGAATCCGCATCACCCGTCCATTGGCGAGTCCATAAGGATCTTCTCGCCAAGATAGACATGGCATTGGCCCTAGAAGCTAGCAGTCCAATGTCCCTTTGAGCATCCCTCATAAATAAGACTGCGTCTTTAATATGGGCTAGAGTTAAGAATATAGTATACTTATCCATATTATCAAATTGATCTGTCAGCTCATCTGTCCAAGCAGCAATTGCGCTACACACCCATGCCGACGCAATTGTCGGTCTTAGCACAGCACCCGTATGAGAATAAATACACTTGAAAAGGTAGTTTCTTGCCTGCGATCTGCAGGGTCCTTAAGGGCCGCTGTGTCAGGAGACGGTAGCGCCACTTTCTTGGACAAGCGCGTCAGGGCCTTGTCCACAGTGGGGGATGATTCCCAAATCTCCCTGTCCTGCTTAGGGAAGGGGTATGCCATATAATTTCTTTTGGGGATCTGCTGTCTCTTTTCCGGAGTCTCCCAAGCTTTTCCAAAGAATTCATTTAATTCATGAGATGTGGGAAAATTAATAATCTGTTTCTTTCCCTTAAACATGTGTACCCTTGTGTCGGGGACCGAGGGTTTATCCTCAATATGCAACACATCCCTTATTGCCACAATCATACACTGAATGGTTTTAGTCACCCTAGGGTGCAATTTTACTTCGTCATAGTCGACACTGGAATCAGAATCCGTGTCGGTAGTAGTGTCTTGTGTTAAGGGACGCTTTTGAGACCCCGACGGGCCCTGTGAGTCGGTCCAATCCGAGGATTGACCCCCTGATGTCCCCCCTAGTTCAGCCTTATCAAGCCTTTTATGTAAAGATGCCACACTTGCATTCAACATATGCCACATGTCCCTCCATTCCGGAGTCGGCACAACCGACGGGGACACACCACTCATTTGCTCCACCTCCTCCTTGGAGAAGCCTTCCGCTTCAGAAATGTCGACACCACGTACCGACACCCCACACACACAGGGATTAACCTACAAGGGGACAAAACCCCAACCAGGCCCTTAGGAGAGACACAGAGAGAGAGAGTATGCCAGCACACACCCAGCGCTTAATAACACTGTGGAAAAAATAAGAATTTACTCACCGGTAATTCTATTTCTCGTAGTCCGTAGTGGATGCTGGGAACTCCGTAAGGACCATGGGGAATTGACGCGCTCCGCAGGAGATTGGGCACTCTAAAAGAAAGATTAGGTACTATCTGGTGTGCACTGGCTCCTCCCTCTATGCCCCTCCTCCAGACCTCAGTTAAGGAAACTGTGCCTGGAAGAGCTGACACAACAAGGAAAGGATTTGGAATCCAGGGTAAGACTCATACCAGCCACACCAATCACACCGTACAACTTGTGATAACCAAACCCAGTTAACAGTATGAACAATAATTGAGCCTCATTCAACGGATGGCTCATAACAATAACCCTTTAGTTAAGCAATAACTATATACATGTATTGCAGAGAGTCCGCACTTGGGACGGGCGCCCAGCATCCACTACGAACTACGAGAAATAGAATTACCGGTGAGTAAATTCTTATTTTCTCTGACATCCTAGTGGATGCTGGGAACTCCGTAAGGACCATGGGGATTATACCAAAGCTCCCAAACGGGCGGGAGAGTGCGGATGACTCTGCAGCACCGAATGAGCAAAGGCAAGGTCCTCCTCAGCCAGGGTATCAAACTTGTAGAACTTAGCAAATGTGTTTGAACCCGACCAAGTAGCAGCTCGGCAAAGCTGTAAAGCCGAGACCCCTCGGGCAGCCGCCCAAGAAGAGCCCACCTTCCTTGTGGAATGGGCTTTTACTGATTTAGGATGCGGCAATCCTGCCGCAGAATGAGCTTGCTGAATCGTGTTACAGATCCAGCGCGCAATAGTTTGCTTTGAAGCAGGAGCACCCAGCTTGTTGGATGCATGCAGGATAAACAGCGAGTCAGTTTTCCCCACTCCAGCCGTCCTGGCTACATAGATTTTCAAAGCTCTGACTACATCTAGTAACTTGGAGTCCTCCAAGTCCCGAGTAGCCGCAGGCACCACAATAGGTTGGTTCAAATGAAACGCTGATACCACCTTAGGGAGAAATTGGGGACGAGTCCTCAATTCTGCCCTGTCCATATGGAAGATCAGATAAGGGCTTTTACATGACAAATCCGCCAATTCTGACACACACCTAGCCGAAGCTAAGGCCAATAGCATGACCACTTTCCACGTGAGATATTTTAGCTCCACGGTCTTAAGTGGCTCAAACCAGTGGGATTTCAGGAAATCCAACACAACGTTAAGATCCCAAGGTGCCACTGGAGGCACAAAAGGGGGCTGAATATGCAGCACTCCCTTAACAAACGTCTGAACTTCAGGCAGTGAAGCCAGTTCTTTTTGAAAGAAAATAGATAGGGCCGAAATCTGGACCTTAATGGATCCTAATTTTAGGCCCATAGTCACTCCTGACTGTAGGAAGTGCAGGAATCGACCCAGCTGGAATTCCTCTGTAGGGGCCTTCCTAGCCTCACACCAAGCAACATATTTTCTCCATATACGGTGATAATGTTGTGCAGTCACGTCTTTCCTAGCCTTTATCAGCGTAGGAATCACTTCATCTGGAATGCCCTTTTCCGTTAGGATCCGACGTTCAACCGCCATGCCGTCAAACGCAGCCGCGGTAAGTCTTGGAACAGACAGGGCCCCTGCTGTAACAGGTCCTGTCTGAGAGGCAGAGGCCATGGGTCCTCTGAGATCATTTCTTGTAGTTCTGGGTACAAAGTTCTTCTTGGCCAATCCGGAACGATGAGTATAGTTCTTACTCCTCTCTTTCTTACTATCCTCAGTACCTTGGGTATGAGAGGAAGAGGAGGGAACACATAAACCGACTGGTACACCCACGGTGTCACTAGTGCGTCCACAGCTATCGCCTGAGGGTCCCTTGACCTGGCGCAATATCTTTTTAGCTTTTTGTTGAGGCGGGACGCCATCATGTCCACCTGTGGCCGTTCCCAACGGTTTACAATCTGCGTGAAGACTTCTGGATGAAGTCCCCACTCTCCCGGGTGGAGGTAGTGCCTGCTGAGGAAGTCTGCTTCCCAGTTGTCCACTCCCGGAATGAACACTGCCGACAGTGCTAGCACGTGATACTCCGCCCATCGGAGAATCCTTGTGGCTTCTGCCATCGCCATCCTGCTTCTTGTGCCACCCTGGCGGTTTACATGGGCGACCGCCGTGATGTTGTCTGATTGAATCAGCACTGGTTGGTTTTGAAGCAGAGGCTCTGCTTGACTCAGGGCGTTGTAAATGGCCCTTAGTTCCAGGATATTTATGTGTAGTAAAGTCTCCTGACTTGACCACTGTCCTTGGAAGTTCCTTCCCTGAGTGACTGCCCCCCCATCCTCGGAGGCTTGCATCCGTGGTCACCAGGACCCAGTCCTGTATGCCGAATCTGCGGCCCTTGAGAAGATGAGCACTCTGCAGCCACCACAGCAGAGACACCCTGGCTCTTGGGGACAGGGTGATCAACCGATGCATCTGAAGATGCGATCCGGACCATTTGTCTAACAGATCCCACTGAAAGATCCTTGCATGGAACCTGCCGAAGGGAATTGCTTCGTAAGAAGCCACCATCTTTCCCAGGACTCGCGTGCAGTGATGCACAGACACCTGTTTTGGTTTCAGGAGGTCCCTGACCAGAGATGACAATTCCTGGGCCTTCTCCACCGGGAGAAACACCTTCTTCTGTTCTGTGTCCAGAATCATGCCCAGGAAGAGCAGACGCGTCGCAGGAATCAGCTGCGACTTTGGGATATTCAGAATCCAGCCGTGCTGTTGCAACACTTCCCAAGAGAGTGCTACGCTGACTAACAACTGCTCTCTGGAACTCGCCTTTATAAGGAGATCGTCCAAGTACGGGATAATTATAACTCCCTTCTTCCGAAGGAGTATCATTTCGGCCATTACCTTGGTAAATACTCTCGGTGCCGTGGACAGACCAAACGGCAACGTCTGGAATTGGTAATGACAATCCTGTACCACAAACCTGAGGTACTCCTGGTGAGGTGGGTAAATGGGGACATGCAAGTAAGCATCCTTGATGTCCAGCGACACCAAAAAAATCCCCCTCTTCCAGGCTTGCAATAACCGCCTGAGCGATTCCATTTTGAACTTGAACTTCCTTATATAAGTGTTCAAGGATTTTAAATTCAGAATGGGTCTCACCGAACCGTCTGGTTTCGGTACCACAAACATTGTGGAATAGTAACCCCGTCCCTGTTGAAGGAGGGGAACCTTGATTATCACCTGCTGGAGGTACAGCTTGTGAATTGCCGCCAGTACTACCTCCCTTTCCCTGGGAGCAGCTGGCAAGGCTGATTTGAGGTAACGGCGAGGGGGAGTCGCCTCGAACTCCAGCTTGTATCCCTGAGATACAATTTGTACAGCCCAGAGATCCACTTGTGAGCGAACCCACTGGTTGCTGAAGTTTCGGAGACGCGCCCCCACCGCACCCGGCTCCGCCTGTGGAGCCCCAGCGTCATGCGGTGGACTTAGAGGAAGTGGGGGAGGATTTTTGTTCCTGGGAACCGGCTGCCTGGTGCAGCTTCTTTCCTCTACCCCTGTCTCTGGGCAGAAAGGATGCGCCTCTGATCCGCTTGCCTTTCTGAGGCCGAAAGGACTGTACATGATAATACGGTGCTTTCTTAGGCTGTGAGGGAACCGGAGGTAAAAAAGTTGACTTCCCGGCTGTTGCCGTGGATACGAGGTCCGAGAGACCGTCCCCAAACAATTCCTCACCCTTATAAGGAAACACCTCCATGTGTCTTTTAGAATCAGCATCACCTGTCCACTGCCGAGTCCATAATACTCTCCTGGCAGAAATGGACATTGCATTAATTCTAGATGCCAGCAGGCAAATGTCCCTCTGTGCATCCCGCATATATAAGACGACGTCTTTTATATGTTCTATGGTTAGCAAAATAGTATCCCTGTCGAGGGAATCAATGTTGTCTGACAGGGTATCAGACCATGCGGCTGCAGCACTACACATCCATGCTGAAGCAATAGCAGGTCTCAGTATAGTACCTGAGTGTGTATACACAGACTTCAGGATAGCCTCCTGCTTTCTATCCGCAGGCTCCTTTAAGGCGGCCGTATCCTGAGACGGCAGTGCCACCTTTTTTGATAAGCGTGTGAGCGCCTTGTCCACCCTAGGGGATGTTTCCCAATGTAACCTGTCCGTTGGCGGGAAAGGGTACGCCATCAGTAACCTCTTAGAAATCACTAGTTTCTTATCGGGGGAACTCCACGCTTCCTCACACAATTCATTTAATTCATCAGATGGGGGAAAATTCACTGGCTGCTTTTTCTCCCCAAACATAATACCCTTCTTGGTAGTAACCGGGTTAATATCAGAAATGTGCAATACATTTTTCATTGCAGTAATCATGCATCGGATGGCTTTTGTAGACTGTGCATTTGTCTCGTCCTCATCTACACTGGAGTCAGACTCCGTGTCGACATCTGTGTCTACCATCTGAGCTAGCGGGCGTTTATGAGCCCCTGATGGCCTCTGAGACGCCTGGGCAGGCGCGGGCTGAGATCCCGGCTGTCCCAAGGCTGCTGCATCATCGAACCTTTTATGTAAGGAGTTGACACTGTCTGTTAAGACCTTCCACATATCCATCCAATCCAGTGTCGGCCCCGTCGGGGGCGACACCACACTTATCTGCCCTTGCTCCGCCTCCACGTAACCCTCCTCATCAAACATGTCGACACAGCCGTACCGACACAGCACACACACAGGGAATGCTCTGACTAAGGACAGGACCCCACAAAGTCCTTTGGGGAAACAGAGAGAGAGTATGCCAGCACACACCACAGCGCTATATAACACAGGGATTTACACTATAATGAGTGATTTTTCCCAATAGCTGCTTAATATATATTATTTGCGCCTAAATTTATGTGCCCCCCCTCTCTTTTTTACCCTTCTTGTATCAGGAATACTGCAGGGGAGAACCTGGGGAGCTGCTTCCAGTGGAACTGTGAAGGAAAAATGGCGCAGGTGTGCTGAGGAAGAAGGCCCCGCCCCTTCAGCGGTGGGCTTCTCCCTGCAGTTTCTGACTGAAAAATGGCGGGGGTTTTACACATATACAGTCACAGACTGTATTATGTGTATTTTTATGCCAAAAGGTATTTTATTGCTGCCCAGGGCCCCCCCCCCCAGCACCCTACAGTGACCGGAGTGTGTGGTGTGCAGTGGGAGCAATGGCGCACAGCTGCAGTGCTGTGCGCTACCTTAATGAAGACCGGAGTCTTCTGCCGCCGATTTCATCTCCTTCTCTTCTGTCTTCTGGCTCTGCAAGGGGGACGGCAGCGCGGCTCCGGGAACGGACGATCGAGGTCAGGCCCTGTGTTCGAACCCTCTGGAGCTAATGGTGTCCAGTAGCCTAAGAAGCACAAGCTAGCTGCACGCAGGTAGGTTTGCTTCTCTCCTCTCAGTCCCTCGTAGCAGTGAGTCTGTTGCCAGCAGATCTCACTGAAAATAAAAAACCTAACAAATAATAAGAATTTACTTACCGATAATTCTATTTCTCGTAGTCCGTAGTGGATGCTGGGAACTCCGTAAGGACCATGGGGAATAGCGGCTCCGCAGGAGACTGGGCACAAAAGTAAAGCTTTAGGGCAGGCATGTCCAACCTGCGGCCCTCCAGCTGTTGAGAAACTACACATCCCAGCATGCCCTGACACAGCTTTAGCATTCTCGGACAGCAAAACAGTGTCAGGGCATGCTGGGATATGTAGTTTCACAACAGCTGGAGGGCCGCAGGTTGGACATGCCTGCTTTAGGACTACCTGGTGTGCACTGGCTCCTCCCCCTATGACCCTCCTCCAAGCCTCAGTTAGGATACTGTGCCCGGACGAGCGTACACAATAAGGAAGGATTTATGAATCCCAGGTAAGACTCATACCAGCCACACCAATCACACCGTACAACCTGTGATCTGAACCCAGGTAACAGCATGATAACAGAGGAGCCTCTGGATAGATGGCTCACAACAACAATAACCCGATTTAGTTAACAATAACTATGTACAAGTATTGCAGACAATCCGCACTTGGGATGGGCGCCCAGCATCCACTACGGACTACGAGAAATAGAATTATCGGTAAGTAAATTCTTATTTTCTCTGACGTCCTAGTGGATGCTGGGAACTCCGTAAGGACCATGGGGATTATACCAAAGCTCCCAAACGGGCGGGAGAGTGCGGATGACTCTGCAGCACCGAATGAGAGAACTCCAGGTCCTCCTCAGCCAGGGTATCAAATTTGTAGAATTTAGCAAACGTGTTTGCCCCTGACCAAATAGCTGCTCGGCAAAGTTGTAAAGCCGAGACCCCTCGGGCAGCCGCCCAAGATGAGCCCACCTTCCTTGTGGAATGGGCTTTTACAGATTTTGGCTGTGGCAGGCCTGCCACAGAATGTGCAAGCTGAATTGTATTACAAATCCAACGAGCAATAGTCTGCTTAGAAGCAGGAGCACCCAGCTTGTTGGGTGCATACAGGATAAACAGCGAGTCAGATTTTCTGACTCCAGCCGTCCTGGAAACATATTTTCAGGGCCATGACTATGTCCAACAACTTGGAGTCCTTCACGTCACTAGTAGCCGCAGGTACCACAATAGGTTGGTCCAGATGAAACGCTGAAACCACCTTAGGGAGAAAATGAGGACGAGTCCTCAATTCCGCCCTGTCTGAATGGAAGATCAGATAAGGGCTTTTACAGGATAAAGCCGCCAATTCTGACACGCGCCTGGCCTAGGCCAGGGCCAACAGCATGACCACTTTCCATGTGAGATATTTTAACTCCACAGATTCAAGTGGTTCAAACCATTGTGACTTTAGGAACCCCAAAACTACATTGAGATCCCAAGGTGCCACTGGAGGCACAAAAGGAGACTGTATATGCAGTACCCCCTTTTACAAACGTCTGAACTTCAGGAACTGAAGCTAGTTCTTTCTGGAAGAAAATTGACAGGGCCGAAATTTGAACCTTAATGGACCCCAATTTTAGGCCCATAGACACTCCTGTTTGCAGGAAATGCAGGAATCGACCTAGTTGAAATTCCTCCATCGGGGCCTTACTGGCCTCGCACCACGCAACATATTTTCGCCTAATGCGGTGATAATGCTTTGCGGTTACATCCTTCCTGGCTTTGATCAGGGTAGGGATGACTTCATCCGGAATGCCTTTTTCCTTCAGGATCCGGCGTTCAACCGCCCTGCCGTCAAACGCAGCCGCGGTAAGTCTTGGAATAGATAGGGTCCTTGATGGAGCAGGTCCCTTCTTAGAGGTAGAGGCCACGGGTCCTCCGTGAGCATCTCTTGAAGTTCCGGGTACCAAGTCCTTCTTGGCCAATCCGGAGCCACGAGTATAGTTCTTACTCCCCTCCGTCTTATAATTCTCAATACTTTTGGTAAGAGAGGAAGAGGAGGGAACCCATACACTGACTGGTACACCCGCGGTGTTACCAGAGCGTCCACAGCTATTGCCTGAGGGTCCCTTGACCTGGCGTAATACCTGTCCAATTTTTTGTTTAGGCGGGACGCCATCATGTCCACCTTTGGTTTTTCCCAACGGTTCACAATCATGTGGAAGACTTCTGCTGAGGAAGTCTGTTTCCCAGTTGTCCACTCCCGGAATGAACACTGCTGACAATGCTATCACATGATTTTCCGCCCAGCGAAAAATCCTTGCAGCTTCTCTACGTGGGCGACTGCCGTGATGTTGTCCGACTTGATCAGCACCGGCTGACCTTGAAGCAGAGGTCTTGCTTGGCTTAGGGCATTGTAAATGGCCCTTAGCTCCAAGATATTTATGTGAAGTGATGTCTCCAGGCTTGACCACAAGCCCTGGAAATTTCTTCCCAGTGTGACTGCTCCCCAGCCTCGCAGGCTGGCATCCGTGGTCACCAGGACCCAGTCCTGAATGCCGAATCTGCGCCCTCTAGAAGATGAGCACTCTGTAACCACCACAGGAGAGACACCCTTGTCTTTGGTGACAGGGTTATCCGCTGATGCATCTGAAGATGCGATCCGGACCACTTTTCCAGCAGGTCCCACTGGAAAGTTCTTGCGTGGAATCTGCCGAATGGAATTGCTTCGTAGGAAGCCACCATTTTTCCCAGGACCCTTGTGCACTGCTGCACTGACACTTGGCCTGGTTTTAGGAGGTTTCTGACTAGTTCGGATAACTCCCTGGCTTTCTCCTCCTGGAGAAACACCTTTTTCTGGACTGTGTCCAGGATCATCCCTAGGAATAGAAGACGTGTCGTCGGGATCAGCTGCGATTTTGGAATATTAAGAATCCAACCGTGCTGCCGCAACACTACTTGAGATAGTGCTACCCCGACTACCAACCGTTCCCTGGATCTTGCCCTTATCCGGAGATCGTCCAAGTAAGGGATAATTAAAACTCCCTTCCTTCGAAGGAGTATCATCATTTCGGCCATTACTTTGGTAAAGACCCGGGGTGCCGTGGACAAACCAAACGGCAGCGTCTGAAACTGATAGTGACAGTTCTGTACCACAAACCTGAGGTACCCTTGGTGAGAAGGGTAAATTGGCACATGGAGATAAGCATCCTTGATGTCCAGAGACACCATATAATCCCCTTCTTCCAGGTTTGCCATCACCGCTCTGAGTGACTCCATCTTGAATTTGAACCTTTGTATGTAAGTGTTCAAGGATTTCAGATTTAAATTAGGTCTCACCGAGCCGTCCGGCTTCGGTACCACAAACAGCGTGGAATAATACCCCTTTCCCTGTTGTAGGAGGGGTACCTTGATTATCACCTGCTGGGAATACAGCTTGTGAATGGCTTCCCATACCGCCTCCCTGTCGGAGGGAGACGTCGGTAAAGCAGACTTTAGGAAAACGGCGAAGGGGAGACGTCTCGAATTCCAATTTGTACCCCTGAGATACCACCTGAAGGATCCAGGGGTCCCCTGTGAGTGAGCCCACTGCACGCTGAAATTTTTGAGACGGGCCCCCACCGTGCCTGAGTCCGCTTGTAAAGCCCCAGCGTCATGCTGAGGACTTGGCAGAAAACGGGAGAGGGCTTCTGTTCCTGGGAACTGGCTGTTTGCTGCAGCCTTTTTCCTCTCCCTCTGCCACGGGGCAGAAATGAGGAGCCTTTTGCCCGCTTGCCCTTATGGGGCCCAAAGGACTGCGCCTGATAATACGGCGTCTTCTTATGTTGAGAGGCTACCTGGGGTAAAAATGTGGATTTTCCAGCCGTTGCCGTGGCCACCAGGTCTGTTAGACCTACCCCAAATAACTCCTCCCTTTTATAAGGCGATACTTCCATATGCCTTTTGGAATCAGCATCACCTGACCACTGTCTTGTCCATAACCCTCTTCTGGCAGAAATGGACAGCGCACTTACTCTTGATGCCAGTCGGCAAATATCCCTCTGTGCATCACGCATATATAGAAATGCATCTTTTAAATGCTCTATAGCAGGCCTGGCCAACCTGTGGCTCTCCAGATGTTGTGAAACTACACATTCCAGCATACCTTGCCACAGTTTTAGCATTCCCTAATAGCAAAACTGTGGCAAAGCATGATGGAACTTGCAGTTTTACAACAGCTGGAGAGCCACAGGTTGGCCAGGCCTGCTCTATAGTCAGTAATATACTGTCCCTATCTAGGGTATCAATATTGTCAGTCAGGGAATCCGACCAAGCCACCCCAGCACTGCACATCCAGGCTGAGGCGATTGCTGGTCGCAGTATCACACCCGTGTGAGTGTATATACATTTTAGGATATTTTACTGCTTTCTGTCAGCAGGTTCCTTAAGGGCGGCCGTATCCGGGGACGGTAGTGCCACCTGTTTAGACAAGCGTGTGAGCGCTTTATTCACCCTAGGGGGTGTTTCCCAACGTGCCCTATCCTCTGGCGGGAAGGGGTATGATGCTAATAACTTTTTAGGAATTAACAGTTTTTATCGGGGGAAACCCACGCATCATCACACACTTCATTTAATTCCTCAGATGCAGGAAAAACTACAGGCAGTTTTTTCTCACCCAACATAATACCCTTTTTAGTGGTACTGGTATTATCAGAAATGTGTAAAAACATTTTCCATAGCCTCAATCATGTAACGTGTGGCCCTACTGGAAGTCACATTCGTCTCTTAATCGTCGACACTGGAGTCAGTATCCGTGTCGGCGTCTGTATCTGCCATCTGCGGTAACGGGCGTTTTAGAGCCCCTGATGGCTTTTGAGACACCTGGACAGGCACAGGCTGAGTCGCCAGCTGTCTCATGTCATCAATCTTTTGTAAAGAGCTGACTCACATAATTCCTTCCATAAGCTCATCCACTCAGATGTCGACTCCCTAGGGGGTGACATCTCTGTTACAGGCAATTGCTCCGCCTCCACCTCATTTTCCTCCTCATACATGTCGACACAACGTACCGACACAGCACACACACAGGGAATGCTCTGATAGAGGACAGGACCCCACTAGCCCTTTGGGGAGACAGAGGGAGAGTATGCCAGCACACACCAGAGCGCTATATATATATATATATATATATATACATATACATACATACATACATATATACATATATATACATACATATACATATATATACATACATATACATATATACACACACATACATACATACACAGGGATAACCTTATATAAGTGTTTTTCCCCTTATAGCTGCTGTATTGTTATACTGCGCCTAATTAGTGCCCCCCTCTCTTTTTTAACCCCTTTCTGTAGTGTAGTAACTGCAGGGGAGAGCCAGGGAGCTTCCCTCCAACGGAGCTGTGAGAGAAAATGGCGCCAGTGTGCCGAGGAGATAGGCTCCGCCCCCTTCTCGGCGGCCTTTTCTCCCGTTTTTCTGTGGAATCTGGCAGGGGTTAAAATTCATCCATTTAGCCCTGGGGGCTATATGTGATGTATTTTCGCCAGCCAAGGTGTTTTTATTGCTGCTCAGGGCACCCCCCCCCTAGCACCCTGCACCCTCAGTGACCGAAGTGTGAAGTGAGCTGAGGAGCAATGGCGCACAGCTGCAGTGCTGTGCGCTACCTTGGTGAAGATAGGATGTCTTCTGCCGCCGATTTTCCGGACCTCTTCTTGCTTCTGGCTCTGTAAGGGGGCCGGCGGCGCGGCTCTGGGACCGGACTCCGAGGCTGGGCCTGTGTTCGGTCCCTCTGGAGCTAATGGTGTCCAATAGCCTAAGAAGCCCAATCCACTCTGCACGCAGGTGAGTTCGCTTCTTCTCCCCTTAGTCTCTCGATGCAGTGAGCCTGTTGCCAGCAGGTCTCACTGAAAATAAAAAACCTAAAACTAAACTTTCACTAAGAAGCTCAGGAGAGACCCTAGTGTGCACCCTTCTCGGCCGGGCACAAAAATCTAACTGAGGCTTGGAGGAGGGTCATAGGGGGAGGAGCCAGTGCACACCAGGTAGTCCTAAAGCTTTACTTTTGTGCCCAGTTTCCTGCGGAGCCGCTATTCCCCATGGTCCTTACGGAGTTCCCAGCATCCACTAGGACGTCAGAGAAACTTTCTTTCTAGCAAGCTCAGGAGAGCCCACTAGGAGCACCCAGCTCTGGTCGGGCACAGATTCTAACTGGGGTCTGGAGGAGGGGCATAGAGGGAGGAGCCAGTGCACACCAGATAGTACCTAATCTTTCTTTTAGAGTGCCCAGTCTCCTGCGGAGCCCGTCTATTCCCCATGGTCCTTACGGAGTTCCCAGCATCCACTAGGACGTCAGAGAAATATGACCAGATAGCGCTTTTTTTATATAATAATATTCCAATTCCCACTCACTGCGTCGCCAATGTGCCCCCCTCCTCTTTTTTCCAGCCTGTGAAGTTCAGCAGGGGAGAGACCAGGGAGCCAGCGTTCAGCATGCAGCTTCTGTGGAGAAAATGGCACCGGTTAGTGCTGAGGATCAAGCCCCGCCCACCCGTCGGCGGGCTTCGGTCCCAGTGCTTTTTTTATTAAAATGGCGGGGGATTCTTGGATTTACTACCTCCGCAGCCTAATCCATCTTAACATGCCCAGAAGTGAGGAATATTGCTGCCCAGGGCGCCCCCCCAAACGCCGTGCACCCTTCAGTGCTGCGCTGTGTGTGTATAGTGGGAGCAATGGCACCTCATGAAGATCTGATGTCTTCTGCCGCCTGATGTCTTCTGCCTTCTCATACTCACCCGGCTTCTATCTTCGGCATCTGTGAGGAGGACGGCGGCGCGGCTCCGGGACGAACCCCAGGTGAGATTTGTGTTCCGACAACCTCTGGAGCTAATGGTGTCCAGTAGCCTAGAAACAGAGCCCAACCGTAAAGCCAGCCCTGCTTCTCTCTCCTCAGTCCCACGATGCAGGGAGCCTGTTGCCAACAGGACTCCCTGAAAATAAATAACCTAACAAAATTCTTTTAAAACAGAAAACTCTGGAGAGCTCTCTGCAGTGTACCCTTTCTCCCCTGGGCACAGAATTGAACTGAGGTCTGGAGTAGGGGCATAGAGGGAGGAGCCAGTGCACACCCATAGTCAAAGTTCTTTTTAGGTGCCCCATCTCCTGCGGAGCCCGTCTATACCCCATGGTCCTTATGGAGTCCCCAGCATCCTCTAGGACGTAAGAGAAATTATATTGCTCTTTGCTTATTCTGGCAATGAAGCTATGTAATGTGACAGTTTTGGATAACTTGGCAGACATCTTCATTAATGAAAAGAAACAAATTGAACAAGCTTAAGACTCCCTTTCCAGTTAAAACACATCCAGGATCTGTTCATTAGTTTGGATCAAAGCCTGGATGATTAAAAGGAGACAGTGACAGCATGCAGGTCAGAGAAAAGACATATCCACAGATGTATTAAGTCTGGAAAAGTGATGAAGTGGAAGGTGATAATGCACCAGCCAATCAGCTCCAAACCATCAAGTTATAGGCTGGGTTTGAAAAATGACAGTTAGGAGCTGACTGGCTGGTGCGTTATCACCTTCCACTTTATCACTTCTCCAGACTCAACACATCTGCCTCCATGGTGAGCTTAGTCTGCTGCTTCTTATACACTAATTGCTAACGCATGGAATTCCAGTTTTTCTGTTGGAATATGTTACCATTAGTGAAAAAATGTCCTCAAAACAGCATACACACAGGGCCTGATTCAGAGGTGAAAGCAAAGCTGATGTTTGCGCAGTTGAGAGATTTTTTGCTACTGCGCATCCATGAAGACTCCAGAAAGCCCTACGATGCTTACTACTAAGTATACGCAAAGACTTCTTTAGTGGATGGAGTCACTTGCAGTTCAGCTGGCGACACACATCCATGGGCAGAGATTGGAAGGCAGCTGCATTCAGAAATGCTGATCTACAACCAGAGGCCATGTTTAGAGGAATTAAAGGAAAATAAGATTTTACTTACCGATAAATCTATTTCTCGTAGTCCGTAGTGGATGCTGGGACTCCTTCAGGACCATGGGGAATAGCGCAGGAGACAGGGCACAAAATTTAAAAGTTTGACCACTAGGTGGTGTGTACTGGCTCCTCCCCCTATGACCCTCCTCCAAGCCTCAGTTAGGATACTGTGCCCGGACGAGCGTACACAATAAGGAAGGATTTTGAATCCCGGGTAAGACTCATACCAGCCACATCAATGACACCGTACAACTTGTGATCTGAACCCAGTTAACAGTATGACAAACGTAGGAGCCTCTTAACAGACGGCTCACAACAATAACAACCCGATTTTTTTGTAACAATAACTATGTACAAGTATTGCAGACAATCCGCACTTGGGATGGGCGCCCAGCATCCACTACGGACTACGAGAAATAGATTTATCGGTAAGTAAAATCTTATTTTCTCTGACGTCCTAGTGGATGCTGGGACTCCGTCAGGACCATGGGGATTATACCAAAGCTCCCAAACGGGCGGGAGAGTGCGGATGACTCTGCAGCACCGAATGAGAGAACTCCAGGTCCTCCTTAGCCAGGGTATCAAATTTGTAGAATTTTACAAACGTGTTCTCCCCTGACCACGTAGCTGCTCGGCAGAGTTGTAATGCCGAGACCCCTCGGGCAGCCGCCCAAGATGAGCCCACCTTCCTTGTGGAATGGGCCTTGACAGATTTAGGCTGTGGCAGGCCTGCCACAGAATGTGCAAGTTGAATTGTGCTACAAATCCAACGAGCAATCGTCTGCTTAGAAGCAGGAGCACCCAGCTTGTTGGGTGCATACAGTATAAACAGCGAGTCAGATTTTCTGACTCCAGCCGTCCTTGAAATATATATTTTCAATGCTCTGACAACGTCCAGCAACTTGGAATCCTCCAAATCGCTAGTAGCCGCAGGCACCACAATAGGCTGGTTCAGGTGAAACGCTGAAACCACCTTAGGCAGAAAGTGAGGACGCGTCCGCAGTTCTGCCCTGTCCGAATGGAAAATCAGATATGGGCTTTTATACGATAAAGCCGCCAATTCTGACACTCTCCTGGCTGAAGCCAGGGCCAGTAGCATGGTTACTTTCCATGTAAGATATTTCAAATCCACCGATTTGAGTGGCTCAAACCAATGGGATTTGAGAAAATCCAAAATTACATTAAGATCCCACGGTGCCACTGGGGGCACAACCGGGGGCTGTATATGTAGTACTCCTTTTACAAAAGTCTGGACTTCAGGAACTGAAGCCAATTCTTTCTGGAAGAAAATCGACAGGGCCGAAATTTGAACCTTAATGGACCCTAATTTGAGGCCCATAGACAATCCTGTTTGCAGGAAATGTAGGAATCGACCCAGTTGAAATTCCTCCGTCGGGGCCTTCCTGGCCTCACACCACGCAACATATTTTCTCCAAATGCGGTGATAATGTTGTGCAGTCACCTCCTTCCTGGCTTTTACCAGGGTAGGGATGACCTCTTCCGGAATGCCTTTTTCCCTTAGGATTCGGCGTTCAACCGCCATGCCGTCAAACGCAGCCGCGGTAAGTCTTGGAATAGACACGGTCCCTGCTGAAGCAGGTCCAGTCTTAGAGGTAGAGGCCACGGATCTTCCGTGAGCATCTCCTGAAGTTCCGGGTACCAAGGTCTTCTTGGCCAATCCGGAGCCACGAGTATCGTTCTTACTCCCCTTTGCCGTATAATTCTCAGTACTTTTGGTATGAGAGGCAGAGGAGGAAACACATACACTGACTGGTACACCCATGGTGTTACCAGAGCGTCTACAGCTATTGCCTGAGGGTCTCTTGACCTGGCGCAATACCTGTCCAGGTCCACTCCCGGGATGAACACAGCTGACAGTGCTAACACATGATTTTCTGCCCAGCGGAGAATCCTTGCAGCTTCTGCCATTGCCCTCCTGCTTCTTGTGCCGCCCTGTCTGTTTACGTGGGCGACTGCCGTGATGTTGTCCGACTGAATCAACACCGGCTGACCCTGAAGCAGAGGTTTTGCCAGGCTTAGAGCATTGTAGATTGCTCTTAGCTCCAGTATATTTATGTGAAGAGACGTCTCCAGGCTTGACCACACGCCCTGGAAGTTTCTTCCCTGTGTGACCGCTCCCCAGCCTCTCAGGCTGGCATCCGTGGTCACTAGGACCCAGTTCTGTATGCCGAATCTGCGGCCCTCTAACAGATGAGCACTCTGCAACCACCATAGCAGAGACACTCTTGTCCTTGTGGACAATTTTATCCGCTGATGCATCTGCAGATGCGATCCGGACCATTTGTCCAGCAGATCCCACTGAAAAGTTCGTGCATGGAATCTGCCGAATGGAATCGCTTCGTAAGAAGCTACCATTTTTCCCAGGACTCTTGTGCATTGATGCACAGATACTTTTCCTGGTTTTAGGAGGTTCCTGACTAGATCGGATAACTCCCTGGCTTTCTCCTCCGGAAGAAATACCTTTTTCTGAACAGTGTCCAGAATCATCCCTAGGAACAACAGACGTGTCGTCGGGATCAGTTGGGATTTTGGAAAATTCAGAATCCACCCGTGTTGTTGGAGCACTACTTGGGTTAGTGCTACTCCGACCTCCAGCTGTTCTCTGGATCTTGCCCTTATCAGGAGATCGTCCAAGTAAGGGATAATTAAGACGCCTTCTCTTCGAAGAAGGATCATCATTTCGGCCATTACCTTGGTAAAGACCCGGGGTACCGTGGACAATCCAAACGGCAGCGTCTGAAACTGATAATGACAGTTTTGGACCACGAACCTGAGGTACCCTTGGTGTGAAGGACAAATTGGAACATGAAGGTAAGCATCCTTGATGTCCAAGGACACCATAAAATCCCCTTCTTCCAGATTCGCTATCACTGCTCTGAGTGACTCCATCTTGAACTTGAATTTTTGTATGTACAGGTTCAGAGATTTTAGATTTAGAATCGGTCTTACCGAGCCGTCAGGCTTCGGTACCACAAATAGCGTGGATTAATACCCCTGTCCCTGTTGTAGGAGGGGTACCTTGACTATCACCTGCTGAGAATACAGCTTGTGAATGGCCTCCAATACCGTCGCCCTGTCGGAGGGAGACGTTGGCAAAGCAGACTTTAGGAAACGGCGAGGAGGGGACTTCTCGAATTCCAACCTGTAACCCTGAGATACTACCTGCAGGATCCAGGGGTCCACCTGCGAGTGAGCCCACTGTGCGCTGAAATGTTTGAGGCGACCCCCCACCGCCCCTGAGTCTGCTTGTAAGGTCCCAGCGTCATGCCGACGCCTTTGTAGAAGCCGGGAAGGGCTTCTGCTCCTGGGAAGGAGCTGCTTGTTGCAGTCTCTTACCCTTTCCTTTGCCTCGGGGCAAATAGGAATGTCCTTTTGCTCGTTTGTTCTTATAGGAACGAAAGGACTGCGGCTGAAAAGCCTGCGGCTTTTTCTGCTGGGAGGTGACCTGGGGTAAAAAGGTGGATTTTCCGGCCGTTGCCACCAGATCCGATAGACCGACCCCAAATAATTCCTCCCCCTTATACGGCAATACTTCCATATGTCGTTTGGAATCCGCATCACCTGACCACTGGCGCGTCCATAAACTTCTTCTGGCAGATATGGACATCGCACTTACTCTTGATGCCAGAGTGCAAATATCTCTCTGTGCATCTCGCATATAAAGAAATGCATCCTTTAACTGCTCTATAGTCAGTAAAATACTGTCCCTATCCAGGGTATCAATATTTTCAGACAGTGACTCCGACCAAGCCACGCCAGCACTGCACATCCAGGCTGAGGCGATTGCTGGTCTCAGTATAACACCCGTATGTGTGTATATACTTTTTAATGTATTCTCCAGCCTCCTATCAGCTGGATCCTTGAGGGCGGCCGTATCAGGAGACGGTAACGCCACTTGCTTTGATAAGCGTGTGAGCGCCTTATCCACCCTAGGAGGTGTTTCCCAGCGCGCCCTAACCTCTGGCGGGAAAGGGTATAATGCCAATAACTTCTTTGAAATTAGCAGTTTTCTATCTGGGGTAACCCACGCTTCATCACACACTTCATTCAGTTCCTCTGATTCAGGAAAAACTATCGGTAGTTTTTTCACACCCCACATAATACCCCTTTTTGTGGTACTTGCAGTATCAGAGATATGCAAAGCCTCCTTCATTGCCGTGATCATATAACGTGTGGCCCTACTGGAAAATAAGAATTTACTTACCGATAATTCTATTTCTCGGAGTCCGTAGTGGATGCTGGGGTTCCTGAAAGGACCATGGGGAATAGCGGCTCCGCAGGAGACAGGGCACAAAAGTAAAGCTTTCCGATCAGGTGGTGTGCACTGGCTCCTCCCCCTATGACCCTCCTCCAAGCCAGTTAGGTACTGTGCCCGGACGAGCGTACACAATAAGGGAGGAATTTTGAATCCCGGGTAAGACTCATACCAGCCACACCAATCACACCGTACAACTTGTGATCTTAACCCAGTTAACAGTATGATAACAGCGGAGCCTCTGAAAAGATGGCTCACAACAATAATAACCCGATTTTTGTAACTATGTACAAGTATTGCAGATAATCCGCACTTGGGATGGGCGCCCAGCATCCACTACGGACTCCGAGAAATAGAATTATCGGTAAGTAAATTCTTATTTTCTCTATCGTCCTAGTGGATGCTGGGGTTCCTGAAAGGACCATGGGGATTATACCAAAGCTCCCAAACGGGCGGGAGAGTGCGGATGACTCTGCAGCACCGAATGAGAGAACTCCAGGTCCTCCTTAGCCAGGGTATCAAATTTGTAGAATTTGGCAAACGTGTTTGCCCCTGACCAAGTAGCTGCTCGGCAAAGTTGTAAAGCCGAGACCCCTCGGGCAGCCGCCCAAGATGAGCCCACCTTCCTTGTGGAATGGGCCTTTACATATTTTGGCTGTGGCAGGCCTGCCACAGAATGTGCAAGCTGAATTGTATTACACATCCAACTAGCAAAAGTATGCTTAGAAGCAAGAGCACCCAGTTTGTTGGGTGCATACAGGATAACAGCAAGTCAGTTTTCCTGACTCCAGCCGTCCTGGAACATATTTTCAGGGCCCTGACAACATCTAGCAACTTGGAGTCCTCCAAGTCCCTAGTAGGTGCAAGGCACCACAATAAGCTGGTTCAGGTGAAACACTGACACCACCTTAGGGAGAGAACTGGGGACGAGTCCGCAGCTCTGCCCTGTCCGAATGGACAAACAGATATGGGCTTTTTTGAGAAAAAACCGCCAATTTGACACTCGCCTGGTCCAGGCCAGGGCCAAGAGCATGGTCACTTTTCATGTGAGATGCTTCAAATCCACAGATTTGACTGGTTGTAAACCAATGTGATTTGAGGAATCCCAGAACTACGTTGAGATCCCACAGTGCCACTGGAGGCACAAAAGGGGGTTGTATATGCAATACTCCCTTGACAAATTTCTAGACTTCAGGAACTGAAGCCAATTCTTTCTGGAAGAAAATCGACAGGGCCGAAATTTGAACCTTAATGGACCCCAATTTGAGGCCCATAGACACTCCTGTTTGCAGGAAATGCAGGAAACGACCGAGTTGAAATTTCTTTGTGGGGCCTTCCTGGCCTCACACCACGCAACATATTTTCGCCACATTTGGTGATAATGTTGTGCGGTCACCTCCTTTCTGGCTTTGACCAGGGTAGGAATGACCTCTTCCGGAATGCCTTTTTCCCTTAGGATCCGGCTTTCCACCGCCATGCCGACAAACGCAGCTGCGGTAAGTCTTGGAACAGACATGGTACTTGCTGAAGCAAGTCCCTTCTTAGCGGCAGAGGCCATAAGACCTCTGTAAGCATCTCTTGAAGTTCCGGGTACCAAGTCCTTCTTGGCCAATCCGGAGCCATGAGTATAGTTCTTACTCCTCTACGTCTTATAATTCTCAGCACCTTAGGTATGAGAAGCAGAGGAGGGAACACATACACCGACTGGTACACCCACGGTGTTACCAGAACGTCCACAGCTATTGCCTGAGGGTCTCTTGACCTGGCGCAATACCTGTCCCGTTTTTTGTTCAGACGGGACGCCATCATGTCCACCTTTGGTATTTCCCAACGGTTTACAATCATGTGGAAAAAACTTCCCGATGAAGTTTCCACTCTCCCGGGTGGAGGTCGTGTCTGCTGAGGAAGTCTGCTTCCCAGTTTCCATTCCCGGGATGAAACACTGCTGACAGTGCTATCACATGATTTTCCGCCCAGCGAAAAGTCCTTGCAGTTTTTGCCATTTCCCTCCTGCTTCTTGTGTCGCCCTGTCTGTTTACGTGGGCGACTGCCGTGATGTTTTTCCCACTGGATCAATACCGGCTGACCTTGAAGCAGAGGTCTTGCTAAGCTTAGAGCATTATAAATTTACCCTTAGCTCCAGTATATTTATGTGGAGAAAAGTCTCCAGACTTGATCACACTCCCTGGAAATTTTTTCCTTGTGTGACTGCTCCCCAGCCTCTCGGGCTGGGCTCCGTGGTCACCAGCATCCAATCCTGAATGCCGAATCTGCGGCCCTCTAGAAGATGAGCACTCTATAACCACCACAGGAGAGACACCCTTGTCCTTGGATATAGGGTTATCCGCTGATGCATCTGAAGATGCGATCCGGACCATTTGTCCAGCAGATCCCACTGAAAAGTTCTTGCGTGAAATCTGCCGAATGGAATTGCTTCGTAGGAAGCCACCATTTTTACCAGGACCCTTGTGCAATGATGCACTGTTTTTAGGAGGTTCCTGACTAGCTCGGATAACTCCCTGGCTTTCTCTTCCGGGAGAAACACCTTTTTCTGGACTGTGTCCAGAATCATCCCTAGGCACAGCAGACGTGTCGTCGGGATCAGCTGCGATTTTGGAATATTTAGAATCCACCCGTGCTGTTGTAGCAGTATCCGAGATAGTGCTACTCCGACCTCCAACTGTTCCCTGGACTATGCCCTTATCAGGAGATCGTCCAAGTAAGGGATAATTAAGACGCCTTTTCTTCGAAGAAGAATCATCATTTCGGCCATTACCTTGGTAAAGACCCGGGGTGCCGTGGACAATCCAAACGGCAGCGTCTGGAACTGATAGTGACAGTTCTGCACCACGAACCTGAGGTACCCTTAGTGAGAAGGGCAAATTTGGGACATAGAGGTAAGCATCCCTGATGTCCCGGGACACTATATAGTCCCCTTCTTCCTGGTTCGTTATCACTGCTCTGAGTGACTCCATCTTGATTTGAACCTTTGTAAGTGTTCAAAAAAAATTTTTTAGAATAAGTCTCACCTAGCCTTCTGGCTTCAGTACCACAATATAGTGTGGAATAATACCCCTTTTCTTGTAGTAGGAGGGGTAATTTAATTATCACCTGCTGGGAATACAGCTTGTGAATTTTTTCCCATACTGCCTCCTTGTCGGAGGGAGACTTGGTAAAGCAGACTTCAGGAGCCTGCGAAGGGGAAACGTCTCGACATTCCAATCTGTACCCCCGGGATACTACTTGTAGGATCCAGGGGTCCTGTACGGTCTCAGCGCCATGCTGAGAACTTGTCAGAAGCGGTGGAACGCTTCTGTTCCTGGGAATGGGCTGCCTGCTGCAGTCTTCTTCCCTTTCCTCTATCCCTGGGCAGATATGATCTTATAGGGACGAGAGGACTGAGGCTGAAAAGACGGTGTCTTTTTCTGCAGAGATGTGACTTAGGGTAAAAAACTGTGGATTTTCCATCAGTTGCCGTGGCCACCAGGTCCGATGGACCGACCCCAAATAACTCCTCTTCCTTTATACGGCAATACACCTTTGTGCCGTTTGGAATCTGCATCACCTGACCACTGTCGTGTCCATAACATCTTCTGGCAGTTATGGACATCGCATTTACTCATGATGCCAGAGTGCAAATATCCCTCTGTGCATCTCGCATATATAGTATAGTCAATAAAATACTGTCCCTGTCAAGGGTATCAATATTTTTAGTCAGGGAATCCGACCAAGCCACCCCAGCTCTGCACATCCAGGCTGAGGCGATCGCTGGTCGCAGTATAACACCAGTATGTGTGTATATACTTTTTATGATATTTTCCAGCCTCCTGTCAGCTGGTCCTTGAGGACGGCCCTATCTATAGACGGTACCGCCACTTGTTTTGATAAGCGTGTGAGCGCCTTATCCACCTTAAGGGGTGTTTCCCAACGCGCCCTAACTTCTGGCGGGAAAGGGTATACCGCCCATAATTTTCTATCGGGGGGAACCCACGCATCATCACACACTTTATTTAATTTATCTGATTCAGGAAAAACTATGGTAGTTTTTTCACATCCCACATAATACCCTCTTTTGTGGTACTTGTAGTATCAGAAATATGTAACACCTCCTTCATTGCCTTTAACGTGTGGCCCTAATAAGGAATACGTTTGTTTATTCACCGTCGACACTGGATTCAGTGTCCCTGTCTGTGTCTGTGTCGACCGACTAAAGTAAACGGGCGTTTTAAAACCCCTGACGGTGTTTTTGAGACGTCTGGACCGGTACTAATTGTTTGTCGGCCGTCTCATGTCGTCAACCGACCTTGCAGCGTGTTGACATTATCACGTAATTTCCTAAATAAGCCATCCATTCCGGTGTCGACTCCCTAGAGAGTGACATCACCATTACAGGCAATTGCTCCGCCTCCTCACCAACATCGTCCTCCTACATGTCGACACACACGTACCGACACACAGCACACACACAGGGAATGCTCTGATAGAGGACAGGACCCACTAGCCCTTTGGAGAGACAGAGGGAGAGTTTGCCAGCACACACCAAAAACGCTATAATTATATAGGGACAACCTTATATAAGTGTTTTCCCTTATAGCATCTTAATATATAAGCATATCGCCAAATTAGTGCCCCCCCTCTCTGTTTTAACCCTGTTTCTGTAGTGCAGTGCAGGGGAGAGCCTGTGAGCCTTCCTTCCAGCCTTTCTGTGAGGGAAAATGGCGCTGTGTGCTGAGGAGATAGGCCCCGCCCCTTTTTCGGCGGCCTCGTCTCCCGCTCTTAACGGATTCTGGCAGGGGTTAAATATCTCCATATAGCCTCCGGAGGCTATATGTGAGGTATTTTTAGCCAAAATAGGTATTCATTTGCCTCCCAGGGCGCCCCCCTCCCAGCGCCCTGCACCCTCAGTGACTGCCGTGTGAAGTGTGCTGAGAGGAAAATGGCGCACAGCTGCAGTGCTGTGCGCTACCTTTAGAAGACTGAGGAGTCTTCTGCCGCCGATTCTGGACCTCTTCTTACTTCAGCATCTGCAAGGGGGCCGGCGGCAAGGCTCCGGTGACCATCCAGGCTGTACCTGTGATCGTCCCTCTGGAGCTAATGTCCAGTAGCCAAGAAGCCAATCCATCCTGCACGCAGGTGAGTTCACTTCTTCTCCCCTAAGTCCCTCGTTGCAGTGATCCTGTTGCCAGCAGGACTCACTGTAAAATAAAAAACCTAAGCTAAACTTTTCTAAGCAGCTCTTTAGGAGAGCCACCTAGATTGCACCCTTCTCGGCCGGGCACAAAAATCTAACTGGCTTGGAGGAGGGTCATAGGGGGAGGAGCCAGTGCACACCACCTGATCGGAAAGCTTTACTTTTGTGCCCTGTCTCCTGCGGAGCCGCTATTCCCCATGGTCCTTTCAGGAACCCCAGCATCCACTAGGACGATAGAGAAAATACGTTTGTTTCATCACCGTCGACACTGGATTCAGTGTCAGTGTCTGGGTCTGTGTCGACCGACTGAGGTAAAGGGCGTTTTACAGCCCCTGACGGTGTCTGAGACGCCTGGACAGGTACTAACTGGTTTGCCGGCTGTCTCATGTCGTCAACCGACTTTTGTAGCGTGCTGACACTATCCCGTAATTCCATAAACAAAGCCATCCATTCTGGTGTCGACTCCCTAGGGGGTGACATCACCATTACAGGCAATTGCTCCGCCTCCACGCCAACATCGTCCTCATACATGTCGACACACACGTACCGACACACAGCAGACACACAGGGAATGCTCTGATAGAAGACAGGACCCCACTAGCCCTTTGGGGAGACAGAGGGAGAGTTTGCCAGCACACACCCAAGCGCTATAAATATATATAGGGACAACCTTAATAAGTGTGTTCCCTTTATAGCAGCTCAAATATTATAAATATCGCCAATAAGTGCCCCCCCTCTCTGTTTTTACCCTGTTTCTGTAGTGCAGTGCAGGGGAGAGTCCTGGGAGCCTTCCTCGCAGCGGAGCTGGGCAGGAAAATGGCGCTGTGTGCTGAGGAGAATAGGCCCCGCCCCCTTTTCGGCGGGCTTCTTCTCCCGGTTTTTTTGGAACCTGGCAGGGGTTAAATACATCCATATAGCCCCAGGGGCTATATGTGATATATTTTAGCCAGAATAGGTATATTACATTGCTGCCCAGGGCGCCCCCCCCCAGCGCCCTGCACCCTCAGTGACCGCTGGTGTGAAGTGTGCGGAGAGCAATGGCGCACAGCTGCAGTGCTGTGCGCTACCTCATGAAGACTGAGACGTCTTCTGCCGCCGGTTTCTGGACCTCTTCTCTATTCGGCATCTGCAAGGGGGTCGGCGGCGCGGCACCGGTGACCCATCCAGGCTGTACCTGTGATCGTCCCTCTGGAGCTAGTGTCCAGTAGCCTAAGAAGCAAATCCATCCTGCACGCAGGTGAGTTCACTTCTTCTCCCCTAAGTCCCTCGTTGCAGTGAGCCTGTTGCCAGCAGGACTCACTGAAAATAAAAAACCTAGCAAACTTTTTCTAAGCAGCTCTTTAGGAGAGCCACCTAGATTGCACCCTGCTCGGACGGGCACAAAAACCTAACTGAGGCTTGGAGGAGGGTCATAGGGGGAGGAGCCAGTACACACCACCTAGTGGTCAAACTTTTAAATTTTGTGCCCTGTCTCCTGCGGAGCCGCTATTCCCCATGGTCCTGACGGAGTCCCAGCATCCACTAGGACGTCAGAGAAATACTGAGTAGGCCATAGGCTGTCGCAAGTGTCAATGGTGCGCCAATGGAGTGGTCAAAACCACCCACACAGCTGCAATGTCCAGAGACTGAAAGTGGGCACTTCAGCACTTGTACTGTACTTCGTTGCATACTGGTTGGAAAGGCCAACATTAGAATTTGCATATTTTCACTCCCGCTGTTACAACAGTGTCCACTATTACAAATGCAGCAGCATCCACCTCTTAATCAAGCCCACAAATACCAATTAGGAATTCATAGCCCAACAGGCTTAGGATGTTTTTAGTTAACTGTGAATGCTCAGAAAATTTGAGTTAATTAAACTCTTGAGCGAGTGCAGGGTTGAAGGGGCTTCAGACACAAGGTAACACTGCATTTTGGAGCCAGTGTACAGAAATCACAGTTTTTCTAACAAACTCTACTTTAAAACCTCTAATTTCAATTAATTTTGGTATAATAAATTCTGCCATGGTTGTAAAGGGTGTAAAGAAAACCACCAAATACTAGGTTGATCGGTCTGGCCTATCAGTAGGGGGGGTACCTCATCGCAACCAGTAACATAAATAACGTTCCCCCGCACTAACAGGACATAGCAGCTGCACATCCCTGAGAATGGAGTCTATTGCTTAAAACAGTAAAATATTTAACGTTATAGCCAAATACAATAGGGTTGATTCAATTGTTTTGTGTGTGTAAAAATCCCATCTAAATGGGACTTTTTAGACGCCCAAACAAATGTCACAATTCAATTGTGTTTGGGCGCCCATGCATATTGCACCCAAACAGACTGGGTCTACAATGGCTTCTACAAAATGTAAAACTTACTTTAGCAAAGCAAGAAAAGCAGCAGGTTCAACATCTGGCAATTCAATTTCTGTGGATGTTGTGGCCATGCCACCATTAAACATGGCATCAAAGACTGCACTTCCAACTGCCAAAACAAACCTAACAAACACAAACAAGAAAATTAAAAACACATTCAAATCCAATTAAGATCAGAACACAACATACTTGTATAATCAAAAGTTGCAATGCAAACTCCACATTCAATCTGCAAGCCAAATATACTGGTAACCAGCGGTGGCTCCTACCTTTGGTGGGCAGAGGATGCCACCGCCAATGTAGGGGACAGAGAGAGGTAAGAGGCGGCGTTCCCGTCCAGCCGGGTCCTTGCGCCTGTGCAATAGACCCGACGGGTGCCGGGACCTGAGCATGTGCACAAGCGGTGGCTCATGTGCGCATGCGCATAGCCCCGGTTTCTATGGTCCTGCAGCCCATAGGCAAAATCCGCCACTGCTGGTAACTAATCATTTTAGAGAAAAAGAAGCGACAGGGGCAAAAGTTTCAAAAGTTCAAATGGACAGCAATAACAAAATACAATTTATTAAAAACACTGTTGCACACCCTGTGGGGCGTTTAATGGGCCCTACACACTAGGCGATAATACTGAAAGATATGAACGATCTCGTTCATTAATGAACGAGATACCTTTCATATCTTTCAGCGTGGAGGCACCAGCGATGAACGATGCGCGGCCCTGCACTTGTTTATCGCTGGTGCCCCGTCCCTTGTGCATGCAGGCCAATATGGATGATCTTGTCCATATTTGCCTGCACTGCTATGGAGCCGGGTGACAGGGGGAGTGAAGAAACGTCACTTCCCCCCGGTCACTGCGCCCCCCCCCCCCCCCGCCCGCCGCCGGGTCCCCCGTATCCGCCATCAGGCAGCCCAGCGGCGGATCACAAAGTGTGTAGGGCCCAGAAAAGATACCAGGGGACCCAAAATGTGGGGTAGGATTGATTGTCGAGTTCTCAACAGTGATAGAGATATCAGGTTGGTAACTACTATTGGCCGGTGGAAATAAAAGTAGCTCTGTTTTGGAAATGTTAAGTTTGAGGTGGCGAGATGACATCCAAGATGAAACAGCAGAAAGGCATTCAGTGACTCTGACCAATACAGATGGTGACAAATATGGGGAGGATAGGTAGATTTGAGTATCATCTGCGTACAGATGATACTGAAATCCAAAAGAGCTGATTAGTTTACCAAGAGATGAGGTATAGATTGAGAAAAGCAGAGGACCCAAGACCGAGCCTTGTGGTACTCCAACTGAAAGAGGTAACGAAGAGGAAGTGGATTCAGAGAAGTGAACACTGAAGGAGCAATTAGATAGGATAGGAACCAAGAGAGGACTGTGTCTTTAAGACCTAGGTATTGTAGTGTTTGTATGAGAAGAAAATGGTCAAAAGTAGCAGAGAGAAGAAGAGAGAGAGAGAGAGAGAGAGAGAGAGAGAGAGAGAGAGAGAGAGAGAGAGAGAGAGAGAGAGAGAGAGAGAGAGAGAGAGAGAGATTAAACCTCATGTATGAAACTCCTACTTCTCAGGACCATTTGTTAATAAATAATACTATTTACATATCTAGCTAGGGACTATCACTTAAGTATAGCTTCGACCTCTGCCAAACGTTGTTGCTTATGTCTCTCCACAGCTTCAGCGATCTGACCGTGCTACTCTAATTGCAAGCCTTTGGCGTATAGTTACAGTGCCTTGCTAAAGTATTCACCCCCCTTGGCTTTTTACCTATTTTGTAACACTACAACCTGTAATTTATTTTTTTTATTTGAATTTTATGTCTAAGTTGGTGAAGTGAAATAAGAAAAATTTACATGAAAAATAATTTTTATAAATAAAAATGTGAAAATTGGCACGTGCATATGTATTCACCCCCTTTGCTATGAAGCCCCTCAAAAGTTCTGGTGCAACCAATTACCTTCAGAAATCACATAATTACTGAAATGAAGTCCACCTGTGTGCAATCTAAGTGTCACATGATCTGTCACTATAAACACACCTTTGCTGAAAGGCCCCAGAGGCTGCAACACCACTAAGCAAGAGGCATCACACTATGAAGACCAATGAGCTCTCCAAACAAGTCCGGGACAAAGTTGTTGAGAAGTACAAGTCAGGGTTGGGTTATAAAAAAAATAAAAAAATATATATATCCAAATCTTTGATGATCCCCCGGAGAACCATCAAATCCATCTTCAAATGGAAAGAACATGGTACCACAGCAAACCTGCCAAGAGAGGGCCGGCCACCAAAACTCACAGACCGGGCAAGGAGGGCATTAATCAGAGAGGCAGCATAGAGACCAAAGGTAACCCTGAAGGAGCTGCAGAGTTCCACAGCAGAGACTGGTGTATCTGCGCATGTGACCACAATAAGCCATACACTCCATAGAGCTGGGCTTTATGGAAGAGTGGCAAGAAAAAAAACCATTACTTAGTGTTAAAAATAAGAAGGCACGTTTTGAGTTTGCCAAAAGGCATGCGGACGACTCCCCAAATGTATGGAGGAAGGTGCTCTGCTCAGATGAGACTAAAATTTGACTTTTTGGCCACCAAGGAAAACGCTATGTCTGGCGCAAACCCAACACATTCCATCACCCCAAGAACACCATCACCACAGTGAAACATGGTGGTGGCAGCATCACGCTGTTTGGATGTTTTTCAGCAGCAGGGACTGGGAAACTGTTTTGAGTCGAGGGAAAGATGGATGGTGCTAAATACAGGGATATTCTTGAGCAAAACCTGTTCCAGCTGGACAATGGCCCGAGCATACTGCTAAAGCAACACTCGAGTGGTTTAAGGGGAAACCTTTAAATGTGTTGGAACGGCCTAGTCAAATCCCAGATCTCAATTCAATTGAGAATCTGTGGTCAGACTTGAAGATTGCTGTTCACAAGCGGAAACCATCCAACATGAAGGAGCTGGGGAAGTTTTGTCTTGAGGAATTGGCAAAAATCCCAGTGGCAAGATGTGGCAAGCTCATAGGGGTCGATTCCATTCGGCAACTTATGAATAGCGCCGCGAATTAGCTCCAGACGCTATTCAAATCAGCTGCTAGTTACCTGCAATTGTCGGGAATTCTTCTCTCATCCCCGGGGGATGAGAGAAGAAACCCGACAAAAGTGCTGCCTCGCGGCCGCCACGAGGCTGATTCTGTCGGAAATCAGCCTCGCGACGGGGAGTTAAGTCGGAGAATGCCCGTTCAGTTAAGTCGGAGAATGCCCGTTCTCCCGACAATTCAACCTGTTTAGTCGGCGAGAACGGGCCATCACCGACTTAACTGGAGCTGAATTGAATAGCGTCGGGAGCCAATTCCCGGCGCTATTCATAAGTTGCCGAATTGAATCGACCCCATAGAGACTTATCCAAATCGACTTGCAGCTGTAATTGCCGCAAAAGGTGGCTCTACAAAGCACTGACTTTAGGGGGGTGAATAGTTATGCACGCTGAAGTTTTCTGTTATTTTGTCCTATTTGTTGTTTGCTTCACAATAAAAAATAAAATAAAATGTGCTGTGAATGAAATGATACAAACCTTCAAACAATGCATTTTAATTCCAGGTTGTGAGGCAACAAAACATGAAAAATGCAAAGGGAGATGAATACTTTAGCAAACACTGTGTCAAAAATATCAAACAACCCCTGGGTGTATCTAGGGAAGACTGTAGCAGATATCGGAGATATCTGAATTTAGCAAGCTTTGAATTCCGGAGCTTGGTAGCTAACGCCATCTTTAGTCAACGTTACCCATCACTGCCTATGGGCTTCATTACCTATCATTTACTGGAACAGGGTTGCCTTTACTAATTACACAATTCAAGTGAAAGGAAAGACAAAACAGTTTTTTTCCCGGGAGCACTCATATGGCCCATAGACACGGTGAGATTCGGGCTACGCCCGATTCTCACTATGCGACGGGCTAGGTCAGCACATAGTCAGTATCGCAAGCACACTCATTATGTGCTTGCGATACTGGCTATGTGCGATTTTGTTGAAGTGGCAATTTTGACTCTCTTCTTTAGGGATAGTCAAAATTGACTTGCCTGCACAGTCTATCTATTCTTGCGATGCCGACCGCGCATCGGCATTAAATCGGGATCGCAAGGTGACTTTCACCTTGCGATCTGCACTAACTTTTCTTACGATTTTGACTATATAGTCAAAATCGTAAGAAAAAAATCTCACCGTGTGTACACACCATTAGATTTATTATTTTTAGCTATCATGTAATTGATGAGATAATCAAAATACCAATTGTGCATCACAATAAGAAATATATGTGTAACCTTTAATTAGGTAAATCAATTAAAAACAAAGTAAAAAAAAAAAAAAAAGAAAAAAAAAGAAGATTTTACTTACCGGTTAATCTATTTCTCATAGTCCGTAGAGGATGCTGGGGACTCCTTAAGGACCATGGGGAATAGACGGGCTCCGCAGGAGATAGGGCACTTATAGAAAGCTTTGGATTCTGGGTGTGCACTGGCTCCTCCCTCTATGTCCCTCCTCCAGACCTCCGTTAGAGAAACTGTGCCCAGAGGATATGAACAGTACGAGGAAAGGATTTTTGTAATCTAAGAGCGAGATTCATACCAGCCACACCAATCACACCGTATAACTTGTGATAAACTACCCAGTTAACAGTATGAAAAATTAACATAGCCTCGGTTCAAGACCGACCAACTATAACATAACCCTTATGTAAGCAATAACTATATACAAGTCTTGCAGAAGAAGTCCGCACTTGGGACGGGCGCCCAGCATCCTCTACGGACTACGAGAAATAGATTTACCGGTAAGTAAAATCTTATTTTCTCTAACGTCCTAGAGGATGCTGGGGACTCCGTAAGGACCATGGGGATTATACCAAAGCTCCCAAACGGGCGGGAGAGTGCGGATGACTCTGCAGCACCGATTGAGCAAACAAGAGGTCCTCCTCAGCCAGGGTATCAAACTTATAGAACTTTGCAAAGGTGTTTGACCCCGACCAAGTAGCAGCTCGGCACAGTTGTAGTGCCAAGACCCCTCGGGCAGCCGCCCAAGAAGAGCCCACCTTCCTAGTGGAATGGGCCTTAACCGATTTAGGCAATGGCAATCCTGCCATAGAATGCGCCTGCTGAATAGTGTTACAGATCCAGCGAGCAATTGTCTGCTTTGAAGCAGGAGCGCCAACCTTGTTGGCCGCATACAGAACAAACAGAGCTTCCGTCTTCCTGATCCTGGCTGTTCTGGTCACATAAATCTTCAAAGCCCTGACCACATCCAGGGACTCTGAATCCTCCAAGTCCCGTGTAGCCACAGGCACGACAATAGGTTGGTTCATATGAAAAGATGAGACCACATTGGGCAGAAATTGAGGACGAGTCCTCAACTCTGCCCTATCCACGTGAAAAATCAGGTATGGGCTTTTATATGATAAAGCCGCTAATTCCAAAACACGCCTTGCAGAAGCCAAGGCCAACAACATGACCACTTTCCAAGGGAGGTATTTCAACTCCACTGTTTTGAGTGGTTCAAACCAAGGTGACTTGAGGAAACTTAATACCACGTTAAGATCCCAAGGCGCCACCGGAGGTACAAAGGGAGGCTGAATATGCAGCACGCCCTTCACAAAAGTCTGCACTTCAGGAAGAGAAGCCAATTCGCTTTGAAAGAAAATGGATAAGGCCGAAATTTGGACCTTTATGGACCCTAATTTCAGGCCCAAATTCACTCCCGTTTGAAGGAAGTGAAGCAGACGGCCCGAATGGAACTCCTCCGTAGGAACAGCTCTGGCCTCACACCAAGAAACATATTTCCGCCATATACGGTGATAATGTTTTGATGTCACATCCTTCCTAGCCTTGATCAAGGTAGGAATGACCTCCTCCGGAATCCCTTTTTCCGCTAGGATCCGGCGTTCAACCGCCATGCCGTCAAACGCAGCCGCGGTAAGTCTTGGAATAGACAGGGCCCCTGCTGCAGCAGGTCCTGCCTTAGAGGAAGAGGCCACGGATCTTCTGTGAGCAACTCTTGCAGATCCGGATACCAAGTCCTCCTTGGCCAATATGGAACAATGAGAATTGTTCTGACCCTTCTTAGTCTTATTAAACTCAACACCTTGGGTATGAGAGGCAGAGGAGGAAACACATAGACCGATCTGAACACCCATGGTGTCACCAGAGCGTCTACCGCCTGAGGGTCTCTTGACCTGGTGCAATACCTCTTTAGCTTTTTGTTGAGACGGGACGCCATCATGTCTATTTGAGGCAGTCCCCACCGATCCACGATCTGTGTGAAGACTTCTTGATAAAGACCCCACTCTCCCGGATGCAGGTCGTTCCTGCTGAGGAAGTCCGCCTCCCAGTTGTCCACCCCCGGGATGAACACTGCTGATAACGCGCTTACATAGCCTTCCACCCAGCGCAGAATCCTGGACGCCTCTGCCATGGCCACTCTGCTTCTTGTGCCGCCTTGGCGGTTTACATGAGCCACTGCCGTGACATTGTCCGACTGAATCAAAACCGGTTTGTTCTGAAGCCATTCCTCCGCCAGGCGTAGGGCGTTGTAAATGGCCCTTAACTCCAGGACATTGATGTGGAGACAAGTCTCTAGGCTTGACCAGAGACCTTGGAAATTTCTTCCCAGTGCGACAGCTCCCCAACCTCGGAGGCTCGCGTCCGTGGTCACCAGGATCCAGTCCTGAATGCCGAATTTGCGACCCTCTAGGAGGTGAGCACTGTGCAGCCACCACAGGAGAGATACCCTGGCCCTGGGAGACAGGGTGATCCGTTTCTGCAAATGTAGATGGGACCCGGACAATTTGTCCAATAGGTCCCATTGGAAGGTCCTCGCATGGAACCTGCCGAAGGGGATGGCCTCGTATGAAGCCACCATCTTCAGAACATTTGTGCAATGATGCACAGAAACCTTTTTTGGTTTTAAAAGGTTCCTGACCAGGGCTATGAGCTCCTGAGCCTTCTCCACCGGAAGAAAAACTCTTTTTTGGTCTGTGTCTAGAATCAGGCTCAAAAAGGTCAGACGCGTTGCAGGTACTAGCTGGGATTTCGGTAAATTTGAGAATCCAACCGTGCCTCTGCAACGTCTTCACGGACAGAGACACGCTGTCCAGCAACTTCTTCCGAGATCTCGCCTTTATAAGGAGATCGTCCAAGTACGGAATAATTGTGACTCCCTGCTTGCGCAGGAGCACCATCATTTCCGCCATTACTTTGGTGAAAATTCTCGGGGCCGTGGAAAGACCAAACGGCAACGTCTGAAATTGGTAGTGACAATCCTGTACTGCAAATCTCAGAAACGCCTGGTGAGGGGGAAAAATCGGAACATGAAGGTACGCATCCTTTATGTCCGGGAACACCATCCAATCCCCTCCCTCCAGGCTGGCGATGACCATTCTGAGCGATTCCATCTTGAACCTCTTCAAGTACAGGTTCAGAGATTTTAGATTTAGAATGGGTCTGACCGAACCGTCCGGTTTCGGTACCACAAACAGGGATGAATAATAACCCTCTCCTTGTTGGAGATGAGGAACCTTGATTATCACCTGTTGAATGTACAGTTTGTGAATTGCCGCTAACACTAGCTCCCTCTCTGACGGGGAAGCTGGCAGAGCCAATTTGAAAAACTGGCGAGGGGGCATGTCTTCGAATTCCAGTCTGTATCCCTGGGAAACAATCTCTATTGCCCAGGGATCCACCTGTGATTGAACCCAGACGTGGCTGAAAAGACGAAGACGTGCCCCCACTTGATCCGACTCCCCCCCCCGGAAAGCCCCAGCGTCATGCTGTGGACTTTGCAGAAGTAGGGGAGGACTTCTGCTCCTGGGAGCTAGCTGAGTGCAGCCTTTTTCCCTTGCCTTTACCTCTGGCAACGAAGGACGATCCTCGTACCTTCTTGTTTTTATTGGAACGAAAGGACTGCATTTGATAATGTGGTACCTTCTTAGAACGCTGCGGGGGAACATAAAGGTAAAAAATAAGAATTTACTTACCGATAATTCTATTTCTCGGAGTCCGTAGTGGATGCTGGGGTTCCTGAAAGGACCATGGGGAATAGCGGCTCCGCAGGAGACAGGGCACAAAAAGTAAAGCTTTCCGATCAGGTGGTGTGCACTGGCTCCTCCCCCTATGACCCTCCTCCAAGCCTCAGTTAGGTACTGTGCCCGGACGAGCGTACACAATAAGGGAGGAATTTTGAATCCCGGGTAAGACTCATACCAGCCACACCAATCACACCGTACAACTTGTGATCAAACCCAGTTAACAGTATGATAACAGAGGAGCCTCTGAAAGATGGCTTCCTAAACAATAACCCGAATTAGTTAACAATAACTATGTACAATTATTGCAGATAATCCGCACTTGGGATGGGCGCCCAGCATCCACTACGGACTCCGAGAAATAGAATTATCGGTAAGTAAATTCTTATTTTCTCTATCGTCCTAGTGGATGCTGGGGTTCCTGAAAGGACCATGGGGATTATACCAAAGCTCCCAAACGGGCGGGAGAGTGCGGATGACTCTGTAGCACCGAATGAGAGAACTCCAGGTCCTCCTTAGCCAGAGTATCAAATTTGTAAAATTTTACAAACGTGTTCTCCCCTGACCACGTAGCTGCTCGGCAAAGTTGTAATGCCGAGACCCCTCGGGCAGCCGCCCAAGATGAGCCCACCTTCCTTGTGGAGTGGGCCTTTACAGATTTAGGCTGTGGCAGGCCTGCCACAGAATGTGCAAGTTGGATTGTGCTACAGATCCAACGAGCAATCGTCTGCTTAGACGCAGGAGCACCCATCTTGTTGGGTGCATACAATATAAACAACGAGTCAGATTTTCTGACTCCAGCTGTCCTTGCAATATATATTTTTAATGCTCTGACAACGTCCAGTAACTTAGAGTCCTCCAAGTCACTTGTAGCCGCAGGCACTACAATAGGCTGGTTCAGATGAAATGCTGACACCACCTTAGGGAGAAAATGCGGACGAGTCCGCAGTTCTGCCCTGTCCGAATGGAAAATCAGATATGGGCTTTTGTAAGATAAAGCTGCCAGTTCTGACACTCTCCTGGCCGAAGCCAGGGCTAGTAACATGGTCACTTTCCATGTGAGATATTTTAAATCCACCTTTTTTAGTGGTTCAAACCAATGAGATTTTAGAAATTCCAAAACCACATTGAGATCCCACGGTGCCACTGGAGGCACCACAGGAGGCTGTATATGCAGCACTCCCTTAACAAAAGTCTGGACTTCAGGAACTGAAGCCAATTCTTTTTGAAAGAAAATCGACAGGGCCGAAATTTGAACCTTAATAGATCCCAATTTGAGACCCATAGACAATCCTGATTGCAGGAAATGTAGGAATCGACCCAGTTGAAATTCCTCCGTCGGAGCACTCCGATCCTCGCACCACGCAACACATCTTCGCCAAATGCGGTGATAGTGTTGCACGGTTACTTCCTTCCTTGCTTTAATCAAAGTAGGAATGACTTCTTCCGGCATGCCTTTTTCCTTTAGGATCCGGCGTTCAACTGCCATGCCGTCAAACGCAGCCGCGGTAAGTCTTGAAACAGACAGGGACCCTGCTGAAGCAAGTCCCTCCTTAGAGGTAGAGGCCACGGATCTTCCGTGATCATCTCTTGAAGTTCCGGGTACCAAGTCCTTCTTGGCCAATCCGGAACCACTAGTATCGTTCTTACGCCTCTTTGCCGTATAATTCTCAATACTTTTGGTATGAGAGGCAGAGGAGGAAACACATACACCGACTGGTACACCCAAGGCGTTACCAGCGCGTCCACAGCTATTGCCTGCGGATCTCTTGACCTGGCGCAATACCTGTCCAGTTTTTTGTTGAGGCGAGACGCCATCATGTCCACCATTGGTCTTTCCCAACGGGTTACCAGCATGTGGAAGACTTCCGGATGAAGTCCCCACTCTCCCGGGTGAAGGTCGTGTCTGCTGAGGAAGTCTGCTTCCCAGTTGTCCACTCCCGGGATGAACACTGCTGACAGTGCTATCACATGATTCTCTGCCCAGCGAAGAATCCTTGCAGCTTCTGCCATTGCACTCCTGCTTCTTGTGCCGCCCTGTCTGTTTACATGGGCGACTGCCGTGATGTTGTCCGACTGGATCAACACCGGTTTTCCTTGAAGCAGAGGTTCTGCCTGGCTTAGAGCATTGTAGATTGCTCTTAGTTCCAGAATGTTTATGTGAAGAGACGTTTCCAGGCTCGTCCACACTCCCTGGAAGTTTCTTCCTTGTGTGACTGCTCCCCAGCCTCTCAGGCTGGCGTCCGTGGTCACCAGGATCCAATCCTGTATGCCGAATCTGCGGCCCTCCAATAGATGAGCACTCTGCAACCACCACAGAAGAGATACCCTTGTCCTTGGAGACAGGGTTATCCGCTGGTGCATCTGAAGATGCGACCCTGACCATTTGTCCAACAGATCCCTCTGGAAAATTCGTGCATGGAATCTGCCGAATGGAATTGCTTCGTAAGAAGCCACCATTTTTCCCAGGACTCTTGTGCATTGATGTACAGACACCTTTCCTGGTTTTAGGAGGTTCCTGACAAGCTCGGATAACTCCTTGGCTTTTTCCTCCGGGAGAAAAACCTTTTTCTGAACCGTGTCCAGAATCATCCCTAGGAACAGCAGACGAGTTGTCGGCATTAACTGGGATTTTGGAATATTCAGAATCCAGCCGTGCTGTTTTAGCACTTCTTGAGACAGTGCTAATCCCCTCTCTAGCTGTTCTCTGGACCTTGCCCTTATTAGGAGATCGTCCAAGTATGGGATAATTAATACGCCTTTTCTTCGAAGAAGAATCATCATCTCGGCCATTACCTTTGTAAAGACCCGAGGTGCCGTGGACAATCCGAACGGCAGCGTCTGAAACTGATAGTGACAGTTTTGTACAACGAACCTGAGGTACCCCTGGTGTGAGGGGTAAATTGGAACGTGGAGGTACGCATCCTTGATGTCCAAGGACACCATAAAGTCCCCTTCTTCCAGGTTCGCTATCACTGCTCTGAGTGACTCCATTTTGAACTTGAACTTCTTTATGTACAGGTTCAAGGACTTCAGATTTAGAATAGGTCTTACCGAGCCGTCCGGCTTCGGTACCACAAATAGAGTGGAATAATACCCCTTTCCCTGTTGTAGAAGAGGTACCTTGACTATCACCTGCTGAGAGTACAGCTTGTGAATGGCTTCCAAAACCGTCTCCCTTTCTGAGGGGGACGTTGGTAAAGCAGACTTCAGGAAACGGCGAGGCGGATCCGTCTCTAGTTCCAACCTGTACCCCTGAGATATTATCTGCAGGATCCAGGGATCTACCTGCGAGTGAGCCCACTGCGCGCTGAAATTCTTGAGACGACCGCCCACCGCCCCCGAGTCCGCTTGAGAAGCCCCAGCGTCATGCTGAGGCTTTTGTAGAAGCGGGGGAGGGCTTCTGTTCCTGGGAAGGAGCTGCCTGTTGGTGTCTCTTCCCCCTTCCTCTGCCTCGTGGCAGATATGAATATCCCTTTGCTCTCTTGTTTTTAAAGAAACGAAAGGGCTGCGGTTGAAAAGTCGGTGTCTTTTTCTGTTGGGGAGTAGCTTGAGGTAAAAAGGTGGATTTCCCGGCTGTAGCCGTGGCCACCAAATCTGATAGACCGACTCCAAATAACTCCTCCCCTTTATACGGCAAAACTTCCATATGCCGTTTTGAGTCCGCATCGCCTGACCACTGTCGCGTCCATAAACTTCTTCTGGCCGAAATGGACATAGCACTTACCCGTGATGCCAGTGTGCAGATATCCCTCTGTGCATCACGCATATAAAGAAATGCATCCTTTATTTGCTCTAAAGACAGTAAAACATTGTCCCTATCCAGGGTATCAATATTTTCAATCAGGGACTCTGACCAAGCTACTCCAGCACTGCACATCCAGGCTGTCGCTATAGCTGGTCGTAGTATAACACCTGTATGTGTGTATATACTTTTTTGGATATTTTCCATCCTCCTATCTGCTGGATCTTTAAGTGCGGCCGTCTCAGGAGAGGGTAACGCCACTTGTTTAGATAAGCGTGTGAGCGCCTTGTCCACCCTAGGAGGTGTTTCCCAGCGCGCCCTAACCTCTGACGGGAAAGGGTATAAAGCTAATAACTTCTTTGAAATTAGCATCTTTTTATCGGGGGCAACCCACGCTTCATCACATACATCATTTAGTTCTTCTGATTCAGGAAAAACTATAGGTAGTTTTCACACCCCACATAATACCCTGTTTAGTGGTACCTGTAGTATCAGCTAAATGTAACGCCTCCTTCATTGCCAAAATCATATAACGTGTGGCCCTACTGGAAAATACGGTTGATTCGTCACCGTCGCCACTGGAATCAGTGCCTGTGTCTGGGTCTGTGTCGACCGACTGAGGCAAAGGGCGTTTTACAGCCCCTGACGGTGTTTGAGGCGCCTGGACAGGCACTAACTGATTGTCCGGCCGTCTCATGTCGTCAAACGACTGCTTTAGCGTGTTGACACTATCCCGTAATTCCATAAATAAAGGCATCCATTCTGGTGTCGACCCCCTAGGAGGTGACATCCCCATATTTGGCAATTGCTCCGCCTCCACACCAATATCGTCCTCATACATGTCGACACACACGTACCGACACACAGCAGACACACAGGGAATGCTCTTAACGAAGACAGGACCCCACTAGCCCTTTGGGGAGACAGAGGGAGAGTTTGCCAGCACACACCAAAAGCGCTATATATGACAGGGATAGCCTTATAATAAGTGCTCCCTGTATAGCTGCTTTTATAATATAATTTTTGCCACTATTTTGCCCCCCCCTCTCTTTTTTTTACCCTGTTTCTGTAGTGCAGTGCAGGGGAGAGACCTGGGAGCCGTCCTGACCAGCGGAGCTGTGTAAGGAAAATGGCGCTGTGTGCTGAGGAGATAGGCCCCGCCCCTTTTCCGGCGGGCTCGTCTCCCGCTCTTTAGTGGATTCTGGCAGGGGTTAAATATCTCCATATAGCCCCCGGAGGCTATATGTGAGGTATTTTTTAGCCAAATAGGTTTTCATTTGCCTCCCAGGGCGCTCCCCTCCCAGCGCCCTGCACCCTCAGTGACTGCCGTGTGAAGTGTGCTGAGAGGAAAATGGCGCACAGCTGCAGTGCTGTGCGCTACCTTTAGAAGACTGAGGAGTCTTCTGCCGCCGATTCTGGACCTCTTCATGTTTCAGCATCTGCAAGGGGGCCGGCGGCGAGGCTCCGGTGACCATCCAGGCTGTACCTGTGATCGTCCCTCTGGAGCTGATGTCCAGTAGCCAAGAAGCCAATCCATCCTGCACGCAGGTGAGTTCACTTCTTCTCCCCTAAGTCCCTCGTTGCAGTGATCCTGTTGCCAGCAGGACTCACTGTAAAATAAAAAACCTAAGCTAAACTTTCTCTAAGCAGCTCTTTAGGAGAGCCACCTAGATTGCACCCTTCTCGGCCGGGCACAAAAATCTAACTGAGGCTTGGAGGAGGGTCATAGGGGGAGGAGCCAGTGCACACCACCTGATCGGAAAGCTTTACTTTTTGTGCCCTGTCACCTGCGGAGCCGCTATTCCCCATGGTCCTTTCAGGAACCCCAGCATCCACTAGGACGATAGAGAAAATTTGATTTACCGGCCGTAGCAGTAGAGACTAGGTCCGAGAGGCCTTCTCCAAACAACTCCTCCCCCTTGTACAGCAATGACTCCATATGCCGCTTCGAGTCGGCGTCTCCAGTCCACTGTCGGGTCCACAAGAGCCGCCTAGCAGAAATAGACATAGCGTTTATTCTAGAGCTTAGTAAACAAATGTCTCTCTGAGCATCCCTCATATACAAGGCAGCATCTCTGATATGCTCCATGGTCATTAGGATGGTATCCCTATCTAAGGTGTCAATCTCCGTAGATAAGGAGTCTGCCCATGCCACGACCGCACTACAAACCCAGGCGGACGCCATGGCCGGCCTAACTATAGTTCCTGAATGTGTGTAAATGTGCTTCAGGGTAATTTCCTGCTTGCGATCAGCAGGATCCTTGAGGGAAGCAGTATCCGGAGAAGGCAGTGCCACCTTCTTGGATAAGCGTGTCAGCGCCTTGTGTACTTTAGGTGCATATTCCCATCGTATCCGATCCTTCTGTGGAAAAGGATACGCCATGAGAATCCTTTTGGGAACCTGTAGTCTCCGATCCGGAGATTCCCAAGCCTTTTCGCATAATTCGCTTAGCTCAAATGAGGACGGAAACGTGACCTCAGGCTTTTTCCCTTTATACATGTGAACCCTCGTGTCAGGGACAGGTGTTCCTCTGTGATATGCAAAACCTCTTTTATGGCAATAATCATGTACCTAATACCTTTTGCCACCTTCGGCTGTAATTTTGCATCCTCATAGTCGACACTAGAGTCAGTATCTGTGTCAGCGACCTGGGATATGGGTGCTTTTGAGACCCTGAAAGTCCTGGCTCCACAGGGACAGGCACGGGCTGGCTACCTGACTGATCCCTAGCTTCAGCCTTGTCTAATCTTTTATGCAGAAGATTTACATTTGCATTCAAGACATTTAACATATCTACCCAGTCCGGTGTCGGCGTTGCCGACCTGACATTCAAGCACTCCCCCTCCACATTTAGCGAGCCTTCCTCATCAAACATGTCGACACACACGTACCGACACACCGCACACACCCAGGGAACTTTTCTGAAGACAGTATCCCCTGAGAGGTCCTTAGGAGAGACAGAGAGAGAGTATGCCAGCACACACCCCAGCGCAACAACCTGGAGACCAACACAGAATGCTTTTCCACAGCAGCGCTGTATTATACTGTATCCGCCAATTATGTGCCCCCCCCCTCTCTTTTTAAACCCCCTTCCCCGTGTGTAAGCTGGGGAGAGACCGGGGAGCTTCCTCTCAGCTTTCTGTGGAGAGAAAAATGGCGCTGGTGAGTGCTGAGGGAGAAGCCCCGCCCCCTCGGCGGCGGGCTTCTATCCCGCTCAAAATCGTGAAAAAATGGCGGGGGCTCAATTATATACATGTACAGTGCCCAGCTGTACATGTATATACCTATTTGCCATCCAAGAGGAGTTACTATTGCTGCCCAGGGCGCCCCCCCCTGCACCCTGCACCCATAGTGACCGGAGTGTGTGAGGTGATGTGGAGCAATGATGCACAGCTGCAGTGCTGTGCGTTACCTCTGTGAAGCTGAAGGCTTCTGCCGCCTGAGACGTCTTCTTGCTTCTTCTCTTCTGGCTCTGTGAGGAGAACGGCGGCGCGGCTCCGGGGGTGGACGCCCAGGACGAACCTGTGTTCACCCCCTCTGAAGCTAATGGTGTTTAGTAGCCGAGGCAGCAGATCCTATCAGTTAAGTAGGTCTGCCCCTCTCTCCTCAATCCCTCGATGCAGGGAGCCTGTTGCCAGCAGTGCTCCCTGTGAAAAAGTAAAAATCCAAACAAAAATGCTTTCTGTAGCAAAGAACTCGAGAGTTCCCTGCAGTGCGCCCTTCATCCTCTGGGCACAGTGTAAAACTGAGGTCTGGAGGAGGGACATAGAGGAAGGAGCCAGTGCACACCCAGAATCCAAAACTTTCTTAAAGTGCCCTATCTCCTGCGGAGCCGGTCTATTCCCCATGGTCCTTACGGAGTCCCCAGCATCCTCTAGGACGTTAGAGAAAAGAACAGTCATGAAGAGTTCTTTGATAAAGCTGAAAAATTCAAGTGGGACACTATCGGCCCTTGCACACACCTAAAAATCTAGGTTTCGAGTGTACAAATATGTAGGAAATAAGCCCTTTTAGATAGGTGAAAATATGAACATATAGAGACTCAATTTTGTAACCCTCAATTCATATATGGGGGAGTCTCTGCTCTGCCAGATTGCTGACTACTCCTACTTTAACATTGTTAATATTGCCTTTACTAATACATAGCAGGGAATGTGTTTTTTAATAAATGCCAGTGATCCTTAATTTCTTTATTATAATGGACTGGCTGAGCTGGATGGCTTTAGTGTGGCATACCCTTACACTTTATTAACACTTATCATATACTAATTTCTTTAACACTATTTCTTATTTTAATTACATCTCATTTTTGTATCACTTTCTCTGTAGCTTCAGCTTCTTAAACACTAATATATAAACATAGTTTTTTCACTGGTATGCTGCCCTGGGCTGTCTGGCTTATGCTGATTTTTGGGGTGCCACGTCCTGCACCTAGATATATACAGCGAGGCCTTGATGCGGCTTGGGGGCTTATACATACATTTGCGCAGATATATGTAACCAAGATCTCTGAATTCTAAGATACTGTATGGGATTTAAATCTGGTTACTGCTATTATTCAGGATGCTGGGGGAAACAAAATGTGTTTTTTTCCTGCTTAGAAAAACCCCTCCCTTTCAAGCACCTGAATGATATCACTAAGCTAATTGAGCATCTGCCACTATATAAGAAATTATAATTATAAGACGTAAACCCGGCGATAATACATATGCCCCTTGAAGGGACATGTACTAAGCAGTGATAAAAGTGGAAAAGTGAGTCAGTGGAGAAATTGCCCATGGCAACCAATCAGCATTGACGTAACATTTATAATTTGCATACCATAAAAATATACAGAGCAGCAGATTGGTTGCCATGGGCAACTTCTCCACTTTTATCACTGCTTAGTACATGTCCCCCTTAATGCTGCAGTGTCAGATGGCCAGATCTAAAACACAGTGAAATATTAGTGTTCCAAGTGATAAAATAAGAATTTACTTACCGATAATTCTATTTCTCATAGTCCGTAGTGGATGCTGGGAACTCCGTAAGGACCATGGGGAATAGCGGCTCCGCAGGAGACTGGGCACAAAAGTAAAGCTTTAGGACTACCTGGTGTGCACTGGCTCCTCCCCCTATGACCCTCCTCCAAGCCTCAGTTAGGATACTGTGCCCGGACGAGCGTACACAATAAGGAAGGATTTATGAATTCCGGGTAAGACTCATACCAGCCACACCGATCACACCGTACAACCTGTGATCTGAACCCAGTTAACAGCATGATAACAGAGGAGCCTCTGGAAAGATGGCTCACAACCACAATAACCCGATTTTTGTAACAATAACTATGTACAAGTATTGCAGACAATCCGCACTTGGGATGGGCGCCCAGCATCCACTACGGACTATGAGAAATAGAATTATCGGTAAGTAAATTCTTATTTTCTCTGACGTCCTAGTGGATGCTGGGAACTCCGTAAGGACCATGGGGATTATACCAAAGCTCCCAAACGGGCGGGAGAGTGCGGATGACTCTGCAGCACCGAATGAGAGAACTCCAGGTCCTCCTCAGCCAGGGTATCAAATTTGTAGAATTTAGCAAACGTGTTTGCCCCTGACCAAGTAGCTGCTCGGCAAAGTTGTAAAGCCGAGACCCCTCGGGCAGTCGCCCAAGATGAGCCCACTTTCCGTGTGGAATGGGCTTTTACAGATTTTGGCTGTGGCAGGCCTGCCACAGAATGTGCAAGCTGAATTGTGCTACAAATCCAACGAGCAATAGTCTGCTTAGAAGCAGGAGCACCCAGCTTGTTGGGTGCATACAGGATAAACAGCGAGTCAGATTTTCTGACTCCAGCCGTCCTGGAAACATATTTTCAGGGCCCTGACTACGTCCAGCAACTTGGAGTCCTCCAAGTCCCTAGTAGCCGCAGGTACCACAATAGGCTGGTTCACGTGAAATGCTGAAAACAGCTTAGGGAGAAATTGAGGATGAGTCCTCAATTCCGCCCTGTCTGGAAGATCAGATAAGGGCCTTTACAGGATAAAGCCGCCAATTCTGACACGCGCCTGGCCGAGGCCAGGGCCAACAACATGACCACTTTCCATGTGAGATATTTTAACTCCACAGATTCAAGTGGTTCAAACCAATGTGACTTTAGGAACCCCAAAACTACATTGAGATCCCAAGGTGCCACTGAAGGCACAAAAGGAGGCTGTATATGCAGTACCCCTTTTACAAAACGTCTGAACTTCAGGAACTGAAGTTAGTTCTTTCTGGAAGAAAATTGACAGGGCCGAAATTTGAACCTTAATGGACCCCAATTTTAGGCACATAGACACTCCTGTTTACAGGAAATGCAGGAATCGACCTAGTTGAAAATTCCTCCATCGGGGCCTTACTGGCCTCGCACCCCGCAACATATTTTCGCCAAATGCGGTGATAATGCTTTGCGGTTACATCCTTCCTGGCTTGATCAGGGTAGGGATGACTTCATCCGGAATGCCTTTTTCCTTCAGGATCCGGCGTTCAACCGCCCTGCCGTTAAACGCAGCCGCGGTAAGTCTTGGAATAGACAGGGTCCTTGCTGGAGCAGGTCCCTTCTTAGAGGTAGAGGCCACGGGTCCTCCGTGAGCATCTCTTGAAGTTCCGGGTACCAAGTCCTTCTTGGCCAATCCGGAGCCACGCGTATAGTTCTTACTCCGCTCCGTCTTACAATTCTCAGTACTTTTGGTATGAGAGGAAGAGGAGGGAACACATACACGGACTGGTACACCCACGGTGTTACCAGAGCGTCCACAGCTATTGCCTGAGGTTCCCTTGACCTGGCGCAATACCTGTCCAATTTTTTGTTTAGGCGGGACGCCATCATGTCCACCTTTGGTTTTTCCCAATGGTTTACAATCATGTGGAAGACTTCTGGGTGAAGTCCCCACTCTCCCGGGTGGAGGCCGTGCCTGCTGAGGAAGTCTGCTTCCCAGTTGTCCACTCCCGGAATGAATACTGCTGACAGTGCTATCCCATGATTTTCCACCCAGCGAAGAATCCTTGCAGCTTCTGCCATTGACTGCTTCTTGTGCCACCCTGTCTGTTTACATGGGTGACTGCCGTGATGTTGTCCGACTGGATCAACACCGGCTGACCTTGAAGCAGAGGTCTTGCTAAGCTGAGAGCATTGTAAATGGCCCTTAGCTCCAGGATATTTATGTGAAATGATGTCTCCAGGCTTGACCATAAGCCCTGGAAATTTCTTCCCTGTGTGACTGCTCCCCAGCCTCGCAGGCTGGCATCCGTGGTCACCAGGACCCAGTCCTGAATGCCGACTCTGCGGCCCTCTAGAAGATGAGAACTCTGCAACCACCACAGGAGGGACACCCTTGTCCTTGGTGACCGGGTTATCCGCTGATGCATCTTAAGATGCGACCCGGACCATTTGTCCAGCAGGTCCCACTGGAAAGTTCTTGTGTGGAATCTGCCGAATGGCTTTTCTTCGTAGGAAGCTACCATTTTTCCCAGAACCCTTGTGCATTGAGACTTGGTTCGGTTTTAGGAGGTTCCTGACTAGCTCGGATAACTCCCTGGCTCTCTCCTCCGGGAGAAACACTTTTCTGAACTGTGTCCAGAATCATCCCTAGGAACAGAAGACGAGTCGTCTGAACCAGCTGCGATTTTGGAATATTGAGAATCCAATCGTGCTGTCGCAACACTACCTGAGATAGTGCTACACCGACCTCCAACTGTTCCCAGGATCTTACCCTTATCAGGAGATCGTCCAAGTAAGGGATAACTAAAACTCCCTTCCTTCGAAGGAGTATCATCATTTCGGCCATTACCTTGGTAAAGACCCGGGGTGCCGTGGACCATCCAAACGGCAGCGTCTGAAACTGATAGTGACAGTTCTGTACCACAAACCTGAGGTACCCTTGGTGAGAAGGGTAAATTTGGACATGAAGGTAAGCATCCTTGATGTCCAGAGACACCATGTAGTCCCCTTCTCTTGAATTTGAACCTCTGTATGTAAGTGTTCAAAGATTTTAAAATCGGTCTCACCGAGCCGTCCGGCTTCGGTACCACAACAGTGTGGAGTAATACCCCTTTCCCTGTTGCAGGAGGGGTACCTTAATTATCACCTGCTGGGAATACAGCTTGTGAATGGCTTCCAACACTGCCTCCCTGTCTGCTTGTAAAGCCCCAGCGTCATGCTGAGGGCTTGGCAGAGGCGGGGGAGGGCTTCTGTTCCTGGGAACTGGCTGATTTCTGCAGCCGTTTCCCTCTCTGTCACGGGGCAGAAATGAGGAACCTTTTGCCCACGTGCCCTTATGGGAACGAAAGGACTGCGCCTGATAATACGGCGTCTTCTTATGTTGAGAGGCGACCTGGGGTAAAAACGTGGATTTCCCAGCTGTTGCCGTGGCCACCAGGTCTGAAAGACCGACCCCAAATAACTCCTCCCCTTTATAAGGCAATACTTCCATATGCCATTTGGAATCCGCATCACCTGACCACTGTCGTGTCCATAACCCTCTTCTGGCAGAAATGGACAGCGCACTTACTCTTGATGCCAGTCGGCAAATATCCCGCTGTGCATCACACATATATAGAAATGCATCTTTTAAATGCTCTACAGTCCCTATCTAGGGTATCAATATTTTCAGTCAGGGAATCCGACCACGCCAACCCAGCACTGCACATCCAGGCTGAGGCCATTGCTGGTCGCAGTATAACACCAGTATGTGTGTAAATACATTTTAGGATACCCTCCTGCTTTCTATCAGCAGGATCCTTAAGGGCGGCCATCTCAGGAGAGGGTAGAGCCCTTGTTTTGACAAGCGTGTGAGCGCTTTATCCCCCCTAGGGGGTGTTTCCCAACGCACCCTAACCTCTGGCGGGAAAAGATATATGCCAACAACTTTTTAGAAATTATCAGTTTTTTATCGGGGGAAACCCACGCTTCATCACACACCTCATTTAATTTCTCAGATTCAGGAAAACTACAGGTAGTTTTTCCTCACTGAACATAATACCCCTATTGGTGGTACTCGTATTATCAGAAATGTGTAAAACATTTTCCATTGCCTCAATCATGTAACGTGTGGCCCTACTGGAAGTCATATTTGTCTCTTCCCCGTCGACACTGGAGTCAGTATCCGTGTCGGCGTCTGTATTTGCCATCTGAGGTAACGGGCGCTTTAGAGCCCCTGACGGCCTATGAGACGTCTGGACAGGCACAAGCTGAGTAGCCGGCTGTCTCATGTCAATCACTGTCTTTTGTAAAGAGCTGACACTGTCATGTAATTCCTTCCAGCAGTTTATCCACTCAGGTGTCGACCCCCTAGGGAGTGACATCCCTATTACAGGCAATTTGCTCCGCCTCCACATCATTTTCCTCCTCATACATGTCGACACAAACGTACCGACACACAGCACACACACAGGGAATGCTCTGATAGAGGACAGGACCCCACTAGCCCTTTGGGGAGACAGAGGGAGAGTTTGCCAGCACACACCAGAGCGAATATATATATATATATATATATATATACATACACACACACATACAGGGATAACCTTATATAAGTGTTTTTCCCCTTATAGCTGCTGTATTGTTTATACTGCGCCTAATTAGTGCCCCCTCTCTTTTTTAACCCTTTCTGTAGTGTAGTGACTGCAGGGGAGAGCCAGGGAGCTTCCCTCCAACGGAGCTGTGAGGGAAAATGGCGCCAGTGTGCTGAGGAGATAGGCTCCGCCCCTTTCTCGGCGGCCTTTTCTCCCGTTTTTCAGTGTAATCTGGCAGGGGTTAAAATTCATCCATATAGCCCTGGGGGCTATATGTGATGTATTTTTCGCCAGCCAAGGTGTTTTTATTGCTGCTCAGGGCGCCCCCCCCTAGCGCCCTGCACCCTCAGTGACCGAAGTGTGCTGAGGAGCAATGGCGCACAGCTGCAGTGCTGTGCGCTACCTTGGTGAAGACAGGATGTCTTCTGCCGCCGATTTTCCGGACCTCTTCTTGCTTCTGGCTCTGTAAGGGGGCCGGCGGCGCGGCTCTGGGACCGGACTCCATGGCTGGGCCTGTGTTCGATCCCTCTGGAGCTAATGGTGTCCAGTAGCCTAAGAAGCCCAATCCACTCTGCACGCAGGTGAGTTCGCTTCTTCTCCCCTTAGTCCCTCGATGCAGTGAGCCTGTTGCCAGCAGGTCTCACTGAAAATAAAAAACCTAAAACTAAACTTTTCACTAAGCAGCTCAGGAGAGCCCCTAGTGTGCACCCTTCTCGTTCGGGCACAAAAATCTAACTGAGGCTTGGAGGAGGAGCCAGTGCACACCAGGTAGTCCTAAAGCTTTACTTTTGTGCCCAGTCTCCTGCGGAGCCGCTATTCCCCATGGTCCTTACGGAGTTCCCAGCATCCACTAGGATGTCAGAGAAAGTTTGATATTATTGGCAAAGGATTATTTATTAAAATGTATTTTGTTTAAGTGGAAAGCCATGTTTTCTTTCTTTTACCTTGTTATCACTTGTAAACATCAGCAGATGTCACTATCTTGCTTAGCAGCAATGAATGCATTAAACAGAATTTTGTACCCTCTTTCCTAATAACAAAAACTGTCTTACACAATACACGTATTTTGAGGTTTTCTTTGACCTGTGTTGTAAAATTGAGAACAAAAGAAACAACCTTTATATACTGTACAACGGCTACACACGAATTTAGAGCTGAAAGTCTCTATTCCGACACCCAACTTGTGTTATAACACTGCACAATACTTGCTATTCAGATTTTTCTGCTTTATCAGGCATTTTTCGAGCTAAAGGTAGCCAAAAGAGACTGACCCCACTACAAATCAATGTGATTACTAGCCACAAGCCGGATGAAGGAACACATAGGGGGGAGATCAATTGTTTCGGGTGTCTAATAATCCCGTCTAACAGGACTTTTTAGGGGTGTGGGTCACAGGGTCGACCACACTTAGGTTGACAGTGTCTAGGTCGACCACTATTGGTCGACGGTGACTAGGTCGACAAGCATTAGGTCGACATGAGGTTTTTTAATTTTGGTGTCGTTTTCTTCGTAGAGTAACCGGGAACCCCAATTAGTGCACCGTGTTCCCTCGCATGGCTAGCTCTGCACAGGTTACCGTTCCCAACAGTAGTCCACGTGATTCGTAAAGTATGAAAAAGTTTTAAAAAATGTTAAAACAAATTGTGAAAAACTCATGTCGACCTTTTGTCATGTCAACCTAGAAACCCTGTTGACCTAATGACTGTCGACCTAGAGACTGGATACCACTTTTTAGATGCCCAAACAATTGTCACAATTCAGTCGTGTTTGGGCACCCATGCATATCACGCACATTGCGCCCAAACAGACAGGGTTTAGCCGTGGAAAACTAAATCTAAAGTCCTGCTATGGATGCCCAAAGTGTTGATTTAACACATTTTTTTCTCACACCTCAGGAGGCTGAGAGGAAAAAATAAATTAATTAAATAAAATAATTAAAAAAAAGAAGAAGAAGAGTCCGCCGTGGCTGCGAGGCCCACGAACGGCAAAACAATTGAATTGCTTCTGTCGGGCACCCTCTAGTGGCAACTACGAATAAAAACTGAATTTCTCCCCATAGAAGCATACAATTTGATGGCAGATAAGAGCCACTTGGCCTATCTAGTCTGCCCTAAACCCGTGTACATGCAACACACTAAAAATATTTGAATTCTATTTTTTTGTCAGGAGCCAATCAACCTACCAGCATATTTTTGGATTGTGGAAGAAAACTGGCATACCCGAGGGAAATAAACACAACGGGGAGAATATACAATAGTGTTCACACTACGCTGTTTTAGCAGTGCTCCTCACCCTGCCAAATTTAAAAGCGGCAGAATGCGCCCTGCCAAAACAGCCTGCGCTGTGCCTTCCCCACTGCAGCCCGCAGGTGGGAAAAGTTGCTGATCACCACCAGGTGAAAAGATGTCGTACACATGGCATACTCACAATGAGGGGAATGTTTGGGGGCAGCCCAGCATGCGCAAAGAGCCTGTGTCCGCAACCCAGAGGAAACGCTATACAAACTCTACACAATTAGGGCCATGGTGGGAATGGAATCCATGACCTCAGTGCTGTGAGGCAGTAATGCTAACCATTATATCAGCTGTACTGCATGCAGTGGATAACTATCTTGCATATCTCATTTTGATCAGTATCCACATGTGCATTGTGAATGTTATTAGCAGTGTTACATAAACCAACTTGGATTTTAGGTTTAATGGCATTTTATGGAGAGAAATTAGTTGTATACAATGGGGTCAATTCTATTCGGCAACTTAAGAATAGCGCCGGGAATTGGCTCCCGACGCTATTCAATTCAGCTCCAGTTAAGTCGGCGATGTCCCGTTCTCGCCGACTAAACAGGTTGAATTGTCGGGAGAACGGGCATTCTCCGACTTAACTCCCCGGCGCGAGGCTGATTCCCGACAGAATCAGCCTCGCGCCGGCCGCGAGGCAGCACTTTTGTCGGGTTTCTTCTCTCATCCCCCGGGGATGAGAGAAGAATTCCCGACAATTGCGGGTCACTAGCAGCTGAATTGAATAGCGTCGGGAGCTAAGTCCCGGCGCTATTCTTAAGTTGCCGAATGGAATTGACCCCAATGTTCTCACCCCCACACGTAATTGTGGCTACATGCTGCTATTACAGTACTGCTGGATTTGTTTGAAGCAACATAGGAGTGTGGTTCAAAACTCAGTGAGTACAGTGTGAGATTGGGCTGCAACTGTCAGCATTTACATACCGTTGCAATAGAAACTTGCACCGTTTTCCCCATACTGTCATTCTCCAGTACCAGACATGGGAGAAAGGGGTCTACTACGCTTTGCCGGCTGTCGGGATCCAGGCGCCGGGATCCCGGCAGCGGGGAGAGCACAAAAGAGCCCCTTGCGGGCTCACTGCGGGCACGGAGCGCTACGCTATTTATTCTCCCTACAGTATACCTCGAACGCAGGGCCGCGCATCGTTAATCGTTGGTGCATACACACTGAAAGATGTTAACGGTATCTCGTTCATCAATAAACGAGATCGTTCATATATTTCACTGGTATCGGCCAGTGTGTAGGGCCTGTTAGATGCATGTGCAGAAGAAGAAAAAAATATCACTCAACAGCATGCAACATCGGCAGGGAATCCAACTTGGGATAAGCCCCTTACTGCTCAAAGAAGTACAATAGAAGACCAACGGCAATGTTCATGAAGCACATATTACACTGCGTGTAGGGAAGCTGATATATGCACTTTTAACACAGTTGAACAAGGGCAAAGTACAAGTTTTGGTCTACACTTGCCTAGCATGTCCATATACACTTAACTTACATATATCATGCAGTGCTTGACAGAGCAAATGTAATCACTTACATTCATCCCTGCCCCAGTAGAGCTTACAGTCTATGGCAGGCCTGGTCAACCAGTGGCTTTCCAGATGTTGTGAAACTACAAGTCCCATCATGCCCTGGCATAGTTTTGCTAAATAGGGAATGCTAAAAAACTGTATCAGGGCATGCTGGGTGTGTAGTTTAACAGCTAGAAAGCCACAGGTCAGCCAGCCAAGTTGATCGCTCGCTAGCAACTTTTTGCATCGTTGCGATCAGATAGTCGCAGCCTATGGGGGAGCGTATTTTCACTTTGCAAGTGTGCGAACGCTTTTGCAGCCGACAGCACAAAAAACGTTTTTTCCCCGTTTCTGAGTAGCTCTGGACTTACTCAACCGCTGCAATCACTTCAGTCATTTTGGTCCCGGAATTGACGTCAGACACCCGCCCTGCCAACGCTTGGACACACCTGCGTTTTTCCAGACACTCACAGAAAACGGTAAGTTGACACCCAAAAACGCCCTCTTTCTGTCAATCACCTTGCAGCCGGCTGTGCAAATGGATTCTTCGTTAAATCCATCGCCCAGCACCAATCCTCTTTGTACCCGTACGACGCGCCTGCGCATTGCGGTGCATGCGCAGTTTTGCAGAGTTTTAACCTGATCACAGCGCTGCAAAAAGTTGCTAGCAAGCGATCAACTCGGAATGCCCACAAGTACTAAGCATTGGAGATAAAGTACCAGCCAATTAGCTCCTGCCATCTTACAGGCTTTGTTTTAAAAATGTTAGGAGCTGGTTGGCTGGTACGCTATCTCCACAACTTAGGGGGGTATGCCAACTGGTATGCAATTAGCTCCGATCATTTTGGAGCTGTTTATTATTTTTATTATCCGTTATGTATATAGCGCACACATATTCCACATCACTTTACAGAGAATATTTGGCCATTCACATCAGTCCCTGTCCCAGTGGAGCTTACAATCTATGTTCCCCATCACATAAGTACTCACACACACACTAGGGTTAATTTTCATTGGGAGCCAATTCACTAACCAGTATATTTTTGGATTGTGGGAGGAAACCGCAGTACCCGGAGGAAACCCACAGAAGCACAGGGAGAATATACAAACTCCACACAGTTAGGGCCATGGTGGGAATCGAACCCATGACCTCAGTACTGTGAGACAGTAATGCTAACCACTACACCATCCATGCTGCCCAGCTGTTGAATTCGATTCCATGTCTATTCAATTGTGGGCCGTTTTCGAAGGTTTTTAAAGCATTTTCGCCAATGCCTTTTCACTTTTTTGTTTTAAGTGAAAAGGCTTTGGCGAAAAATGCCTCAAAATCGGCAAAAAAGGGCCACGTTTTCGCTGGCGTGAAAGCACGTGGATTCACCAGTCCACATGTTTTTTGCTCCTGACGATTGTTTCGGTCCTGCTATTGCATTGGGCAAATGCTCAATCGCCCTAAAAATACCAAAAAGCTCAGTTTTTTTGCCTAGGCAAAAAAAAAAAAAAAAAAAAAAAAACCTGAGCTAATTGCATACACCCGTTAGACCCTTATATTCCTTACCACACAAACTCACATATACACACTAGGGCAATGGTTCCCAAACTGTGTGCCATGGCACCCTTGGGTGCCTCTGGGTACGTGCAGGGGTGCCTTGGATCGATGGTCCAGGACCAATTCAAATTATTTATGGTCAATGTAACAGGCCATACCAGTGCTGGTGGAGGTCATAAAATATATGAGGACAAACAGAAGTAAATCTTGCCCCTCACCACATAAATGAGCAAAAAAAAAAAAAAAAAGGCATAATAAAACACAATTTTCTTAATTTCCCCCCCCCCCCCCCCCCCTCAAAATTTCTCAGTAAGAAGCTTTTGGGAATATAGGGGGTCTATGTACTAAGTCGTGGAGAGAGATAAAATACAAGCCTATGGGGTGCCATGAAAAAAAAGTTACTTTTGTGTGACCGCAATTTAATAAAGTTTGAGTACCACTGCAGTAAGGTAAATATTGGACAAAAACAAATACATTATATGATTATATTGCTATGGGTCACTCACAAATGCTATGGGTCACTGACAATAATATTGACATTTCCCATTCTCCTCCTCAGAGGGAATATTCTAATTTGCTCCGTCATGTAGCTTCCAATTAGATTACATCCACATTTTGTGAGCTATGAAAATATAAAGCTGCTAATGATGATTATACCAGTTATATTAGAAAAAAAATAAAAAAAAAAAAATATATATATATATATATATATATATATATATATATATATATTGTTTTTTTTATTATCTATATCTCTCTCTCACAGACGCCCAAATGAGCGTAAGTGGTCACCTCTGAAGGCCGGGGTGCCTGTAGGTTGGGAAATGGGCTCGGGCTATGTGCGATACCCGTGAACTCCAACACACTCACCATGGCAGTCGATAAGAGGGTACGAAGCAAGGTTACATGGAGAGGTTGAGCGGTGACCGGTGCAGCGCACACATATACTGCTCTGCTGCGGTGTGCGCAGCAATGTGTCAGTGTGCTGCTGCTGTCAGCTGGCGGGGGTGTGACATCACACGCTGTGTAACAATGTGCTGCTGTGTCGTGCACATGATGTAGTAGCTGCTACTGCAGCAGCGCCGAGTTTAATACCTGTGTGCGGGGATCCGCTGGCTGCCCAGTCCCTTCCCCACCAGGAAGTGCACGTCGCTCAGCACCTCGTTGTTGAAGAGGAAGGTGAAGCGCTCCCGCACCGTGGTCTTGGTGGCCTGCCAGTTATACACGGGCTCTCGGTGCAGGAGGCCAGCGCCCGCAGGGGGGGGCGGAGGCGGGGCAGCTGGGGGGGAGGCCCCGGTCGAGGAGACCGCAGACGCTGCCTGGTTCCCGGGGGATGAGGCCGCGGCTCCGCCGCTATAGTTGTAGGACGTGGCCGACGATCCACTGCGGTTGCTGGGGGCGCTGTTGCCCACTACCCCGGGGAACGACAGGCCGCCGCTCCCACCTGCCGCCATCTTGGATGGGGGAGGCTCCGGTGGGCGGGAGCAGGATGAGGCGGACGGGGGTGGAGGTTCCCCGGCGCTGTTTACAAATAGTACCGGGCAGCAGCGGCGCATGAGGCGGGGAGGCCCCAATCACCGCAGGGCGCCAGGAAAGGGTAGACATCAGAGAGACAGAGGCAGGGGGCGGGGCTAGAGACTCCGACTACGAGAGAAGTAAAAGTCCGTGCGCTGATTGGATGATCTCACCAACAAGGCCCGGACTGAAAATGGAGGACACTGTTTAGTTCCCGCCCTGCCTCTGATTTGATCACATGTCCAGCATAACGTCTCCGTAGTTGGTGGTCTCCCTCACGATCTGTATGTCGTTACTTTCCTTCATAGCACGACGCAGTAAGTTGCAGTCTGTAAGGGGTAAAAAAACACTGCGCGTCTGTCTCTTCTTCGGATCCGTTTTATTAAAGTCACAGTGCATTTGTCTTTTTAAGCGACAGTTATGAAGCAGTAAAATGATCCTATAACCTATATTTTGAGGTTTTGCATATATTATCGTGTACGTAGTTTTTTATTTTACACCCGTAATGATGACTTGAAAAATAAACTTCTATGGTTGGTTAGTACTATTCCAAATGGTTTGTGACGTTCACCCAGTGCATTATGGGAAAGGTCCTCTCCACGAAGGGGGTACTAGACGCTATCCTACCACTTTCTGTGCAGTCAGTGGCAGTGCACACTAGAGCTATTTATTTTCTACCACATAGTAGGGATGGACATCGGAGGTCCAGCACAAATGATTCTTCCGCCATCGAAACTTTCAATTCTATGGTAACTAAGAATAACCATTGCATTAAAGGTATTTGATGAAAAAAGCATTCATATGGCTTGCGCAAAACAACTTGTGGCCATTCCCAATGTTAAACAGCTGAATTCAGCTGTATTTTAACATCGGATGGCCATCGCATCCACACCATTTGATGTCAGCTACCATCAGAAAGCTGCCAACGAATGGAGAAACCACTAACATCAGAAGCAAATCATCAATGGTTTCAAGTCATCAAATTCTGATTTCTCTAACATCCTAAGTGGATGCTGGGAACTCCGTAAGGACCATGGGGAATAGCGGCTCCGCAGGAGACTGGGCACAACTAAAGAAAGCTTTAGGACTACCTGGTGTGCACTGGCTCCTCCCTCTATGACCCTCCTCCAGACCTCAGTTAGAATTTTGTGCCCGGCCGAGCTGGATGCACACTAAGGGCTCTCCTGAGCTCTTAGAAAGAAAGTAATATTTAGTTTTTTTATTTTCTCTGACGTCCTAGTGGATGCTGGGGACTCCGTCAGGACCATGGGGAATAGCGGCTCCGCAGGAGACAGGGCACAAAATGTAAAAGTTTGACCACTAGGTGGTGTGTACTGGCTCCTCCCCCTATGACCCTCCTCCAAGCCTCAGTTAGGTTTTTGTGCCCGTCCGAGCAGGGTGCAATCTAGGTGGCTCTCATAAAGAGCTGCTTAGAGTAAAAGTTTTGATAGTTTTATTATTTTCAGTGAGTCCTGCTGGCAACAGGCTCACTGCAACGAGGGACCTAGGGGAGAAGAAGTGAACTCACCTGCGTGCAGGATGGATTTGCTTCTTAGGCTACTGGACACTAGCTCCAGAGGGACGATCACAGGTACAGCCTGGATGGGTCACCGGAGCCGCGCCGCCGACCCCCTTGCAGATGCCGAAGTAAGAAGAGGTCCAGAAACCGGCGGCTGAAGGCTTTTCAGTCTTCATGAGGTAGCGCACAGCACTGCAGCTGTGCGCCATTGCGCTCAGGCACACTTCACACCGGCGGTCACTGAGGGTGCAGGGCGCTGGGGGGGGCGCCCTGGGCAGCAATGTTAATACCTTTCTGGCTAAAAAGAATACATCACATATAGTCCATGAGGCTATATGGATGTATTTCACCCCTGCCAGGTCTCAGAAAAACCGGGAGAAGAGCCCGCCGGAATAGGGGGCGGGGCCTATCTCCTCAGCACACAGGGCCATTTTCCTACACAGCTCCGCTGCTAGGAAGGCTCCCAGGCTCTCCCCTGCACTGCACTACAGAAACAGGGTAAAAAACAGAGAGGGGGGGCATTTTTTGGCGATATTATATATATTTAAGCAGCTATAAGGAAACAACACTTATATAAGGTTGTTCCTATATAATTATAGCGCTTTGGTGTGTGCTGGCAAACTCTCCCTCTGTCTCCCCAAAGGGCTAGTGGGGTCCTGTCTTCTATCAGAGCATTCCCTGTGTGTCTGCTGTGTGTCGGTACGTGTGTGTCGACATGTATGAGGACGATGTTGGTGTGGAGGCGGAGCAATTGCCGGTAATGGTGATGTCACCCCCTAGGGAGTCGACACCGGAATGGATGGCTTTGTTTATGGAATTACGTGATAATGTCAGCACGCTGCAAAAGTCGGTTGACGACATGAGACGACCGGCAAACCAGTTAGTACCTGTACAGGCGTCTCAAACACCGTCAGGGGCTGTAAAACGCCCTTTGCCTCAGTCGGTCGACACAGACCCAGACACGGACACCGAATCTAGTGTCGACGGTGAAGAAACGAACGTATTTTCCAGTAGGGCCACACGTTATATGATCACGGCAATGAAGGAGGCTTTGCATATCTCTGATACTGCAAGTACCACAAAAAGGGGTATTATGTGGGGTCTGAAAAAACTACCTGTAGTTTTTCCTGAATCAGAGGAATTGAATGACGTGTGTGATGAAGCGTGGGTTACCCCTGATAAAAAACTGCTAATTTCAAAGAAGTTATTGGCGTTATACCCTTTCCCGCCAGAGGTTAGGGCGCGCTGGGAAACACCCTCTAGGGTGGACAAGGCGCTCACACGTTTATCCAAACAAGTGGCGTTACCGTCTCCTGATACGGCCGCCCTCAAGGATCCAGCTGATAGGAGGCTGGAAAATACTCTAAAAAGTATATACACACATACTGGTGTTATACTGCGACCAGCAATCGCCTCAGCCTGGATGTGCAGTGCTGGGGTGGCTTGGTCGGATTCCCTGACTGAAAATATTGATACCCTGGATAGGGACAGTATTTTATTGACTATAGAGCAATTAAAGGATGCATTCCTTTATATGCGAGATGCACAGAGGGATATCTGCACTCTGGTATCAAGAGTAAGTGCGATGTCCATATCTGCCAGAAGAAGTCTATGGACACGACAGTGGTCAGGCGATGCGGATTCCAATATTTGCCCCGAGGCAAAGGAAAGGGTAAGAGACTGCAGCAAGCAGCCCCTTCCCAGGAGCAGAAGTCCTCCCCGGCTTCTGCAAAGGCCTCAGCATGACGCTGGGACCTTACAAGCGGACTCAGGGGCGGTGGGGGGTCGCCTCAAGAATTTCAGCGCACAGTGGGCTCACTCGCAGGTGGACCCCTGGATCCTGCAGGTAGTATCTCAGGGTTACAGGTTGGAATTCGAGAAGTCTCCCCCTCGCCGGTTCCTAAAATCTGCTTTGCCAACGTCTCCCTCAGACAGGGCGACGGTATTGGAAGCCATTCACAAGCTGTATTCTCAGCAGGTGATAATCAAGGTACCCCTTCTACCCCAGGGAAAGGGGTATTACTCCACGCTATTTGTGGTACCGAAGCCGGACGGCTCGGTAAGACCTATTCTAAATCTGAAATCTCTGAACCTGTACATACAAAAATTCAAGTTCAAGATGGAGTCACTCAGAGCAGTGATAGCGAATCTGGAAGAAGGGGATTTTATGGTGTCCTTGGACATCAAGGATGCTTACCTTCATGTCCCAATTTGCCCTTCACACCAAGGGTACCTCAGGTTCGTGGTACAAAACTGTCATTATCAGTTTCAGACGCTGACGTCTCAAAAGCCACCAGGGGCTCTAAAACGCCCGCTACCTCAGATGGCAGACACAGATGTAGACACAGATACTGACTCCAGTGTCGACGATGATGAGACTAGTGTACATTCCAATAGAGCCACACGTTACATGATTACGGCAATGAAAAATGTGTTGCACATTTCTGATATTACCCCAGGTACCACAAAAAAGGGTATTATGTTTGGGGAGAAAAAATTACCAGTGGTTTTTCCCCCTTCTGATGAATTAAATGAAGTGTGTGAAGAAGCGTGGGCTTCCCCCGATAAGAAACTAGTAATTTCTAAAAAGTTACTAATGGCGTACCCTTTCCCACCAGAGGATAGGTCACGTTGGGAGACATCCCCTAGGGTAGATAAAGCGCTCACACGCCTGTCAAAGAAGGTGGCACTACTGTCTCCGGACACGGCCGCCCTAAAGGAGCCTGCTGATAGGAAGCAGGAGGCTATCCTGAAGTCTGTTTATACACACTCAGGTATTATACTGAGACCAGCTATTGCTTCAGCATGGATGTGCAGTGCTGCAGCTGCGTGGTCAGATTCCCTGTCAGAAAATATTGATACCTTAGACAGGGACACTATATTGCTAACCATAGAGCATATTAAAGACGCAGTCTTGTACATGAGAGATGCACAGAGGGATATTTGCCGGCTGGCATCTAAAATAAGTGCAATGTCCATTTCTGCCAGGAGGGGTTTATGGACTCGGCAATGGACAGGGGATGCAGATTCTAAAAGGCACATGGAAGTTTTGCCTTACAAGGGTGAGGAGTTGTTTGGGGATGGTCTCTCGGACCTCGTTTCCACAGCGACAGCTGGGAAGTCAGCATTTTTACCCCATGTTCCCTCACAGCCAAAGAAAGCACCGTATTATCAGGTACAGTCCTTTCGGCCCCAGAAAGGCAAGCGGGTTAAAGGCGCGTCCTTTCTGCCCAGAGGCAGAGGTAGAGGAAAAAAGCTGCAGCATACAGCCAGTTCCCAGGAACAAAAGCCCTCCCCCGCTTCCTCTAAGTCCACCGCATGACGCTGGGGCTCCACAGGCGGAGCCAGGTACGGTGGGGGCCCGTCTCAAGAACTTCAGCGACCAGTGGGCTCGCTCACGGGTGGATCCCTGGATTCTACAAGTAGTATCTCAGGGGTACAAGCTGGAATTCGAGACGTCTCCCCCTCGCCGTTTCCTCAAATCTGCCTTGCCAACAGCTCCCCTGGACAGGGAGGCAGTGCTGGAGGCAATTCACAAGCTGTATTCGCAGCAGGTGATAGTCAAGGTACCCCTCCTTCAACAAGGAAGGGGTTACTATTCCACAATGTTTGTGGTACCGAAACCGGACTGTTCGGTGAGACCCATTTTAAATTTGAAATCCTTGAACACCTATATAAAAAGGTTCAAGTTCAAGATGGAATCGCTCAGGGCGGTTATTGCAAGCCTGGACGAGGGGGATTACATGGTATCACTGGACATCAAGGATGCTTACCTGCATGTCCCTATTTACCATCCTCACCAGGAGTACCTCAGATATGTGGTACAGGATTGTCATTACCAATTCCAGACGTTGCCGTTTGGTCTGTCCACGGCACCGAGGGTATTTACCAAGGTAATGGCCGAAATGATGATACTCCTTCGAAAAAAAGGAGTTTTAATTATCCCATACTTGGACGATCTCCTTATAAAGGCGAGGTCCAGGGAGCAGTTGTTGGTCGGGGTAGCACTATCTCGGGAGGTGCTACAACAGCACGGTTGGATTCTGAATATTCCAAAGTCACAGCTGGTTCCTACGACACGTCTACTGTTTCTGGGGATGGTTCTGGACACAGACCAGAAAAGGGTGTTTCTCCCGGAGGAGAAAGCCAAGGAGTTGTCGTCTCTAGTCAGAGATCTCCTAAAACCAAAACAGGTCTCGGTGCATCACTGCACGCGAGTCCTGGGAAAAATGGTAGCTTCCTACGAAGCAATTCCATTCGTCAGGTTCCATGCAAGAATCTTTCAGTGGGATCTGTTGGACAAGTGTTCCGGATCCCATCTTCAGATGCATCGGCTGATAACCCTGTCTCCAAGGACCAGGGTGTCTCTGCTGTGGTGGCTGCAGAGTGCTCATCTTCTAGAGGGCCGCAGATTCGGCATACAGGACTGGGTCCTGGTGACGACGGATGCCAGCCTTCGAGGCTGGGGGGCAGTCACACAGGGAAGAAACTTCCAAGGGCTATGGTCAAGCCAGGAGATTTCCCTACACATAAATATTCTGGAACTAAGGGCCATCTACAATGCCCTAAGTCAGGCAAGACCCCTGCTTCAAAACCAGCCGGTACTGATCCAGTCAGACAACATCACGGCGGTCGCCCATGTAAACCGACAGGGCGGCACGAGAAGCAGGACGGCGATGGCAGAAGCCACAAGGATTCTCCGATGGGCGGAAAATCACGTGCTAGCACTGTCAGCAGTGTTCATTCCGGGAGTGGACAACTGGGAAGCAGACTTCCTCAGCAAGCAAGAAATGATCTCAGAGGACCCATGGCCTCTGCCGCTCAGACAGGACCTGCTGCAGCAGGGGCCCTGTCTGTTCCAAGACTTACCGCGGCTGCGTTTGACGGCATGGCGGTTGAACACCGGATCCTGAAGGAAAAGGGCATTCCGGAGGAAGTCATACCTACGCTGATTAAAGCTAGGAAAGAAGTGACCGCAAACCATTATCACCGCATATGGCGAAAATATGTTGCGTGGTGTGAGGCCAGGAAGGCCCCAACGGAGAAATTTCAGCTGGGCCGTTTTCTGCACTTCCTACAGTCAGGGGTGACTATGGGCCTAAAATTGGGTTCCATTAAGGTCCAGATTTCGGCTCTATCGATTTTCTTCCAGAAAGAACTGGCTTCACTACCTGAAGTTCAGACATTTGTTAAGGGAGTGCTGCATATTCAGCCCCCTTTTGTGCCCCCAGTGGCACCTTGGGATCTCAACGTGGTGTTGAATTTCCTAAAGTCACATTGGTTTGAACCACTTAAAACCGTGGATTTAAAATATCTCACGTGGAAAGTGGTCATGCTGTTGGCCTTGGCTTCGGCCAGGCGTGTGTCAGAATTGGCGGCTTTATCATGTTAAAGCCCTTATCTGATTTTCCATATGGATAGGGCGGAATTGAGGACTCGTCCCCAATTTCTCCCAAAGGTGGTTTCAGCTTTTCATTTGAACCAGCCTATTGTGGTGCCTGCGGCTACTCGTGACTTGGAGGATTCCAAGTTGCTGGACGTAGTCCGGGCCCTAAAAATCTATGTTTCCAGGACAGCTGGAGTCAGAAAGACTGACTCGCTATTTATCCTGCATGCACCCAACAAGTTGGGTGCTCCTGCTTCAAAGCAGACTATTGCTCGCTGGATCTGTAGCACGATTCAACTTGCACATTCTGCGGCTGGACTGCCGCATCCTAAATCTGTAAAAGCCCATTCCACGAGGAAGGTGGGCTCTTCTTGGGCTGCTGCCGAGGGGTCTCGGCTTTACAACTTTGCCGAGCAGCTACTTGGTCGGGGTCAAACACATTTGCTAAATTCTACAAGTTTGATACCCTGGCTGAGGAGGACCTAGAGTTCGCTCATTCGGTGCTGCAGAGTCATCCGCACTCTCCCGCCCGTTTGGGAGCTTTGGTATAATCCCCATGGTCCTTACGGAGTTCCCAGCATCCACTTAGGACGTTAGAGAAAATAAGATTTTACTCACCGGTAAATCTATTTCTCGTAGTCCGTAGTGGATGCTGGGCGCCCGTCCCAAGTGCGGATTGTCTGCAATACTTGTATATAGTTATTGGTTAACTAAAGGGTTATTGTTGAGCCATCTGTTGAGAGGCTCAGTTATATTTCATACTGTTAACTGGGTATGTTATCACAAGTTATACGGTGTGATTGGTGTGGCTGGTATGAGTCTTACCCGGGATTCCAAATCCTTTCCTTATTGTGTCAGCTCTTCCGGGCACAGTATCCTAACTGAGGTCTGGAGGAGGGTCATAGAGGGAGGAGCCAGTGCACACCAGGTAGTACTAAAGCTTTCTTTAGTTGTGCCCAGTCTCCTACGGAGCCGCTATTCCCCATGGTCCTTACGGAGTTCCCAGCATCCACTACGGACTACGAGAAATAGATTTACCGGTGAGTAAAATCTTATTATCCATCCTTTCCACAGATGAGGCAGGCTGCGCGCTCCCAAGTGTAAGTGAATAATGAACGAAATCACATTTTTTAATTATGAAGTGAATAGATATAGGGTTTGGACAGATGAAACTTATGCTGGGTACACACTTATAAATATATATGCAGATCAATTGACTACAGTCCGATCCGTCAGGACTGACGTCACCGATGAGTGGGCATATACATGCGTGCGTCCAGTTGTGCTGTCAATCACCGCTGGCGTCTGCAGCAAGTGTACGGGCGGTTGTTAGATATATTGGCCGTTGGCTGTGCACCAGGACCAACGCAATATGTCTGAACAACGGCATTCACAGACATCGCTTGTACACACTGGCCGACAGGCAAGCAATATATCGGGCGTTCAATACAACGGCCAATATATTGGCCAGTGTGTACCCAGCATAACACCCCCATCAAACACACACACACACACACACTAATATTTATATGTCTATTTGTAGGTTTTCACAGAAAAATCTGCACTTCTGATTTTTTTATTTGTTATTTCTCTGACGTCCTAGTGGATGCTGGGTACTCCGTAAGGACCATGGGGAATAGACGGGCTCCGCAGGAGACTGGGCACTCTAAAAGAAAGATTAGGTACTATCTGGTGTGCACTGGCTCCTCCCTCTATGCCCCTCCTCCAGACCTCAGTTAGAATCTGTGCCCGGCTCGAGCTGGTTGCACACTAGGGGCTCTCCTGAGCTTCTAGTAAAGAAAGTATTTGTTAGGTTTTTTATTTTCAGTGAGATCTGCTGGCAACAGACTCACTGCTACGAGGGACTTAGGGGAGAGAAGCGAACCTACCTGCAGCTAGCTTGGGCTTCTAGGCTACTGGACACCATTAGCTCCAGAGGGATCAAACACAGGCCCAGCCTCGGTCGTCCTGTCCCGGAGCCGCGCCGCCGTCCCCCTTGCAGAGCCAGAAGCAAGAAGAACGTCCTGGAAATCGGCGGCTGAAGACTCCGGTCTTCATTAAGGTAGCGCACAGCACTGCAGCTGTGCGCCATTGCTCCCTATGCACACCACATACTCCGGTCACTGATGGGTGCAGGGCGTTGGGGGGGGCGCCCTGGGCTGCAATTAGAGTACCTTACATTGGCAAACAGCACATAATATATTCTAAAAAACTATATATGTGCAAAAATCCCCCGCCATAATATAAATATAAGAGCGGGAGAAGTCCGCCGAGAAGGGGGCGGGGCTATCTCCCTCAGCACACTGGCGCCATTTCCTCTTCACAGCTCCGCTGGAAGACAGCTCCCCAGGCTCTCCCCTGCAGTTTCCAGGCTCAAAGGGTAAAAAAGAGAGGGGGGGCACTAAATTTAGGCGCAAAACTGTATATGTAAAGCAGCTATAGGGAAAAATCACTTTGTGTTAGTGTAAATCCCTGATTATATAGCGCTGTGGTGTGTGCTGGCATACTCTCTCTCTGTTTCCCCAAAGGACTTTGTGGGGTCCTGTCCTCAGTCAGAGCATTCCCTATGTGTGTCGGTACGGCTGTGTCGACATGTTTGATGAGGCTTATGTGGAGGCGGAGCAGGTGCCGATAAGTGTGATGTCACCCCCTGCGGGGTCGACACCAGAGTGGATGGATATGTGGAAGGTTTTACACGACAGTGTCAACTCCTTGCATAAAAGGTTCGATGACATAACAGCTGTGGGACAGCCGGCTTCTCAGCCAGTGCCTGCCCAGGCGTCTCAAAGGCCATCAGGGGCTCAAAAACGCCCGCTACCTCAGATGGCAGACACAGATGTCGACACAGAGTCTGACTCCAGTGTCGACGAGGACGAGACTAATGTACATTCCACTAGGGCCATCCGTTGCATGATTACGGCAATGAAAAATGTGTTGCACATTTCTGACATTAACCCAGGTACCACTAAAAAGGGTATTATGTTTGGGGAGAAAAAGCAACCAGCGGTTTTTCCCCCATCAGATGAATTGAATGAAGTGTGTGAAGAAGCGTGGGCTTCCCCCGATAAGAAACTAGTGATTTCTAAAAAGTTACTGATGGCGTACCCTTTCCCGCCAGAGGACAGGTTACGTTGGGAGACATCCCCGAGGGTGGATAAGGCGCTCACACGCTTGTCAAAAAAGGTGGCACTGCCGTCTCATGATACGGCCGCCTTAAAGGAGCCTGCGGATAGAAAGCAGGAGGCTATCCTGAAGTCTGTATATACACACTCAGGTACTATACTGAGTAGCAAAAAAAGGAAAAAAAATCATAAACCGATGTGGCTTAACAAAAAGATTAAGGAATTTATGGGCAAGAAAAGGCGAGCATTTAAAAAATACAAATCTGACGGGGAAGCAGAGTCATTTCAGCACTATAAGGAATGTAACAAAATTTGCAAAAAGGAAATAAGAGCGGCTAAAGTAGAAACTGAAAAACTAGTAGCAAAGGAAAGCAAAGCGAATCCCAAAAAAATCTTTAAATACATTAATAGCAAGAGATTAAAGAAGGAGAGTATAGGCCCTTTAAAAGACAAGTTGGGAGTCTTAAGCAAAAATGATAATGACATAGCGGACACACTAAATTAGTTTTTTTCAACAGTATTCACTAGAGAGGACCCAATTCAGGGACTGACACACAATCTCAATAATGAGAATATGACACTGATAGGTACTTATTTAAGCGAGGAAGTAGTCTGTAACCGATTAAAACATTTAAAGATTAATAAATCACCAGGGCCCGATGGCATTCATCCAAGGGTTCTAATGGAGCTTCACTCTGAACTGGCAAAACCGCTATCTTTGATCTTTAAGGATTCAGTTATATCAGGTATGGTTCCCAAAGACTGGCGTATAGCGGAAGTAGTGCCTATATTCAAAAAGGGAAGTAAAGCTGAACCAGGTAATTATAGACCAGTTAGTCTTACATCTATAGTGGGGAAAGTATTGGAAGGTATTCTAAGAGATAGTATTCAGAAGTTCCTTGAAACCAATAAAGTCATTAAAAGGAATCAACATGGGTTTATGAAGGACAGATCCTGTCAAACCAACTTACTTGGCTTTTATGAAACAGTAAGCACAAACCTAGATCATGGTAAAGACGTGGATGTAATCTTTTTAGACTTTGCCAAAGCGTTCGATACTGTACCACACATGAGACTTATCTACAAGCTATAAGAATCAGGGCTAGGAAGCACAATATGCACTTGGGTCAAAAACTGGTTAGATAATAGGGAGCAGCGCGTTGTGGTTAATGGATCTTTTTCAACTTGGACTGAAGTGCTAAGTGGTGTGCCGCAAGGCTCAGTATTAGGACCGCTATTGTTCAATATTTTCATTAACGACCTAACAGAAGGTCTAGAGAGCATGGTGTCAATTTTTGCAGATGATACCAAATTGTGTAAGGCTATAAATACAGAGGAGGATGCCGAGTCTCTTCAGAATGACTTAGTTAAATTAGAAGCATGGGCAGCCAAATGGAGAATGCGCTTCAACACAGACAAGTGTAAGGTAATGCACTGTGGTAACAAGAACAAAAATTACACCTACCTACTAAATGGGGTAAAATTAGGGGATTCTGTACTGGAAAAGGACTTAGGTGTCCTCATAGATAGCAAGCTAAGCAGTAGTACCCAAAGTAGGACTGCAGCAAAGAAGGCTAATAAGATTTCTCTAACGTCCTAGTGGATGCTGGGAACTCCGTAAGGACCATGGGGAATAGCGGGCTCCGAAGGAGGCTGGGCACTCTAGAAAGATCTTAGTCTACCTGGTGTGCACTGGCTCCTCCCACCATGACCCTCCTCCAAGCCTCAGTTAGATTTCGTGCCCGGCCGAGGTTGGATGCACACTAGGGGCTCTCCTGAGCTCTTAGAAAGTTATAGTCTTAGAATTTGTTATTTTCAGTGAGACCTGCTGGCAACAGGCTCACTGAGAGACCTGTCACTGGACAGGTGATGCTGACTTAAAAAGCGCATAGAGAGCCTTATAAGGGTGAGGAATTATTTGGGGATGGTCTCTGGGACCTCGTATCCACAGCAACTGCTGGGAAGAAATAATTTTACCTCAGGTTTCCTCACAGACAAAGGTACAGTCCTTTCGGCTTCAGAAACAAATGGCGCTTCCTTTCTGTACAGAGACAAGGGTAGAGGGAAAAAAGCTGCACCAGTCAGCCTGTTCCCAGAATCAAGATTCTTCCCCCGCCTCCTGTGAGGCCACACCATGACGCGGGTGCTCCACAGGTGTAGCCAGGTACGGTGGGGGGCCGTCTCAAAAATTTCAGCAATTAGTGGGCTCGCTCACAGGTGGATCCCTGTTTCTTTCAAGTAGTATTTCAGGGGTACAAGCTGGAATTCGAGATGTCTCCCCCCAGCCGTTTCCTAAAATATGCCTTGCTGACAACTCCCTCAGGCAGGGAGGCTGTGCTAGAGGCAATTAATAAGCGGTATTCCCAGCAGGTAATACTCAAGGTGCCCCTACTTCAACAAGGACGGGGTTACTATTCCACACGGGTTGGGGTACCGAAACCGCATGGTTCGGTGTGACCCATTTTATATTTAAAATCCTTGAACACAAAAATTCAAGGATGGAATCGCTCAGGGCGGTTATTCCAAGCCTGGACGAGGGGGATTACATGGTATCCTGGGACATCAAGGATGCTTACCTGCATGTCCCCATTTACCATCCTCGCCAGGAGTACCTCAGATTTGTGGTACAGGATTACCATTACCAAGTCCAGACACTGCCGTTTGGACTGTACATGGCACCGAGGGTGTTTTATCAAGGTAATGGCCGAAATGTTGATACTCCTTCAAAAAAAGGGAGTTGTAATTATCCCGTACTTGGACAATCTCGTTATAAGGGCGAGGTCCAAGGAGCAGTTGGTAGTCGGGGTAGCACTATTTTGGAAAGTGCTACAACAGCATGGTTGGATTCTAAACAGTCCAAAGTCACAGCTGGTTCCTATGACACGTCTACTGTTCCTGGGGATGGTTCTGGACATAAACCAGAAATAGTGTTTCTCCCGGAGGAGAAAGCCAAGGAGTTGTCATCTCTAGTCAGAGACCTCCTGAAGCCAAAATAGGTAGCGGTGCATCATTGCACGCGAGTCCTGGGAAAAATGGTAGCTTCCTACGAAGCAATCCCATTAGGCAGGTTCCATACAAGAACTTTTCAGAGGGACCTGTTGGACAAGTGGTCCGGATCGCATCTTCCGATGCATAGGCTGATAACCCTGTCTCCAAGGACCAGGGTATCTCTACTGTGGTGGCTGCAGAGTGCCCATCTTCAAGAGGGCCGCAGGTTCGGCATACAGGACTAGGTTCTAGTGACCATGGATTCCAGCCTTTGAGGCTGGGAGGCAGTCACACAGGGAAGAAATTTCCAGGGACTTTGGTCAAGTCAGGTTATTTCCCTACACATAAATATTCTGGACCTGAGGGCCATTTACAATGCCCTGAGGCCGGCAAGGCCTCTGCTTCAAAACCAGCCGGTACTGATCCAATCAGACAACATCACGGCAGTCGCCCATGTAAACCAACAGGGCGGCACAAGAAGCAGGATGGCGATGGCAGAAGCCACAAGGATTCTCCGATAGGCGGAAAATCATGTGTTAGCACTGTCAGCAGTGTTCATTCCCGGAGTGGACAACTGGGAAGCAGATCTTCTCAACAGACACGACCTCCACCCGGGAGAATGGGGACTTCCTCCAGAAGTCTTCCAATAGGATTGTACACCATTGGGAAAGGCCACAGGTGGACATGATGGCGTCCCGCCTCAACAAAAAGCTATAAAAGATATTGCACCGGGTCAAGGGACCCTCAGGCGATAGCTATGGACACTCTGGTAACACCGTGGGTGTACCAGTCGGTTTATGTGTTCTCCCCTCTGCCTCTCATACCAAAGGTACTGAGAATAATAAGAAGGCGAGGAGTAAGAACGATACTCGTGGATGGCCAAGAAGAGCTTGGTACCCAGAACTTCAAGAATTTATATCAGAGGACCCATGGCCTCTGCCACTCAGACAGGACCTGCGGCAGCAGGGGCCCTGTCTGTTCCAAGACTTACCGCGGCTGCGTTTGTCGGCATGGCGGTTGAACGCCGGATCCTGAAGGAAAAGGGCATTCCGGAGGAAGTCATTCCTACGCTTACTAAAGCCAGGAAAGAGGTTACAGCAACTCATTATCACCGCATATGGCGAAAATATGTTGCATGGTGTGAGGCCGAAAGGGCCCCAACAGAGGAATTTCAACTAGGTCGATTTCTGCATTTCCTGCAAGCAGGAGTGACTATGGGCCTTAAATTGGGTTCCATTAAGGTACAGATCTCGGCTCTGTCGATTTTCTTTCAAAAAGAACTAGCTTCAGTACCTGAAGTTCAGACATTTATAAAAGGAGTGCTGCAGAGTCAGCCCCCGTTTGTGCCTCCTGTGGCACCTTGGGATCTCAACGTGGTGTTGAGTTTCTTAAAATCACATTGGTTTGAACCACTAAAAACCGTGGATCTGAAATATCTCACGTGGAAGGTGGTTATGTTATTGGCCTTGGCTTCTGCCAGGCGAGTATCAAAGTTGGCGGCTTTGTCTTGTAAAAGCCCTTATTTGATTTTCCATATGGATAGGGCAGAATTGAGGACTCGTCCCCAGTTTCTCCCAAAGGTGGTGTCAGCGTTTCACCTGAACCAGCCTATTGTGGTGCCTAGGCTACTAGGGACTTGGAGGACTCCAAGTTGCTAGACGTTGTCAGGGCACTGAAAATATATGTTTCCAGAACGGCTAGAGTCAGAAAATCTGACTCGCTGTTTATCCTATATGCACCTAACAAGCTGGGTGCTCCTGCTTCTAAGCAGACTATTGCTCGTTGGATTTGTAGTACAATTCAGCTTGCACATACTGTGGCAGGCCTGCCACAGCCAAAATCTGTCAATGCCCATTCCACAAGGAAGGTGGGCTCATCTTGGGCGGCTGCCCGAGGGGTCTCGGCTTTACAACTTTGCCGAGCAGCTACTTGGTCAGGGGCAAACACGTTTGCAAAATTCTACAAATTTGATACCCTGGCTGAGGAGGACCTGGAGTTCTCTCATTCAGTGCTGCAGAGTCATCCGCACTCTCCCGCCCGTTTGGGAGCTTTGGTATAATCCCCATGGTCCTTACGGAGTTCCCAGCATCCACTAGGACGTTAGAGAAAATAAGAATTTACTCACCGGTAATTCTATTTCTCGTAGTCCGTAGTGGATGCTGGGCGCCCATCCCAAGTGCGGTTTATCTGCAATACTTGTACATAGTTATTGTTAACTAAATCGGGATATTGTTGAGCCATCTGTTGAGAGGCTCTATTGTTTCATACTGTTAACTGTGTTTCATATCACGAGTTGTACGGTGTGATTGGTGTGGCTGGTATGAGTCTTACCCGGGATTCAAAATCCTTCCTTATTGTGTACGCTCGTCCGGGCACAGTACCTAACTGAGGCTTGGAGGAGGGTCATGGTGGGAGGAGCCAGTGCACACCAGGTAGACTAAGATCTTTCTAGAGTGCCCAGCCTCCTTCGGAGCCCGCTATTCCCCATGGTCCTTACGGAGTTCCCAGCATCCACTACGGACTACGAGAAATAGAATTACCGGTGAGTAAATTCTTATTTTTTTTCTCACCTTAATTTCCAATATTCATACCTGTGTATTCACAACAAGATACTTTGCTACAGTTTAATTAATTACCTTTTCTACAATCAAAGTGCCATATACCGTTGATTTGTCTACAGCTTTCTACAGGTGTATTTTTACATTGAATTCCCATGCTAGATATCTCTTTATCTGTTTATTGGACATTATCACATTGACAACAATACAGTTGAAATTTCATAGTTATTTGTGTTGATATATAAACAGCATTGGCTGAGCACTATCAGAGGCAACCAAGATGTTTAGCTTTTCTCACAATAGGAATTTCTTCTGAATTATCTCCACCACCATGGGATTTCTGGAACTCCCTCTCATCCTGTTCAGCAACCTTGGGGCTCTGCAATGCAATATGTAAATAGAGCACAAGATAGCCACACAACAGGACAGCAGAAGTGTTCCCCTATCTTCTTTCCATATCAATGTCGCTTTCAACCACCCTCTCATTTGTTCATTCGATGCGTGGGCAGAGGATCAAAAATCAGAGGTGGTTTGAAATACAGATCTGATACTCTATCAGCAACCCGATTGCATGATTGCTACATTATCATCATTATTATTTTTTCAGTCATTTTTTTTTTTTATATTACATTTTTATTAAATTTTCATTAAGGTTACACACAAGTATTTAGATAAAAAATAATAATAAAAAAAAGGACATTAACGGAACAGAACTAATAAAGACAAGGGGGAGGAAGGGTATACATCAGGGAAATCATAATACAACAATGTGAGCAGAATATAATAAAGGAAAGGAAGTCTGCATCATTTAGTAATTTAAGGTCTTGCGTGAGCCGGGGATCGCAGCACAGAAAGGTCAGGTAAGTCAACCGAGGCACCAGATATACCAGTTTGGCCTGATCTCTCCTTATAAAGGGACCATTTATACCATTTCTTACTAATAGAGGAAGCCCTTGAAGAGCAAATATCCTCCTCTGTTTCAAAAACGTAATGTTGATGGACTCTATTTTCTATCATCAATATATTGGGGACAACCGCCGACTTCCACTTGTGAGCAATAGCGGCCTTAGAGGCTATAAGAATATGTCCCAAAAGGTATCTATCACAACTAGACAACTCACTAGAGTAATAATGGAAAAGTGCCAAGAGGGGGTCAGCTATAATAACCACTCCTAGTATATTAGAAATGAGAAGAAACACCTCACTCCAGAGCGATTGGATTGCCGGACATAACCAAAAAATATGAAGGATAGCTCCCACCATCCCACAATTCCTCCAGCAACTAGAGGAGACATCAGGCCAAATCTTATGCAGTTGCTCCGGTGTAAAATATACTCTATGAACCAATTTATAATACATTTCAGAATGATTCACACATTTAGAAATTTTGAAACATGATTGAAATATATCTTTCCATATACGTTCGGTGAAAACCTTAGGGAGGTCCCTTTCCCATTTTGTCTGTGAGGGGAATACTCCATGGCAGGATTCAGTTACAAGATGTTGTTACCATCTAGAGATGCCACCTCTATTACCTCTGGGCACTAGAAGGTACATCAATACTTTAGGGAGACCAGTGTTGGGGACTCGTTTGGGAAACCCCAACGATAAGGGATATTAGCCTTTCTGAGGGCAGCAGTGATGGGATGAAACGATCGTCGTTTATAGAGGGTGGCTGCGGACAAATCTCCGAAGAGTTGAAGCCCCTGGAGGGCAGAAGATGTGTCAGACGTCGGTCTAGATGCTTTCGATAAGGCCTCTTTGACGTGGAAGTAATGCATCTTCATTAGAACATCTCTAGAGGCGTCGTCTGGAGCCGCTCTGGCCTTTGGTAACCGATGTATCCGATCAATAAGGAAGTCCGCAGGGGGGGACTGAGGCAATAGATCTTTAAATAAGGCCACTGCATAATCATGTAAACTGCTATGTGACACAGACTCGGGAACACCACGCAGTTTAAGGTTGCCCCGTCGCGATCTATCCTGTAAATCCTTGACCTTGTCCCGTAAAAGTTTCACCTCCGCATCTGACGCATCATGAGAGTCCAGTAGGCTGTTATGTGACCCAACGACTTCCTCCATTTTAGTTTCCAAATGATCAGTGCGACCACCCAGGTCATCTATGGATTGTTAACATGCCGTTAAGGTGGTACGAAATTCGGCTGCCACCCCTTCCTTAAAACGAGACAAAAGTAGCTTCATAGTACCCACAGTGAGGGCATCTCCATCTCCGACTTTGTCCAGACTTGAAGCGGCTGTAGATGCAGAAGGGGGCGCCGCCATAGGGGGAGGAGTCTGAAGAACAGCATCCATAGTGGGGGTCCCAGTGGGTTTAGGACTGGACGTTTTCGGAGATGACTTGAAAAATTAAAGCTGCGAGACAGGTTTTGAAGGTTTGCTGCGTCGAGAAGGCATAATAAGGCTCAGAGGAAAACAGCTCAACGTTTCCAAACACAAAAGATAGAAAAATCTGAAGGCTCCACTGTCCCGAGGATTAGTAAGACATCTCGTAGATAATGGCAAGGGTAGGAGATAACACTCGCATTACATTGGTATGGACAGGGCTGGCAGGGCTATGAGACTAGCCATCCTCATGTACGCAGAAGAGACACCAGGGGGAGCTCCAGCCCACCACTCCAGGTGCACAGGTGACAATCAGGCTAGGACAGCATGCAATTTATATTCAGCAAGGTTGCCACAAGGAAAACTTGCAAGGACTCCCGGAAACCCCAAGTGCAGATAGAGGGGTAGCAGATTCCCAGCCCCTCCACAATAGAGAGGTCTAGGTGGAGGAGGGAGGCGTCTGTGAGCTTATAATTATAATTAGGGCCCGCCGTGGTCGCCCTCACAGCCGGATCACCACCAAACCTCAGCCCCTGGATCCAGCGTGAGGCGGATGGAGGCCGCAGCCGCCCGGCGATGGAGGGAGCTGCGCGACCTCCTTGTGCTGCCCAGCAAGTCGCCCACAGCCGTGGACGGACTCCTGCAGGGGCGGGGGTGCTACAGGACCTCCAGGTGCTCAGGGGAAGCAGGCGGGAGGGGAACTTGCCGGCCGCACGGGGCCGCTGCCGGGCTCGTAAGCTCCACACTGCAGCCGCCGGGTCACAGGGGAGACGGTCTCGGGTACTGCCGCTGCTCACTTCGCGGGGGTAGGTGCCCCTGTACTCCGCTGCCAAAAGGATCTTCTCGACGTCCAGTCCGGGGGGAGAAATCCACTACAGTCCCCGGCTTCACAGTGAGGGGAAGGCCACAACCCGCAGGGACCCTTAAAACAGTCCCCCGTCTCCGTAGCCGCAGCCCCACGATCAGAAATGCTAAGGGGTGATATCTGGAGACAGTGGGGGTAGTGGGAGTCCACAAAAGCGCAGGTATTGAGCCCTAAGTACAGGGCTGGCAGGAGCTCCCAGAGAGCACGTCCTCTCAGCTTGCTGTCTAGGCCACGCCCCCCTTTCATTCATTTTTTTATATTATTTATCCCTGCAGCACTTAGTGCCTCTGACTGTCTTTGGCACTCTCTGTAATTTATTTTGATCAGATACCACAGGGTTCCCAGTGTCTTCAGGTATGATTTACTTACCTGCGGTCAAACCACACTGAGTATGCCCAATCTCGTCTGATCTTGGAAGCCAAGCACTGTGGGGCCAGGTCAGTACCTGGGTGGGAGACCACCAGAGAATACCAGGTACCGCAGGTATTTTTAGCTAAACCAAAGACACGGGACCTTGAACCTATTATCAACTGACCATAATTCTATCAGGCATTTCACCAGTGAACTGTGTAGAGCCCGGTGCATACTCTCTCTTTTTCTCATACGTCCTAGAGAATGCTGGGGTCCACTTCAGTACCATGGGGTATAGACGGTTCCGCAGGAGCCATGGGCACTTTAAGACTTTTTCAGAGTGTGAACTGGCTCCTCCCTCTATGCCCCTCCTCCAGACCTCAGTTTAGAAAATGTGCCCAGACAGACTGGTCGCACTCTAGTGGAGCTCTACTGAGTTTCACTAAAAGACTTTATGTTAGGTTTTTTATTTTCAGGGAGACTGCTGGCAACAGTCTCCCTGCTTCATGGGGCCTAGGGGGAAGAAGTAGGAACCAACTTCCTAAAGTGTTTCATGGCTCTGCTTCTGCTGACAGGACACCATTAGCTCCTGAAGGATACTGAACACTAGCTGCGGCTATGCGCTCACTCCCACAGCATGCCGTCACCCCCCTAACAGAGCCATAAGTCAGAAGACTAGTGAGTAGTATTACCGGAGGTCTGCAGAGAGGGATCTTCGGTCGTTGTGACGGCTTAAGGTACCGCGCAGCGAGCGGGAACGCTGCGCAAACATGCTATCCATAACACAGCAGGGTGCGGGTGCCCTGGGCAGCATGAAACCTACTTTCACTGGCAAAAGGTGGCATATGATGCTGTGGCACAGTCCTACACCCCCGCCAGTATAAATATCTAGTTCAATAGCTGAGGAAAAATGTGCCATTGCAGGGGGTGGGGCTTCTTCAGACAGCCAGCACACTGCTTAGCGCCATTTTCTTCCAGCACACAATAGGGGAAGAAACGCTGATCCTCCTCCCCACTTCTGAATCAAGTATCAGGGTGCTAAGGGGCGTGGGAGTGTATATTGTGGTTCTATAACCTGTTATTGGCAATATATATAGTGCGGAAAGTCTCTGTGTGTAAGTTACATGACACAGGGATTTTTTGTCTCTTTGTACAAAGTACACGACACAGAGATTTTTTCTTTAGGCGCTGAGTTGTGGACTGGCAATTCCTTTCTGCGTCCCTCTGACAGATTTTACTGTGGGTCTATCCCCTATAAGCCCCGGAGTGTCTGTGGTGTGATTGCGCACGTGTGTGACATGTCTGAGGCAGGGAGTTCTTACTCTGAGGGAGCCATTTTAGGGACACAGAGTTGTAATGTGGTGGCACTGCCGGCACAGCAAGAGCCTGAATGGGTGAAAGAATTACGTGATAGTGTGAATCATATCAGTAAGAGATTGGATAAGTCTGAGTCTCATGCAGAAAACTGGAGAAAATCTGTTGATGTGATTTTTAGTAGTCCTGCCTTTTCATCCACAGGGGATCCTTCTGGTACACATAAAAGGTCATTTGCACAAATAGTGCAAACTGATACCGACACGGACTCTGATTCCTGTGTCGACACTAGTGATTCCAGGGGAATAGATCCAAAATTAGCAAAAAACATTCAATACATAATTATTGCTATAAAGGAGGTGTTAGAAGTTACGGAGGCCCCTCCTTTACCATAGAAGAAGGATTACTTTTGTAAAGAAAAGAAAAGTAATGTGACTTTCTGCTGCGGGGTACACTGGGCTCCACAAGGATAGACATTGGGGTGTAGAGTAGGATCTTGATCCGTGGCACCAACAGGCTCAAAAGCTTTGACTGTTCCCAAGATGCATAGCGCCACCTCCTCTATAACCCCGCCTCCCTGCACAGGAGCTCAGTTTTGTAGTTGGTGCCGCAGATAGCAGGCACTTAACAGAGGGGCTGCTCCTAGCAGCCCTAAGAAGAGCTTTTTAAGAAGAAAAGTGAAAACTTCAAGGGCTGCAGCAGTGTGTAGATGTCAGGAGACATTCACTGCTGCAGCTCCATCTCTCCCTAGCGGCGCTGTACACTCCCGTGCCCTGGTTGCCGGGTAACTACAGCGGGAGGCTCCGGTTTTCTTCCTGTCAGGCACACACGGCTGGGGCTCTCCGGGATCGCGTGGCCGCGTTTCGGGAGGTGGTGAGTGGCTCCCGTGCTGTATCGCGATCCGGCGCGGTCGGTGGGAGGCGAGCTGCACGTGCTGGCGGTGGACACTGGCATACAGGCGATCCCACTAGATCACCAGGGCATGGGTGCAGGTAAGGTTTTTTCTCTAAACCTTTTTACAAGTAGCCCGCTGTACCAGGTGGTTTTGCCAGCAGAGGGGATAAGGCTTAGACCTGGAGCCCCTACCCCAGTCCCAGGGCGCCATTTACAGTAAATGTTCCCGCCTTGGAGCTGCATATCTGTCTCTTGCTCACTCCCTGTCATTGTTTGGGCGCCATTTCTCTCAGCTACACTGTTCCTGGGACTGCTTGGGCAAATCCTCCTTTGTTAAGCCGCCTGATAGTCAGCGCTGTGACTGGTACAAGTGCCCTGTGATATATATCCAGTTTTTTACTGTGCATTGTTATATCTATTGACTACATAGCTATATATAAGCTAGTCCAGTGCAGTATTATTGTTTGTAATAACCTCTGCATTGTATAACTGTGACTATATGTGTGTGCATTAGCTTGCTGGGTGAATTCCATTTCGTGTCTCTCACTCAACTTGCTATCCCTATATTCTATAACCTGAGGGGGCTTGGTGCGTCAGGTTTATAATACTGTAATATGGGATATTCACAAGATATACTGTAATTGTATTTTTCTCTGTGATTTTAGTCACCATATCTCTCCTATATCCCTGCTTGTGCTGACTACACTGCGTAGGGGTTTGGGCAAGAGGTATTGTGCTGCTGATAATTGTACTGTGTTACCTGATATTGCAAGTTATATCATGTATGCTTCTGAGGGTAACGGTCCTGGGGCTGAACACGCTACCGGTATTGCTAACGCCACAGATCCCTATGAGGATAATATAGCAGCTGAGGGCTCTGGTTCTGGGGGCTCTTTGCCCCCCAGTGGGACTGTGGCAACAGGGGTCCATAATGACCCGCCGTGGGCTACTTTCTCCACACTTCTGAATACACTAGTTACTAAACTAACGCCCCCTATGGGACCTCCTATGCCGGTTCAACCGTATGTGGTCCCCACGGCTAACCCGCCGTGGGCAGATAACTTGTCTGCTCAATTGAAGAAATTGAACCAGTCTTTGACTACTAAAAAGTCTGACCCTCGCTTGCCTAAGACCAAGGGGTCCTCTAAGCAAGCTATTACCTCCTCACAATCCACTGCTGTCACTGACACCTCGTCTGGTGAAGATGGCGCTTATACTGACCCCACAGATTCTGACACAGATACTGCTGATGTGGAGGGTAGTTCACAAGTGGATGTTCCTGATCTTTTGGAGGCTATTAAGTTGATTCTACAGATTACGGATGATCCCAAGCCATCCGTTCCTCCTAAGAAACCAGATAGGTTCAAGCGTCAGAAGGTGGTTAAGATGAAGTTTTACCTCATTCTGATCACCTGGTGGATATACGTCAGGAATCCTGGGAAAATCCAGGGAATTTTCCTAGCTATTGCCTCCGCTAGAAGAGTGTCGGATTTGGGTGCCTTGTCCTGTAATTCACCATATCTGATTTTTCACCATGACCGGGCGGTTCTTCGAACTCGTCCCGGATATCTACCTAAGGTGGTATCGTCGTTCCACCTTAATCAGGAGACTGTGGTTCCGGCCCTGGTCTCTCCTGACTTGTCTCCCAAAGAGCGGTCTTTGGATGTGGTACGGGCGCTCCGTATCTATGTGAAGAGAACTACTTCTATTAGGAAATCGGATTCTCTCTTTGTTCTGTTTGGTTTTCACAAACGGGGCTGGCCTGCTCACAAGCAGACTTTGGCCAGATGGATTAGAATGGTGATTGCACATGCTTATGTGAAGGCTGGCCTGTCAGCTCCTGCTCACATTACGATCCTTTCTACTCAATCTGTTGGACCTTCTTGGGTGGCCCGCCGTGGTGTGACCCTTGAACAGTTGTGCAAGGCGGCTACGTGGTCCTCAGTGAACACGTTCATAAGGTTCTATGCCTTCGATACTGCCGCTTCCCAGGATGCTTCCTTTGGATGCCTGGGTTCTTGTGCCCGCTACAGTGCGTACCCTCCCATAAGGCACTGCTTTAGGACATCCCCAGTGTCTATCCTTGTGGAGCCCAGTGTACCCCGCAGCAGAAAATGAGTTTTATGGTAAGAACTTACCTTTGTTAAAACTCTTTCTGCGAGGTACACTGGGCTCCACAAGGTGCCCACCCTGACGCACTTAGCTTCTTTGGGTTGGTATGGCATTAGCCGCTGACACTTCTCCTGTCGTGAGAATGTGGTGTTTGTGGCTACTAACTGTTGTCGTCTCTTTTCTTGCTACTGCATTGGACAGGTTAACTTAAAACTGAGCTCCTGTGCAGCGAGGCAGGGTTGTAGAGGAGGCGGCGCTATGCATCTTGGGAACAGTCAAAGCTTTTCAACCTGTTGGTGCCTCGGATCAAGATCCTACTCTACACCCCAATGTCTATCCTTGTGGAGCCCAGTGTACCTTGCAGAAAGAGTTTTAACAAAGGTAAGTTCTTACCATAAAACTAATTTTCTGCTGCGGGGTACACAGGGCTCCACAAAGAAAGACATAGGGGTGTAGAGTAGGATCTTGATCCGAGGCACCAACAGGCTGAAAAGCTTTGACTGTTCCCAGAATGCATAGCGCCGCCTCCCTGCATAGGAGCTCAGTTTTGTAGTTGGTGCCGCAGATAGCAGGCACATAACAGAGGGGCTGCTCCAGGCAGCCCTTAGAAGAGCTTTTTTGAAGAAAAAGTGAAGACTACAAGGGCAGCAGCAATGTGTAAATATCAGAGACATTCACTGCTGCAGCTCCAGCTCTCCCCAGCGGTGCTGTACACTCCCGACCCCTGGTTGCCGGGTAACTACAGCAGGAGGCTCCGGTTTTCTTCATGGTCAGGCACACACGACAGGGGCTCTCCGGGATCGCGTGGCCGCGCTTCGGGAGGCGGTGAGTGGGTCCCGCTTGCGGGACCCGTACTTTATCGCGATCCTGCGCGGTCAGTGGGAGGTGGGCCGAGCGCGCTGGCGGTGTACACTGTGGCAGTACAGGCGAACCCACTAGATCACCAGGGCATGGATGCAGGTCAGGTTTTCCCTTAAAACCATTTTAATAGTAGCCCACAGTACCAGGTGGTTTTGGCAGCAGGGGTATAAGGCTTAGACCTGAAGTCCCTCCTCCAGCCCCAGGGCGCCATTTCCCGCAAATGTTCCCGCTCTGGAGCTGCATATCTGTCTCCCCCTCACTCCCTGTCAGTGTCTGGGCGCCATTTCTCTCAGCTACACTGTTCCTGGGACTGCTTGGGCAAATCCTCCTTTGTAAAGCTGCCTGGTTGTCAGTGCTGTGACTTTACATGACACTTGTATTCTACCTGCCTTTTAGACAGTGTTAATTAAGAAAGACTGCATTTAGTCAGGGTTTTCTAGTACAATTACCCTGTGATATACATCCAGTTATTACTGTGCAGTGTTATATCTATTGACTACATAGCTATATAAGCTAGTCCAGTGCAGTATTATTGTTAGTCACAGTTTGTACAATGCAGAGGTTATTACTATCTGTGTGTGCATTAGCTAGCTGAGTGGTATTCATTTCGTGTCTTTCACTCAACTTGCTATCCCTATATTCTATAACCTGAGGAGGCTTGGTGCATTAGGTTTTATATTTATATAGGATTTTCACAAAGATATACTTTAATACGTATTTTTCTCTGTGATTTTAGTCACCATATCTCTCTTTTATCTCTGCTTGTGCTGACTACACTGCGCAGGGGTTTCGGTAAGAGGTATTGTGCTGCTGCCAATTGTACTGTGTTAAGATATGAACACCAAGATGGCTGCCTCACCTTTTGCATGCTCCTGATCATCTCCATAAAACAGCCGAAATTCACCACAACTGACCTATAAATCATCATAAATATCCAAGGACTTACCTTTAACTTGTACTACTCTACGCGGACATCTCATCAAAACCAACGGATTGCATTCCTGCGCTGAGATACACACTAGATTGAAACCTCTGCAAATCTCCACTGAGAAGTCCTTCAGTTTGGAATCTACTGTACTCTGCATTGGACATCCCAGACAAGGTACTGTGGACTACAACCTATATTTGTCTCCATCCAGCCCCTCACTTAGACATCATTCACCTCTGTTCTCTGAGCAAAAAATAACTGACTTCTTGCATTAATCAACTAATATACAGCATATTCAGGCTCTGAATCACTGAAGGGTCACTGCTCATTTTAATTTGCAAGAGAGCCATTCCACAGGACACGTTATCACTACCCCCACAAGAAATCTACTTCAAAGGCCTCTCACACTGAGATCTTTCACACCTACACAACAGGAATTGGATTCTAACACCTCTCCACAAGTCTGCTTTTGACTAAATCAGCAACAGAAAAAGCAGTTATTTTTATTTACAGTATCACTTCTTTCAAATATACTCATTGTATTAAGGAGCATCAATAGGTTACAGCAACAACGATTATAGCGATTACAATCTAAGATGGCGCCGCAGATGGCTGCCTCGGAGCTACACAGCTCAGCCAAAATACCTGTTTCCCCTTGTTTTCCCCTGCCCTTGTCTACCCCACTGGTGACCAAATACAGCAGGGAAGCCCTCCTAAGTTGGAGCACTCCTGAGGTGCTTACCACACGTTTGGGCCTGTCGGCGGGCGGATGAGCAGCCCTTGCTGCCCTGTGTGGCAAGGATGCAAACATTGTGGACACCGAAGTGGATGACCGAGCGGCCACGCCCCCCCTGCAGCCCAGGTGGCGACTGGCGGGCGGATCGCCGGCCCCGGAAAAAGAATGATGGAGGCCCTCATGTCGGACCTAGTAGAAGGACCTGGGCTCAGAGGAGAGGCTGTCGCTCAGGTGCCCTAGTGAGGTGGCGGCGGCGAGGGCACCGGTCTGCACTTCCTGCGATCCTGCTTTCGAATGTGCGCTCACTGGCAAACAAGTTTGACGAATTGTCCCTCCTTCTGGGCAGCGCAGGCTCAGGCATTACAGGGTCGTCCGTCCTCTGCTTTACGGAGACGTGGCTTGACGACCATATTGTGGACAGCCCGATGTCTCTGCCGGGCTTCAGTCTCTTCAGGGCCGATCGCTCCAAGGTTCTCTCAGGAAAAACGAAGGGTGGTGGCATCTGCTTCTACATCAATGACGGATGGTGCACCAATGTCACGATCATAGGCAAATCATGTAGCCCTCACCTGGAGATGCTGAGTATCAACTGCAACCCCTTCTATTCCCCTCGGGAATTTGCCTCAATTGTCCTTGTGGGAGTGTACATCCCCCCTCGCCTGCGCGAACGAAGCCCTGCACCACCTGGCCGTATGCATATCCGACATAGAACAAAAACACCCAGACTCCCTGCTTATAGCACTGGGTGACTTCAACAGAACTAACCTGAGCAAGGAGCTACCTAAGTACAAACAACAAGTCATGTGTCCCAGTAGAGAAGGGCGCACCCTTGATCACTGCTACACTACCCTCAAGTCTGCCTTCCGGTCTATCCCGCGTGCTGCACTCGGCCTATCTGACCACTGCCTCGTCCACCTACTCCCTACCTATACATAGAAGCTGAGAGCGGTTAAGCCTGTCGTCAAGACTGTTAAGAAATGGACCAATGAAGCCAAGATGAAGCTCCAGGCCTGCTTTGACTGCACGGAATGGGGGGTCTTCGAAGCCTCAGCAACCGACCTGAATGACCTAACAGACACTGTCACATCCTACATCAGCTACTGCGAGGACATGTGTGTACCTACCAAGACTTACCGCATTTACAACAACAACAAGCCCTGGTTCAATGCCCAGCTCAGGCAACTTCGTCGGGCCAAAGAGGAGGCTTATAGCAGCGGTGACAGAGCACTATAAAACCGTACTAGGAACTCTCTGACTAAAGGAATCAGGCTAGCAAAAAAGCGGTTCTCGGACAAGCTAACAAACGATCTCTCCACCAATGACCCTGTATCTGTATGGAAAGGAATGCAATCCATAACCAACTATAGGAAAACATCGAAGTTCACCACCATGCACCAAGACCTAGCAGACGAACTGAACCACTTTTATTGCAGGTTCGCAAAAGAAGTCCCCTGCAACCCAAACAATCACCTCTACAATGCCCCGAACACCGAAGGCCAACCCCAGGCACTGCAAGTCGCCCAAGAAGAGGTGGAGGCATTGTTCAAAAGGGCCAAACCCAGGAAAGCTCCGGGTCCTGACGGAGTGTCACCATCTGCCCTAAGAGCATGTGCGGGTCAGCTCGCCCCCATATTCACCAAGATCTTCAACAAATCGCTGGAGCTACAGGAAGTCCCTTCCTGCCTCAAAAGGTCTACTATCGTCCCTGTCCCCAAGAAACCCTCTATCACGAACCTGAACGACTACAGGCCGATAGCACTGACGTCTGTGGTCATGAAAACGTTCGAGTGTCTGGTTTTGAATCACCTGAAAACTGTGACTGGCCCCCAACTGGACCCCCTGCAGTTCGCCTATCAATCAAATCGGTGTGTCGAGGATGCAGTCAACCTGGGCCTGCACTACATTCTACAGCACCTAGACATTCCCGGTACCTATGCGAGGGTCCTGTTTGTCGATTTCAGCTCGGCCTTCAATACAATCGTCCCCAGCATCCTCCACCCCAAATTACTTTGCCTAGGGGTCCCAGAAGCTACCTGTTCCTGGATAGTAGACTTCCTGACAGAAAGGACACAGGTGGTGAAAGTGGGGGAATTCACCTCTCAAGGACGGTCCATTAGTACAGGGGCCCCTCAGGGCTGTGTCCTCTCACCCCTGCTTTTTTCCCTGTACACAAATGACAGTACTTCAGAGGCGCAATCAGTAAAGATCATCAAATTCGCCGATGACACCACCGTCATCGGCCTCATCAAGGACGGGGACGAATCGGCCTATAGACGGGAAGTAGACCAGTTGGCCCAGTCTTGCATCTACAACAACCTTGAGCTCAACCCCCTCAAAACTCTCGAGATGATAGTGGACTTCAGGAAGAAGTCATCTAGTGCATCTCCGCTAATGATTGCTGACAGTGTGGTAGCGCTAGTGGACTCCTTCAAGTTTCTAGGGACCACAATCTCCCGGGACCTTAAATGGGGGTCCAACGCTGACGCCACTGTTGGGAAAGCGCAGCAGAGGTTGTTCTTCCTCAGGCAACTAAGGAAGTTCAACATCCCATAGAAGCTTCTGCTCCTCTTCTACTCCGCAATTGTGGAGTCGGTACTGTGCTCCTCGATACTCGTATGGTACAGCTCCTCCAGCGCGAGGGACTGATGGAGGTTTCAAAGGGTGGTCAGAACCGCAGAGAAGATCATTGGGGCCGACCTTCCCTCAGTCCAGGACCTGTACCTGTCCAGAGCTAAAAAGCGGGCAATGAAGATAGTAAAAGACCAGCTACACCCTGACCACAGCATGTTTAACTTGCTTCCTTCAGGCAGGCGTTACAGGACCGTCCCCGCCAGGTCCACCAGAAGCCTCAAAAGTTTCTTTCTCCAAGCGGTCCGCCTGCTGAACTCCTGAACATTGACTGACTAGACGTACATGTAACTAACTTGTGTCCCTACCGTATACCTATATGTGTGACTTTACTCCCCCCCCTCCCCCCCCCACCTGCTTATCTGTTACCTACTTGGCTGTCGTATAGCAAACCGAAGACAAATTCCTAGTATACGCAAGTATACCTGGCCAATAAAGCTGATTCTGATTACCTGATACTGCAAGTTATATCATGTCTGCTTCTGAGGATAACTGTTCTGGAGCTGAACACACTGCCGGTGTTGCTGAAGCCACAGATCCCTATGAGGAGAATATAGCAGCTGTGGGTTCTGGTTCTGGGGGCTCATTGCCCCCCAGTGGGACTGTGGCAACGGAGTTACATAATGACCCACCGTGGGCCGCTTTTTCCCCGCTCCTACATACGCTAGTTAATAAACTAACACCCCCTATGGGACCCCCCATGCCGGTGCAACCGTATGTGGTCCTTGCAGCTAACCCGTCGTGGGCGGACAATTTATCTGCTCAATTGAAGAAGTTGAACCAGTCCATGACTACTAAAAAGTCTGACCCTCACTCGCCTATGCCCAAGGGGTCCTCTAAGCGAGCTCTTGTCTCCTCACAATCCACTGCTGTCACTGACACTCGTCTGATGAAGACGGCACTTACACTGACCCCACAGATTCTGACACAGATACTGCTGATGGGGAGGGTAGTTCACATGTGAATGTTCCTGATCTTTTGGAGGCTATTAAATTAATTTTACAGATTACGGATGATCCCGAGCCATCCGTCCCTCCTAAGAAACCAGATAGGTTCAAGCGTCAGAAGGTGGTAAAACAAGTTTTACCTCACTCTGACCACCTAGTGGATATACGTCAGGAACCCTGGGAAAACCCGGGTGAGAAGTTTGTGCCTCAAAAGAAGATGCTGGCTCGCTATCCCCTCGCAACAGAGTTGTCTAAAAATTGGGAAACGCCTCCTCCAGTAGACTCACATGTGGCTAGGATGGTGGTTTCCTCAGCTCTACCTGTCACCACCATCACGTCTCTAAAAGAGCCTACGGATAAACATGTGGAGGGTTGTCCGAAAGCGATTACACCCTCATGGGTGCTGCACAAAGGCCCACTATTGCAGCAACATGGGCTGCAGAGGCTATTGAAGCATGGGCCTTGGAGTTAGAAGCTGAAATCTCTTCTGACCATGCTAGACAATGCTTGTCATATATTGTCACAGCTTCTCACTATATTAAAGAGGCGGCTTCTGATGCTGATATCCTAGCAGCCAAGGCCTCTACTACATCAGTCCTGGCTCGCCGGATATTGTGGCTGAGATCCTGGTCTGTGGATCTGGACTCTAGAAAAACCCTGGAGGTACTCCCTTTCAAGGGAGATATTCTGTTTGGGGAGGATTTAAATAAGATTGTGGCTGACTTGGCTACTGCCAAAACTGCCTGTCTGCCAAGTACCACTCCTTCTGTGTTGAAGGCTAAAGGTACTTCCTTTCGCCCCTTTCGTCCTTCAGGTAAAGCAAAAGGTCAGGCGTACAACAAGCAGGCCCGCACTTCCAAACCTGGTAAGCCAAAGCCCAAAAGAGCCTGGGCGGCCCGTCAGCCAGCTTCCAAGACCGATAAGCCTGCAGCATGATGGGGCGGGCCTCCCCCTGGGGGATCCCAGGGTGGGGGGCCGGCTTCTAGGGTATACCCAGGAATGGTTGAAGACCACTTCAGATGCCTGGATACGGGAAGTCATCACTCGAGGTTACGCCATAGCCTTCAAAAACCAACCCCCTCATCGATTTTGTAGGACAGACATCCAGTTGGACCAGACAAAGGCAAACACTCTACATTCGGCCGTACAGACCCTCCTAAATACAGAAGTCGTAGTGCAGGTGCCTCATGCGCAGAGGGGCCGGGGGTACTATTCTCCGCTGTTTCTAGTCCCGAAACCGAATGGGTCCTCCCGGCCCATTCTCAACCTCAAGGTATTAACCAGGTTTGTGAAGGTTTCCAAGTTCCGTATGGAAACCCTTCGCTCTATAGTTCTGGCCTTGGAACCTGGGGACTACGTGGTCTCCCTGGACATACAGGATGCTTACCTGCATATTCCTATAGCTGCGTCACATCAGCAATACCTGAGGTTTGCGATTGGCAACCTCCATTACCAGTTTCGGGCGTTACCTTTTGGTTTAACTACTGCTCCGCGAGTCTTCACCAAAGTTATGGCGGTTATGACGGTGGTACACCGCCGTCAAGGGGTTAGGATACTGCCGTATCTGGACGACTTGTTAATCCTGGCAAATTCCCCAGAACTTCTCCTATGTCATCTGGATATGACTGTCCGGTTTCTACAAGCCCACGGGTGGCTCATCAACTGGAAGAAATCCTCCCTGGTCCCTGCTCAGAGCATGGTGCACCTGGGAGCGCTATTGGACACTCACAACCAGAGGTTGTTCTTGTCTCAGGACAAAGTCCTGAAGCTTCGGGACAGGATTCGTTGCTTCCTTTCTCGTCCGCAAGTGTCGATACATTCGGCGATGCAGGTGCTGGGCCTCATGTTATCAGCATTCAACATGGTGGAGTATGCTCAATTCCATTCTCGCCCCCTCCAGAAGCTGATTCTAGCCAAGTGGGACGGCCTGCCTCACCATATCAGGTCTCACATGATCTCATTGACTCCGGAGGTCCGTCTGTCGCTGCTCTGGTGGCTCCAGGACCGACAATTGTGCAGGGGCCGTCCCTTCTGGATATCCAGCTGGGTCCTGTTGACGACAGATACCAGTCTAAGAGGTTGGGGCGCGGTGCTGGAGCAACACTCCCTTCAGGGTCGGTGTACCAAGGAGGAATCCCTCCTCTCGATCAACATTCTGGAATTGCGGGCGGTCTTCAATGCGTTGAACCTGGCCCAGCATTTAATTCAGAACCGTCCTGTTCAAGTACAGTCGGACAACGCCACCACAGTGGCTTACATAAATCATCAAGGCGGCACTCAAATCCGTTTGGCAATGAAGCAAGTCTCACGGATTCTACATTGGGTGGAACGCCATCTACCGACCATATCGGCAATATTCATTCCGGGAGTCCTGAATTGGGAAGCGGACTTTCTCAGTCGTCAGGACGTACATGCCGGCGAGTGGGCCTTCCATACAGAAGTGTTTCAACTCCTAGTGGAAAAGTGGGGTCTTCCAGACGTAGATCTGATGGCGTCTCGACACAATCACAAGGTTCCGGTCTTCGGAGCAAGGACAAGGGACCCTCAAGCAGCATTCGTGGATGCGCTGGCGGTCCCGTGGAGGTTTCGGCTGCCGTACGTGTTCCCTCCGGTGTCACTCCTGCCCAGGGTAATTCGGAAGTTCAAGCAAAAAAAAGGAATTCTGCTTCTCATAGCTCCAGCATGGCCCAGACGGCACTGGTTCTCAGACCTGCAAGGCCTATCGTCAGAGTGTCCAATTCTACTTCCACAACGCCCAGACCTCCTCATTCAGGGCCCCTGTGTCTAACAGGACCTAGCCTGGCAGTCTTTGACGGCGTGGCACTTGAAGCTTCCATCTTAAGGGCTAAAGGGTTTTCTGAGGCTGTCATTCAAACTATGTTGCTGGCCCGGAAACCGGCTTCGGCTCGGATTTACTATAGGGTCTGGCATTCTTACTTTGTTTGGTGCGCATCTAACGATTATGACGCTTCCAAGTTTAGTATAGCCAAGTTGTTGGCTTTTCTTCAGCAGGGCCTGGACTTAGGCCTGCGTCTGGCCTCCCTCAATGTTCAAATATCTGCCTTGTCGGTGTGGTTTCAGAGAAAGATTGCGACCTTACCTGATGTGCATACCTTCACTCAGGGTGTGTTGCGTATCCAACCTCCCTATGTCCCACCTGTGGCTCCTTGGAACTTGTAGGTGGTGTTGGAGGCGTTACAAGAGTCTCCGTTTGAACCTCTTGGTTCAGCTGATCTTAAGTGGCTTTACCTTAAGGTGGTGTTTCTGCTGGCTATTGCTTCAGCTAGAAGAGTGTCGGATTTGGGTGCCTTGTCCTGTAGTTCCCCATATCTGATATTTCACCGTGACCGGCCAGTTCTTAGGACTCGTCCCGGATATTTACCTAAGGTGGTTTCTTCGTTCCACCTTAACCAGGAGACTGTGGTTCCGGCACTTGTTTCTCCTGATCTGTCTCCCAAAGAGCGGTCTTTGGATGTGGTACGGGCTCTCCGTATCTATGTGAAGAGAACTGCTTCTATTAGAAAATCTGATTCTCTTTTTGTGCTGTTTGGATTTCACAAACGGGGCTGGCCTGCTCACAAGCAAACTTTGGCCAGATGGATTAGAATGGTGATTGCACATGCTTATGTGAGGGCTGGTCTATCAGCTCCTGCTCACATTACGGCCCATTCTACTTGGTCTGTTGGACCTTCTTGGGCGGCCCGCCGTGCTGCGACCCTTGAACAGTTGTGCAAGTCGGCTACGTGGTCCTCAGTGAACACGTTCATAAGGTTCTATGCCTTCGATACTGCCGCTTCCCAGGATGCTTCCTTTGGACGCCGGGTTCTTGTGCCCGCTACAGTGCGTCCCCTCCCATAAGGAACTGCTTTAGGACATCCCCTATGTCTTTCCTTGTGGAACCCAGTGTACCCCGCAGCAGAAAACGAGTTTTATGGTAAGAACTTACCTTTGTTAAAACTCTTTCTGCGAGTTACACTGGGCTCCACAAGGTGCCCACCCTGACGCACTTAGCTTCTTTGGGTTGGTATGGCATTAGCCGCTGACACTTCTCCTGTCGTGAGAGTGTGCTGTATGTGGCTACTAACCGTTGTCTCTTTTCCTGCTACTGCATTGGGCTGGTTAACTAAAAACTGAGCTCCTGTGCAGGGAGGCGGGGTTATAGAGGAGGTGGCGCTATGCATTCTGGGAACAGTCAAAGCTTTTCAGCCTGTTGGTGCCTCGGATCAAGATCCTACTCTACACCCCTATGTCTTTCCTTGTGGAGCCCAGTGTACCTCGCAGAAAGAGTTTTAACAAAGGTAAGTTCTTACCATAAAACTCATTTTTCCTCCATCTCATGAGCTGAACAATCTCTTTGAGGGAGTTTGGTCAAATCCTGAAAATAAATTTCAGGTTCCCAAAAGAATTCAGGTAGCTTATCCTTTCCCTGCAGAGGACAGGAAAAGGTGGGAGTCACCCCCTGTTTTAGACAGTGCTCTGTCGAGGTTAACAAAAAAGGTGATTCTCCCTGCGCCTGGGACGGCTTCACTTAAAGAGCCGGCAGACCGCAAGTCAAAGACTACGTTGAAATCTATTTATGTGGCCAATGGGACATTACTCAGGCCTACCAGTGCCTGTGCGTGGGTGAGTAATGCTATTGAAAAGTGGTCAGAAAACTTGTCATCAGACATTGACACAATAGAGACGAGATACTTCTAACGTTAGGTCATATCAAAGACGCTGCTGCGTACATGCTAGAAGCCATGAAAGATATTGGTCTCTTGGGATCAAGAGCCGCTACCATGGCAATCTTAGCACAGAGGGCGTTGTGGATTCGCCAGTGGAATGCTGATGCAGATTCCAAAAGGAATATGGAGGTTCTCCCGTACAAAGGTGAGGCCTTGTTTGGAGATGGGCTGGATGCTTTCGTTTCTGCGGCTACCGTGGGTAAGTCGACATTCTTGCCTTATGCTCCTGCACCGCATCACTCTCAGATGCAGTCCTTTCGGCCCAATAAATACAAGAAGTGTAAAAGTTCCCCTTTCTTTGCGGGTAGAGGAAGGGGAAAAGGAAAAAAGTCCACAGTGTCTCCAGGATCACAGGAGCAGAAATCAACCTCTGCTTCTGCCAAATCTTCAGCATGACGCTGGGGCTCCCTTGCGGGAGTCCGCTCAGGTGGGGGCACGTATGAAACTCTTCAGTCACTTCTGGGTTCAATCTGGCCTGGACCTGTGGGTCGTACAAATAGTGTCCTAAGGGTACAAACTGGAGTTTCAACACATTCCCCCATAACGATTTTTCAAATTGACCTTACCAGCTTCTATCCCAGAAGGGGAAGTGGTAGCAGCAGCAATACAAAAATTGTGTCAGGATCAAGTGATTATCCTGTTTCTGTTATGCACACCAGTGCCAGCAGGAATGTACTCATGTCTGAACAGAGAGGTATGCAAAACAAATGAACTCACAGACAGACTGGGGAATATGACATTACATACATAGAAGGTGATAGGGTAACAAAATAAACACAAAGTGAACAGAGAAGCCCAAAGGCTAAGAAACTGGGTGTCTCCCTAGTATTAGGAATGCTCAGATGGAAAGAAGCGAGATGTTGTGATTTAATACATAGAGAACCCGAAATGCTGTTGCTAAGGGCAACAGCAAAACCCTAAAGGGTTACCAACGGGTGTGGCAGTAAACTCCTTGGTCAGAGATGGAATAATAGACACAAGGAGAGTCTCCACAATCCTAGTCCTCACTTGCAGTGCACTGGTTCAGCTTACTGCCACTAAACTGACACCTGAACACCTTGCACAGTGAGAAAGGATTTTGGCAGGCAAGTCTGAGAATACAGCCGCAAACCTGCTAGGTTCACAGAGTAGCAAAAGAACCCCAGCAGGTTAAACGACTGACTCCAGTCTTACTGCTAGGTCTGGATTGGCAGAGTGTAATACCAAATCCCAAGGCCTATTAGCAGTAAGCAACAAACAAATACAAAGTTTACACAGTACTAGCTAGCTTTCAGGAACTGACTAACCAACAAAGATTCAGCAGCATCTGCCTAACCTGAGAAGAGGGTTTATATAGCAGGTGCTGTCCATGCCCCACTCAGACCTCACAGACTGTGAGCACAAAAACCAGCACCGGATCCCCTGCCGTGCACAGAGCCTGTAACCACTGCACAGCAAAAGACCCGAACCGGAGTATCAGCTACGCTCAGGTTACTCCGCTAGCACTTGTCTCCCGGTTGCCATGACGACGTGGCAGCACAGAGCAGGAGACCCTAACAGTACCCCCCCTCTGACGAGGGGTCAAAGAACCCCTACCACCGGGTTTATCGGGGAACTGCGAGAAGAAAGAGCGTAACAGTCTGGGGGCATGAAGATCACAACTGCGCACCCACGACCGCTCCTCCGGGCCATACCCCTTCCAGTGCACCAAAAATGACAGCCGACCCCGAACCATCTTGGAGTCAAGAATCCTTTCAACAACAAACTCCCTCTGGCCACGTATCAGAAGAGGGGAAGGTCTTCCACTGGAAGAAGGATTACTAATCGCCCGTTTTAAAAGGGAACAATGAAATGTTTTATTGATACCCAAAGAACGGGGTAGATCTAACTGAAATGCCACCGGATTGATAACCCTAGTGATCTTATAAGGACCGATGAACCGGGGGACTAACTTATGAGATGGCTGTCTCAACTTCAAATTCTTGGTAGACAACCAGACGAAGTCTCCTAATTTGAAGCTGCAGGGTCTTTTCCGCTTATCAAAAACCCTTTTGGTCACTAATGACACAGACACAAGGGCTTTCTTCACTTTCCTCCAAATACCTCTAAGGACCGAAACCACAGAGGAACCACTAGGCGTGGAGACCTGGGGGTCAAAAGAATTGGCCTTAGGATGATGCTCATACACACAAAGGAAGGGAGAGATCCCTGTAGCAGAGTGAGCCGTGTTGTTATAGGCAAACTCCGCCATGGATAGATGAGCAACCCAGTCAGTCTGACACTTGGAGACATAACACCTGAGGAACTGCTCCAAGGACTGGTTCACCCTTTCAGTCTGCCCATTAGACTGCGGATGGTAGCCTGACGACAAGCTGACAGAAATCTGGAGATCGGAACAAAATGCCCTCCAGAATTTGGCCACAAACTGGGATCCGCGGTCAGAGACCACATCAAATGGCAACCCGTGGAGGCGCACAACATGCAGCATAAATAATTCAGACAGGCGTCTGGCCGATGGCAGCCCAACCAATGGAACGAAGTGCGCCATCTTCGAAAACCTGTCAACGACAACCCAGATGGCTGTCATCCCCGAGGATTTGGGCAAGTCCACCACAAAATCCATTGAAATGTGGGTCCATGGCTTAGATGGAATAGAGAGTGGATGTAATGGGCCAACAGGAACCCCTCTAGGAGTCTTATTTCGGGCACAGATGTCACATGCCCGAACCCACTGATCCACATCCCTAGCCACCGAGGGCCACCACACCGCCCTAGATAGCAACTCCCGAGTTCTGGCGATACCCGGGTGACCTGCCGACTTCTTGGCATGGAATTCCAGGAACACTCGCTGTCTTAACCTAGGAGGCACAAACAAAAGACCTACCGGAAGGTCTGGAGGAGCCTGCTCCTGTGCTCTAAGGACTAATGACAAGAGGTCCTGGGTAATGCCCACTTTAATACATGATGGGGACACAATGGGCAATGGCTCCTCGGTGGTCTCCTGGATTGGAGCAAAACTCCGCGAGAGCGCATCAGCCTTGATGTTTTTTGACCCAGGGCGATATGTTATCAAAAAATTAAAGCGAGCAAAAAACAAAGCCCATCGTGCCTGCCTGGCATTGAGGCGCTTCGCTGACTCTAAATATGCCAAATTCTTATGGTCGGTGAGAATTGAGACCACAAACTTAGCCCCCTCAAGCCAGTGTCTCCACTCCTCGAGTGCATCCTTAATAGCCAACAATTCCCGGTTACCCACGTCATAATTCATCTCGGCAGGCGAAAATTTACGGGAAAAGTAAGCACAGGGATGAAGGCGATTATCAGACACCCCCATCTGAGAGAGCACTGCCCCAATACCCATCTCAGAGGCATCCACCTCCACCACAAAAGGACGCTCTGGATCTGGGTGTCGCAGCACCTTGGCCGAGACAAATGCCCTTTTGAGACGGGCAAAAGCCGCTTTGGCCTCACAAGACCAGTGAGCAACATCCGCCCCTTTCTTAGTGAGTGCCACCAAGGGCGCCACTATAGACGAAAATCCAGCGATAAATCGTCTATGAAAATTCGCAAAGCCCAGAAAACGCTGAAGCGCCTTCAAACTAATGGGCTGCACCCAATCCAGGACTGCCTGTACCTTGGAACCCTCCATTTGGAAACCTTCTGGGGAGATAATATATCCTAGAAATGCGATTTGCTGAACTTCAAATTCGCACTTCTCCAGCTTCGCCCCAAGCCGGTGGTCTCTGTGTTTCTGGAGGACTAAGCGTACATGCTTCCGATGTTCCTCCAGGGAATGGGAGAAGATTAGGATGTCATCTAAGTATACAACTAAGAATCTATCCAAATATTCCCTGAGCACATCGTTCATGAAGTCCTGGAAGACTGCCGGGGCATTACAGAGCCCAAAAGGCATCACCAAATATTCATAATGCCCTGAGTGGGTATTAAAGGCAGTCTTCCATTCATCCCCCTCTCTTATTCGGATTAGATTGTACGCACCGCGTAGGTCAATCTTAGAAAAAATGGTGGCAGTACGAAGCTGGTCAAACAAGACCGAAATGAGAGGCAGTGGGTATGAGTTTTTAATCGTGATACGGTTCAATTCCCTGAAGTCGATGCAGGGTCGCAACGAACCGTTCTTTTTACCCACGAAGAAGAACCCCGACCCAACTGGAGACTGTGAAGGTCTGATAAATCCCTTAGCCAAGTTCTCCTGAATGTACTCTGCCATAGCCTGAGTCTCAGGACGTGACAGGGAGTACAACCTGTTCTTGGGAAGCTTAGCATTCGGCAACAAATCAATGGCACAGTCATAGGGGCGATAGGGAGGTAGTACCTCTGCAACTCTTTTGGAGAACACGTCCGCAAAATCTGCATAACATCCTGGCAATCCTGGCAAACTTAGCTGCGAAAGCCTGACTGGAAGGCTCAAGCAACTCCTGAAACAATCAGTACCCCAACTAAGAATCTCCCCAGAGACCCAGTCAAATTGAGGATTGTGGGCCCTTAACCAGGGTAACCCCAACACCAATGGGGCAAAAGTACAGACAGTCACATAAAAGGACAATTTTTCAGAGTGTGTGGCTCCAATAAACAAAGAAATCTGGCTAGTGCAAGAGGTAATTTTACCCTGGGATAATGGTTCCCCGTTTAACCCACAAATCTCAATTTCCGATGCCAAGGGTACTAAGGGAACAGAGTGTTTCAGGGCGAATTGGCGGTCCATAAAAACCCAGTCGGCCCCACTGTCCACAAAGGCCTCAGTCTTGACAGTTTGACCGAGGATCTTCAAGGTCACCGGAATGATAAAAGTCTTCTTGGGAAATTCTGACTTCTGGCCTGACAGGATATTTCCCATCACCCTCAGGCCCTGAAGTTTTCCGGCTTTTCTGGGCATGATACTACCACATGACCTTTATTCCCACAGTACAAACATAACCCCTGCTGTCTCCTCCGCGTCTTCTCACGCGAGGAGAGGCGGGTAGCCCCAATCTGCAGAGGCTCCTCGGAAAATTCCTCAGAGTCTGAGGTTCCCTTGGGAAAGAAGGAAACCTCTGTCTCCCTTTCAAGCCTGCGCTCTCTGAGCCGTCTATCCACCCGAATGGATAACTGCATGAGCTGATCCAAGCTATCAGGCAAGGGATATTGTACCAGTTGGTCTTTTAACTGGTTAGAAAGACCTCTTCGGTACTGGTGTCTCAGGGCTGAGTCATTCCACTGGGTATCATGGGCCAACCTCCGAAACTCCGTACAATAAACCTCAACTGGCCTTCGCCCTTGCTTAAGGATCGAAATCTGAGCCTCGGCTGAGGCCGTCTTGTCAGGGTCATCATACAACATGCCCAGTGCCGTAAAAAAAGCATCAACACTTTTAAGCGATGGACAGTCAGGCTGCAACCCATATGCCCAGACCTGTGGGTCTCCTTGTAGCAAGGAAATCACTATGCCCACCCGCTGAATCTCCGACCCAGAAGACTGAGGCCTAAGCTGGAAATATAGCTTGCAGCTCTCCTTGAAACAAAAGAACTGCGAGCGATCTCCAGAAAAACGATCCGGGAGATTTACTTTCGGCTCCTTAACCCCTGAAGGCACTGCTGCTGCGGGAGCTCCGCCAGCGGCCTGCGAGGTGTGCATTTTAATGGACAAATCATTAAATTGTCGAGTCAGGACCTGCACCTGATCGACCACCTGTTGCAAAGTATTTTGAGGGGTATGCTCCATATTCCCACAAAATTTCAACAGGAGTATTAGGCTGCTGAATATGTTATGCACACCAGTGCCAGCAGGAATGTACTGGTGTCTGAATGGAGAGGGATGCAAAACAAATGAACTCACAGACAGACTGGGGAATATGACATTACATACATAGAAGGTGATAGGGTAACAAAATAAACACACAGTGAACAGAGAAGCCCAAAGGCTAAGAAACTGGGTGTCTCCCTAGTATTAGGAATGCTCAGATGGATAGAAGCGAGATGTTGTGATTTAATACGTAGAGAACCCGAAATGCTGTTGCTAAGGGCAACAGCAAAACCCTAAAGGGTTACCAACGGGTGTGGCAGTAAACTCCTTGGTCAGAGATGGAATAATAGACACAAGGAGAGTCTCCACAATCCTAGTCCTCACTTGCAGTGCACTGGTTCAGCTTACTGCCACTAAACTGACACCTGAACACCTTGCACAGTGAGAAAGGATTTTGGCAGGCAAGTCTGAGAATACAGCCGCAAACCTGCTAGGTTCACAGAGTAGCAAAAGAACCCCAGCAGGTTAAACAACTGACTCCAGTCTTACTGCTAGGTCTGGATTGGCAGAGTGTAATACCAAATCCCAAGGCCTATTAGCAGTAAGCAACAAACAAATACAAAGTTTACACAGTACTAGCTAGCTTTCAGGAACTGACTAACCAACAAAGATTCAGCAGCATCTGCCTAACCTGAGAAGAGGGTTTATATAGCAGGTGCTGTCCACGCCCCACTCAGACCTCACAGACTGTGAGCACAAAAACCAGCACCGGATCCCCTGCCGTGCACAGAGCCTGTAACCACTGCACAGCAAAAGACCCGAACCGGAGTATCAGCTATGCTCAGGTTACTCCACTAGCACTTGTCTCCCGGTTGCCATGACGACGTGGCAGCACAGAGCAGGAGACCCTAACAGTTTCCCTTGTTACAACAAGGAGAAGGGTTTTATTCAAGCCTATTTGTAGTTCCGAAGCCGGACGGCTCGGTCAGACCGATTCTAAACCTGAAAAATCTGAATCCCTTACCTGCAAAGGTTCAAGTTCAAGATGGAATCACTGAGGGCAGTGATTTCCAGTCTGGAGGAGGGGGAATTCATGGTGTCAGTGGACATAAAAGATGCCTACTCACATGTTCCCATTTATCCTCCACATCAAGCTTATCTGAGATTCGCAGTGCAGGATTGTCCTTACCAATTTCAGACGTTGCCGTTCGGACTCTCCAGGGCACCGAGGGTGTTCACCAAGGTGATGGCGGAGATGATGGTCCTCCTTCGACAGCAAGGAGTCAATATAATTCCTTACCTGGACGATCTCCTGATAAAAGCGAGATCCAGGGAAAAGTTGGTGCAGAACATTGCACTCAACATCATGGTTGGATCATACATTTTCCAAAGTCACAATTGGAATCGACGACAAGATTGTCCTTTCTGGGGATGATACTGGACACAGAAGTACAGAGGGTATTTCTTCCAGTAGAAAAAGCTCTGGAAAGCCAGAGAATGGTCAAACAAATTCTGAAACCAACAAGAGTGACGATTCATCAATGCATTCGGGTGTTGGGGAAGATGGTAACGGCCTACGAGGCCATACAGTTTGGCTGATTCCATGCCAGAGTATTCCAGTGGGACTTATTGGACAAGAGGTCTGGATCCCATCTACACATGCATCAGAGGATAATCCTGTCATCCAAAGCCAGAATGTCGCTCCTGTGCTGGCTACACAGTTCTCACCTTCTAGAGGGACGCAGGTTAGGGATTCAAGACTGGATCCTGGTGACCACGGATGCAAGTCTCTGAGGCTGTCAGATAGGGGGAAAGCTTCCAAGGAAGATGGTCAAGTCAAGAAACTTGTCTTCACATAAACGTTCTGGAGTTAAGAGCCATTTACAACGTCCTTCTACAAGCGGTGCATCTTCTTCAAGATCAACCTGTACAGATCCAGTCGGACAATGTAACAGCAGTTGCGTACATAGACCGTCAGGGCGGAACGAAAAGCAGAGCGGCAATGACAGAGGTGTCAAAGATCCTCCTCTGGGCAGAAAGACATGCAAGAGCTCTGTCGGCAATTTTCATTCTGGGAGTGGACAACTGGGAAGCAGACTTCCTCAGCAGACATGATCTCCATCCAGGAGAGTGGGGCCTCCACCAAGAAGTCTTCGCAGAGTTGACATGTCTTTGGGGAATTCCTCAAGTAGACATGATGGCATCTCGTCTCAACAAGAAGCTTCAGAGATATTTTTCCAGGTCGAGAGACCCTCAAGCAATAGCAGTGGATGCACTAGTGACCCAGTGGGTGTTTCGGTCGGTATATGTCTTCCCTCCACTTCCACTGATACCAAAAGTTCTCAAAATCATATGAAGAACAGACGTTCGAGCGATCCTCATTGTCCCAGACTGGGCAAGGAGGGCTTGGTATCCAGATCTTCAGGAGTTGCTCATAGAAGATCCTCGGCCTCTTCCTCTTCGCGAGGACCTGCTGCAGCAGGGGCCGTGCGTGTATCAAGACTTACCGCGGCTACGTTTAACGGCATGGCTGTTGAGCGACGAATCCTAGCCCGAAAGGGTAAAGAAGTCATTCCCACTCTTATTCAGGCCAGGAAAGGAGTAACAGAATTAACCAACCAAGTTGGAAGGGGCGCTCAAGCTGTGGCTCCAATTAATGTGTATTTAGCAGCTGTCTGAATATGCTAGTCACACCTATAACATCATACATACAAACAAGAATAACAGAAATAAGACAGCGCTGACTGAGATGGATTGTCAATAAAATTACAATAATATTTAATGAATTGAAATTGCAATAAAATAATGAAATGAAATATGTCTCACTGCACTAATGAGCTCATAGTCACCATACATATAGAGAATATACATTTGCCGCTTGATCCAATGTCCCCATGGGACACGCACAATTGAAATGTCCCTGGGGTTGTAGCACAATCCCCGGGTCGATATTATTGTAATTTTATTGACAATCCATCTCAGTCAGCGCTGTCTTATTTCTGTTATTCAGGAAAGGAGTAACGTCTAGACATTACCACCGTATTTGGAGAAAATATGTGTCTTGGTGTGAAACCAAGAAGGCTCCAACGGAAGAGTTTCAGTTAGGACATTTTCTCCATTTTCTCCAGGCGGGTGTGGATGCGGGCCTACGATTGGGTTCAATCAAGGTCCATATTTCGGCCTTGTCCATTTTCTTTCAGAAACAATTGGCCTCCCTTCCAGAAGTTCAGACATTCGTGAAAGGGGTTCTGCACATCCAAGCTCCATTTGTGCCTCCTGTGGCACCATGGGATCTTAACGTGGTGTTGCAGTTCCTTCAAACGGATTGGTTTGAACCTCTCCAGGAGATAGAGTTGAAGTTTCACTTGGAAAGTGGTCATGCTGTTGGCCTTGGCATCCGCAAGAAGGGTGTCTGAGTTGGATGCCTTGTCTCACAAGAGCCCTTACTTGGTTTTCCATGAAGATAGGGCTGAGTTAAGAACTCGTCAGCAATTTCTTCCAAAGGTGGTTTCTTCTTTTCATATAAACCAACCTTTCTGCTGCGGGGTACACTGGGCTCCACAAGGATGGACAATGGGGTGTAGAGTAGGATCTTGATCCGAGGGCACCAACAGGCTCAAAAGCTTTGACTGTTCCCAAGATGCACAGCACTGCCTCCTCTATAACCCTGCCTCCCTGCACAGGAGCTCAGTTTTGTAGTTGGTGCTGCAGATAGCAGGCACTTAACAGAGGGCTGCTCCTGGCAGCCCTAAGAAGAGCTTTTTAGAAGAAAAGTGAAAAATTCAAGGGCTGCAGCAGTGTGTAGATGTCAGGAGACATTCACTGCTGCAGCTCCATCTCTCCCTAGCGGCGCTGTACACTCCCACGCCCTGGTTGCCTGGTAACTACAGCGGGAGGCTCCGGTTTTCTTCCTGTTAGACACACACGGCTGGGGCTCTCCGGGATCGCGTGGCTGCTCTTCGGGAGGTGGTAAGTGGGTCCCGCTCGAAGGACACGTGCTGTATCGCGATCCGGCGCGGTCGGTGGGAGGCGGGCCACGCATGCTGGCGGTGAACACTGTGGCATACAGGCGACCCCACTAGACCACAATTGGAAAGGAGAGAAAAGACAAAAAACCCTTGTTTGGGAGCACTCATTTGTTGTAATCAATGTGGTATGTATAGAAAGAAAGAAATTAAATAAAACCTAACCTTTAATTGTTTCTTGAATAAAAGAACTAATGGAAACTAAATTGGAGACTCATGTCTAATGTTTGCTAATAAAAAACTTGTTTACCTTTTTAACACATGAGGTACAAGATAATTGAAAAAGGTGAAAATATCAAAGAAAATAATATATTATTTATATTTCTCTATCGTCCTAGTGGATGCTGGGGTTCCTGAAAGGACCATGGGGAATAGCGGCTCCGCAGGAGACAGGGCACAAAAAGTAAAGCTTTTTCCGATCAGGTGGTGTGCACTGGCTCCTCCCCCCATGACCCTCCTCCAGACTCCAGTTAGATTTTTGTGCCCGGCCGAGAAGGGTGCAATCTAGGTGGCTCTCCTAAAGAGCTGCTTAGAGAAAGTTTAGCTAGGTTTTTTATTTTACAGTGATTCCTGCTGGCAACAGGATCACTGCAGCGAGGGACTGAGGGGAGAAGGAGTCAACTCACCTGCGTGCAGGATGGATTGGTTTCTTGGCTACTGGACATCAAGCTCCAGAGGGACGATCACAGGTACAGCCTGGATGGTCACCGGAGCCACGCCGCCGGCCCCCTTGCAGATGCTGAAATCAGAAGAGGTCCAGAATCGGCGGCTGAAGACTCCTGCAGTCTTCTAAAGGTAGCGCACAGCACTGCAGCTGTGCGCCATTTTCCTCTCAGCACACTTCACACGGCAGTCACTGAGGGTGCAGGGCGCTGGGAGGGGGGCGCCCTGGGAGGCAAATGAGTACCTATAAAGGCTAAAAATACCTCACATATAGCCCTAGAGGCTATATGGAGATATTTAACCCCTGCCTAATTTTTCTAAATAGCGGGAGACGAGCCCGCCGGAAAAGGGGCGGGGCCTATCTCCTCAGCACACGGCGCCATTTCCTCTCACAGCTCCGCTGGTCAGGACGGCTCCCAAGTCTCTCCCCTGCACTGCACTACAGAAACAGGGTAAAACAGAGAGGGGGGGGGCACATTTATGGCGATATTTTGATATAACAAAGCAGCTATAAGGGAGCACTTATTATAAGGCTATCCCTGATATATATATAGCGCTTTTGGTGTGTGCTGGCAAACTCTCCCTCTGTCTCCCCAAAGGGCTAGTGGGTCCTGTCTTCGTTAGGAGCATTCCCTGTGTGTCTGCTGTGTGTCGGTACGTGTGTGTCGACATGTATGAGGACGATATTGGTGTGGAGGCGGAGCAATTGCCAAATATGAGGATGTCACCCCCTAGGGAGTCGACACCAGAATGGATGCCTTTATTTATGGAACTACGGGATAGTGTCAACACGCTAAAACAGTCGTTTGACGACATGAGACGGCCGGACAATCAATTAGTGCCTGTCCAGGCGACTCAAACACCGTCAGGGGCTGTGAAACGCCCTTTGCCTCAGTCGGTCGACACAGACCCAGACACAGGCGATGACTCCAGTGGTGACGGTGACGAATCAACCGTATTTTCCAGTAGGGCCACACGTTATATGATTTTGGCAATGAAGGAGGCGTTACATTTAGCTGATACTACAGGTACCACTAAACAGGGTATTATGTGGGGTATGAAAAAACTACCTATAGTTTTTCCTGAATCAGAAGAACTAAATGACGTGTGTAATGAAGCGTGGGTTGCCCCTGATAAAAAGCTGATAATTTCAAAGAAATTATTGGCATTATACCCTTTCCCGCCAGAGGTTAGGGAGCGCTGGGAAACACCTCCTAGGGTGGACAAGGCGCTAACACGCTTATCTAAACAAGTGGCGTTACCCTCTCCTGAGACGGCCGCACTTAAAGATCCATCAGATAGGAGGATGGAAAATATCCAAAAAAGTATATACACACATGCAGGTGTTATACTACGACCAGCTGTAGCGACTGCCTGGATGGGCAGTGCGGGGGTAGTTTGGTCAGAATCCCTGATTGAAAATATTGATACCCTGGACAGGGACAATATTTTACTGTCGTTAGAACAAATAAAGGATGCATTTCTTTATATGCGTGATGCACAGAGGGATATATGCACACTGGCATCACGGGTAAGTGCTATGTCCATTTCGGCCAGAAGAGCTTTATGGACGCGACAGTGGACAGGCGATGCGGATTCAAAACGGCATATGGAAGTTTTGCCGTATAAAGGGGAGGAGTTATTTGGAGTCGGTCTATCAGATTTGGTGGCCACGGCTACAGCCGGGAAATCCACCTTTCTACCTCAAGTCACTCCCCAACAGAAAAAGGCACCGACTTTTCAACCGCAGCCCTTTCGTTCCTTTAAAAATAAGAGAGCAAAGGGCTATTCATATCTGCCACGAGGCAAAGGTCGAGGGAAGAGACAGCAACACGCAGCTCCTTCCCAGGATCAGAAGCCCTCCCCGGCTTCTACAAAAGCCTCAGCATGACGCTGGGGCTTCTCAAGCGGACTCGGGGACCGTGGGGGGTCGTCTCAAAAATTACAGCGCGCAGTGGGCTCACTCGCAAGTAGATCCCTGGATCCTGCAGATAATATCTCAGGGATACAGGTTGGAATTAGAGACAGATCCACCTCGCCGTTTCCTGAAGTCTGCTTTACCAACGTCCCCCTCCGAAAGGGAGACGGTGTTGGAAGCCATTCACAAGCTGTACTCTCAGCAGGTGATAGTCAAGGTACCTCTTCTGCAACAAGGGAAGGGGTATTATTCCACTCTTTTTGTGGTACCGAAGCCGGATGGCTCGGTAAGGCCTATTCTAAATCTGAAGTCCTTGAACCTGTACATAAAGAAGTTCAAGTTCAAAATGGAGTCACTCAGAGCAGTGATAGCGAACCTGGAAGAGGGGGACTTTATGGTATCCTTGGACATCAAGGATGCGTATCTCCACGTTCCAATTTACCCCTCACACCAGGGGTACTTCAGGTTCGTTGTACAAAACTGTCACTATCAGTTTCAGACGCTGCCGTTCGGATTGTCCACGGCACCTCGGATCTTTACAAAGGTAATGGCCGAGATGATGATTCTTCTTCGAAGAAAAGGCGTATTAATTATCCCATACTTGGACGATCTCCTAATAAGGGCGAGGTCCAGAGAACAGCTAGAGATGGGATTAGCACTGTCTCAGGAAGTGCTAAAACAGCACGGGTGGATTCTGAATATTCCAAAATCCCAGTTAATGCCGACAACTCGTCTGCTGTTCCTAGGGATGATTCTGGACACGGTTCAGAAAAAGGTTTTTCTCCCGGAGGAAAAAGCCAAGGAGTTATCCGAGCTTGTCAGGAACCTCCTAAAACCAGGAAAGGTGTCTGTACATCAATGCACAAGAGTCCTGGGAAAAATGGTGGCTTCTTACGAAGCAATTCCATTCGGCAGATTCCACGCAAGAATTTTCCAAAGGGATCTGTTGAACAAATGGTCAGGGTCGCATCTTCAGATGCACCTGCGGATAACCCTGTCTCCAAGGACAAGGGTGTCTCTTCTGTGGTGGTTGCAGAGTGCTCATCTATTGGAGGGCCGCAGATTCGGCATACAGGATTGGATCCTGGTGACCACGGACGCCAGCCTGAGAGGCTGGGGAGCAGTCACACAAGGAAGAAACTTCCAGGGAGTATGGACGAGCCTGGAAACGTCTCTTCACATAAACATTCTGGAACTAAGAGCAATATACAATGCTCTAAGCCAGGCAGAACCTCTGCTTCAGGGAAAACCGGTGTTGATCCAGTCGGACAACATCACGGCAGTCGCCCATGTGAACAGACAGGGCGGCACAAGAAGCAGGAGTGCAATGGCAGAAGCTGCAAGGATTCTTCGCTGGGCAGAGAATCATGTGATAGCACTGTCAGCAGTGTTCATCCCGGGAGTGGACAACTGGGAAGCAGACTTCCTCAGCAGACACGATCTTCACCCGGGAGAGTGGGGACTTCATCCAGAAGTCTTCCACATGCTGGTAACCCGTTGGGAAAGACCAATGGTGGACATGATGGCGTCTCGCCTCAACAAAAAACTGGACAGGTATTGCGCCAGGTCAAGAGATCCGCAGGCAATAGCTGTGGACGCGCTGGTAACGCCTTGGGTGTACCAGTCGGTGTATGTGTTTCCTCCTCTGCCTCTCATACCAAAAGTATTGAGAATTATACGGCAAAGAGGCGTAAGAACGATACTAGTGGTTCCGGATTGGCCAAGAAGGACTTGGTACCCGGAACTTCAAGAGATGATCACGGAAGATCCGTGGCCTCTACCTCTAAGGAGGGACTTGCTTCAGCAGGGTCCCTGTCTGTTTCAAGACTTACCGCGGCTGCGTTTGACGGCATGGCGGTTGAACGCCGGATCCTAAAGGAAAAAGGCATGCCGGAAGAAGTCATTCCTACTTTGATTAAAGCAAGGAAGGAAGTAACCGTGCAACATTATCACCGAATTTGGCGAAAATATGTTGCGTGGTGCGAAGATCGGAGTGCTCCGACGGAGGAATTTCAACTGGGTCGATTCCTACATTTCCTGCAATCAGGATTGTCAATGGGTCTCAAATTGGGATCTATTAAGGTTCAAATTTCGGCCCTGTCGATTTTCTTTCAAAAAGAATTGGCTTCAGTCCCTGAAGTCCAGACCTTTGTTAAGGGAGTGCTGCATATACAGCCTCCTGTGGTGCCTCCAGTGGCACCGTGGGATCTCAATGTGGTTTTGGATTTCCTAAAATCTCATTGGTTTGAACCACTAAAAAAGGTGGATTTGAAATATCTCACATGGAAAGTGACCATGCTTATAGCCCTGGCTTCTGCCAGGAGAGTGTCAGAATTGGCAGCTTTATCTTACAAAAGCCCATATCTGATTTTCCATTCGGACAGGGCAGAACTGCGGACTCGTCCGCATTTTCTCCCTAAGGTGGTGTCAGCATTTCATCTGAACCAGCCTATTGTAGTGCCTGCGGCTACAAGTGACTTGGAGGACTCCAAGTTACTGGACGTTGTCAGAGCATTAAAAATATATATTGCAAGGACAGCTGGAGTCAGAAAATCTGACTCGTTGTTTATATTGTATGCACCCAACAAGATGGGTGCTCCGGCGTCTAAGCAGACGATTGCTCGTTGGATCTGTAGCACAATCCAACTTGCACATTCTGTGGCAGGCCTGCCACAGCCTAAATCTGTAAAGGCCCACTCCACAAGGAAGGTGGGCTCATCTTGGGCGGCTGCCCGAGGGGTCTCGGCATTACAACTTTGCCGAGCAGCTACGTGGTCAGGGGAGAACACGTTTGTAAAATTTTACAAATTTGATACTCTGGCTAAGGAGGACCTGGAGTTCTCTCATTCGGTGCTGCAGAGTCATCCGCACTCTCCCGCCCGTTTGGGAGCTTTGGTATAATCCCCATGGTCCTTTCAGGAACCCCAGCATCCACTAGGACGATAGAGAAAATAAGATTTTACTTACCGATAAATCTATTTCTCGGAGTCCGTAGTGGATGCTGGGCGCCCATCCCAAGTGCGGATTATCTGCATAAATTGTACATAGTTATTGTTAACTAATTCGGGTTATTGTTGAAGGAAGCCATCTTTCAGAGGCTCCGCTGTTATCATACTGTTAACTGGGTTTAGATCACAAGTTGTACGGTGTGATTGGTGTGGCTGGTATGAGTCTTACCCGGGATTCAAAATCCTCCCTTATTGTGTACGCTCGTCCGGGCACAGTACCTAACTGGAGTCTGGAGGAGGGTCATGGGGGGAGGAGCCAGTGCACACCACCTGATCGGAAAAAGCTTTACTTTTTGTGCCCTGTCTCCTGCGGAGCCGCTATTCCCCATGGTCCTTTCAGGAACCCCAGCATCCACTACGGACTCCGAGAAATAGATTTATCGGTAAGTAAAATCTTATTATATATATATATATATATATATATATATATATATATATATATGAAATTATGGATGCCATATGGTCCAATTGGAATCAAAGGTATCCAGAAAAATCACTGTACAAGCCCTAAATGTAGGTATGACTGGTAACGTAATGTGGTTACAATGTTAATCTCAAGATTTGAGTACCAAAGAGGTGAGAAGAACAATGGGGTAAATTTACTAAGATTCGTATTGTTACCGATTTGGAGAGAGAATCATCACGAATGACATCGAAAGTGTAAAACTGCAACTTTTTGAATTGATTACGACTAATTTACTAAGCTGTCGTATTTGTATTTTTAGTGTTGTCCGATGTCGATGTCATTCGTGTTTTTTGATGTGTAATGCGGCCGATTTTGTGGTTTTGCGGCCGCGTTCTTAGTGTTTTTTTACGACTGCGTCACATGTCTGTTACGGCAGTGTTTTTCCGCTTCCGGACGGGTTTTTTTACTAAGTTTAGTTTTTGTCACTCCGTGATTGGTTGTATTCGTGATGGAGGAGTGTCTGTGCACATTACTATAAAAACGCCCCAAACCGTCCGCACCTCGTGGGTTTAGCTAGTGGAGAGGAGAGAGGAAGGTGTATTAGGAGTTGGTGAGTTTGGTGGAGTTTTTGGTGGATTTGGAGCGGAGTTTTGCGATTGTTGAGTGCTGTACTGTGTGTGTAAGTAGTCTTGTCATACTTGTTGTGTAGTTTTTTCGAAGTTTGTCTACTTTTTTGTCATTGTTTTTTTTTTCAAGTCTATTGTCATTGTTTGTGAGTGAGTGAGTGTGTGTGTGTTGTGTGTAGTGGTAGTGGAGGAGTGTGTTTTCTGTTTTATTTTCTCCGTTTCTTGCGAGTGTGACCAACGCTCCACTTATATGAATAATACGGGGGTGGCGGCAGTACGTGTGAGAGGCTAAACCCAAATACCTCCAACGAATAACGTATAGCAAGAATTTACACAACTGCGCCTGCGTGCATATAGGATGTCAGAAATAGGTGGTTTGAGTGAAAAAAGATCACAGGATGATATTTGTTGAAAATAAAACTGACATTTATTCTTATAAATGGTGTTTGGACAAATTTGCCTCTTTACAAATGTATAGATTTAATAATACGTTTGAGGTGGGGAATGAAAAAAAGGGGGGTGGAAAGAAAAAAGAAAGAAATATTGATAAAAAATGGAAAAAGAAGAATGGAAAAATTGAAAAATGAAGAAATAGAAAAATAAAAAATAAAAATAAAAGGGAGGCGCCCGCACACACAGGCGTCTGCCGACCGTCAGTACCGGAGGGACGCGGTCATGCCTCTGGGGGGAAGGTATCACCGACTTCGGGACCCACAGGGGGACTGTCCGTCGTGAACCTTCCCTCCTACGGGGTCGATTACCTTTTCTCCTGCGCTTGATCCCGACGTACACTTCCACTCTTTTCTTCTGTCTCGGAGAAGGAGCAGATCATCACATAACTACCTTCTTATAATACTACTATACAATACAGCAGCACCTAGAAGGAAATCGGGACGGAACAAACCGCACAGACAAGTGTTCCTGTGAAGGAAAAACGGAGCCGCACGGCTGAGAAGGGACAGACCTACGAGTGGAACACCGATCAAACAGGCTGAAGGAAGACAGAAGAAAAGAGTGGAAGTGTACGTCGGGATCAAGCGCAGGAGAAAAGGTAATCGACCCCGTAGGAGGGAAGGTTCACGACGGACAGTCCCCCTGTGGGTCCCGAAGTCGGTGATACCTTCCCCCCAGAGGCATGACCGCGTCCCTCCGGTACTGACGGTCGGCAGACGCCTGTGTGTGCGGGCGCCTCCGGCTGTGAAAAACGGAGCAGATTAGCGGGGAGTCCGGGGCTTTTTCTATTACCTTTCCCCTGATCACCTTATCCCACCACTACCCACATTGGGGTACCCCGCAGCGACACATCCGTTTCAAACAAGAACTTGCCTCCACCAGAGACTGTAATTTTAAAACCACTGTGGTAAACTTGGAATTTGAACATTCCTGATAATCCAGAAGTATCCGCCTAGTCTGCAGTATAAAATATTATTAAACCATAATAAGGTGGAAAAGAGGTGGGACGCCACACTCTGTTCACACCACATATTTGGAACCTCATTTTTTCAAACCTTTTTCAAATCTTTTTCATAATACACAGGTGCAGTACGAACAGTCTGACCTGTTATTTTTTCATATTTTTGCCTGTATCCCAATATTGTTTTTGTATTTTCATTTTTTATTTTTATTTTTTATTTTTCTATTTCTTCATTTTTCAATTTTTCCATTCTTCTTTTTCCATTTTTTATCAATATTTCTTTCTTTATTTTCTCAGTGTTTTGTGTAGTTTGTGGGGATTATGTCTCAGTCAGAGGTCAGTGTGGTGGATGAGGTTAGTGAGAGGGAGGAGGTGAGTGAGGTGGAGGAGGTTAGTGAGAGGGAGGAGGTGAGTGAGGTGGAGGAGGTTAGTGAGAGGGAGGAGGTTAGTGAGGAGGAGGAGGGGGTGCCTGTTGTAGCGTTCTCCAGTGATAGTGATGGTGCTGTGGCTCCGCAGCCACGCACCACTACCAAGACTGGGCGCAATGTGAAGTTCAGCTATGCTGAAAACATGGCTTTGGTGCGGGAGCTGATGAGGCATCATCGCCAATTGTTTGGGCAGGATGCTGCCAAGGTGTCCTCACATAGGAAGTCTGTCCTGTGGGGAAAAGTTATAGCGGCAGTCAATAGTGAGGGTGTGGTGAGGCGGACTGAGGACACGTGTAGAAAAAGATTTTATGACATCAAGCGCCGTGTCAAGGCCAAGATGGCCAAGGAGGCCAAATCAGCCCGCCAAACCGGGGGTGGACACCCTTTCCGTGCCACTTTTCGTGATTGGGAGGAGCCTGTGCGGTCACTTATTCCTGCAGAAGTGGTGTCAGCGACTCATGTCCGGGATTCGGACCGTCCAAGGCAGGATGGTGAGTTTTAATTTAATTTTGTTGGCTCTTGTTTTTTATAAAATGTTAATGCTGCTAATTGTTACTGTGTTTTTAAATATGCAAACATTGGCCCTCATTCCGAGTCGTTCGCTCGGTATTTTTCATCGCATCGCAGTGAAATTCCGCTTAGTGCGCATGCGCAATATTCGCACTGCGACTGCGCCAAGTATCTTTGCTATGAAGAAAGTATTTTTACTCACGGCTTTTTCATCGCTCCGGCGATCGTAATGTGATTGACAGGAAATGGGTGTTACTGGGCGGAAACACGGCGTTTTATGGGCGTGTGGCAGAAAACGCTACCGTTTCCGGAAAAAACGCAGGAGTGGCCGGAGAAACGGGGGAGTGGTTGGGCGAACGCTGGGTGTGTTTGTGACGTCAAACCAGGAACGACAAGCACTGAACTGATCGCACAGGCAGAGTAAGTCTGAAGCTACTCTAAAACTGCTAAGTAGTTTGTGATCGCAATATTGCGAATACATCGGTCGCAATTTTAAGATGCTAAGATACACTCCCAGTAGGCGGCGGCTTAGCGTGTGTAACTCTGCTAAATTCGCCTTGCGACCGATCAACTCGGAATGAGGGCCATTGTGTTGGTAATGTCGTGCAGGCCTGTGCAACCTGTAGCTGTAAATGTGTTTCAAAACTACAAGTCCCATCATGCATTGCCAGAGTTTTGTTATTAGTGAATGTGAAATCTGTTGCAGTGCATGCTGGTATGTGTAGTTATAATACATAATCAGAGATTTTGCTTGTCCCTAACTGTTTTTTCAAATGGCTTTTTATTTTTTTTACTTTTTGTTTAAATTTTTGCATTTTTTTATATGGTTTTTATGTTGTTTGTGTGAAATTTAATATTATAATTCTCTGCAATATATTGTGCCGAATTAAGATATGCTTCTGGATTATTTAGTGCAACACCATCTTAATTTAAGAATACACACCCAATTAATTAATCCAGAATAGCTTAAACATAAAATAGTTAACTTAACATTAGGTGCAAGATGTTTACATTACAATAATGATTTTCAGATAACAATGAGTATTCAAAGTATGGTCATAATGTTTTGTGCAATTTTTCAACAGTACGCCAGAGAAGCGCCACAGACAGGCCACAGCCAACTGATGAAGCTGCTGGGAATGCAGGTAAGAAATCAGTGTAGTCACATATTCTGCAAACACATAGAACCACAAAATATTAATGTTGCTATTTTCACATAGGTTCTTCTTCTGCAAGCCGCCCTCCTCTAAGGCGGCCATCACAGGGCTCTGTGACTTTAACTAGGAGGCCCAGTAAGACGCGGCGTGTGGAGTCGGAATCTGCGCCTCCTTCTTCACCACCTAGGCGGCGCATCTCGGCAGTCTTGCCCCAGCCACCACAGGCAATTTTGGATAGTCCCCAAAGTGATGAGCCACGATCACCTCAGCTGTCTGGTGAGTAAAAACTGAAAAGAAATACATTCAAACATTTCGACACAGTACATTTACTATGATGTGAGCTCAATTTGAGATGGCATGTTTCCCGTAGCAACCAATCAGATTCCAGGTATTATCTTCTTGAAGGTGCCAAATAAATGTGAATTAAAGTCTTATTGGTTGCTATGGGCCACATCACATTTTAAATAGAACACCCATCTTACTAAATTGAACCCACAGACGTGCACAGAAAATAAATAGCGGGTTTCTCACCGGACTTAACACCCCCCCCCCCCCCCTCCACAGCATTATAGTGTTCTCACACCTCCCCTGTCCGGGATGTAGACTGCTTACCTGATGCGCTCCACTGGTCCGTCCAGGTGAGAAGTCTATATCCAGGACAGGGGAGGTGAGAGAACACTATAATGCTGTGGAGGGGGGGAAGTTCGGTGCGGAACCCGCCAGTCAGTCTCTGCGCACGCCTGTTATGGCACATATGTGTTTGTAAAGGAAAGATTCCTAGTTTTAAAAAACACACCTCAAATAAAAAATTTAAATGAATATTATTAAGTATGGAATGTTTAGGACAAGCAAAGATATTTAATTATAACTAAACAGTGCCTGTTGGCCACCCCATACAGAACCAACCTTCATGGGAGACGATGACCAGCAGGAACCAGACCAACAGCCAACCTATACACTGCACCTTACGCCCGTTGTTTCTACCCAGCCAACCCAGCCGCAGGATATGCCCCAAGCCTCCTTAAGTCCACAATTGATACCAACTCCACCCCAGCAACAAATGCCCGCAGACTTTTGGACCAGTTGGGCAACACAACAGTCCCAAAACACTGCCTGCCTGAACACACACACACAACACCTTGCCAGTCTGCCCCATCATCTTCCGCGCATTAGTCGGAACTCGGGCAGACTGATTGTTCAGGTAGGCAGAATTGCTACATCGATGGAGCAAATCAGGGCGGACAACACGCAAATGCTGGCAAATTTGACACGCATCATCGATGAGCAACAGCGGCAGCAACAAGCCCTGATACAAGTGATACAACACAATCAGGTAGTGAATGAGACTTTGTCTAGGATTGTGGCCAGCCACACTGCCAGTAATAATCAGCTGAATGCCAGTATACATAACTTGAGCCAAAGCATCACTCTGATGTCAGCACAACAACTCAGCTCCAGCTCAGGAACGACTACCCCTAGCCAGACCCCAGTTACCTCCCCTGTTCGACGATCATCCAGAACACGGGCCAGCGACCCTGCTCATACCTCGGCACCCAGCACACAAAAGAAAAAATAATGATTCTGACATGACATTTGTGTAACACAATAAAAATTTAACTATTGTCTTCACAAAAATTCCAGTGTCCGTGTCAAACATTGTAAAACACGCTATGTGTGTATGGTTTAATGGGGTAATGAGTGTCAATGTTTTTATAAAAAAAAAAAAAAAAAAAAAGTACACACCAGTATAAAGAACAAACAATACTGTGTTCTAAGACCTACCAGAAGCAACACTTAGACATAGACGTGTATGTATTTTTCAACTCACCTGTTTAAAAAATTTAGAAAAGGTTGCCTGGGAAATACCAATGACGTCGCCTGTCACAGCCTGGAATCTGCCAGTAGCCATAAAGTGCAACACAGCCAGGAGTTTGTGCAAGCCTGAGACAGAGCATGAGCGTGCTGTCTCAGGGTCTAGTCCCAGTTTGACAAGGTCATACAGACGGAAAATGTTGGATGTTTTTAGGGGAAACATCTGTATGACCCTATCATCAGACAATGCGTTTAAGTTTAAACGTCCCCTAAACAAACGTGGCTGGCGCAGCCTCCGCGGCACCTGTTCAACCTGCTGACCATGTTCACTTACCTGGGCCAGATTTCTTGAAGAGTCATGGAGCACTCTCAGGTATCCCCCAGCAAACAAAAAATCTGTTGCACACACCACAGCAGCCATTTCAGAGTGAGAGATATTCAAAATGTGCCTGGGACCCTTTTATAGGGCCAAACATTCAGGTGTGAGTAATGGATAATTGACTACACATGTAAACACGCTTCTCAAAAGCAGGTCTGTTTTTTTTAGGACTTTTTTACGAAATGTATTTTTTCACGGCCGCAAATGCATTTTCACGGTAGACATTACAAATACGAATGGTTAGTAAATGACCGAGATTCATATCTAAACAGCCGCGTTTTGACCGATGGTGTATTCATTCGTATTTTTAAACTTGAACTTCCAAAAAAATACGAATGCACTCATCACTGCCGTGATTTCAGTTTAGTAAATTACCGAGATGACACTTTGAAGAAAAAACGGCATCTCGGTCAAAATCGGGACCTTAGTAAATATACCCCAATGATTTGAATGTGTTGAAGGTTTCCTTTGGGATAAAGGCCCACTGCACCTGGTATTCTCAGGAGGTTTCCCTTCCTGATACTGACCAGGCCATGCCTGCTTAGCTTCCGAGATCGGACAAGATCGGGCGTATTCAGGGTAGTATGGCCGTGGGCCGTTGTTAAGATAGAAGGAAGAAAAGAAGGTGGGGAGGGAGGCCACTTCTACTATCTGTACTGTACATAAATCAGAACCATGAATAATCCAAAAAAGTTTTTCCAGAAGTGAGAGTGTAGAAAATAAGTATTTTCCTTGAAAAAGGCCCACTGCACCTGGTATTCTCAGGAGGTTCCCCTTCCTAGTACTGACCAGGCAATACCTGCTTAGCTTATGTGTCTTCTGATAAGAGATAAACAATCAGGGTTCTGAAGAAATTTACAAGTATTTCTGTAACGCACTATAATATACTAACAATAAATGTGGAGTATTACAAATAAGTGCTTACAGAAAAATAATAGAAAATTTGTGTACTGTACATACAGAGCTGAACCAATTGACTGATAAATTAAGAGCTCAAGGCTGGCTCGCAAAAGATTAAATAACAAATAATGCTCCGTTGCTCGTTCCCTGAAAGGAGACCAAATTGATAAATGATCTTGTGTTAGTTTTAAGCTCAAGGCTGGCTCACGTAAGATGCACAAAATCTTGTAGTATCCTCTTAGGAGAGACAAAAAAATGTATATATATACATAAATAAAGAAAAAAATATAGCAATAACATTGAAATCAAATATTACCATAAATACACCACACTGATGTGGTATGCTGATTAATCTAGTGTTGATGTCAAATAACATTGAAGTCAGATTTTACCATAAGCACACCACACTGATGTGGTATGCTGATTAATCTAGTGTCGATATCAAGGTTAAATACGGTGCGGCACTCCAATGATTCACAAAGGCAGAGGTGTATAATGTACAACGTTTCAATGCCCGTTTATTAGGATGGCATTTTCGTCAGGTATATATCTGCCTCTGCCTTTGTGAATCATTGGAGTGCCGCACCACCTTGTGCTTGCTGTTTATCTCTTGTGAGGGCACCCGATGTGTTAAACGTGTCTAAGTGGCTGTGCCGGACCCAACTCGTTCTCTCTCTATATATATATATATATATATATATAGAGAGAGAGAGAGAGAGATAATATATTATTTTCACCATATAAGATAATGGGAACCATCACAATACCCTATCCAACTGAGGATAATCTGACGCACTGCCCAGGCGACTGGGACCGCCCGACCATTCCTCCCTTACCTCCCTTCCCAATCCTCCCTCCCTTCTTTTCTCTTCCCCCTCCTTGCCTCTTTTCTCTTCTACTTCTAATCTTAAGCTTACTCTTTGTCCTTCTTTTATAAGCTATAATACTTCGTTAAGAGTTATTCCTTCGCCCTTAGTTACGGTACACACCAAATGTATTACACTACCTACTGACAGCTTTCTATACATCGGCATGCATGCCTGTTTGATTCTTCACTCACTCGATGTTGTACATAGATAGATATGCTGTCACTGTTATTTGACAGTTAACTGCGTTATGTACTAATGTGTGATACCTGTAATGTATATCTTACGAATATCTTGTTAAAAGTATAAAATTCAATAAAAACTTTTTCTCAAAAAAAAATAATATATTATTTTCTTTGATATTTTCACCTTTTTCAATTATCTTGTACCTCATGTGTTAAAAAGGTAAACAAGTTTTTTATTAGCAAACATTAGACATGAGTCTCCAATTTAGTTTCCATTAGTTCTTTTATTCAAGAAACAATTAAAGGTTAAGTTTTATTTCATTTCTTTCTTTCTATACATACCACATTGATTACAACAAATGAGTGCTCCCAAACAAGGTTTTTTTGTCTTTTCTCTCCTTTCCAATTGTAGTCCAATCTACAAAATTCCTGGTAGCACCGCCAATCATTAGCAGCTTAAGATTTACTTGATAACTGCATGTATATTGGTTTTTCATTTACAACCTTCATTTTCTGTACCTTAGTAAAATTGTTAGACTAGTGCGGTTCCACACTAAATACATTCTTGCATAATCCTTGGTACTGAGGTCTTTACCTCAGCTCTCGGACCCAGCACAGTCATTTTGGCAAAAGTTTTGGCCACAATTAGAACTTTTTGTTCCACTATTGAGTCATTTTGGACTTTTCCTTTTTAATTTCTTGTTTAAAGAAACTCAGACCCTTCTCTCTCAGCTCCAACGACCAGTATGAATATGAGCACTTTCAGTCTAAAAACAGAACTGAAGAATAAGAGATCAATAGAAGATCTAGACACCATCTTTCCCATCAAGATTCCCGATTCAAATACCGAGGTCAATTGGGAAGATGACCTTTTCCATTTGAAGAAAACCCTCCAGAGACGCATTAGAGTTGACTGGGATTTAACTAGCTTGGAACACTATTGCAGACAAAAAACATCTCCAAGAGGTCTACGACCAAAACTTTTTCCTTCATTTGAACTCTCCACAGAAAATCTACGCAAAGATTGGGAACTATGTCTCCTAAAATGCTCTCAAGACTTGATGGGCATTTTAATAAAACATAATCACCTAATCATGGAAGAATGCACCAAAGAAATTGACAATCTGGGCCAAAAATTAGAACAATGGGAAGGTAATTCTACCTTCCAGGACCTTTTTGGTAAAATGAAAAAAGATCTGGAACTATATGAGGACAATATCATTGAAAGAAATAAATCCAAGTTCGCAAGGGATAAGCGAGATTTCACTTCTGGACATATCTTCAAATGGACCCAACAAACCCGTAGAAGGGACGTGACCAGACGGGAATATACACCATCATCCTCTGAAGTCGAACCATCAGATGCTGAAGATCACCCTGATTCCAACTCAGATTCAAGAGACCCTTTTAATCGTAGGAGGGATTCCAGTCATCACTCTACTTCTTCATCTGCCTCTTTTTTTAGAGGTGAGCAGGGGCAAGGCCCGTGGATACCCTGCAAAACAAAAACCAGGCGGGGCGGAAGGAAGAACACCAAGACAAAGATGGCGGTCACCCCAACAAAAACGATACCCCGCCAGGAAACGGAAGTAACCAATGAAGGCCTTACCAAGCTAAGAATAATTCATTTATCTACACATGTTCTTACACAAGACCAAATCAGTGTCCTTGAGAAAGGTCTCTAATTTTCACCAACTAATCATTTCGACCGTTTTAAGTGGGAAATAAATCTCCGCCTATTCGGCCGCAAACTCTTACTTAAGAAGCATTTTACCAAAAAAGATAAAGATAAACTTCCGCCCAATCTTGATACATGTGACTTGTCACAGCAGGAACAAGATGCCCTGGCTATTCTAGAGGAATTATCAGATGAACAACCCTCCACTTCCACCCGCCCTATTTGCAAGAACAAGTCAACTTTTTATCCCCAAGATAACCAATGTCCTGAGATAAAAGTATTTCTTGATCTGGTATCACGAGACTTTGATACACTTTACCGGCGTCAGAAATAATTTAAAACCATTAGGAACCTATCCAGAAAAAAGAAAGAAGCCTTAAAGGATATACAAAAATGGGACGATGTACAGATACAAATGTCAGACAAAGGAGGAAACATTGTGATATGGCCTACCACATCATACCTTAAAGAGGCCAATAAACAGTTAAAAGATACTTCCTGCTACAAGTCGACTCTATTTGATCCAACACAGAATTTTTCAACTCTATATTCCCGGATTATCGACAAACACCTTCAGCAAGGTACTATCACTAAAACAGAATGGGATTACCTGAATACCCCGCATCCAAGAACTCCGACACTCTATCTATTACCAAAGGTACACAAAAATGTGGACAATCCACCTGGACGACCCATTATATCGGGCAACGGGGGTCTCTTGGAAAAAGCCAGCTACTTCCTTGAAGTACATTTGCGACAACATGTCCTCAGCCTTGATTCATATGTGAAAGACACAACAGATGTCTTGAAGAAAATTCAAGGCATACGACTGGAGGACTCCCACATAATGGTGGGATTAGACGTTGAATCTCTGTATACATCCATCAAACATGACTTGGGCATCAAAGCAGTGAAATATTTTCTGTCCATGAGTGGCATCAGTGACTTTCAGGAGTTCCTTTTGGAGTTACTCCAATTTGTGCTAAATCACAATTACTTCCTTTTTAACAATCGCTTCTATATACAGACCAGAGGCACAGCTATGGGGGCGGCATGTGCCCCCACATATGCGAACCTCTTTTTAGGCTGGTGAGAATGGGAAGTGGTATTCAGTGACGACCAAGAGGAATACACCGATCATATTTTGATTTGGATACGTTACATCGACGATATCTTTATGATCTGGGATGGTACCCAAGAAAATTGGACCAGTATATCCTCTCCCTCAATGTCAATCAGATCAATATGAAATTCACATACACCAGTAGTAAATCCAGTATCTCATTCCTTGATCTTAGGATATACCGAGATGAGACCAACACATTAGCCACTGAAATCTTCAGAAAAGAAACCTCAACCAACAGCTTGCTCCATTCAACTAGTAGCCATTTTCCACCAACCATCAAAAACATTCCCAGGGGTGAATTCCTTAGACTAAAAAGGAATTGCACAGAAGATTCCATTTTCCAAACAAAAAGCATTGAATTGGCAGCAAGATTGAAAGAGAGAGGATACAGCAATAGACTTATAAAAAGAGCCAAATCTGAAGTACAGAAAGTGGAAAGGGACTCTCTGATTTTTCCGGCTGCAAAAACCAAGGAGGACAAGAATAACCTACACTTTATTGGGGATTTCTGTAGGAACTGGAAAGATGCCAGAAAGATCCTGCAAACCCATTGGCACATCCTGAAAATGGATGAGGACATTTCGGACCACATTAGCCAGAACGTTAACATGAGCTGGAGAAGGGCACCAAATCTAAAAGATAAATTAGTAAGACGTTTCTTTGCACACCCTTCCAAGCCAAGACCTCTCAAAGGCAGCTACCCGTGCGGTAACTGTAAGCTGTGCCCACATGTCACCAACCTATTTACAGTCACGGATAGATTCAATCAACAGGTCACAGTGAAAGATTTCTTCAACTGTAGGACAGAGAATGTGATCTATTGCATTTCATGCACCTGTAACCTAAGATACGTGGGCATGACATCTCGTATGCTCAAAGTAAGGGCACTTGAACATATCAGTACAGTGAGGAATGCCAAATCAGATTCAGCTCATTTCAAGAAGCTCACTTCAGTTGCCAGACATTTTTTACGATTTCACGACAGCCGAATAGAAGATTTGAAATTTTCTGGCCTAGAACATATAAAAATGGGATTGAGAGGAGGAGACTACAGCATGGCACTCCAGAAAAAGGAATCCGAATGGATTTTCAAATTGGACACTCTCATGCCCAAAGGCTTAAATGAACTCATCAACTAAACCATTTTTTTACCCACTTAACTATCAGGTTTATTAATTCTCTTCTCTGTTACCCCAACTCACCTCCCTAGTCACTCCCCCCTTTCCCTCCCATTTCCCCCCCCCTTTCCCCCCCCCCTTCTCCCCTCTCCCTTGGTTCCTTTTCTCTCTCTTCCCCTCTTCAATATTTTCTTCCCCCTATTTTTCCTTCCCCCCCCTCCAACCCCTCCCACATTATCTGTTCACTCTTATCAACATATTTATTCTTTTCTCACTATATATATAATTTTTGTTACTATCCTTCACACCTGTACACACACTACACGATTTTAAACAATTCAGACTCTATCCCCCACTACACCACATTCACTCACCTTTCTCACCATTTCCCTTCAATTAATACTCAATTTCACACTGTTCACACACTCTTACCAATAGTGCACGCATCCATTCCATTAATTTTTTACCCTCTCATTTACATATTACTTCATCCCCCCCTTTCTTTTCCTCCCCACATTCATCCCTCCCTCACACCAATCCTCCTCCTCCATTCCCTCTCACCAACCAATAAGCAACACTCACATTCTTCTTCCTACCACTTCGTTGCACACAATTCCCATTTTTTTTTTCCTTCCCCCCTTTCCTTTCTTTCTTTTTTCTCTTTTCTCTTCGCTCTCTTTGCAACCCTTTCATACACTCATTTCATTTAATTTCATTTTCATTTCATTTTATTATTTCATTTTATTTTAATTTATTTTATTTTATTTTAATTTGCTATTATTTCCAATCACGTCCTTATCACCATCTTTTGGCTCATACTGGTTTTCCCCCCTTTCCTCTTTCCCTCTTCCCGTTTCTCCCTTTTCCCTCTTTCAATATGGCTCCTGCAATCAATCCTATCCCGGTTCCAATAGGTCCTGCCACCAGTCCGTCAATCTAATCACCAGCGTGATAGGTCATCTCAGCATTCAAATACTGGCCACAGGAGAGCAGCAGAGAGAGGCTCTCGTGACCAAGCCCAATCAGGTGAAACGTATGTTGAGAACGTCCTCAGTGACGTCATAGCGGCAACGCCCAGTCCGGAAGCGGGCGGCCGCGCTCATCACTGCAGCGGGACATCGTGAGAGGATACCAGGACAGCACTGGCCGCACACCTTGCGGCTGCGGTAACGGACACTAGACCACCAGGGTTTTATTGTGTTTATATATCTCTCTCCCAGAAATTGTCAATTCCTGCAGTAATACACCATACCTGCAGGAATAACATGTACAGTATCGTCCCATAGGACCACAAATTACTTATACTGTACCATTTTCCCGCTCATGCCCAAATGATTATGCACTAGATTAAGGTATTTAACCTTGATATCGACACTAGATTAATCAGCATACCACATCAGTGTGGTGTGCTTATGGTAAAATCTGACTTCAATGTTATTTGACATCAACACTAGATTAATCAGCATACCACATCAGTGTGGTGTATTTATGGTAATATTTGATTTCAATGTTATTGCTATATTTCTTTCTTTATTTATGTATATATATACATTTTTTTGTCTCTCCTAAGAGGATACTACAAGATTTTGTGCATCTTACGTGAGCCAGCCTTGAGCTTAAAACTAACACAAGATCATTTATCAATTTGGTTTCCTTTCAGGGAACGAGCAACGGAGCATTATTTGTTATTTAATCTTTTGCGAGCCAGCCTTGAGCTCTTAATTTATCAGTCAATTGGTTCAGCTCTGTATGTACAGTACACAAATTTTCTATTATTTTTCTGTAAGCACTTATTTGTAATACTCCACATTTATTGTTAGTATATTATAGTGCGTTACAGAAATACTTGTAAATTTCTTCAGAACCCTGATTGTTTATCTCTTATCAGAAGACACATATCCTGTATTTACATATATATCTTTCCAAATTTCTTCTATTTTTTTCATTGTTTCTTTTCTTCTCCATCCTTAAACTGTCCATACACACTCTTATCTGGAAATACCATTTCAGACTATTTTTAGTCTTTATTAGATGTGAAGTACAGAAAACAGAGTCGTTTTTCCATTCATTCATATTTCCTTCATATTGGCCCACGACCATACTACCCTGAATACGCCCGATCTTGTCTGATCTCGGAAGCTAAGCAGGTATTGCCTGGTCAGTACTAGGAAGGGGAACCTCCTGAGAATACCAGGTGCAGTGGGCCTTTTTCAAGGAAAATACTTATTTTCTACACTCTCACTTCTGGAAAAACTTTTTTGGATTATTCATGGTTCTGATTTATGTACAGTACAGATAGTAGAAGTGGCCTCCCTCCCCGCCTTCTTTTCTTCCTTCTATCTTAACAACGCCCCACGGCCATACTACCCTGAATACGCCCGATCTTGTCCGATCTCGGAAGCTAAGCAGGCATGGCCTGGTCAGTATCAGGAAGGGAAACCTCCTGAGAATACCAGGTGCAGTGGGCCTTTATCCCAAAGGAAACCTTCAACACATTCAAATCATTGTTCTTCTCACCTCTTTGGTACTCAAATCTTGAGATTAACATTGTAACCACATTACGTTACCAGTCATACCTACATTTAGGGCTTGTACAGTGATTTTTCTGGATACCTTTGATTCCAATTGGACCATATGGCATCCATAATTTCATATATATATATATATATATAGAGAGAGAGAGAGAGAGAGAGAGAGAGAGATAATATATTATTTTCCTCGATATTTTCACCTTTTTCAATTATCTTGTACCTCATGTGTTAAAAAGGTAAACAAGTATTTTATTAGCAAACATTAGACATGAGTCTCCAATTTAGTTTCCATTAGTTCTTTTATTCAAGAAACAATTAAAGGTTAAGTTTTATTTAATTTCTTTCTTTCTATACATACCACATTGATTACAACAAATGAGTGCTCCCAAACAAGGGTTTTTTGTCTTTTCTCTCCTTTCCAATTGTAGTCCAATCTACAAAATTCCTGGGAGCACCGCCAATCATTAGCAGCTTAAGATTTACTTGATAACTGCATGTATATTGGTTTTTCATTTACAACCTTCATTTTCTGTACCTTAGTAAAATTGTTAGACTAGTGCGGTTCCACACTAAATACATTCTTGCATGACCCCACTAGACCACCAGGGCATGGGTACAAGTCAGGTTTTCTCTCTAAGCCTATTTATATTGGCCCGCAGTACCAGGTGGTTATGCCAGCAGAGGGGATAAGGCTTAGACTTGGAGCCCCTCCCCCAGCCCCAGGGCGCCATTTACAGTAAATGTTCCCACCCTGGAGCTGCATCTCTGTCTCTCCCTCACTCCCTGTCAGTGTTTGGGCGCCATTTCTCTCAGCTACACTGTTCCTGGGACTGCTTGGGCAAATCCTCCTTTGTAAAGCCGCCTGATAGTCAGCGCTGTGCCTTTACAAGACACTTAAGTATTCTACATGTCGTTTACAGTGATAGTTAAGAAAAAGTGCGTTTAGTCAGGGTTCTTTGGTACAAATACCCTGAGATATACATCCAGTTTTTACTGTGCAGTGTTATATCTATTGACTACATAGCTGTATATAAGCTAGTCCAGTGCAGTATTATTGTGTGTAATAACCTCTGCATTGTACAACTGTGACTATATGTGTGTGCATTAGCTTGCTGGGTGATTTTCATTTTGTGTTTCTCACTCAACTTGCTATCCCTATATTCTATAACCTGAGGGGGCTTTGTGCGTCAGGTTTATGATACTGTAATATAGGATATTCACGAAATGTACTTTAATTGTATTTTTTTCTGTGATTCTAGTCACCGTACCTCTCCTGTGTCCCTGCTTGTGCTGACTACATTAAGCGGGGGTTTGGGTCAGGTTTTGTGCTGCTGACAATTGTACTGTGTTACCTGATATTGCAAGTTATATCATGTCTGCTTATGAGGGTAACGGATCTGGGGCCGAACACACTACCGGTTTTGCTGACACCACAGATACCTATGAGGAGAATATAGCAGCTGAGGGCTCTGGTTCTGGGGGTTCCTTGCCTCCCAGTGGGACGGTGGCAACGGGGATCCATAATGACCCGCCGTGGGCTACTTTCTCCACACTTCTGAATACACTAGTTACTAAACTAACGCCCCCTATGGGACCTCTTATGCCGGTTCAGCCATATATGGTCCCTGCTGCTAACCCGCCGTGGGCAGATAACTTGTCCGCTCAATTGAAGAAACTGAACCAGTCACTGACTACTAAAAGTTTTAACCCTCGCTCGCCTTAGACCAAGGGGTCCTCTAAGCGACCTATTGTCTCCTCACAATCCACTGCTGTCACCGACACCTCGTCTGATGAAGATGGCGCTTACACTGATCCCACAGATTCTGACACAGATAATGCTGAGGGGGATAGTGGTTCACAAGTGGATGTTCCTGATCTTTTGGAGGCTATTTAGTTGATCCTACAGATTACGGTGGTCCCGAGCCATCCGTCCCTCCTAAGAAACCAGATAGATTCAAGCGTCAGAAGGTGGTTAAACAAGTTTTACCTCACTCTGATCACCTGGTGGATATACGTCAGGAACCCTGGGAAAATCCAGGTAAGAAGTTCGTGCCTCATAAGAAGCTGTTTGCTCGCTATCCCCTCGCGCCAGAGTTGTCTAAAAATTGGGAGACACCTCCAGTGGACTCGCATGTGGCAAGGATGGTGGTTTCCTCAGCTCTACCTGTCACTACCGTCACGTCTCTGAAAGAGCCTACGGATAAACGTGTGGAAGGTTGTCTGAAATCGATTTACACCCTTACGGGTGCTGCGCAAAGGCCCACTATTGCAGTGACATGGGCTGCAGAAGCTATTGAAGCGTGGGCCCTAGAGTTGGAAGCTGAACTCTCTTCTGCCCATGCTAGACAATGCTTATATTGTAACAGCTTCTCACTATATTAAGGAGGCGGCTTCCGATGCCGGTGTTCTGGCAGCTGAGGCTTCTACTACGTCAGTCCTAGCTCGCCGGATATTGTGGCTGCAATCCTGGTCCATGGATCTGGATTCTAGAAAAACCCTGGAGGAACTCCCTTTTAAGGGAGATATTCTGTTTGGAGAGGACTTAAATAAGATAGTGGCTGATCTGGCTACTGCCAAAACTGCCTGTCTGCCAAGTACCGCTCCATTAGTGCCGAAGGCTAAAGGTACTTCCTTTCGTCCCAGTAAAGCAAAAGGTTAGGCGTACCACAAACAGGCCCGCACTTCCAAACCTGGTAAGCCGAAGCCCAAAAGAGCCTGGGCTGCCCATCAGCCAGCTTCCAAGACCGATAAGCCTGCCGCATGACGGGCGGGCCTCCGCCTGGGGGACCCTAGGGTGGGGGGGGGCCGGCTTCTAGGGTATACCCAGGAATGGTTGAAGACCACTTCAGATGCCTGGGTACGGGAAGTCGTTACTCAAGGTTACGCCATAGCCTTAAAAACCCGTCCCCCTCGTCGATTTTGCCTGACAGACGTCCCTGCGGATCAGATCAAGGCAAAGACTGTACATTCGGTGGTACAGACCCTCCTGGACACAGGAGTGGTGGTACAAGTGCCTCTTGTTCAGAGAGGCCAGGGGTACTACCCTCCGCTGTTAAGCCGAATGGGTCTTTTCGGCCCATTCTCAACCTCAAGGCGCTGAACAAGTTTGTGAAAATTTCCAAGTTCCGTATGGAAACCCTTCGCTCTATAGTTCTGGCCTTGGAACCTGGGGACTATATGGTCTCCCTGGATATACAGGATGCTTACCTGCATGTTCCTATAGCAGTGTTGCATCAACAGTATCTGAGGTTTGCGATTGGCAACCTCCACTACCAGTTTCGGGCGTTACCTTTTGGTTTAACCACGGCCCCGCAAGTTTTTACCAAAGTTATGGCGGTGATGACGGCGGTGCTCCGCCATCAAGGGGTCAGGATCCTACCGTATCTGGACAACTTGTTGATCCTGGCAAATTCCCCGGAAATTCTCCTACGTCATCTAGATCTGACTGTCCGGTTTCTGCAAGGCTACGGGTGACTCATTAACTGGAAGAAATCTTCCCTGGTCCCTGCTCGGAGCATGGTGCACCTGGGAGCGCTGTTGGACACTCACAACCAACGGTTGTTTTTGTCTCAGGAAAAAATCCTGAAGCTTCAGGACAGGATTCGTTGCTTCCTCTCTCGTCCGCAGGTGTCGATACATTCGGCGATGCAGGTGCTGGACCTCATGGTGTCAGCATTCGACATGGTGGAGTATGCTCAATTCCATTCTCGCCCTCTCCAGAGGCTGATTCTTGCCAAGTGGGATGGCCTGCCTCACCAGATCAGGTCTCACATGATCTCATTGACTCCGGAGTTCCATCTGTCGCTATCCTGGTGGCTCCAGGACCAACAGTTGAGCAGGGGCCGTCCGTTCTGGATACCCGACTGGGTCCTGTTGACAACGGATGCCAGTCTACGAGGTTGGGACGCGGTGTTGGAGCAACACTCCCTTCAGGGTCGGTGAACCAAGGAGGAGTCTCTCCTCCCGATCAACATTCTGGAATTGCAGGCGGTCTTCAATGCATTGAACCTGGCCCAGCATTTAATACAGAACCTTCCTGTTCCAGTACAGTCGGACAACGCCACCACAGTGGCTTACATAAACCATCAAGGCGGCACTCGAAGCCGCCTGGCAATGAAGGAAGTCTTGCGGATTCTTCAATGGGCAGAACGCCATCTGCCAGCCATATCGGCAATATTCATTCCGGGAGCCCTGAATTGGGAAGCTGACTTTCTCAGTCGTCAGGACGTACCCGCTGGAGAGTGGGGCCTCCATCCAGAAGTATTTCAACTCCTAGTGGAACGGTGGGGCCTTCCAGATGTTGATCTGATGGCGTCTCGACACAAACACAAGGTTCCGGTCTTCGGAGCAAGGACAAGGGATCCTCAAGCAGCATTCATGGATGCGCTGGCAGTGCCATGGAAGTTTCGACTGCCGTACTTGCTCCCTCCGGTGTCACTTCTGCCCAGGGTAATTCGGAAGTTCAAGCAAGAAGGAGGAATCCTGCTTCTCATAGCTCCAGCGTAGCCCAGATGGCACTGGTTCTCAGACCTTCAGGGCCTCTCGTCAGAGTGTCCAATTCTACTTCCACAACGCCCAGACCTCCTCGTTCAGGGCCCCTGTGTCTACCAGGACCTGGTCCGGCTGTCTTTGACGGCGTGGCTCTTGAGGCTTCCATCTTGAGGGCTAAAGGTTTTTCTGAGGTGGTCATTAAAACTATGTTGCGGGCCCGGAAACCGGCTTCTGCTCTGATTTATTATAGGGTCTGGCATTCTTACTTTGTTTGGTGTGCATCTAACAATTATGAAGCTTCCAAGTTTAGTACGGCCAAACTTTTGGCTTTTCTGCAGCAGGGCCTGGATTTGGGCCTGCGTCTGGCTTCCCTCAAGGTTCATATTTCTGCCTTGTCGGTGTGGTTTCAGAGAAAAATTGCGACCTTACCTGATGTTCATACCTTTACTCAGGGTGTGTTGCGTATCCAACCTCTCTATGTCCCGCCCGTGGCTCCTTGGGATTTGTGGGTGGTGTTGGAGGCGTTGCAAGAGTCCCCATTTGAACCTCTTGGCTCAGCTGACCTTAAGTGGCTTTCTCTTAAGGTGGTGTTTTTACTGGCTATTGCCTCCGCTAGAAGAGTGTCGGATTTGAGTGCCTTGTCCTGTAATTCCCCATATCTGATTTTTCACAGTGACCGGGTGGTCCTTAGGACTCGTCCCAGATATTTACCTAAGGTGGTTTCTTCGTTCCACCTTAACCAGGAGATGTCTACCAAAGAACGGTCTTTGGATGTGGTACGGGCTCTCCGTATCTAAGTAAAGAGAACGGCTTCTCTTAGAAAATCGGATTCTCTATTTGTTTTGTTTGGTTTTCAAAAACGTGGCTGGCCTGCTCACAAGCAGACGTTGGCCAGATGGATTAGAATGGTGATTGCACATGCTTATGTAAAGGCTGGTCTGTCAACTCCTGCTCACATTAAGGCCCATTCTACTCGGTCTGTTGGACCTTCTTGGGCAGCTCACCGTGGGGCGACCCTTGAACAATTGTGCAAGGTGGCTACGTGGTCCTCAGTGAACACGTTCATAAGGTTCTATGCCTTCGATATTGCCGCTTCCCAGGATGCTTCCTTTGGACGCCGGGTTCTTGTGCCCGCTACAGTGCGTCCCCTCCCATGAGGAACTGCTTTAGGACATCCCCATTGTCCATCCTTGTGGAGCCGAGTGTACCCCGCAGCAGAAAACGAGATTTATGGTAAGAACTTACCTTTGTTAAATGTCTTTCTGCGAGGTACACTGGGCTCCACGAGGCGCCCACCCTGACGCACTTAGCTTCTTTGGGTTGGTATGGCATTAGCCGCTGACACTTCTCCTGTCGTGAGACTGTAGTGTTTGTGGCTACTAACTGTTGTCATCTCTTTTCCTGCCACTGCATTGGGATGGTTAACTAAAAACTGAGCTCCTGTGCAGGGAGGCGGGGTTTTAGAGGAGGCGGCGCTGTGCATCTTGGGAACAGTCAAAGCTTTTGAGCCTGTTGGTGCCCTCGGATCAAGATCCTACTCTACACCCCATTGTCCATCCTTGTGGAGCCCAGTGTACCTCGCAGAAAGAGATTTAACAAAGGTAAGTTCTTACCATAAATCTTGTTATTGTGGTGCCAGTGGCTACTGACACCATCGCTGCTTCAAAGTCTCTAGATGTGGTCAGGGCTTTGAGAATCTATGTCGCAAGAACAGCTTGGATACGGAAAACAGAAGCTCTGTTTGTCCTGTATGCTCCCAACAAGATTGGGTGTCCTGCTTCTAAGCAGACTATTGCGCGCTGGATCAGAGGTACGATTCAGCACGCTCATTCTACGGCAGGATTGCCGATACCGAATTCAGTGACTGCCCATTCTACTAGGAAGGTGGGCTCATCCTTGGTGGCTGCCCGGGGGGTCTCGGCATTACAACTTTGCTGAGCAGCTACTTGGTCAGGGGCAAACATGTTTGCTGAGTTTTACAAGTTTGACACCTTGGCCGATTAGGACCTACAGTTTGGTCAATCGGTGCTGCAGGGTCATCCGCACTCTCCTGCCCGTACTGGAGCTTTGGTATAACCCCATGGTACTGAAGTGGACCCCAGCATCCTCTAGGACGTATGAGAAAACAGGATTTTAATACCTACCGGTAAATCCTTTTCTCCTAGTCCGTAGAGGATGCTGGGCACCCAGCCCAGTGCTTACTTTACCTGCAGTTGATAATTTGTTAAAAAAAAATTCAGCACGGTTGCTGTAATGTTCATGCCGTTGGCATGTGTTTTGTTGAATGCCATGTGTGCGGCATGGTTGAAGTGTGAGCTGGTATGAATCTCACCATTAACTTAAAAGTAACTCCTTTTCTCAAAATGTCCGTCTCCCTGGGCACAGTTCCTATACTGAGGTCTGGAGGAGGGGCATAGAGGGAGGAGCCAGTTCACACTCTGAAAAAGTCTTAAAGTGCCCATGGCTCCTGCAGAACCGTCTATACCCCATGGTACTGAAGTGGACCCCAGCATCCTCTACGTACTAGGAGAAAATGATTTAACGGTAGGTATTAAAATCCTGTTTTTCCTGTCACATCTTTATTTAAGTAATGGTTGTACTAATTTAGGAATAAGAGATCATTATTGACACCAGACATATTTTTGCTCATTGAGCCATATCGCCACATTTCTCAATTTTAATTTATTTTTAGTATTATTTTCTCATTGTATTTTTTTACATATGCCGACATTTTTTGTTGCCTTATAGTTGTTTTTATAGGGATATCAATAAAAGTTATATTTTAATTCTAGAATTATATACATCTTTTTCATCAATCAATAAAGTGTGCCCCAGAATAGACATATAGGGGTATATTCAATTAAAGTCGGATCCATTCCGTCATGTATTTGTCGGAATGGATCCGGCAACCCCTATTCAATCCCATCTTAATTCGACTTTTTCAAGTCGAATTAAGATGGGATGCAGAGGAGGAGAAGGGGGGCGAGCCGCGGGGGGACTGCCGGCGAGCATACAGGGAGATCAGCGCTACGGAGTAGCGCTGCAGCAGGATGTCACTCAGCCGCCCGACCTCACGGCAGCTTCCACCCGGCTCCAGCGCTGCTGGAGCCGGGTGGAAGCTGCCGTGAGGTCGGGCGGTTGAGTGACATCCAGCTGCAGCGCTACTGTAGCGCTGATCTCCCTGTATGCCTGCCGGCTGTCCCCCCGGTCTCCCTGTGGCTCCTTCCCCCTCGCCTCCTCTGGGTCCGCATCTCATTCCGACATCATTTTGATGTCGGATTGAGATGGTCGAAAAGGGGGCCAAAACCTGTCGGATTTGGCCCCGTTTTCGACATCAACACGTGGATTGGCAGCTATTCCGACGATCCACGTGCTTTTCGACAAGTCGAAATTATCAACTTGTCGAAAAATTTTGCAAAATATTGAATAGGTCGAATCTGGATTCGACCTTAAAAAGTCGAAAACTGACGTCTTTTCGACAGACGGCAGTTTTCGACTTCAATTGAATATACCCCATAGTCTTTGTTTTTTTTGGTTCCGGTACTTCACGGGAACCATTCCCCCCGTTTTTTCAGCTGTCTAAGGACACCAGGGACAAAATTGTAGAGCTGCATAAGGTTGGTATGAGCTACTCGACAATAGGCAAGCAGTTTGGTGAGAAGAGATCAACTGTTGGCGCAATTATAAAAAATGGAAGAAATACAAGATCACTGACAATCTCCCTCGACCTGGGGCTCCATGCAAGATCTCACCTCGTGGAGTATCAATGATCTTGAATACGGTGAGGAATCAGCCCAGAACTACATGGGAAGACCTGGTCAATGACCCCAAGAGAGCTGGGACCACAGTCACAAAGGTTACCATTAGTAACACACTACGTCGTCATGGATTGAAATCATGCAGCGCCCGATAGGTCCCCCTGCTTAAGCCAGCACATGTTCAGGCCCGTCTGAAGTTTGCCAGTAACCATCTGGATGATACAAAAACCACAAATTGAGGGCGCTGTCTAAAGATAGAGATCATTTATTAAAAAAATATATATATCTTTCAATTGTACATAAAAAACAACAATGCACCATTCGATTACTTTTACTTCAAATGTATCAATTAAACAATAAAATTATTACTTTAAAATTGACTGATAGCACGGTCATAAGCAATATTCCTACTTATGGATACATATAAACTGATCACACCATCTGAAATAATTAAATCATGATCTATATCACAGTGAGATATCTTTTTAGATCCTGCCTCCTGTAGAATAAATGTCCAGACTTATCCAGAGGAATAAAATTCCACATGCAGTGGTATTTAAATACTTGTATCCTCCCGCTGGTAAAGGTATTCACAGTGCTATTTGGAAAACGGATCTTTTGAAAGTTATTAATCAGTTTTACGGGTGTAGCATACACAGGTTTTAACGGGCGTCCCCGTTCTCTGACCTCTCAGTATATTTATGTTTATGTTGTATTTCTCAGTCAGTGGAAACCCCTGTATTTTATTGCTCACCCGTATCTTGTTAAGACTGGCCGCCGAGAACTGCGTCTCTTTTCCGGTGTCTGTCTCTTCGTTCACCTCAACGGTATTGCCGCTGTGCCGGAGGACTCACAGTGTGGCGGTCTGCCTCTGATTCAATCTGTTACCGGCAGCTGGAGTCCAAGGCGAATTTACGGCTATTTGCAGGAGCGGCTGTGGTGGTTTAGCCGGAGGCGTCTCCCGTCTTCCGTAGGTGAAGCAAATTAGAGTCTCACCGATATAGAAATTAATCTTTGGTTCAGATGGTTGTGTCCACAGGTATGAGGGTGACACTTAACGCGTTTCTCAGCCCTATGTCAATGGCTGTTTCCTCAGAAGTATAACTCCCCTTCAGATCTATTGCTTTTTATCCTCCCAGAAAGCAGCAATCAGCTTTCAGTCTGGTGCTTTAACTCTTTCATTATCCACTAATTATCACAATTTATCAAGAAATATATGTATATTATAACATCATTTAACTATAAAATTCCACTAGTAAAAAACCCTATCTATTGGGACCATTTACATGACAACCAACACATATAAAACATCACAATTTTATTTATCTTAATATTATTCATTTCTTATCATCAATCAATAATCGTTGATCAATAGCTACTGGTCAATAGTCACTGACCAATACACATTATTAAATAGAACATATTAATGATATTAATGTGGTAGAGAAGAAAATCTTCAAAAATCCTTCTAATTTCTACCCCCTGCAATATCAAGGACCGTTTGTTGAAAGTTTCTATTCATCAACATTAGAAGATTTCAGAAATGTGTGTCAAAATCCGGGTTCAATTAAAAGTAAGGATAATCTATCAAAGAAAGAAAGACAGGCATTAAAGAGACTAATGGGGGACAGAGAGCTAATCATCAAGCAGGCAGATAAAGGGGGAGGGCTTGTTATTCAAAACTTACAAGACTATCTAGAAGAAGCTTTGAGACAATTGAATAATGAGAGGTATTACAGGAAACTGGTTTCCAACCCGACTCTGCAATTTCAAAAAGAGATAAAGGATTTGTTAGATGGGGCATTAATAAAGGATGTCATATCCAAACAAGAATGGCAATTTCTTTTTAATCAATATCCAGTGACACCGATATATTACCATTTGCCAAAAATTCATAAATGCTTAGAACATCCACCAGGACGCCCGATAATTTCGGGTATAAACTCAATGACATCTAACTTGTCAGCCTATATAGATACCCAAATACAGAGGCATGTGATATCCTTGAAATCATATATCAAGGATACTACACATTTTCTGAAAAAATTGGAAAGTGTTGAATGGAAGAGTACGTACAAACTCCTCACTTGTGATGTTGAGGCATTATATACGAATATCCCGCACTCCACTGGACTGTCTGCAGTAGATTATTATTTGAAACAAGATACAGCACGGTCTGATTTGTCACGGGAGTTTATTTTAACATCAATTAAATTTATATTAACTCACAATTATTTTTTGTTTGACACTCAATATTATTTACAGACACATGGGACCGCCATGGGGACCAGGTTCGCGCCGAGCTTCGCCAACCTCTATATGGGACTCTTTGAGGAGCGCCTCATTTGGGGTGGCGGGTTCGGTGCGAGCTTGGTCCTCTATGGGAGGTTCATAGATGATTTATTTTTTATTTGGGATGGGGATTTTGAGTCCATCACATGTTTTGTTGAACACTTGAACACTAATGATTTTGGTTTGAAATTCACGAGCACTTATAGTGACACGGTGATTAATTTTTTGGATATAACAGTCAGTGTAGTGGATGGCGGGATACGTACCTCAACTTACACCAAAAGTGTGGACTGTAAGAAATATCTTAATTATCAGAGCAGCCATCATAAAAAATGGAAAGAAAATATACCGAAAGGACAGTTTCTCCGTTTAAAGAGAAACTGTTCTCAAAAGGAGACGTTTGAAGAACAATCAGCTCTGATGTACAAATCCTTTGTAGAACAAGGGTATCCGGATGACCTGTTATTTAGAGCACTTGATGATGTAAGAAAAATTGAACGATCAACATTGCTTAATGGTAATGTGTCAAAGAGATCTACAGAGAGTTTGGAAACCAGTCCTTTGCTTTTCATAACTCAATATAATTCAGCTGCACAGCAGATTAAATCGATTGTTGAAAGAAATATGCAATTGTTAAAACACGATAAATTTTTAGCTCCTGCTTTAAAAGATAAAAGGAAGGTAGTCTTTAGGAAGTCTAGAAATCTAAAACAAAAGTTGGCACCTAGTATGTTGCGAAGAAAGAAAATAGTTAACCCAATCAATTCCAATACATCTTTAGATTGGTTACCACCAAAACCCAAAGGTTTTTTTAGATGTGGACGGAATGGATGCATGACCTGCCCACATGCAGAACATAGGAGTAATGAGGTTACTTCCTATACAGATGGAAATTCTTATCCATTAGAAGACTTTATGAACTGTCATTCTACATATGTAATCTATGTCCTGACATGTGGATGTGGAATTCAATATGTGGGCCGCACCATTCGTAGTTTAAATGTTAGGTTCTTAGAACATAGAAGGGGGATAATTAATGGATCTAAAAACCATAGTTTACCTAGACATCTCAATAATTGTGAGAAAGGGAAACTAAAAGATCTACAAGTGAAAGCCATTGAACAGATTAAAGTGACTGCTAGGGGGGGAGATAGGTATCGTGATTTATGTAAAAAAGAGGCCTTCTGGATATTTAGGTTGGGGACATTAGTACCCAATGGTCTCAATGACACCATTGAACTAAATACGATATAAAAAAAGGGGGGGTTTTTAGAATAGGTTCATAGTCCGTTTTTGTCCTTATTCATCTATCATTTGCTATATTAGTAGATATTAGTTAATTCTAATGTTTTCAAATGTTATCTAATACTGGCTATTGATATTTTATTAGTAGTTGAGTATGAAGTAATTATAATAGAAAACTTCTTCACGAAATTGAAATGAGCGGAAATAGTGATCCTAGAATGACATTAGGTTTATTATGGATCACCAAGTATTAAGAAAATAATATAAGAAAAATAATCTTGGGAGGATATAGATTTAATACATACAGATATCCTGCTTGTTATATGAGAATAAATCTCAAGAATATATATATATATATTTCCAGTGTTTTATATATTTTCACATATTTTTCCAGTGTTCTATATATATTTTTCCAGTGTTCTATTTAATAATGTGTATTGGTCAGTGACTATTGACCAGTAGCTATTGATCAACGATTATTGATTGATGATAAGAAATGATAAATATTAAGATAAATAAAATTGTGATGTTTTATATGTGTTGGTTGTCATGTAAATGGTCCCAATAGATAGGGTTTTTTACTAGTGGAATTTTATAGTTAAATGATGTTATAATATACATATATTTCTTGATAAATTGTGATAATTAGTGGATAATGAAAGAGTTAAAGCACCAGACTGAAAGCTGATTGCTGCTTTCTGGGAGGATAAAAAGCAATAGATCTGAAGGGGAGTTATACTTCTGAGGAAACAGCCATTGACATAGGGCTGAGAAACGCGTTAAGTGTCACCCTCATACCTGTGGACACAACCATCTGAACCAAAGATTAATTTCTATATCGGTGAGACTCTAATTTGCTTCACCTACGGAAGACGGGAGACGCCTCCGGCTAAACCACCACAGCCGCTCCTGCAAATAGCCGTAAATTCGCCTTGGACTCCAGCTGCCGGTAACAGATTGAATCAGAGGCAGACCGCCACACTGTGAGTCCTCCGGCACAGCGGCAATACCGTTGAGGTGAACGAAGAGACAGACACCGGAAAAGAGACGCAGTTCTCGGCGGCCAGTCTTAACAAGATACGGGTGAGCAATAAAATACAGGGGTTTCCACTGACTGAGAAATACAACATAAACATAAATATACTGAGAGGTCAGAGAACGGGGACGCCCGTTAAAACCTGTGTATGCTACACCCGTAAAACTGATTAATAACTTTCAAAAGATCCGTTTTCCAAATAGCACTGTGAATACCTTTACCAGCGGGAGGATACAAGTATTTAAATACCACTGCATGTGGAATTTTATTCCTCTGGATAAGTCTGGACATTTATTCTACAGGAGGCAGGATCTAAAAAAGATATCTCACTGTGATATAGATCATGATTTAATTATTTCAGATGGTGTGATCAGTTTATATGTATCCATAAGTAGGAATATTGCTTATGACCGTGCTATCAGTCAATTTTAAAGTAATAATTTTATTGTTTAATTGATACATTTGAAGTAAAAGTAATCGAATGGTGCATTGTTGTTTTTTATGTACAATTGAAAGATATATATATTTTTTAATAAATGATCTCTATCTTTAGACAGCGCCCTCAATTTGTGGTTTTTGTATTTTGATAATATTTAGTGGGATTCAACACCCCCTTTACTTGAGGGCTGCAGTCTATATTGGTGCCAATTAATTGTGACAGCCGATTCACATTTCAGTATAGCGCTTTCTATTTATTTTTGTACCATCTGGATGATCCAGAGGAGGATTGGGAGAATGTAATGTGGTCAGATGAGAGCAAAATCGAACTTTTTGGTTTAAACTCCACCCGCCGTGTTTGGAGGGAGAAGAATGATGAATGGCATCCCAAGAACACCATACCCACTGTGAAGCATGGGGGTGGAAACATCATGCTTTGGGACTGCTTTTCTGCAAAAGGGACAGGATGACTGATCCATACTAAGGAGAGGATGAATGGGGCCATGTATTGTGAGATTTTGGTCAAAAACCTCCTTCGCCCGGCAGCGGCATGATGTCACTGTGCGATATCGCACAGTGTGTATGCACACTGTCTCAGCCTGAGCCAGGAGGGGAAACACTAGGCGATATTGCTCCTGCAGCGAATCACCTAGTGTGTACAGACCTTAACATTGTTTGAAACAGGAGACTCCCCTCTTTCAAACAATTGTACCACCACATTGGCCCAATGTTCCCTCCTTCCATCTGTGGGAGAAACATTTTTGTAGTGCTGGGTGATTTTGTCTGGTGATCACAGGTGATAGCCAGACAATTTCTGCTAAGGGGCCTCATCATTTTAAAACGGGGATACCCCCGTCACAAGGGGGGTACAGACCGCACTTAGGTGTCACCCTTCCAAGGGGTGACACCAAAATGCCATCTCCTCCGCAGTGACCAGAGGCCAGGTGCTGCAGTGTGACATTATCCTGCAGCGCTCGGCTCCTGTCACTGAGAAGAAGATGGCAGTGTAGGCAGAGTGGTAGATGTATGAAGCAGTGAAAACAGTGGAGAAATGAGACAGTGGAGAATTTGCCCATGACAGTCAATCAGCTTTGAAGTAATATTAATCATGTGCAGTCTATAAAATTATACATAGTAGCTGATTGGTTGCCATGGGCAACTGCTCTACTGGCTCACTTCTCACCTCTTTTCACTGCTTCATACATCTAGTTCCCGCCATATCCAATTAGCCGCGAAAATGTGGTTTTGCAATAAAAAGCTGTTTTTATCACAATTGCAAAAGCTCAGTATCCAATTAGCTGCAAAAAGTTATCGTCAAAAAGTTTCCATAGGTTTTATCGAAAATTTGCTTTCACCATCTCTGAGCAGGTGATAAGTAGTGCAACATCCTTATTATAAGGTAAAAATAAGGGGATTTGGTTCAGAACCCCTGGAACACCCCCTAAAGGACTTGTTAATCACTTAGAAGTTTGTAATTATTTTTTATTGGCTGTCATCTTTGGGGACAAAACACTCAAAGTGATGGAAATTGGGTTACAAGGTATGGGACAGGTATGTTGGGGTGTTTTATGAATTTGACAATTGTTTTTAGGTTTGCAGGTCTGAGTAGTCGTTTATATAGAAAAAAACATTTTTAAAAGTGCCTATAAATGACTAAAATATATACTAATACCGATTTTTATGTACCCATAATTTAATGAGAGCATTTATTTTACTCAATTTAAGTACATCAAATACCTTTATTATGGCCACTAATAGACAGCTATAATGTTTTCCTATATTAGTTTGGCTATTTTGGGGGTACAGGCAGATTTCCCCATTTTCTGCTATACTTATCTGGTTTTGCCGGCCAGAGTTATCACGCAAATCTTGTTTTTGCGGTTTTGAAATAGGATAGGTGCGAAAAACGGGAGTGCAAACTCCAATAAGCCGCTTTCATGGCAACTTTCGTGCAATAGGTGCAAAAAATTGACCTGTGATATATTTGCCTAGTTTCTCTATCGTCCTAGTGGATGCTGGGGTTCCTGAAAGGACCATGGGGAATAGCGGCTCCGCAGGAGACAGGGCACAAAAAGTAAAGCTTTCCGATCAGGTGGTGTGCACTGGCTCCTCCCCCTATGACCCTCCTCCAAGCCTCAGTTAGATTTTTGTGCCCGGCCGAGAAGGGTGCAATCTAGGTGGCTCTCCTAAAGAGCTGCTTAGAAAAGTTTAGCTTAGGTTTTTTATTTTACAGTGAGTCCTGCTGGCAACAGGATCACTGCAACGAGGGACTTAGGGGAGAAGAAGTGAACTCACCTGCGTGCAGGATGGATTGGCTTCTTGGCTACTGGACATCAGCTCCAGAGGGACGATCACAGGTACAGCCTGGATGGTCACCGGAGCCTCGCCGCCGGCCCCCTTGCAGATGCTGAAACAAGAAGAGGTCCAGAATCGGCGGCAGAAGACTCCTCAGTCTTCTAAAGGTAGCGCACAGCACTGCAGCTGTGCGCCATTTTCCTCTCAGCACACTTCACACGGCAGTCACTGAGGGTGCAGGGCGCTGGGAGGGGAGCGCCCTGGGAGGCAAATGAAAACCTATTTGGCTAAAAAATACCTCACATATAGCCTCCGGGGGCTATATGGAGATATTTAACCCCTGCCAGAATCCACTAAAGAGCGGGAGACGAGCCCGCCGGAAAAGGGGCGGGGCCTATCTCCTCAGCACACAGCGCCATTTTCCTTACACAGCTCCGCTGGTCAGGACGGCTCCCAGGTCTCTCCCCTGCACTGCACTACAGAAACAGGGTAAAACAAGAGAGGGGGGGCAGAATAGTGGCAAAAATTATATTATAAAAGCAGCTATACAGGGAGCACTTATTATAAGGCTATCCCTGTCATATATAGCGCTTTGGTGTGTGCTGGCAAACTCTCCCTCTGTCTCCCCAAAGGGCTAGTGGGGTCCTGTCTTCGTTAAGAGCATTCCCTGTGTGTCTGCTGTGTGTCGGTACGTGTGTGTCGACATGTATGAGGACGATATTGGTGTGGAGGCGGAGCAATTGCCAAATATGGGGATGTCACCTCCTAGGGGGTCGACACCAGAATGGATGCCTTTATTTATGGAATTACGGGATAGTGTCAACACGCTAAAGCAGTCGTTTGACGACATGAGACGGCCGGACAATCAATTAGTGCCTGTCCAGGCGCCTCAAACACCGTCAGGGGCTGTAAAACGCCCTTTGCCTCAGTCGGTCGACACAGACCCAGACACAGGCACTGATTCCAGTGGCGACGGTGACGAATCAACCGTATTTTCCAGTAGGGCCACACGTTATATGATTTTGGCAATGAAGGAGGCGTTACATTTAGCTGATACTACAGGTACCACTAAACAGGGTATTATGTGGGGTGTGAAAAAACTACCTATAGTTTTTCCTGAGTCAGAAGAACTAAATGAGGTGTGTGATGAAGCGTGGGTTGCCCCAGATAAAAAGATGCTAATTTCAAAGAAGTTATTGGCTTTATACCCTTTCCCGCCAGAGGTTAGGGCGCGCTGGGAAACACCTCCTAGGGTGGACAAGGCGCTCACACGCTTATCTAAACAAGTGGCGTTACCCTCTCCTGAGACGGCCGCACTTAAAGATCCAGCAGATAGGAGGATGGAAAATATCCAAAAAAGTATATACACACATACAGGTGTTATACTACGACCAGCTATAGCGACAGCCTGGATGTGCAGTGCTGGAGTAGCTTGGTCAGAGTCCCTGATTGAAAATATTGATACCCTGGATAGGGACAATGTTTTACTGTCTTTAGAGCAAATAAAGGATGCATTTCTTTATATGCGTGATGCACAGAGGGATATCTGCACACTGGCATCACGGGTAAGTGCTATGTCCATTTCGGCCAGAAGAAGTTTATGGACGCGACAGTGGTCAGGCGATGCGGACTCAAAACGGCATATGGAAGTTTTGCCGTATAAAGGGGAGGAGTTATTTGGAGTCGGTCTATCAGATTTGGTGGCCACGGCTACAGCCGGGAAATCCACCTTTTTACCTCAAGTTACTCCCCAACAGAAAAAGACACCGACTTTTCAACCGCAGCCCTTTCGTTCCTTTAAAAACAAGAGAGCAAAGGGATATTCATATCTGCCACGAGGCAGAGGAAGGGGGAAGAGACAGCAACAGGCAGCTCCTTCCCAGGAACAGAAGCCCTCCCCCGCTTCTACAAAAGCCTCAGCATGACGCTGGGGCTTCTCAAGCGGACTCGGGGGCGGTGGGCGGTCGTCTCAAGAATTTCAGCGCGCAGTGGGCTCACTCGCAGGTAGATCCCTGGATCCTGCAGATAATATCTCAGGGATACAGGTTGGAACTAGAGACAGATCCACCTCGCCGTTTCCTGAAGTCTGCTTTACCAACGTCCCCCTCCGAAAGGGAGACGGTCTTGGAAGCCATTCACAAGCTGTACTCTCAGCAGGTGATAGTCAAGGTACCTCTTCTACAACAAGGAAAGGGGTATTATTCCACTCTATTTGTGGTACCGAAGCCGGATGGCTCGGTAAGACCTATTCTAAATCTGAAATCCTTGAACCTGTACATAAAGAAGTTCAAGTTCAAGATGGAGTCACTCAGAGCAGTGATAGCGAACCTGGAAGAAGGGGACTTTATGGTATCCTTGGACATCAAGGATGCGTACCTCCACGTTCCAATTTACCCCTCACACCAGGGGTACCTCAGGTTCGTCGTACAAAACTGTCACTATCAGTTTCAGACGCTGCCGTTCGGATTGTCCACGGCACCTCGGGTCTTTACAAAGGTAATGGCCGAGATGATGATTCTTCTTCGAAGAAAAGGCGTATTAATTATCCCATACTTGGACGATCTCCTGATAAGGGCAAGGTCCAGAGAACAGCTAGAGATGGGATTAGCACTGTCTCAAGAAGTGCTAAAACAGCACGGGTGGATTCTGAATATTCCAAAATCCCAGTTAATGCCGACAACTCGTCTGCTGTTCCTAGGGATGATTCTGGACACGGTTCAGAAAAAGGTTTTTCTCCCGGAGGAAAAAGCCAAGGAGTTATCCGAGCTTGTCAGGAACCTCCTAAAACCAGGAAAGGTGTCTGTACATCAATGCACAAGAGTCCTGGGGAAAATGGTGGCTTCTTACGAAGCAATTCCATTCGGCAGATTCCACGCAAGAATTTTCCAGAGGGATCTGTTGGACAAATGGTCAGGGTCGCATCTTCAGATGCACCAGCGGATAACCCTGTCTCCAAGGACAAGGGTATCTCTTCTGTGGTGGTTGCAGAGTGCTCATCTATTGGAGGGCCGCAGATTCGGCATACAGGATTGGATCCTGGTGACCACGGACGCCAGCCTGAGAGGCTGGGGAGCAGTCACACAAGGAAGAAACTTCCAGGGAGTGTGGACGAGCCTGGAAACGTCTCTTCACATAAACATTCTGGAACTAAGAGCAATCTACAATGCTCTAAGCCAGGCAGAACCTCTGCTTCAGGGAAAACCGGTGTTGATCCAGTCGGACAACATCACGGCAGTCGCCCATGTGAACAGACAGGGCGGCACAAGAAGCAGGAGTGCAATGGCAGAAGCTGCAAGGATTCTTCGCTGGGCAGAGAATCATGTAATAGCACTGTCAGCAGTGTTCATCCCGGGAGTGGACAACTGGGAAGCAGACTTCCTCAGCAGACACGACCTTCACCCGGGAGAGTGGGGACTTCATCCAGAAGTCTTCCACATGCTGGTAACCCGTTGGGAAAGACCAATGGTGGACATGATGGCGTCTCGCCTCAACAAAAAACTGGACAGGTATTGCGCCAGGTCAAGAGATCCGCAGGCAATAGCTGTGGACGCGCTGGTAACGCCTTGGGTGTACCAGTCGGTGTATGTGTTTCCTCCTCTGCCTCTCATACCAAAAGTATTGAGAATTATACGGCAAAGAGGCGTAAGAACGATACTAGTGGTTCCGGATTGGCCAAGAAGGACTTGGTACCCGGAACTTCAAGAGATGATCACGGAAGATCCGTGGCCTCTACCTCTAAGGAGGGACTTGCTTCAGCAGGGTCCCTGTCTGTTTCAAGACTTACCGCGGCTGCGTTTGACGGCATGGCGGTTGAACGCCAGATCCTAAAGGAAAAAGGCATGCCGGAAGAAGTCATTCCTACTTTGATTAAAGCAAGGAAGGAAGTAACCGTGCAACATTATCACCGCATTTGGCGAAAATATGTTGCGTGGTGCGAGGATCGGAGTGCTCCGACGGAGGAATTTCAACTGGGTCGATTCCTACATTTCCTGCAATCAGGATTGTCTATGGGTCTCAAATTGGGATCTATTAAGGTTCAAATTTCGGCCCTGTCGATTTTCTTCCAGAAAGAATTGGCTTCAGTCCCTGAAGTCCAGACTTTTGTTAAGGGAGTGCTGCATATACAGCCTCCTGTGGTGCCTCCAGTGGCACCGTGGGATCTCAATGTGGTTTTGGACTTTCTAAAATCTCATTGGTTTGAACCACTAAAAAATGTGGATTTGAAATATCTCACATGGAAAGTGACCATGCTACTAGCCCTGGCTTCGGCCAGGAGAGTGTCAGAACTGGCAGCTTTATCTTACAAAAGCCCATATCTGATTTTCCATTCGGACAGGGCGGAACTGCGGACTCGTCCGCATTTTCTCCCTAAGGTGGTGTCAGCATTTCATCTGAACCAGCCTATTGTAGTGCCTGCGGCTACAAGTGACTTGGAGGACTCCAAGTTACTGGACGTTGTCAGAGCATTGAAAATATATATTGCAAGGACAGCTGGAGTCAGAAAATCTGACTCGTTGTTTATATTGTATGCACCCAACAAGATGGGTGCTCCTGCGTCTAAGCAGACGATTGCTCGTTGGATCTGTAGCACAATCCAACTTGCACATTCTGTGGCAGGCCTGCCACAGCCTAAATCTGTAAGGGCCCACTCCACAAGGAAGGTGGGCTCATCTTGGGCGGCTGCCCGAGGGGTCTCGGCATTACAACTTTGCCGAGCAGCTACGTGGTCAGGGGAGAACACGTTTGTAAAATTTTACAAATTTGATACTCTGGCTAAGGAGGACCTGGAGTTCTCTCATTCGGTGCTGCAGAGTCATCCGCACTCTCCCGCCCGTTTGGGAGCTTTGGTATAATCCCCATGGTCCTTTCAGGAACCCCAGCATCCACTAGGACGATAGAGAAAATAAGAATTTACTTACCGATAATTCTATTTCTCGGAGTCCGTAGTGGATGCTGGGCGCCCATCCCAAGTGCGGATTATCTGCAATAATTGTACATAGTTATTGTTAACTAATTCGGGTTATTGTTGTAGGGAGCCATCTTTCAGAGGCTCCTCTGTTATCATACTGTTAACTGGGTTTAGATCACAAGTTGTACGGTGTGATTGGTGTGGCTGGTATGAGTCTTACCCGGGATTCAAAATTCCTCCCTTATTGTGTACGCTCGTCCGGGCACAGTACCTAACTGAGGCTTGGAGGAGGGTCATAGGGGGAGGAGCCAGTGCACACCACCTGATCGGAAAGCTTTACTTTTTGTGCCCTGTCTCCTGCGGAGCCGCTATTCCCCATGGTCCTTTCAGGAACCCCAGCATCCACTACGGACTCCGAGAAATAGAATTATCGGTAAGTAAATTCTTATTTTTTGTGGCTAATAGGATGCCAGCATCTCCAGGGATACTGGGCATGCCCTGGAGTGATGTAAATGGATGTCCTGTTAGGTCATACCCACATAGTTATGTAAACAGGGGGGGGGGTTTCCTGTGAGGTAAAAACTCTTCCTATGGGGGGCGTGGCCTGGAGGCTGAACTGAGTGGCAGCACGATCAGGGAGCTCCACTCTACCTGAGGATTCCGTTTTCTCCCCCCCTGCCACTTATCCCTCTGCCTATATACCCTGCGGCTGTGGGGACCCCTTGCCGTGGTGGACTAGTGCTGCGGAATCGGGGAGCCGGTCTACTGGCTCCCGCGGATTGCGGCCTGTCCACCTCACAGAAGCCGGGGCCTCGATTTGGGACCGGCCCCGCATACTCCCGTGGAGCATCGGACGGCGGACCCCCGCTCTGAACCCCTGCGGCTGGCTTGCCTCACCTGCCTGCGGAAGTCGACGGTGCTGCTGGGGGGCTGCAGGCCCGGACGATCGCGGGAGCTCCGGAGTCCCGGCGGCGGCCATCTTGGATCTTGGGAGCCGGGGAAGGACGCAGGGGGCGCTCGGCTCCAGCAACACTTCCTCCTGCCGAGGTGAGCTGCTCCCCTGGCCCATCAGTGCTTCCCCTACCCCCTCCTCTCACTGCAACCTTGAACTTGCTGTCTGCGGGCTGCGTGGGGCACCAGACGGAAAATACCCCCATCCCTCCTGCAAACTTATCCTGGGGCTGGCTTTCGCTCTCCCCTGGGCCTGCACTATATGGCCTTCCCCTCCTGGGTCATCTCTCCGGCCCCCCTGTGCTAGTATTATCTGGAGGCTGGGTGGGAACCCTTCGGCTGCGACCTATAGCTGGGACCCTCCTCAATTTATCACCTTGCGCGGGCCCTCGGCTGCCTTTGCAGCATCCTTGTTGCCCGGGACCCCGCACTGGAGGTCCCCCTGATGCGGCCCTCCGGAGCCCCTATTCCAACCCACCTGAGGGCACCAGCGCTCTCTCGGGCCCTGCACGCTCCTGCCCCCCCTGCAGGCTCCTTCCTCTCCCGGTGCCCGTGGGGTCCCTTGTTGCTGCTGTGGCCAGACACCCCTTCCCTGCCGCCTGATCCTTGTACTGCCTTGGTCACTGGCTGGTCCGTGTCCGGGCATCATCTCCTACGGATCCTGGACGGGGGTGGGTTACTGGAGTGCACCAATTAATCTCCTGCAACGTCTGTCTGTCTGACTCCCCCCCGGACCCACGTGGACCCTTCTTTCTACCACAGCCCCTCGGCCCTGTTCTACCTACGCTGCTTTGCTGGCCACGTCATGATACTCCTCTAGAACCCCCACCTCCCCCCCCTGGTCCTGAGCCATACTGCTGGAGCGCCTTCTCTACCTCCCAATCTGCCGACTACCCCTTTTCTCATCTGTTCAAGATGCCCAGAGGTGGCAAGAAATCGCAGGGATCTGACCTTACGCCATTCCTTACAAAAAAAAGCACTCCGGCCAAGAACAGGTCCGATGCTCCTGAACACCCTCATGGTCCCTCCGACTCCGATCCCGAGGATGACGATCTCACACCCCTTACCCGTAGGGACTTTCTCTCCCTCCTTAAGGAAATGCGGGACGTCAAGACCTCTGTCCAGGCTCTCCACTCCCTGAAATCCGATATTGCCGAAATTGGCTCCAGAACTGACCAACTTGAACGGAGGGTGGAGGAGGTGGTAACGATCCAACAATCGGTCGAGACCGACTTTCATCAACTCCGCCAAGATGTTGCCCAATTGCGGGAGGAGCATGAAGACCAAGACAATAGGGGGAGGAGAAACAATTTGAGGATTCAAGGCATTCCTGAAGAGGTTGAAGCGGCCCATCTTGATCTTTACCTCAAGCGCCTCTTTGCCCACCTCTCCCCTGACACCCCTGAAGACCACCTTCTCCTGGACCGAGCACATCGAGCCCTTCGTCCTCGTTCCCAGGACTCTTCTCAGCCCAGGGATGTCATTCTCCGTATGCACTACTTCACTGCGAAAGAGGCCGTTATGAGAGAGGCCCGACGGCTGGGGTCTGTGTCCTTCCAGAATGTCTCCCTGCAGATCTTTCAGGACTTGTCCCCGCTCACTCTGGCTAAACGTAGGGACTTTAAGCCCATCACCTCCCTACTCACCCAACACAAGATTAAGTACCGCTGGGGTTTCCCCTTCCGTATCCTGGTTTGGCATCAAGGGAAGCTGCTCACGCTAGAAATCTGCCCGAAGCCCAATCGCTGCTCTCCAAGCTGAGTATCCCCACCGCTGACCCAGGACCTTTCTGCTCCACGTCTACCCCTGCGGACACAGCGGAGCTCACCCCCGCCTCCCCGTTCGGAATGGTTCACGGTTCCAGCTTCTACGACCTCTCCGGCTCCGCCTCCAGTTCCCTGATGGACTTCAAGTTTTCTGATTTGACGACCTGTATCTATATTTGTGTCGACCCTCCTTGGTCGTACTCCCTAGCCGGGGAGCTGTTTGACTTTAGTTCCTTCATGCCCTGATTCCCTGATCCCTTAGTCGGTTCTCAAATGTTATGTTGTTACCCCTTATTACATCGTGTTGATCTGTTTCTCCGTGCTCTGTTCTTTTTCTTCCTCCATTTCTCTCTGGAGCTGGCGCTCCTTCTGTCTCTCGTTCCTGTTTTCTCTCTAGCTTTTCCCCTCAGGTCTTCCCAGGGGGGAGTCTGCTCCCTACCCTTTGCTACGTGGTTTGTGATGCATCGTCTGGATGCCATGCCGCGCCCCCTTAGGGCTTTTAGCCCCCTTGCTGACCTAGGTGCCTTTCCGACGCCTAGTACCCCTTCCCCCTGTCAGCACAACCGGTCCTGGCCCTTACCGCCGGATGACCAACTACCCTCCCCTCCTTTCCCCTTTTCCTTTCCTTCCTCCCTCCCTTCTGACCACGCTGTCCTACGCCTTGTATCCCCCTCTTCTATTTCTCTTCCTCCCTCCCCTACTTTCAGAGCTCTGCACTCTTTCTACTCTGCCTGCCTCTTTGCCCATGCCTGCCTCTCTGCCTGCTGTTTGCCCATGGGTCTCCGGGTACTCTCTTTTAATGTGAAGGGCCTGAATAGCCCTCAAAAGAGAGGTAAGCTCTTCACTTCCCTTAAACTCCATAGGGGCGACCTGGTCTTCCTCCAGGAGACTCACTTCCTACATAATTCCCACCCTACGCTACAATGTAAACCATACCCTGATTCTTACCATGCCTGTGATCATTCGGCCAAAAAACGGGGGGTCGCGATCCTATTTGCCCGTCACCTCACCTTTGAGCTTCTAGATTCCCACGCCGATAAGGATGGTCGGTTTCTGGTCTTGGTGGGGAAACTTAACAACAAACTGTGCACGTTAGCTAACATCTATGCCCCTAACCAACGACAGGAGCTATTTTTGGCAAAACTACATACCCTCCTCACTCAAGTCCGCCAAGGCAACCTCATACTCGCTGGGGACTTTAACTCTGTTCTAAATCCAAATATAGACCGCTCTCCCCCCCTACTCTCTGCTTCCCCGTCGGACACTCTCCGCTCTAAGTCCCTCCTCCGTCTCATGCGATCCCAGCTCCTCTACGACTCCTGGAGGATAAAAGACCCCTCCGCGCGTGACTATACCTTCTACTCTGCTCCTCATAATTCCTACTCCCGCATCAATATGATCCTGCTCAGCCATGACCTTGCTCTGAATCTCCACGCTGCCCATATACACCCATTAATCTGGTCTGACCATGCCCCTATCTCTTGCGACCTCTCGGGCCTCCTCTCTCGCCCCCGTCCTATGACGTGGCGTCTTAACGACTCCCTCCTTCACAACCCGGAGATGCGCTCACATCTTCAGGACAAGCTTTCTGACTATTTCACCCTGAACGACTCCCCTGACATCTCTAGGTCCACTCTCTGGTTGGCACACAAGGCAGTTCTTCGTGGACACCTCCTCAGCCTGGCCTCATCAGCCAAAAAACAGTCACTCACCCAGTTTAACAAACTCTCTATTAAACTCCACACCCTTGAGACCCAGCACAAGGCGTCCCCCGACCAGGCTATCTTGTCTGAACTTCGTACTGTCAAAGCGGAACTCGACCTCCTTCTCTCCAGACAAGTGGCTAAACGTCTCAAATGGCTTCTCCAGTCTTTCTATGAGAAGGGAGATAAGGCAGACAAGATCCTGGCGGCACGACTCCGCTCCACGAGAGCCAAAACTAACATAGTCTCTATTAGGTACCCTCTCAATCAGATCGTTCATGACCCTACCGCCATTAGGGCTGCCTTCCAATCTTACTACGCTGACTTGTACAACCTCCCACCCCCCTCGCTAGGTTCTTCCTCTCCGCCACACTCTGATCTCATCTCCCACTTTCTTTCGGCCTCTAACTTACCTAGATTACCTCAGGACGCCATGTATCATCTTAACAGTGAGATTTCAGTGGAGGAAATTGCCCAAACTATACTCATGCAAAAGACTGGTAAATCCCCTGGCCCGGATGGGTTCACAGCTCTTTATTACAAAAAATTATCCGATCTTCTCTCCCCCCACCTTCAGTCCCTGCTTAATGGGATTATCCATGGCGACTCTTTTCCTCCAGAGATGTTAGAGGCCAGAATTGTGGTGATCCCTAAGGAAGGCAAAGACACCCTCAACTGCGCTAGATACCGACCTATATCCGTCCTGAACCTGGGCTTAAAATTTTTTGCTAAAATCCTAGCCAATCGCCTTAACCCATATCTTCCTTCCCTTGTCCACTACGATCAAGTGGGTTTTATCCCGGGCCGCCAGGCGAGGGATAACACCAGACGTGCTATCGATCTTATACACATCTCGAACTCCAGGGGATCCCCCGCTATCATGCTCTCCTTGGATGCTGAAAAAGCTTTCGACCGGATCTCCTGGGGTTTTTTGAGAGCCGCCCTCGAGGCCTACGGCTTGTCTGGTGTCTTTCTCACTGGTGTTCTGGCATTAAACTCCACCCCCTCTGCCACAGTCTTAATCAATGGGGTCCCGTCTACTCCGCTCCGCATAGCAAATGGTACGCGTCAGGGATGCCCTCTATCGCCGTTAATATTTGCCCTCATTATCGAGCCGCTCGCTTCTCAAATTAGAGCCCATCAGGATATACATGGTATACAAGTAGGCCGTACCGATCCTAAAATCTCCCTCTTCGCTGACGACATTCTACTTTCCCTGACCCAGCCCCTTATCTCGCTCCCAAATTTATTTTCAGTTTTGCATTCTTATAGCCTTGTATCAGGCTACAAGATCAACTATTCCAAGTCCGAGGCTATGTTGCTTCATGTCCCCCAACGAGAAGCTGAATCCCTTCGCGCCAACTTCAATTTTAAATGGCAGCCTACGAAGATCAAATACCTGGGGATTTATCTGACCTCCCGATACGACACTCTCTTCCATGAAAACTTCTCACCCCTTCTCACCAAAACACACGCTGACCTGCTGTCCTGGAACAGTCTCTTCATATCGTGGCTGGGTAGGATCATAGCGGTTAAAATGAGCATAGTTCCCAAATGGCTCTATCTCTTTCAGACCCTACCTGTGGCTGCCCCGGCCTCCTTCCTTCGCACTATCCAGCGAGCCCCCGTGCGCTTTATCTGGAATCACAGACCCCCCCGCATCGCTGCCAACACTCTGAAAAGACCAACCTCCGCAGGTGGCAGGGGTCTTCCTGATATCAAACTCTATTACCTTGCCTCTCATCTCTCCCATATTGTCACCTCTTACGCTCATCCGGGGTCCGTATCCTGGTTGGATATCGAAGCAGCCCACGTCAACCTTCCGGACCTGACCCCCCTGTGAGGTTTGCCCCCTACCTCCCGGCCCCCAATCTCCAAACTCCTCCCCACTATTAAATTTAATCTTGGATTTTGGGATTCCCACTCTCTGTAGATGGGTCTTACCACTACCCCCTCACCCTTGCGCCCTGTCTGGCAGAACCCTATGTTTTCCCCTGGATTCTCGGTCACGAGGTTCCGTACTGTCACAACTGAGGGCCTGAGCTGACGGGAGGCAGCCTCAGTTGTAGGGGCTGAGATGTACCGGAACCTGGGAGGTTGTATCAGACCCCTGGACATGTAAGTAACATGAATAATAACTGCCCGAAGGCGTGACCACGACAACTTAGATAAAAGTCAATGATGTTTATTATGACAACTCCGCATCACAGCAGCAATAAAAGAAAACGTAAAAGTCAGCAAAGAATAAATACAGTTCCTGAGTACTACAGCATGGCAGGAGCCACAGGGCACTGGTAGTGTGAGATAGTTCTTATGATCTTCTAGATGGAAAGTCCTTACCAGGCCCGGCTGTAGCAATGGAGATAACCCAGGATTGTACCAGCTGGTGTTCCAGGAAGAGCTGGGTTGCTGAAGGTAAAACAGCTGCTGTGGATACTGGCTGGAACCAGACTGTTGTTAGCACGGAGTGGATACTGGCTGGAACCAGTTAAATAATAAATGAACTTTGGGAGCGATGAAATGTGAACTGAAATGTAGAACTTGAGAGCGGAGAAATAATAATTCCGGTGGAGAGTGGTAAAGTATAGAAAGGACACCGGCCCTTTAAGGGAAGCTGTACTCTGCTGGAAGCTGAGGCTGGAAGCAGGTAGTGTTGTAGCTGGAAACAGATGAATCCACAATGGATTGGAGAGTCAGGCTACACCGCAGGTGGAATGCTGGTGCGGGTCTCTATGGTGGAAGTCTTGAGACAGGAGCTGGAACCTGGAAGACAATCATAGAAGAGAGACAAACAGGAACTAGGTTTGACAACCAAAGCACTGACGTCTTCCTTGCTCAGGTACAGCTTACTTATACCTGCAGCAAGGAAGGGGTTGGCTAGGCAATTATGCAAATCAACAACACAGACAGCAGATTGGTGGAAATGATCAGATGACAGAATCCAAGATGGCTGCGCCCATGCAGACACTTGGAGGGAAGTTTGGTTTGTAATCCATGTGGTCTGGGAAACAGTAATGGCGGCGCCGGCCACCGGAGACAGGAGACGCCAGGCTGATAGATGCACATTTAACCACGCGGGCACAGCGGAGGCCGTGGCTGAAGAAAAGACCACTCTGCATGTGGAAACTCAGGAACAGCGGAATCCGGTCCTGGAACGCTGAGCCCGCCTTAGGAGGCATCTGAAGGGTAAGTAATGGCGTCCAGATACCCGGATCGTGACAGCACCCCCCCCTTTAGGAGTGGCCCCAGGACACTTCTTAGGCTTTAAAGGAAACTTTGCGTGGAAATTTCGGACCAAGGCAGGAGCATGGACGTCAGAGGCATTGGTCCAAGAGCGTTCTTCAGGACCATAGCCCTTCCAGTCAATGAGATACTGAAGTTGACCGTAACGGTGACGTGAGTCCAGGATCTTGGCCACTTCATACTCAACGCCTCGTTGAGTTTGGACTTTCGGAGTTGGTGGAAGTGAGGAATGAAACCGATTCAAGATTAGCGGTTTCAACAGGGAAACATGGAATGTCCTGGGTATTTTTAAGAAGGGAGGTAACTGGAGTCTGTAAGCAACAGGATTGATGACTTGATCAATTTTAAAAGGACCGATGTAGCGAGGTGCAAACTTCATACTGGGAACTCTTAACCTCAAATTCTTCGTGGATAACCATACCCGATCACCCACCTTGAGAGCAGGAACTGCTCGACGCTTCTTATCCGCAAACTTCTTGTACCTGAACGATGCCTTGAGCAGAGCTGATCGTACGCTCTTCCAGATATTGGCAAACTGATGCAAGGTGATATCCACTGCGGGAACAGAAGTTGCTGGAAGCGGTTGGAACTCAGGGACTTTAGGGTGGAATCCAAAGTTGGTGAAGAATGGTGTTGAGGAAGATGAAGAATGATACTGGTTGTTATGACAGAACTCGGCCCAGGGAAGTAATTGAACCCAGTCATCTTGAGAGGAGGACACATAGATGCGGAGGAAGGCCTCCAAGTCCTGATTCACCCTCTCAGTTTGACCATTGGTCTGAGGATGGTAAGCCGTGGAAAACTTTAACTTGACTTGGAGGACTTGACATAAACTTCGCCAGAATTTGGCTGTGAATTGAACTCCTCGATCTGAGATAATTTCTTCTGGAAGACCGTGGAGTCGGAAGATCTCTTGTATGAATACTTGAGCCAACTTGGAAGCTGACGGAAGACCGGTGAGAGGAATGAAGTGTGCCATCTTGGTGAACCGGTCAACTACCACCCAGATGGTATTGAACTTGTTGCACATGGGCAAATCTGTAATAAAATCCATCGACAAATGGGTCCATGGTCGACGGGGAACAGATAGTGGAACCAGTTGCCCCGCAGGCGACTGACGGGATACTTTATGTTGAGCACACTTTGGGCAAGATGCAATAAACTCCAAAACGTCCTTTTTCAGAGTTGGCCACCAATAGGACCTAGAGATAAACTCCAGGGTTTTTTGGATACCTGTATGTCCGGCAAAACGGGAAGCATGGGCCCAATGCATGAGCTTCTTCCTTAGTGTCGGCTTCACAAAACTTTTCCCTGATGGGGGCGTAGAGTCCATCCCTACCGTGGAGAATGCCAACGGATTTATAATAGGATGCTTGTCTGAAGACTCTGACTCATTTTCTTGCTCCCATGAGCGGGAAAGGGCATCGGCCTTGCGATTCTGAGAGCCCGGACAGAACTGGAGTTTAAAGTCGAACCTGGAAAAGAAAAGTGCCCATCTGGCCTGACGAGGGTTGAGACATTGTGCGCCTTTTAGATATAGAAGGTTCTTGTGGTCTGTAAGGATGGTGATTGAATGAGAAGCTCCCTCCAACAGATATCTCCACTCCTCTAGAGCGAGCTTGATGGCTAGCAACTCCTGGTCGCCAATGGCATAGTTGCGCTCCGCTGGGGAGAACTTCCGTGAGAAGAAACTGCAAGGATGTAAATGACCATCTTTAGCCCTCTGAGATAACACCGCTCCTACTCCAACGGAGGAGGCATCCACCTCTAAGATGAAAGGAGAGTCGATGTCAGGCTGTTTCAGGACAGGTGCAGAGATGAACCTCTGTTTTAAAAGATGAAAAGCTTGCATGGCTTCTTCAGACCACTTGGACGGGTTAGCACCCTTCTTGGTGAAAGCAGTAATAGGCGCCACAATGGTGGAAAAGTCTCGTATAAACTTTCGGTAATAATTGGCGAACCCTAAGAACCTCTGGACCCCTTTGAGGGTTAAGGGTACCGGCCAATTCTGGATTGCTTGTAGTTTCTCAGGATCCATCTCTAGTCCGGAACCGGACACAATGTACCCTAGAAACGGAATGGACTTGACTTCAAAGACGCATTTCTCTAATTTGCAGTAGAGATGATTGACACGGAGACGGGACAGAACCTCCTTTACCCAGAAACGATGTTCCCCTAAATCGTTGGCAAAAATGAGGATATCATCTAGATAGACCACGACATGACGGTATAGAATGTCTCTGAAGATCTCATTGACGAAATGCTGGAAGACAGCTGGAGCATTGCTCAATCCGAAGGGCATGACGAGGTACTCATAATGTCCGTCACGGGTGTTAAATGCGGTCTTCCACTCGTCACCCTCACGGATCCGGATGAGATTGTATGCACCTCTCAGGTCCAGCTTTGTAAAGATGGTAGCTCCGCTAACTCTGTCAAAGAGCTCAGTAATCAGGGGTAAAGGATAGCGGTTCTTGATGGTAATGTCGTTCAAACCTCTGTAGTCGATGCACGGCCGCAGACCACCATCTTTCTTCTTTACAAAAAAGAAGCCTGCGCCGGCTGGAGAAGAAGAAGGTCGAATGAACCCCTTTGCTAGGTTCTCTTTAATGTATTCCTCCATAGAATGTGTCTCGGGGAGAGACAACGGATAAGTTCGGCCTCGAGGTGGAACCTTCCCTGGAACGAGATCAATCGGGCAGTCCCATTCTCTATGAGGAGGAAGGATATCAGCAGAAGCTTTACTGAACACATCCGTGAAATCTTGATATGGAGGAGGTGGAACATCAGACGACCTGGGGGAGGAAGAACAGACAGGCAACACTTTAAACAAACATGTCTTAGTACAGGAGGAACCCCATGCCAGGATTTGCGTAGTCGTCCAATCAATTGTAGGATTGTGAAGACGGAGCCATGGAAGGCCCAGGACCACAGGATGTGTGGCTCTTGGAATCACTAAAAATGAAATAAGTTCGGAATGAAGAACTCCCACTCTCAGACGAACTGGTAGAGTCCTTAGAGAAATAACTGTATCAAAAATTTTACTGCCATCCACAGCAGTTAAGGAAAAGGACGAAGGAAGTCTCTCGGTGGGTAGGGACCACCGTTTAACATAGGCTTCAGTAATAAAGTTCCCAGCTGCTCCGGAATCCAGGAGGGCAATGACGTTCTGATAACATTGAGCAACTTGAAGCGAGACTGGGAGGTTACAATCTTGAGGAGATGGAGAGGAGATCATTACTCCTAGCCGGCCCTCTCCTTGGCGAGCTAGGATTTGGAGTTTCCCGGACGTTTGGGACAGGCATTAATGGTGTGAGACGGAGCTGCACAATACAGACAGAGAAACTCGGAGAGACGTCTTCGGCGCTCAGCAGGAGTTAAACGGGAACGGCCAATTTGCATGGGTTCATCTGTAGTTGGTGACAGTTGGCGAGGAGGAGGAGTAGAAGATTTTGGAGCAGATGATCTTCCACGCTCAGTTGCTCTCTCTCTGAAACGTAAGTCAACTTTCGTACAAAGTGAGATTAGCTCAACTAACTTGGAGGGTAAGTCTCTGGTAGCTAACTCATCTTTAATACGCTCGGATAAACCATGCCAGAATGCAGCATACAGGGCCTCGTCGTTCCATGCCAGTTCGGATGCCAGGATCTGGAACTGTATAAGATATTGTCCTACAGTACGTGATTCCTGGCGTAAACGGAGAATCTCAGACGAAGCTGAAGTTACCCGGCCTGGCTCGTCGAAGATGCGCCTGAATGTTGACACAAATGCAGTGTAAGAAGATAGCAGGGTGTCGGACCTCTCCCATAACGGTGATGCCCAATCAAGGGCTGAGCCACTGAGAAGAGAAATAATGTAGGCAATTTTTGTACGGTCACTGGGAAAATTGCCAGGTTGTAGCTCAAACTGAATCTCACACTGGTTGAGAAATCCCCTGCAGAATCTTGGAGATCCGTCAAATTTTGCTGGCGTTGGAAGATGAAGACGTGGAGCAGAAATGGGTAAGGTGGGTGGGGTTATAGCTGGAGTCACTGTGGTTGACGCACCAGACGCGCCTGATCCACGGAGAGTTGTCTGAATCCCATCCAGCCGAGTAGAGAGATCCTGGAGACAGCGGATGATGTGGCCCTGTGCAGCCTCCTGATGTTCTAGTCGGGCTGCCAGTTCTTGCATCGGCCTGGCCGCTTGATCCTGGTCTCCGGCTGGATTCATTAGGTCAGTGCTTACTGTCACAACTGAGGGCCTGAGCTGACGGGAGGCAGCCTCAGTTGTAGGGGCTGAGATGTACCGGAACCTGGGAGGTTGTATCAGACCCCTGGACATGTAAGTAACATGAATAATAACTGCCCGAAGGCGTGACCACGACAACTTAGATAAAAGTCAATGATGTTTATTATGACAACTCCGCATCACAGCAGCAATAAAAGAAAACGTAAAAGTCAGCAAAGAATAAATACAGTTCCTGAGTACTACAGCATGGCAGGAGCCACAGGGCACTGGTAGTGTGAGATAGTTCTTATGATCTTCTAGATGGAAAGTCCTTACCAGGCCCGGCTGTAGCAATGGAGATAACCCAGGATTGTACCAGCTGGTGTTCCAGGAAGAGCTGGGTTGCTGAAGGTAAAACAGCTGCTGTGGATACTGGCTGGAACCAGACTGTTGTTAGCACGGAGTGGATACTGGCTGGAACCAGTTAAATAATAAATGAACTTTGGGAGCGATGAAATGTGAACTGAAATGTAGAACTTGAGAGCGGAGAAATAATAATTCCGGTGGAGAGTGGTAAAGTATAGAAAGGACACCGGCCCTTTAAGGGAAGCTGTACTCTGCTGGAAGCTGAGGCTGGAAGCAGGTAGTGTTGTAGCTGGAAACAGATGAATCCACAATGGATTGGAGAGTCAGGCTACACCGCAGGTGGAATGCTGGTGCGGGTCTCTATGGTGGAAGTCTTGAGACAGGAGCTGGAACCTGGAAGACAATCATAGAAGAGAGACAAACAGGAACTAGGTTTGACAACCAAAGCACTGACGTCTTCCTTGCTCAGGTACAGCTTACTTATACCTGCAGCAAGGAAGGGGTTGGCTAGGCAATTATGCAAATCAACAACACAGACAGCAGATTGGTGGAAATGATCAGATGACAGAATCCAAGATGGCTGCGCCCATGCAGACACTTGGAGGGAAGTTTGGTTTGTAATCCATGTGGTCTGGGAAACAGTAATGGCGGCGCCGGCCACCGGAGACAGGAGACGCCAGGCTGATAGATGCACATTTAACCACGCGGGCACAGCGGAGGCCGTGGCTGAAGAAAAGACCACTCTGCATGTGGAAACTCAGGAACAGCGGAATCCGGTCCTGGAACGCTGAGCCCGCCTTAGGAGGCATCTGAAGGGTAAGTAATGGCGTCCAGATACCCGGATCGTGACACGTACGTGGATACAGCTGGGCTTCAAATTCCCGTTTGATTTTGCCGACCGGGTGCAATGGCTCTCCCTATCTGATCTCCAACAGAAGTCCCCTTCACACTTACTTAATCCTTTTCAATTCTTACAAATCCGTCACTTCTTAGGTTCCCTGCCCTCTTCAGCTTTGCTCCGTGATCTCACCACCTTTGAACGTTTATGAATACACTCCCACCTCTCCAAAGGCTTAATTTCCCAACTTTACTCCCTTCTACTGGACTCTTCCCTTCCTTCCTCCTGGTCCCACGAACTCGTATGGGAGCGCGATCTTGGGCCTTCCCCGGAGTGCGAGGACTGGGAGGACATGAGACTGGGGATTGCTAAATGCTCGATAGCCACTGCTTTCAAGGAGACTGCTTACAAGATTTACTACCGTTGGTATTACACCCCTGATAGACTTAATAAATTCTTTCCGTCTGCCTCCCCTAACTGCTGGAGGAACTGTGGATGTAGAGGCACTATGCTTCATATATGGTGGACCTGCCCTGTCATTGTTTCCTTCTGGAATCTTCTGGAATCTAGTCCCTTCTGGACTCCCCCGTGCTGAAAGACCCCTGGGTCTTTTTGCTGTGCTACCCTCCCCCTATGCTTGATAAATTCTCCCAAAAACTGACTACACACATCCTAACCGCGGCAAAATCGCTGATAGCTCTTAATTGGAAGAACCCCTCTCCCCCCTCTATCCCATCCCTTAAAGCCAAGATTTGGCATATTGCATCAATGGAGAGGATTACATATTATCTCCACGATCGGAGTCACGTTTTTGAGCAGGTTTGGGCCCCTTGGCTCGCTGCTGAACGTAGATCGCCGCATCTCCCCTCTTCTCCCTAGCTCAACCCGCAAACCCATGGGCGTCGGCTACCGCCCATGCTACATTTCTACTCTCCTTTTCTTTTTTTTCTTTTTTCTCTTCTTCTTATCTTCTCTTATCTCTTCCTTGCTCTCCTTCTCTTTCCCCTTTTCTTTTATGACCTTCCTCAGGATAGGTACCGTGTCTTGAATACACCATAGTTTTCCCCTCCCCTTATCCCCCTCTTTCTTCTCCCCCTTTGCCCCCATATTTGATACTTTATTACCAATGTTTTACATTTGATTGTGTTTTTGTTTTTTTTTGTTTGTTTGTTCCTCACTTTAAAAATTTGGTTATTGTCAGGCGTTGGTCCTATTGACCGCGTCTCCCTTTTCTTATTGTGTTGTCTGCCCAACCTGTTCAACCACGCAAAAATAAAGAATTTAAAAAAACAAACAAAAAAATTTCCTATGAGGCCACACCTTCTGCTGCCACTGTGGGTTTCCCACCATTACTGTTGTAATTATACCAAATGTATGTTTTTCATAGCGCAGTGTATATTTTCTGGTGATCAACAAATTGTATAATGTAAGCCCAGCATAAGGGGACCCATCATTTGAATAATGGGACTCCCCTCTTTCTTTATCGGAAGCTGGTTGGGGGGAGATATATTCTCTCATCCCTGGACTCCATGATTTTTCCATAGTGCAGGGGTTTTGCCTGGTGATCTCACTGTTCACCAAGCCATAATTTCTATGATGCATTTCTTCAAATTTAGCTAGTAATATTTCACATGTCAGATATTTCTACAGCCTCTGCATATGCTAAGTTAAGTAGTGTGTGAGCCTATATCATTTGAGAGTTATCTTGAGACTGCTGCAGTGCCAGGACCGGCTTAAGGGAGGGGGCAACACGGACGGCCGTCCTGTGACCCCCCATACATTTGGGGCCCCCTCTTACTGTGTGTTTAATCAGAGAAGTCTCCCTCTGCTGGCTCACCTGTTCATTATCTGCTGCCGTACCGGTGCCCCACAGAATAGGGATCCCTCATACTGTGATTTTAATCAGAGAAGTCTGTTCTCGGTGGCTGAGGTGTTCATTAACAGCAGCCGCCAAGGAACTCTGTGTACAGTCAGTCTTGTGGGATTGTGAAGGGAGACAGACTGCGAGGTGCCTACGCCAAGAATAGGAGCAAGTAAAGTAAATGATGAGAGGCACATGTCTTGGGCAAAGCATAGGCATCAAATTGGGAGATATTGTATCTCTTATCTGTAGAGCTGTATGATGTATTAGCATTTATATTATGTCTTATTTACCCACTCATTGGCCTTCATTCCGAGTTGATCGCTCGCTAGCTGCTTTTAGCAGCAGTGCACACGCTAAGCCGCCACCCTCTGGGAGTGTATCTTAGCATAGCAAAAGTGCGAACGAAAGATTAGCAGAACTGCACAGGTAAAATTTAATGCCGTTTCTGAGTAGCTCCAGACCTACTCCTACCTTGCGATCACTGCAGACAGTTTAGTTCCTGCTTTGACGTCACAAACACGCCCTGCGTTCGGCCAGCCACTCCCCCGTTTCCCCAGCCACTCCTGCGTTTTTGCCTGGCATGCCTGCGTTTTTTAGCACACTCCCTGAAAACGCAGAGTTGCCGCCCAGAAACACCCACTTCCTGTCAATCATACTACGAACACTCGAGCGACTGAAAAACGTCGCTCGAGCTTGGGTCTTTTGTGTGAAAGTACTTAGCACATGCGCGCTGCGTACCATGCGCAAGCGCATAAATGCCGATTTTTCACCTAATCGCTGCGCTGCAAAAAACGGCAGCGAGCGATCAACTCGGAATGAGGGCCATTGTGTGGCCGTTTATTTGATACTATACTGCTTTTCCCCTGTTTGGAGAGTACTATTTTCTTTCATGGTTTATTTGTTGTACACCAAGTCATGTTAATTGTCACAATACGTGTGTGTTTCTCTAACTTCCTCTCTGGGAGAAGCCTGGAGAAGGGATGGCCAACGACCATCAATGATTCATAATCATTGATGGTTTATAGCCGATATCGAATGCTATTGCCATCAATGGGAGAGAGGTGTCTCTCCATTGATGGCACAGCATAAACAAAATAGTTTTAATTTCTGCTGCGGGGTACACTGGGCTCCACAAGGAATGGACAATGGGGGGTGTAGAGTAGGATCTTGATCCGAGGCACCAACAGGCTAAAAGCTTTGACCTTCTTCCCAGAATGCATAGCGCCGCCTCCTATATCACCCCGCCTCCCTGTACAGGATCTCAGTTTTGTAGTTGGTGCTGCAGTAGCAGGCACTTAACAGAGGGTCTGCTACAGGCAGCCCTAAGAAGAGCTTTTTTTCTGAGGAAAAAAGTGAAGACTTCAAGGGCAGCATCAGTGTTACATGTCAGTGGACATTCATGGCTGCAGCTCCGGCTCTCCCCAGCGGCGCTGTACACTCCCGAGCCCTGGTTGCCGGGTAACTACAGCAGGAGGCTCCGGTTTTCTTCTTGTCAGGCACACACGACGGGAGTTCTCCGGGATCACGTGGCCGCGCTTCGGGAGGTGGTAAGTGGGTCCCGCTTGCGGGACCCGGTCTTTATCGCGATCCGGCACGGTCAGTGGGAGGCGGGCCGCACGCGCTGGACACTGTGGCAGTACAGGCGATCCCACTAGATCACCAGGGCATGGGACAGGTCAGGTTTTCTCCATAAACCGTTTTATTAGAGCCCGCAGTACCCGGTGGTTTTGCCAGCAGGGGGATAGAGCTTGCACCTGATGCCCTTCCCCCAGCCCCAGGGTGCCATTTTCTGCAAATGTTCCCACCTTGGAGCTGCATATCTGTCTCTCCCTCACTCCCAGGCAGTGTCCGCGGCGCCATTATCCCTCAGCTCACTGTTCCTGGGAATGCTTGGGCAAATCCTCCTATGTAAAGCCGCCTGGTTGTCAGTGCTGTGACTTTACAAGACACTTAAGTATTCTACCTGCCTTTTTTAGTCAGTGTTAATTAGTAAAGAGTGCACTTAGTCAGGGTTTCCTAGTACAATTACCCTGTGATATACATCCAGTTCTTACTGTGTACTGTTATATCTATTGTTATATAGCTGTGTAAGCTAGTCCAGTGCAGTATTATTGTTAGTAATAACCTCTGCATTGTACAGACTGTGACTATTTGTGTGTGCATTTGATAGCTGAGTGGTGTCCATTTCGTGACTTTCACTCAACCTGCTATCCCTATATTCTATAACCTGAGGGGTCTTGGTGCATCAGGTTTTATCTAATATAGGATTTTCATAAAGATATACTGTATTACGTATTTTTCTCTGTGATTTAGTCACCATATCTCTCCTTTATCTCTGCTGGTGCTGACTACACTGCGCAGGGGTTTGGGCTAGAGGTATTGTGCTGCTGACAAATTGTACTGTGTTACCTGATACTGCAAGTTATATCATGTCTGCTTCTGAGGGTAACGGTTCTGGGGCTGAACATACTGCTGGTGTTGCTGAAGCCACAGATACCTATGAGGAAAATATAGCAGCTTTGGGCTCTGGTTCTGGGGGCTCCTTGCCCCCCAGTGGGACGGTGGCAACGGGGGCAAATAATGACCCGCCGTGGGCTGCTTTTTCCACGCTTCTGCATACGCTAGTTCATAAACTAACACCCCTTATGGGACCCCCAATGCCGGTGCAACCGTTTGTGGTCCCTGCAGCTAACCCGCTGTGGGCGGACGATTTATCTGCTCAAATAAAGAAGTTGAACCAGTCCCTGACTACTAAAAAGTCTGACCGTCGCTCGCCTACATCCAAGGGGTCCTCTAAGCGAGCGCTTGCCTCCTCACAATCCACTGCTGTCACTGACACCTCGTCGGATGAAGACGCCACTTACACTGACCCCACAGGTTCTGACTCAGATACGGCTGATGGGGAGGGTGGTTCACATGTGGATGTTCCTGATGTTTTGGAGGCTATTAAGTTAATTTTACAGATTACAGATGATCCAGAGCCATCCGTTCCTCCTAAGAAACCAGATAGGTTCAAGCGTCAGAAGGTGATTAAACAAGTTTTACCTCACTCTGACCACCTAATTGATATACGTCAGGAACCCTGGGAAAACCCGGGTACGAAGTTTGTGCCTCAAAAGAAGATGCTGGCTCGCTATCCCCTCGCGCCGGAGCTGTCTAAGAATTGGGAAACGCCTCCTCCAGTGGACTCACATGTGGCTAGGATGGTGGTTTCCTCAGCTCTACCGGTCACCACCGTCACGTTTTTAAAAGAGCCTACGGATAAACGTGTGGAGGGTTGTCTGAAAGCGATTTACACCCTCACGGGTGCTGCACAAAGGCCCACTATTGCAGCTACTTGGGCTGCAGAGGCCATTGAAGCATGGGCCTTGAAGTTAGATGCTGAAATCTCCTCTGACCATGCTAGACAATGCTTGTCTTATATTGTCACAGCTTCTCGTTATATTAAAGAGGCGGCTTCTGATGCCGGTATCCTGGCAGCCAAGGCCTCTACTACATCAGTCCTGGCTCGCCGGATATTGTGGCTGAGATCCTGGTCTGTGGATCTGGACTCTAGAAAAACCCTGGAGGTACTCCCTTTTAAGGGAGATATTCTGTTTGGGGAGGATTTAAATAAGATTGTGGCTGACTTGGCTACTGCCAAAACTGCCTGTCTGCCAAGTACTGCTCCTTCTGTTTCGAAGGCTAAAGGTACTTCCTTTCGCCCCTTTCGTCCTTCAGGTAAAGCAAAAGGTCAGGCGTACAACAAGCAGGCCCGCACTGCCAAACCTGGTAAGCCTAAGCCCAAAGAGCCTGGGCGGCCCGTCAGCCAGCTTCCAAGACAGATAAGCCTGCCGCATGACGGGGCGGGCCTCCCTCTGGGGGATCCCAGGGTGGGGGGCCGGCTTCTAGGGTATACCCAGGAATGGTTGAAGACCACTTCAGATGCCTGGGTACGGGAAGTCGTCACTCGAGGTTACGCCATAGCCTTCAAAAACCGACCCCCTCATCGATTTTGCCAGACAGATGTCCCGTTGGACAAGACAAAGGCAAACACTCTACATTCAGTGGTACAGACCCTCCTGGATACAGGAGTCGTAGTACAGGTGCCTCTTGCGCAGAGGGACTGGGGGTACTATTCTCCGCTGTTTCTAGTCCCGAAACCGAATGGGTCATCCCGGCCCATTCTCAACCTTAAGGCATTGAACAGGTTTGTGAAGGTTTCCAAGTTCCGGGTGGAAACCCTTCGCTCTATAGTTCTGGCCTTGGAACCTGGGGACTTCATGGTCTCCCTGGATATACAGGATGCTTACCTGCATATTCCTATAGCAGTGTCTCATCAGCAATACCTAAGATTTGCGATTGACAACTGCCATTACCAGTTTCGGGCGTTACCTTTTGGTTTAACAACGGCTCCGCGATTCTTTACAAAAGTCATGGAGGTGATGACGGTGGTACTCCGCCGTCAAGGGGCCAGGATACTGCCGTATTTGGACGACTTGTTAATCCTGGCAAATTCCCCAGAACTTCTCCTGCGTCATCTAGATGTGACGGTCCGGTTTCCGCAAGCCCATGGGTGGCTCATCAAATGGAAGAAGTCATCCCTGATCCCTGCTCAGAGCATGGTGCATCTGGGAGCACTATTGGACACTCACAACCAGCGGTTGTTCCTGTCTCAAGAGAAAGTCCTGAAACTTCAGGACAGGATTCGTTGCTTCCTATCTCGTCCGCAAGTGTCGATACATTCGGCGATGCAGGTGCTGGGCCTCATGGTGTCAGCATTCGACATGGTGGAGTACGCTCAATTTCACTCTCGCCCTCTCCAGAGGCTGATTCTAGCCAAATGGGATGGCCTGCCTCACCGGATCAGGTCTCAAATGATCTCATTGACTCCGGAGGTCCGTCTGTCGCTGCTCTGGTGGCTCCAGGACCAACAACTGTGCAGGGGCTGTCCGTTCTGGATATCCAACTGGGTCCTGTTGACGACACATGATGCCAGTCGAAGAGGTTGGGGCGCGGTGCTGGAGCAACACTCCCTTCAGAGGCGGTGGACCAAGGAGGAGTCCCTCCTCTCGATCAATATTCTGGAGTTGCGGGCGGTCTTCAATGTCTTGAACCTAGCCCAGCATTTAATTCAGAACTGTCCTGTTCAAGTACAGTCGGACAACGCCACCACAGTGGCTTACATAAATCATCAAGGCGACAGGAAGTCTCACGGATTCTACAGTGGGCAGAACGCCATCTACCGGCCATATCGGCAATATTCATTCCGGGAGTCCTGAATTGGGAAGCGGACTTTCTCAGTCGTCAGGACGTGCATGCCGGCGAGTGGGGCCTCCATCCAGAAGTGTTTCAACTCCTAGTGGAAAGGTGGGGCCTTCTAGACGTAGATCTGATAGCGTCTCGACACAATCACAAGGTTCCGGTCTTTGGAGCAAGGACAAGGGATCCTCAAGCAGCATTCGTGGATGCGCTGGCGGTACCGTGGAGGTTTCGGCTGCCGTACGTGTTCCCTCCGGTGTCACTCCTGCCCAGGGTAATTCGGAAGTTCAAGCAAGAAAAAGGAATTCTGGTTCTCAGACCTGCAAGGCCTATTGTCAGAGCATCCAATTCTACTTCCACAACGCCCAGACCTCCTCGTTCATGCCCCTGTGTCTACCAGGACCTAGCCCGGCTGTCTTTGACGGCGTGGCTCTTGAAGCTTCCGTCTTAAGGGCTAAAGGGTTTTCGCTAACGTCCTATTGGATGCTGGGGACCATGGGGAATAGACGGGGTTAAGAAAGAATTTGGATACTGGTGTGCTCTGGCTCCTCCCTTTATATCCCTCCTCCAGACCTCAGTTTGAATCTGTGCCCGGACGAGCTGGGTGCTACTTAGTGAGCTCTCCTGAGCTTGCTAAAAAGAAAGTATTTTGTTAGGTTTTTTTTATTTTCAGAGAGATCTGCTGGCAACAGACTCTCTGCTACGTGGGACTGAGGGGAGAGAAGCAGCCCTACTCACTGAAGATAGGTCCTGCTTCTTAGGCTACTGGACACCATTAGCTCCAGAGGGATCGTACACAGGATCGCACCCTTGGTCGTCCGATCTCGGAGCCACGCCGCCGTCCCCCTCGCAGAGCTGGAAGACAGAAGCCGGTGACAGAAGCAAGAAGACTTCGAAATCGGCGGCAGAAGACTCCAGTCTTCATATGAGGTAGCGCACAGCACTGCAGCTGTGCGCCATTGCTCCCACACTAAACCCACATACTCCGGTCACTGTAGGGTGCAGGGCGCAGGGGGGGGCGCCCTGGGCAGCAATTAGAGACCTCTTGGCAAAAATGGGCATATATACAGTTGGGCACTGTATATATGCATGGGCCCCCGCCATATTTTTACACAGAAACGCGGGACAGAAGCCCGCCGCTGAGGGGGCGGGGCTTCTTCCTCAGCACTCACCAGCGCCATTTTCTCTCCATAGCTCCGCTGAGAGGAAGCCCCCAAGGCTCTCCACTGCAGAATCACGGTAGAAGAGGGTAAAAAGAGAGGGGGGGCACATAAATTTGGCGCAAAAACAGTATATACAGCAGCTACTGGGTTAACACTAAGTTACTGTGTGATTCCTGGGACATATAGCGCTGGGGTGTGTGCTGGCATACTCTCTCTCTGTCTCTCCAAAAGGCCTTGTGGGGGAACTGTCTTCAAATAAGAGCATCCCCTGTGTGTGTGGTGTGTCGGTACGCTTGTGTCGGCATGTTTGACGAGGAAGGCTATGTGGAAACAGAGCGGGAACAAATGAATGCGGGGTCGCCGCCGACGGCGCCGACACCCGATTGGATGGATATGTGGAAGGTTTTAAATGATAATGTTACTTTCTTGCATAAAAGGTTGGATAAAGCTGAAGCCTTGGGACAGCCGGGGTCTCAGCCCATGCCTGATCCTATGTCGCAGAGGCTGTCAGGGTCTCAGAAGCGCCCACTATCCAAAATTGTTGACACAGATATCGACACGGATTCTGACTCCAGTGTCGATGGCGATGATGCAAATTTACAGCCTAAAATGGCTAAAGCCATCCGTTACATGATTATAGCAATGAAAGATGTGTTGCACATCACAGAGGAAACCCCAGTCCCTGACAAGAGGGTTTATATGTATGGGGAAAAAAGGCAAGAGGTGACCTTTCCCCCTTCACATGAGTTAAATGAGTTATGTGAAAAGGCTTGGGAATCTCCAGATAGAAAACTGCAGATTTCCAAACGGATGCTTATGGCGTATCCTTTCCCGCCAACGGACAGGTTACGCTGGGAATCCTCCCCTAGGGTAGACAAAGCTTTAACACGCTTATCCAAGAGGGTAGCCCTGCCATCACAGGATACGGCCACCCTAAAAGATGCTGCGGATAGAAAGCATGAGGGTATCCTGAAGTCCATTTATACACATTCAGGTACCGTACTAAGGCCGGCGATTGCGTCGGCCTGGATGTGTAGTGCTGTAGCAGCATGGACAGATACCTTATCTGAGGAACTTGATACCTTGGACAAGGATACTATATTACTGACCCTGGGGCATATAAAAGACGCTGTCCTATATATGAGAGATGCTCAAAGAGACATTAGCCTACTGGGCTCTAGAATAAATGCAATGTCGATTTCTGCCAGAAGGGTCCTGTGGACTCGGCAATGGACAGGAGATGCCGACTCAAAAAGGCACATGGAGGTTTTACCTTACAAGGGTGACGAGTTGTTTGGGGAGGGTTTCTCGGACCTGGTCTCCACAGCTACGGCTGGAAAGTCACATTTTTTGCCATATGTTCCCTCACAACCTAAGAAAGCACCGTATTACCAAATGCAGTCCTTTCGATCACAAAAAGGCAAGAAAGTTCGAGGTGCGTCCTTTCTTGCCAGAGGCAGGGGTAGAGGAAAGAAGCTGCACAATACAGCTAGTTCCCAGGAACAGAAGTCCTCCCCGGCTTCCACTAAATCCACCGCATGACGCTGGGGCTCCACAGGCGGAGCTAGGCCCGGTGGGGGCGCGTCTCCGAAATTTCAGCCACAAGTGAGTTCACGCCCAGGTGGATCCCTGGGCTATAGAGATTGTGTCTGAGGGATACAAGCTGGAATTCGAAGAGATGCCCCCTCACCGTTACCACAAATCGGCCCTGCCAGCTTCCCCCTTAGAGAGGAAAATAGTGTTAGCTGCAATTCACAAATTGTATCTTCAGCAGGTGGTGGTAAAGGTTCCCCTCCTTCAACAGGGAAGGGGTTACTATTCGACCATGTTTGTGGTACCGAAACCGGACGGTTCGGTCAGACCCATATTGAATTTAAAATCCCTGAACATATACCTGAAAAGGTTCAAGTTCAAGATGGAATCGCTCAGAGCGGTCATCGCAAGCCTGGAAGGGGGGGATTTTATGGTGTCTCTGGACATAAAGGATGCTTACCTTCATGTCCCCATTTATCCACCTCATCAGGAGTACCTCAGATTTGTGGTACAGGATTGTCATTACCAATTCCAGACGTTGCCGTTTGGTCTCTCCACGGCACCAAGAATATTTACCAAGGTAATGGCGGAAATGATGGTGCTCCTGCGACGGCAAGGAGTCACAATTATCCCATACTTGGACGATCTCCTCATAAAGGCGAGGTCCAGAGAGCAGTTGCTGATCAGCGTGGCACGCTCTCGGGAAGTGTTACAACAGCATGGCTGGATTCTAAATATTCCAAAGTCGCAGTTGATTATTACGACTCGTCTGCCCTTCCTGGGCATGATTCTGGACACAGGCCAGAAGAGGGTTTATCTCCCAATGGAGAAGGCTCAGGAGCTCATGACACTGGTCAGAGACCTATTAAAACCAAAACAGGTGTCGGTGCATCTCTGCACGCGAGTCCTGGGAAAGATGGTGGCATCATACGAGGCCATTCCCTTCGGCAGGTTCCATGCGAGGACCTTTCAATGGGATCTGTTGGACAAGTGGTCCGGATCACATCTACAAATGCATCGGCTGATCACCCTATCCCCCAGGGCTAGGGTGTCTCTCCTGTGGTGGCTGCAGAGTGCTCACCTTCTCGAGGGCCGCAGATTCGGCATTCAGGACTGGGTCCTGGTGACCACGGATGCAAGCCTCCGAGGGTGGGGAGCAGTCACACAGAGAAGAAATTTCCAAGGTCTGTGGTCAAGTCAGGAGACTTGCCTTCACATCAACATCCTGGAACTAAGGGCAATATACAACGCCCTACGTCAAGCGGAGACCCTGCTTCGCGACCGATCAGTGCTGATTCAGTCAGACAACATCACCGCAGTGGCTCATGTAAACTTCCAAGGCGGCACAAGGAGCAGGGTGGCGATGGCGGAAGCCACCAGAATTCTTCGCTGGGCGGAGAATCACGTAAGTGCACTGTCAGCAGTGTTCATTCCGGGAGTGGACAACTGGGAAGCAGACTTCCTCAGCAGGCACGACCTCCACCCGGGAGAGTGGGGACTTCATCAAGAAGTCTTCACGCAGATTGCAAGTCGGTGGGAACTGCCACAAGTAGACATGATGGCATCCCGCCTCAACAAAAAGCTACAGAGGTATTGCGCAAGGTCAAGAGACCCTCAGGCGATAGCTGTAGACGCACTAGTGACACCGTGGGTGTTCCAGTCGGTCTATGTATTTCCTCCTCTTCCTCTCATACCCAAGGTGCTGAGAATCATAAGAAGAAGAGGAGTGAGAACAATACTCATTGTTCCGGATTGGCCAAGAAGGACTTGGTATCCAGAGCTGCAAGAAATGCTCACAGAGGACCCATGGCCTCTGCCTCTAAGGCAGGACTTGTTGCAACAGGGGCCCTGTCTGTTCCAAGACTTACCGCGTGTGCGTTTGACGGCATGGCGGTTGAACGCCGGATCCTAGCAGAAAAAGGCATTCCAGATGAGGTTATTCCTACGCTGATAAAGGCTAGGAAGGACGTGACGGCTAAACATTATCACCGTATATGGCGAAAATATGTTGCTTGGTGTGAGGCCAGGAATGCCCCTACGGAGGAATTCCAGCTGGGCCGTTTCCTTCACTTCCTGCAGTCGGGAGTGACTTTGGGCCTAAAATTGGGTTCCATTAAGGTCCAGATTTCAGCCCTATCCATTTTCTTTCAAAAAGAACTGGCGTCTCTTCCTGAAGTTCAGACGTTTGTAAAGGGAGTGCTGTATATTCAGCCCCCTTTTGTGCCTCCAGTGGCACCTTGGGATCTTAACGTGGTGTTGAGTTTCCTGAAGTCACACTGGTTTGAGCCACTTAAAACCGTGGAGTTAAAATTTCTCATGTGGAAGGTGGTCATGCTATTAGCCTTGGCTTCAGCTAGGCGTGTGTCAGAATTAGCGGCTTTGTCACATAAAAGCCCCTATCTGGTTTTCCATATGGACAGGGCGGAATTGCGGACCCGTCCGCAATTTCTGCCAAAAGTGGTGTCATCTTTTCATATGAACCAACCTATTGTGGTGCCTGTGGCTACTCGTGACTTGGAGGATTCCGAGTTACTAGATGTGGTCAGGGCTTTGAAGGTTTATGTAGCCAGAACGGCTAGAGTCAGGAAAACTGAGTCGCTGTTTATCCTGTATGCACCCAACAAGCTGGGTGCTCCTGCTTCAAAGCAAACTATTGCTCGCTGGATCTGTAACACGATTCAGCAGGCTCATTCTGCGGCTGGATTGCCGCTGCCAAAATCAGTAAAAGCCCATTCCACAAGGAAGGTGGGCTCTTCTTGGGCGGCTGCCCGAGGGTCTCGGCATTACAGCTTTGCCGAGCAGCTACTTGGTCGGGTTCAAATACTTTTGCAAAGTTCTACAACAGTGATTTTCAACCTTTTTCAGCTCGCGGCACACCAAAAAGATTTAAAAATTGCCAAGGCACACCATCGGTACCCCACGGAAAAATAACACACACACAGGGAAATAAAACAAACATATTTGTCCCCAAGGCTAAAAACACACACACATTGTCCCCAACAGTTATTAAAATAATGCACAGTACTTGAACACACTGTCTGCCACAGTAATTCCACACATTGACCCTCATAGTAATGCTATCACACTGTCCCCCATAGTAATTGCACACATTGACCCCCATAGTAATACCACCACACACACCGACCCCCACAGTAATGCCACCAGACACTCTGACCCCCATAGTAATGCCACCAAATACACTGACCCCCATAGTAATGCCACCAAACACACTGACACCCACAGTAATGCCACCAGAGACACTCACCCCCATAGTAATGCCACCAAACACACTGACACCCACAGTAATGCCACCAGAGACACTGACCCCCTTAGTAATGCCACCAAACACACTGACACCCACAGTAATGCCACCAGAGACACTGACCCCCATAGTAATGCCACCAGACACACTGACCCCATAGTAATGCCACCAGACACACTGACCCCCATAGTTACGCCACCACACACACTGTCCCCCATAGTAATGGCACTGCATACACTGTCATAATCATAAAGCACTGGCCCAAACCTTTTATTCTTTTCCCCCTTAGCGGCAGGAGCAGTGAGGAGCAGAGCAGCACGGGCCACGAAGGGAAACTAGACGCTGCCCAGGCGGGATGGTGATGTGTACGTGACCTATGAGTCACGCCACGTCGTAGGAGTCACGGGCGGGCCCGCAGGAGAGCTGCCGTCTTCACTATACAGTGACCGCAGAAGAGCTGCCTGTGCTGCCCGATAGCGATACTGTAAATCAGTATCACTGTCGGGCAGCGCAGGCAGCTCTTACGCGGTCATTGTATAGTGAAGACGGCAGCAGACGGGGACTGGCAGCAGGGATCTCTGGCGGCGGCACACTTGACAACCGCTGGCGGCACACCAGTGTGCCGCGGCACAGCGGTTGAAAAACACTGTTCTACAAGTTTGATACCCTGGCTGAGGAGGACCTTGTGTTTGCTCATTCGGTGCTGCAGAGTCATCCGCACTCTCCCGCCCGTTTGGGAGCTTTGGTATAATCCCCATGGTCCTTACGGAGTCCCCAGCATCCACTAGGACGTTAGAGAAAATAAGATTTTACTTACCGGTAAATCTATTTCTCGTAGTCTGTAGTGGATGCTGGGCGCCCATCCCAAGTGCGGACTTCTTCTACAATACTTGTATATAGTTATTGCTTAAATAAGGGTTATGTTGTGGTTGCATCAGGGTTGATCTGATGCTCCGTTGTTGTTCATACTGTTAACTGGGTAAGTTTATCACAAGTTATACGGTGTGATTGGTGTGACTGGTATGAGTCTTGCCCTGGATTCCAAAATCCTTTCCTTGTACTGTCAGCTCTTCCGGGCACAGTTTCTCTAACTGAGGTCTGGAGGAGGGACATAGAGGGAGGAGCCAGTGCACACCAGTATCCAAATTAAAGTGCCCTGTCTCCCGCGGAGCCCGTCTATTCCCCGTGGTCCTTACGGAGTCCCCAGCATCCACTACGGACTACGAGAAATAGATTTACCGGTAAGTAAAATCTTATTTTCTGAGGCGGTCATTCAAACTATGTTGCGGGCCCGGAAACTGGCTTCGGCTCGGATTTACTATAGGGTCTGGCATTCTTACTTTGGGGGTCATTCCAAGTTGTTCGCTCGTTATTTTTTTTTCGCAATGGAGCGATTAGTCGCTAATGCGCATGCGCAATGTCTGCAGTGCGACTGCGCCAAGTAAATTTGCTATGCAGTTAGGTATTTTACTCACGGCATTTACACGTTTTTTCTTCGTTCTGGTGATCGTAATGTGATTGACAGGAACTGGGTGTTTCTGGGCAGAAACAGGCCGTTTTCTGGGAGTGTTTGAAAAAACGCTACCGTTTCTGGGAAAAACGCGGGAGTGGCTGGAGAAACGGAGGAGTGTCTGAGGGAACGCTGGGTGTGTTTGTGACGTCAAACCAGGAACGACAATCACTGAACTGATCGCACTGGCAGAGTAAGTCTCCAGCTACTCAGAAACTGCACAGAGAAGTCTTTTCGCAATATTGCGAATCTTTCGTTCGCAAGTTTGATAAGCTAAGATTCACTCCCAGTAGGCGGCGGCTTAGCGTGTGCAAAGCTGCTAAAAGCAGCTTGCGAGCGAACAACTCGGAATGAGGGCCCTTGTTTGGTGCTCATCTAACGATTATGACGCTTCCAAGTTTAGTATAGCCAAGTAGTTGGCTTTTCTTCAGCAGGGCCTGGACTTAGGCCTGCGTCTGGCCTCCCTCAAGGTTCAAATATCTGCCTTGGTGTGGTTTCAGAGAAAAATTGCGACCTTACCTGATGTGCATACCTTTACTCAGGGCCTGTTGCATATCCAACCTCCCTATGTCCCGCCTGTGGCTCCTTGGGACTTGTCGGTGGTTTTGGAGGCGTTACAAGAGTCTCCGTTTGAACCACTTGGTTCAGCTGACCTTAAGTGGCTTTCTCTTAAGGTGGTGTTTCTGCTGGCTATTGATTCAGCTAGAAGAGTGTCGGATTTGGGTGCCTTCTCCTGTAGTTCCCCATATCTGATATTTCACCGTGACCGGCCAGTTCTTAGGACTCGTCCCGGCTATCTACCTAAGGTGGTTTCTTCGTTCCACCTTAATCAGGAGATTGTAGTTCCAGCACTTGTTTCTCCTGATCTGTCTCCCAAAGAGCGGTCTTTGGATGTGGTACGGGCTCTCCGTATCTATGTGAAGAGAACTGCTCCTATTAGGAAATCTGATTCTCTTTTTGTTGTGTTTGGGTTTCACAAACAGGGCTGGCCTGCTCACAAGCAAACTCTGGCCAGATGGATTAGAATGGTGATTGCACATGCTTATGTGAAGGCTGGTCTCTCTGCTCCTGCTCACATTAAGGCCCATTCTACTCGGTCTGTTGGACCTTCTTGGGCGGCCCAACGTGGTGCGACCCTTGAACAATTGTGCAAGGCGGCTACGTGGTCCTCTGTGAACACGTTCATAAGGTTCTATGCCTTCGATACTGCCGCTTCCCATGATGCTTCCTTTGGACGCCAGGTTCTTGTGCCTGCTACAGTGCATCCCCTCCCATAAGGAACTGCTTTAGGACATCCCCATTGTCCATTCCTTGTGGAGCCCAGTGTACCCCGCAGCAGAAAACGAGTTTTATGGTAAGAACTTACCTTTATTAAAACTCTTTCTGCGAGGTACACTGGGCTCCACAAGGCGCCCACCCTGACGTACTTAGCTTCTTTGGGTTGATATGGCATTAGCCGCTGACACGTCTCCTGTCGTGAGAATGCGGTGTTGTGGCTACTAACCGTTGTCGTCTCTTGTCCTGCTACTGCATTGGACTGGTTAACTAAAGACTGAGATCCTGTGCAGGGAGGCGGTGTGATATAGGAGGCGGCGCTATGCATTCTGGGAAGAAGGTCAAAGCTTTTAGCCTGTTGGTGCCTCGGATCAAGATCCTACTCTACACCCCCCATTGTCCATTCCTTGTGGAGCCCAGTGTACCTCGCAGAAAGAGTTTTAACAAAGGTAAGTTCTTACCATAAAACTCGTTTTTCTTTTTCTTTGCAATGTGCCAGGACACGGACCCGGTATTCAACCCGGGAATAACACTGCTTTATTACTGGGTTGAATTACCGGGTCAGGCGACCCGGGAATTCAACCATGACCCTTTCACACCGCACACCGACCCGTGTCGACCCGGCAATATGCTGAGTCGATACCGGGTTATGTTTGCGGTGTGAAAGAGGTATAACTCTGTTAACCCATCCATTTTCCTATATTCCTCCATTTCTATCACTCTTCTATAGAACTAACGGCCCGATTCAGACCTGATCACTGTTGTGCAAATTCGCAAGGTTTCCCAGCTGATTATCAATTGACTGCGCATGCGTACGGGTTGTAATGCGCACGCATGAGGACAAACTGCAAAGAAATCCAGCATCTTTTTTGATCACTCGGCGTACTCAAGTTGATTGACAGGAAGCCGGCATTTGGGGGTGGTAACTGGACGTTTACTGGGAGTGTCAGGAAAAACAAAGTTGTGCCCAAGTGTTTTCAGGGAGGGTGTGTGACATCAGCTCTGGCCCCAATCAGCCTGATTCTATCGCACTGTAGGAGTAGGTTCTGGGCTACGCACAATCATTCGATGGTAAATGAGTTATGAACGGATATGCTGCTGACCGGCTTTTTTCAGAGATTTTTGCATGCCATATGCAGACTTGCACGGGGCCAGCTTTTCACTGTCTGGGTGGTGACCATCTGATCGCAAACCTCTGCAAATTCGCAGAGGTGCGATCAGGTCTGAATTACCCCCTATGTTCGTTGCCCTGCTCAGTACTACATAGTTACATTCAGAAGATTCACATTTTCATCCATAAGATCAAAGCAGGAGCCTTTTGGAGAGAGAATGGCATTGTCAGATCCTTCCCTTACCTCCAGGCACCACAGCGATTGCACCAATAGCAGTGGCAGTAGTTTCACTACAGTTGACGTGTTGCTTATTCTTACTCTTTAAATTAATTTCTCATACGTCCTAGAGGATGCTGGGGTCCACCTAATGACCGTGGGTTATAGACGGTTCCGCAGGAGCCATGGGCACTCTTAAGACTTTTCGATGGGGGTGAACTGGCTCCTCCAGACCTCAGTTTTAGAAATGTGCCCAAGCAGACTGGATGCACTCTAGGGGAGCTCTACTGAGCTTCTCTGAAAAGACTTATGTTAGGTTTTTTGTTTTCGGGGGGAGAACTGCTGGCAACAGTCTCCCTGCTTCGTGGGACTGAGGGGGCAGAAGTAGGAACCAACTTCCTGAAGAGTTTCATGGCTCTGCTTCTGGCTGAGAGGACACCATTAGCTCCTGAAGGGAACTGAACGCTAGCCGTGTCTAGATGCTCACTCCCACAGCACGCCGTCACCCCCCTCACAGAGCCAGAAGTCAGAAGACAGGTGAGTAGAAGAAGACAGATCTTCTATCAAGAAAAGTGATGGCTGAGGTACAGCGCGACTGGCGGGAGCGCAGCGCGCCATTGCTGCCCACACACTAAGGCACTGCAGGGCGCTGGGGGGCACCCTGGGCAGCAAAAACACCTCTATAAACTGGCAAAAAGGGGGCATAAGATGCCCAGGCACAGCCCTACCCCCGCCAGTATAAATATTATGAAAAGTTTCTGAGGTAAAAAGGGCGGAGCTTCTTCCTCAGGCAGCCAGCACACTGCTCAGTGCCATTTTCTCTCTCAGGCTGCAGAGACATCGCTGGTCCTCCTTCACTTCTGACTTCAAGTATCAGGGTCCAAAACAGGAAGGGGCACAAGCGAATTTGGTGCTTTACAAGTGTGTTTTACTGTGTAAAAAGCGCTGCATGTCCGTGGGCATTCTGTGTTCACAGGCATTAGATACTGGCGCTGGGGCTGTGAACTGGCTGCTCCTAAACTGTGTCCCTCTGACAGATTTTACTGTGTGTCTGTGTGTGTGTTGTACACGTGTGTAAGACAGGTCAGAGGCAGGGAGTTCCTCCCCGGAGGAAACCATTTTATGGACACAGAAGTGTAATGTGGTGGCGCTGCCGGCACACCAAGAGCCTGCATGGGTGAAATACGGGATAGTATGCATCATATCAATAGGAGATTAGATAAGTCTGAATCTCATGCTGAGTGCTAGAGAAAATCTGTGGAGGATGTGATTTTTCAGGGCTCTGTTCTTCCATCCGCAGGCGACCCCTCTGGGTCACATAAGAGACCATTTGCGAATATTGTGAATACTGATACCGACACGGACACTGATTCTTGTGTTGACGATAGTGACTCCAGAGAAATAGATCATAAATTGGCAAAAAATATACAATATATGATTGTGGCTATAAGGGAAGTTCTGGAAGTCACGGAAGCCACTCCTGTACCTCAGGAGTAGGCTTATTTCTATAAAGAAAAGAAATCTAAGGTCACTTTCCCTCCTTCCCACGAGTTTAATACACTCTTTGAAGGGATGTGGGTGAATCCCAAAGAGAAATTTCGTATTCCCAAGAGAATTCAGATAGCTTATCCTTTCCCGGTGGAGGACAGGAAAAATTGGGAGTCACCCCCTGTGTTAGACAGTGCACTGTCCAGGTTGACAAAGAAGGTAATTTTCCCTTCACCTGGCACGGCTTCACTAAAAGAGCCAGCAGACCGAAAGATGGAAACTACATTGAAATCCATTTATGTTGCCAATGGCACGCTGCTCAGGCCCACAATTGCTTGCGCGTGGGTGAGTCGCGCTATTGAAAAATGGTCAGAAAGCGTGTCATCAGAAATTAACACGATTGATAAAGATCAGATACTCCTTAAGTTAGGGAATATCAAAGACGCTGCCGCATACATGCTAGAAACGATTAAAGATATTGGACTCTTGAGTTCACAAGCCGATACCATGGCAGTATCGGCTCGGCGGGCGTTGTGGATTCGCCAGTGGAACGCGGTTGCAGATTCCAAAAGAAATATGGAGGCTCTCCCATATAAAGGTGAGGCCTTATTTGGCGATGGACTGGATGCGTTAGTCTCGGCGGCTACCGCAGGTAAGTCAACATTTTTGCCCTCTGCGCCTGCACCGGCAAAAAAGACATATCACCCGCACATGCAGTCCTTTTGGCCCAGTAAATACAAAAAAGTGAGAGGTTCCCCCTACTTTGCGGGTAGGGGAAGGGGAAAGGGAAAGAAGTCCACAGCAGCTTCAGGTTCCCAGGAGCAGAAGTCTACCCCTACTTCTGCCAAATCTTCAGCATGACGCTGAGGCTCCTTTGCGGGAGGCCGCTCGGGTGGGGGCATGTCTCAAACTGTTCAGCCAAGGTTGGATTCTGTCTGGCCTGGATCCCTTGGTGTTGCAAATGGTGTCCTAGGGATACAAGCTGGATTTTCAAGACGTTCCCCCATGCCGATTTTTCAAATCGACCTTGCCAGCTTCTCCAGAAAGGGAAGCAGTAACAGCGGCAATCCAAAAATTATGTCAGGATCAGATCATAGTCCTGGTACCGTTGTCACAACAAGGGGAGGGGTTTTATTCAAGCCTTTTTGTAGTTCCGAAGCCGGACGGCTCGGTCAGACCAATCCTAAACCTGACAAATCTGAATCTCTACTTGAAATGATTCAAGTTCAAAATGGAATCACTGAGGGCAGTGATTTCCAGTCTGGAGGAGGGGGACTACATGGTGTCTGTAGACATAAAAGATGCTTACCTGCATGTTCCCATTTATCCTCCTCACCAGGCTTATCTGAGATTCGCGGTTCAGGATTGCCATTACCAATTCCAGACGTTACCTTCCGGTCTCTCCACGGCGCCGAGGGTATTCACCAAGGTGATGGCGGAGATGATGGTTCTCCTGCATCAAAAAGGGGTACATCTTCCTCAAGATCATTCCGTGCAGATCCAGTCGGACAATGTAACAGCAGTTGCGAACATAAACAGACAGGGTGGAACGAAAAGCAGAGCGGCAATGGCAGAGGTGACGAAGATCCTCCTCTGGGCAGAAAACATATAAAGGCTCTGTTTGCAATTTTCATTCCGGGAGTGGACAACTGGGAAGCAGACTTCCTCAGCAGACACGATCTCCATCCAGGAAAGTGGGGCCTCCACCAAGAAGTCTTCGCAGAGTTGACAAGTCTTTGGGGAGTTCCTCAAGTAGACATGATGGCATCTCGTCTCAACAAGAAGCTTCAGAAATATTGTTCCAGGTCGAGAGGCCCTCAAGCAATAGCAGTGGATGCGCTAGTGGCCCAGTGGTTGTTCCGGTCGGTGTATGTCTTCCCTCCACTTCCGCTGATCCCAAAGTTGCTCAGGATCATAAGGAGAACAAGAGTTCGAGCAATCTTCATTGCCCCAGACTGGCCAAGGAGGGCTTGGTACCCAGATCTTCAGGAGTTGCTCATAGAAGATCCTCGGCCTCTTACTCTCCGCGAGGACCTGCTGCAGCAGGGGCCGTGCGTGTATCAAGACTTACCGCGGCTACGTTTGACGGTATGGCTGTTGAGCGCCGGATCCTAGTCCGTAAGGGTATTCCCAAGGAAGTCATCCCCACCCGTATTCAGGCCAGGAAAGGAGTAACGTCGAAACATTACCACCGTATGTGGTATGTGTCTTGGTGTGAATCCAAGAAGGCTCCTACAGAAGAGTTTCAGTTGGGACGTTTTCTCCATTTTCTGCAGGCTGGTGTGGAGGCGGGCCTCCGATTGGGGTCAATCAAGGTCCAGATTTCGGCCTTGTCAGTGTTCTTCCAAAAACAATTGGCCTCTCTTCCAGAGGTTCAGACCTTCGTGAAAGAGGTTCTGCACATCCAGCCTCCATTTGTGCCTCCAGTGGCACCATGGGACCTTAATGTGGTGTTGCAGTTTCTTCAATCGGATTGGTTTGAGCCTCTACAGGAGATAGAGTTGAAGTTTCTCACTTGGAAAGTGGTGATGCTTTTGGCATTGGCATCCGCACGGTGGGTGTCTTAGTTGGAGGCCTTGTCTCACAAGAGCCATTACCTGATCTTCCATGAAGATAGGGCAGAGTTGAGAACTTGTCAACATTTTCTTCTTTCCACATAAACCAACCTATTGTGGTGCCAGTAGTTACTGACACGTTCACTGAGTCAAAGTCTCTAGATGTGGTTAGAGCTTTGAAGATTTATGTCGCTAGAACAGCTTTGAATACGGAAAACAGAGTCATTGTCCTGTATGCTCCCAACAAGATTGTGTGTCCTGCTTCCAAGCAGACTATTATGCGTTGGATCAGAAGTACGATTCAGCACGTTCATACTACGGCTGGATTGCCGTTACCGACGTCGGTGATGGCCCATTCCACTAGGAAGGTGGGCTCATCCTGGACGGCTGCCCGGGGGGTCTCGGCGTTGCAACTTTGCTGAGCAGCTACTTGGTCAGAGTCAAACACATTTGCAAAATTCTACAAGTTTGACACCTTGGCCGATGAAGACCTCACGTTCGGTCAATCGGTGCTGCAGGGTCATCCGCACTCTCCCACCCATACTGGAGCTTTAGTATAAACCCCATGGTCATGAAGTGGACCCCAGCATCCTCTAGGATGTATGAGAAAACAGGATTTTAATACCTACCGGTAAAGCCTTTTCTCCTAGTCCGTAGAGGATGCTGGGCGCCCGTGCCAGTGCGTACTTTACCTGCAGTTTTGTTTATTAGAGATATATACACACCCACCGGTTTTGAGCTGAGGAAGCCGCTGAAGGAGTATCAAGGCGGAGAAACGCGTATTCACGTGACTGTGTCAAGGGACTTTCACCTCCAGAACGCTGTATTATGGGGTCAATACCACTATCACACAGTGTAAATTGCAATACGGGCAATCACCAGCAGAGGGAGCCTGAGCACTGTGAGTAGAAGCACTGGACCATTGATGCCTTCAATTATTAAAGGAGGACCGTAACAGCAAAGAGTCCAATTACTGGAGGTGACATTATAAAGAATCTATATGGTAACACCTGTGAAGGTAATCTAATGTGTGCACACATAAATTAAAAAGGGATCCAAGTAAACTTGGGACAATTTGAAGATTATCACATTCATAAATTGAATCAGTTTTGGATTATAGAGATTATGTTCAATGTAAGAGAGAACATGAAGTAAAAAATTCCTTGCACTTTACTGGGACATATTGATGTAATGTGGACATTACCCAGCTAAATTGGTTTTAATATAAGCCTGAGATCCGGATACTAGCAAGCCTCTTAGGATTTTAGATGTAATATTAATGTGGAAGTAAATTGTATTGTTTTTTATTCTTTATGCTGCAGCATTTATTGTATACGATTAAATTATTTTTATTTGTGTATATATAGAGGAGGATTCCTATTTGAATAAAAAAGATTGAATATAAAATCAGTTGTGAAAGTGTATAATAATACAGAAATTGGGGTGGAAGCAGCGCTCTTGGTATACTCCCGGGATTGTATCCCGTTGGGTGTGTATATATCTTTCTTATTACTATAAGGAATGCAATTATCCTTTTTAGCTAAAGAGCAGCAGCAGCCACTAATTATATAAAAATCTCCTCCATTGGTTAGTCCCAGCGCCCTTTTTTGCGCACACTGGGGTCCTTGTGTGAGAATAAGGAACACGGTGTGTGCGAATATGTGTGTTTGTTGTTTATTAGAGTTACACAAGTTGTGTTTTATTAAGTTTCAGCATGTTTGCTGTAATTGGTTCATGCCTGTTGGCGTGTGTTATGTTGAATGCAATGTTGTGCGGCATGGTTGAGGTGTGAGCTGGTATGTGTCTCACCATTAGTATTAAAGTAAATCCTTTCCTCGAAATGTCCGTCTCCCTGGGCACAGTTCCTATAACTGAGGTCTGGAGGAGGGGCATAGAGGGAGGATCCAGTTCACCCCCATTGAAAAGTCTTAAGAGTGCCCATGGCTCCTGCGGAACCGTCTATACCCCATGGTCATGAAGTGGACCCCAGCATCCTCTACGGACTAGGAGAAAAGGATTTACCGGTAGGTATTAACATCCTGTTTTCTCTATCATCCACTAGGGGACACTGGAGTTAGACAGCTGGAGTATGAAGATTGCAGACTGGAGGCAGACGGCTCCTCCCCCTTCACGCCCCCTCCCATCCCTCCAGTTTGAAAAATTGTGCTAAGAGGCAGAAGCACAGGAAAGGAGCTCTTGCTAAAATAAAGAATTATTTTCTTTTTTTCTAAACAATTTCAGTAGCCTGATCCCACCTGACTGAAAGGAAGGTGCAGGCTGTCACTAAGGTACTCTGCAGTCCTGGTGAAACAAAGATCCTGGTGGAAGGGATCAGCGGCTCACTCAGGGGAGCTTCAAAACAGTGAGTAGCTAAAGAGAACGCGGCTCTTAAACCCCTCTAGGAGGATCAGGCTGGCAGGTCCGTGGTAGGCTTCCCTGCCGGAGCGGAATGGATAGGCAGCGCTAGACGAAGACTGAGCGGCGGTCAGGTGGCGCAGGTCTCATAGCGACACTGAGTGAGTCTGGAAGCGATGAGATGAGGCGTGCATACAGTGGAGTTAGGGGGAGCACTGCGGGAGGCAATGTTAGTACTGAAACCGCTAGTAGGACTGTGGGACTTGTTACCATGTGAGCGCAGGGATGTAGGGGTTGAAGCCTCTTCTCTGTTAGACAGGGGCAGCAGCGAGATGATTAAAAAAATCTCAATTGCGGCCATTTTGTCTCCAGTTTAGGTGGGCTGGTAGAGTGGGAAATATCACAGTGAAGGGGGTGGAAATGTAAGGAGCAGCTCTGCCCTGCAGATAGAGGCTTATAACAGCAGCCATATCTGATTTTTGTCTCCCTACAACACATGTATAGTAAGGCCGGGAGTACTATTTGCGCTGGCTCTGGGCTATACAATGATAGCGTATAGGAGCACTGTTGATTGAAGATCTCACTGAACGTTATTTATGATAATAAAAAACTCATATAATGTCTTCCAAAGGACGCTGCTGATAGATCCTGCGGAGGGGGAGCATCAGAATTCTCAACCCTGTTATGACTCAAGCTGTCTCAACAATTGCTGGTGTGGGGTTTGTAAACGTCTGGCTGGTAAAAAAATATATATATTTTTACCCCAATTTTTGCTCCCCATATCCCACGGTCTTTCTCCATCTATACTAATAGGGTGAAAGCACTGCTGGTTGGTGTGTGTGTGTGTGTGTGTGTGTGTGTGTGTGTGTGTGTGTGTGTGTGTGTGTGTGCGTGTTTAAAATGGCATCTAAAGCTCCAACCTAGACCACAAAAATGTGCTATGTATGCTCAAAATTTGAAAAAAAGAGCACAAGCGTTGGCAGCTCTGGGGTGTGCGACACGTGTTTGGAAATGGACGCTCAACCTGGGAGCAGTAGTCCATCGGGTCATGGGAAAATGCCCTGGCAGATATCTCCAAAGAGATGGCGGATTCTCGCAAGCGGATAGATGCTTCCAATTACCCAAGAAGTTCACAGTTAATTATTCCCTACCTAAGGGAGTCATGTACAAATGGGAGGCGCCTCCAATTGTGGATGCATCTATGGCTAGATTGTCAAAAAAGATAATCTTACCAATACTGAACGTGACCACACTAAAAGATGTGTCAGATACAGCCCTTAAATCCATCTTTGTGGCTGCAGGTGCATCACAAAGGCCGACGATTGTCAGTACATGGGTTAATAAGGCTATTGTCGCTTGGGCTGGGCAAATAGTCCGAGCAGCAGCAGAAGACAATAATCAGTAAGAAATAGTTAGAGTAGCGGAACATATTAGTGAGTCGGCTACCTACATTTGCCAAGCTACAAAAGATGTTAGCAGGATAGCATCACGCATCTCAGCTTCGGCTATATCTGCCAGACGGATCCTCTGACTCAGAGATTGGCAGGTGGACTCAGATTCAAAGAAGGCAGAGGAAGCGATCCCCTTTGTGGGGGAAGCGTTATTTGGTTCTGAATTGGACAAGTGGATTTCATAGGCCACGGCGGGAAATTCTACGTTTCTGCCTGCTGCGTATCCTAGAACCACGCCACCGGTAAGAAGAAATTACTCTGGTCCGGTGTTCAATTTATTTAGGACATAGTCCTTTCGTGCCAGAGGTAGAAGTTTTGGTGGACAAGCTCTTGGAAACAGAGGCAGAGGCTGTTCCCAGTCCACAGCCCGAAATCAGGACTCTAAACCTGTTGACAAAACCGTGGCATGACGGTCTCCCAGCTCAGCTTGGGTCTCCCAAGGTGGGCGCACGGTTGATAACATTTCAGGAAGCCTGAGCCGAAACCTCCCCAGAAGCTAACCCGACCTCACAATCAGTTCTTTACTACAGGCCTACCTCGGTGCCCGAAAAGAGCAAGGGCATCAGACATGGCAATTCAAAAGTTACTTCTGATGTAAGTAATTATGCCAGTTCTGGTTCATAGAAACATAGAATTTGTTGTCAGATAAGAACCACTTGGCCCATCTAGTCTGCCCCTTTTTTTTTTTTTCAATAATGATTTTTTTATTAATTTCCAAATATAGAGAAAAAAAACAAATAAATGTACATGAACAGAGGGCGTATAAAGAGTACAACTTTGAGCTAATACATTAGACCCGATTATACATAGCAAATCTGGATTCAGAAGCTCAGTTCACTAATAGTGTACATAGATTCTCTTAACTATCAACCATAGATAGAACCATAAAAGTAATAAAATAGAGAGCACAGTAGAGAGGGAAAGAGGGAAAGACATAACAAGACAGCGACACACGAGGGAAGAAATATAGACAAAGAGAGGAGAACATATATGTCAGGGGAGTACCTTACTCAGATATTGTAACATAAAGATAGATAGATAGATAGATAGATAGATAGATAGATAGATAGATAGATAGATAGATAGATAGATAGATAGATAGGGGGCATCTGTCACATACGGGTATTATCAGATTGTGGAGAGTGCAGAATTGCCGTGTCAATGGGATCACTAAAAATTACGGAGTGACCCTGTCTCTCCCGGAATTCACTCCATTTAAACCATCTCATATAGATAGAAGAAGGAGATGAAGAGTACACACATCCCGCTGTTTCAAAAAGAAAATGCTTATGGGTATTATTAATAACCGTCTGAATGTGAGGTATGGACTGTGATTTCCACAATTGGCCTATCACTGCCTTAGCTGATATTAAGACGTGACCTACAATATACTTGTCGCAACTGAGGAGAGTGTGAGGAGAGTAGTGGAATAAGGCAAATAGTGGATCTAGTGGCACAGTCGCTCCCACCACTTCCCCCAAAAGAGAGAACACTTCCGTCCACAGAGGCCTCAAAACTGGGCAATCCCAGAAAATATGTAGAATGGTACCCACCTCACCACAGTTTCGCCAGCATAGCTGGGAGGTCGAGGGCCAGATACGGTGAAGCCTCTGCGGAGTGAAGTATGCCCTATTGCATAGTTTATAGAACATTTCTGAATGCTGGAGACATTTAGAGATTTTAAAGCACAGTGAGGAAATTGTATCCCACTCTTCCTCTCGAAGTACAATAGAAAGATCCCTCTCCCACTTAATCTGCGAAGGTAGTTTACCGGTTTTATTCAAAAGAACAATATACTGATACCATCTGGATACCCCACCCCTATGACCAGAGGTAGACAATCTAGAGAGCATAATAGCAGGTAGAGGAAGGGGGCTACTAGACCTGTCAACATAAGAATGGAGCCAATGGCGTAGTTGTAAGTACTTGAAAAAATCATGCTTTGAAATCCCAAATTGAGACTGAAGCTGAGAGAAGGGAATAAAACCATCATTCAAGAAAAGATCTTTCAGTCTCACAACTCCAGCGTCAATCCAGGTGTTTAATAGAAGATCAGGGATAGTATAAGCAATGGTTCTGATAGGAAGATCCGCTGTAGGTAGTGCAATAGTTGGGTCAGACACAACCACTGAGTGCCATAACTTCAAAGTACATCTAATCGCATCCCCAGGACCAGTCCATTTCGGAACGCTATTTATAGGCAGTAGAAATAGATCTGTAATGTTAATCGACCCTAGGAAGGATTTTTCAATAATTACCCATGGTTTGGGGGAATGAGCGGCATACCAGTCGCAGGCCTGGCTAAGAAGGCAGGCGGAGTGATATGCATCTAAGTTGGGGTAAGCAACCCCACCAAAGCCTTTGGGCAATGACAGAACCTGCCTAGAGATATGCGGTCTAGATCCCTTCCAGATGAAGTGTGATAGAATTTTATTAGCCCTAACACTAAGAGGTTTAGGGAAGTTGCGGGGGATGGCCCGAAATAAGTAAAGGAGTTTAGGTAGCAGTACCATCTTAGTTGCAGAGATACGCCCCAGCCAAGAGATTTCATGTAAAGACCACTCTTTGATCAATTTTTCGAAGGCGCTAAACAGAGGTGAGTAGTTACAGTCATACAGATCTCTGTCAAGCGATAGATGTATACCTAAATATTTAATAGTTCTCGCTTGCCAAGCATATCTGTATCTATCCTTAAGTAGAGCCAGGATATGTGGTGGGATATGAAGTGGTAGCGCGTCCGTTTTGGAAGTATTCAGTTTATAGTATGATAATCTAGAATACTTATCTAATATGGCATGGAGACCGACAAGGGAGGATTCAGGGTTGGTCAAACAGAGTAGAATATCATCTGCGAAAAGGTTGACTTTATGACTCAATCCTCCTATCTCGGGTCCCGAGACCCTCATATCAGACCTAATAGTCTCAGCCAGGGGTTCAATAGCCAGGGCAAAAATGAGGGGAGACAAAGGGCACCCCTGTCTGGTGCCGTTAAGAATATCGAAACCCCTGGATAGACACACATTAACATACACCTTAGCAGAGGGGGCAGAATATAATGCAAAAATGGAATCCAGAAACCTTCGCCGGAAGCCAAACTTACCCAGGACTGATCTCAGATACCCCCAGTGTAACCTATCAAACGCCTTCTCAACGTCCAACGATAGGACGAGGAGGGGCGCTTTATTAGCATCACAATACTCCATGACATTGTAAACTCTCCGAGTGTTGTCCAGGGCCTGCCTGCTCGGGACGAAGCCAACCTGATCAGCAGCTATAAGGGAAGGCAATAAAGGGCAAAGACGGTTAGCGATAACCTTAGCGATAACCTTAGCTGTATTCAACAGAGCTATCGGTCGGTAATTTTGAACGGATGTGGGAGATTTACCCGGCTTAGGGATAGCCACTATCCGCGCTTCAAGCATCTCCCTCAGGAACCTCCCAGCCTCCGACGCCTTGTTGAAAACTGCTAATAGCACTGGTGCCAAATCTGCTTTATAAGTTTTGTAGAAATTAGACGGAAATCCATCTGGCCCCGGCGCTTTATCTCGTGGAAGACCGTCAATAGCTGCCTCGAGATCAGGAATAGTCCAGGGAGAGCTGAGGGACAGGCAGGCCTCGGAGTTCAGTGTCGGTAAGGACAGGTTTTTTAAAAAGGACTGGATTTCAGCTTCAATGGGTTGGGGAGAATTAGGATCTGACTGTAGGTTGTATAGTCGGGAGTAATACTCTGCAAAGGTGTCTGCTATACCATTAGGGTCAGAGACTCTTGAGCCCGTAGGAGAGTAAACAAAGTGAAGTCTAGCCTTAGCTCGCTGGCCTCGCAGTTTCCGTGCCAAGAGACGCCCTGCCTTATTGTTAGGGTCTCCTGCCCTGTGCTGCCACGTCGTCATGGCAACCGGGAGACAAGTGCTAGCGGAGTAACCTGAGCGCAGCTGATACTCCGGTTCGGGTCTTTTGCTGTGCAGTGGTTACAGGCTCTGTGCACGGCAGGGGATCCGGTGCTGGTTTTTGTGCTCACAGTCTGTGAGGTCTGAGTGGGGCGTGGACAGCACCTGCTATATAAGGCCTTTTCTCAGGTTAAGCAGATGCTGCTGAATCTTTGTTGGTTAGTCAGTTCCTGAAAGTTAGCCAGTACTGTGTAGCTTTGTATTTGTTGTTGCTTACTGCAAATAGGCCTGGGGATTTGGTACTACACTCTGCCAATCCAGACCTAGCAGTAAGACTGGAGTCAGTCGTTTAACTTGCTGGGGTTCTTTTGCTACTCTGTGAACATAGCAAGTTTGCGGCTGTATTCTCAGATTTGCCTGCCTAAATCCTGTCTCACTGTGCAAGGAGTTCAGGTGTCAGTTTAGTGGCAGTAAGCTGAACCTGTGCACTGCAAGTGAGGATTAGGATTGTGGAGACTCTCCTTGTGTCTATCATTCCATCTCTGACCAAGGAGTTTACTGCCACACCCGTTGGTAACCCTTTAGGGTTTTGCTGTTGCCCTTAGCAACAGCATTTCGGGTTCTCTACATATTAAAACACAACATCTTGCTTTTTCCATCTGAGCATTACTAATACTAGGGAGACACCCAGTTTCTTAGCCTCTGGGCTTCTCTGTTCACTTTGTGTTTATTTTGTTACCCTATCACCTTCTGTGTACGGAATGTCATATTCCCCAGTCTGTCTGTAAGTTCATTTGTTTTGCATCCCTATCCGTTCAGACACCAGTACATTCCTGCAGGCACTGGTGTGCATAACAGTTCAAACACCAGTACATTCCTGCAGGCACTGGTGTGCATAACATATTCAGCAGCCCAATACTCCTGTTGAAATTTTGTGGGAATATGGAGCATACCCCTCAAAATACGTTGCAACAGGTGGTCGATCAGGTGCAGGTCCTGACTCGACAATTTAATGATTTGTCCATTAAAATGCACACCTCCCAGGCCGCTGGCGGAGCTCCCGCAGCAGCAGCACCTTCAGGGGTTAAGGAGCCGAAAGTAAATCTCCCGGATCGTTTTTCTGGAGATCGCTCGCAGTTCTTTTGTTTCAAGGAGAGCTGCAAGCTATACTTCCGGCTTAGGCCTCAGTCTTCTGGGTCGGAGATTCAGCGGGTGGGCATAGTGATTTCCTTGCTACAAGGAGACCCACAGGTCTGGGCATATGGGTTGCAGCCTGACTGTCCGTCGCTTAAAAGTGTTGATGCTTTTTTTTACAGCACTGGGCATGTTGTATGATGACCCTGACAAGACGGCCTCAGCCGAGGCTCAGATTTCGATCCTTAAGCAAGGGCGAAGGCCAGTTGATTTTTACTGTACGGAGTTTCGGAGGTTGGCCCATGATACCCAGTGGAATGACCCAGCCCTGAGACACCAGTACCGAAGAGGTCTTTCTAACCAGATAAAAGACCAACTGGTACAATATCCCTTGCCTGATAGCTTGGATCAGCTCATGCAGTTATCCACCCGGGTGGATAGACGACTGAGAGAGCGTAGGCTTGAAAGGGAGACCGAGGTTTCCTTCTTTCCCAAGGGAACCTCAGACTCTGAGGAATTTTCCGAGGAGCCTATGCAGATTGGGGCTACCCGCCTCTCCTCGCGTGAGAAGACGCGGAGGAGACAGCAGGGGTTGTGTTTGTACTGTGGGAATAAAGGTCATGTGGTAGTATCATGCCCAGAAAAGCCGGAAAACTTCAGGGCCTGAGGGTGATGGGAAATATCCTGTCAGGCCAGAAGTCAGAATTTCCCAAGAAGACTTTTATCATTCCGGTGACCTTGAAGATCCTCGGTCAAACTGTCAAGACTGAGGCCTTTGTGGACAGTGGGGCCGACGGGGTTTTTATGGACCGCCAATTCGCCCTGAAACACTCTGTTCCCTTAGTACCCTTGGCATCGGAAATTGAGATTTGTGGGTTAAACGGGGAACCATTATCCCAAGGTAAAATTACCTCTTGCACTAGCCAGATTTCTTTGTTTATTGGAGCCACACACTCTGAAAAATTGTCCTTTTATGTGACTGTCTGTACTTTTGCCCCATTGGTGTTGGGGTTACCCTGGTTAAGGGCCCACAATCCTCAATTTGACTGGGTCTCTGGGGAGATTCTTAGTTGGGGTACTGATTGTTTCAGGAGTTGCTTGAGCCTTCCAGTCAGGCTCTCGCAGCTAAGTTTGCCAGGATTGCCAGGGTGTTATGCAGATTTTGCGGACGTGTTCTCCAAAAAAGTTGCAGAGGTACTACCTCCCCATCGCCCCTATGACTGTGCCATTGATTTGTTGCCAAATGCTAAGCTTCCCAAGAGCAGGTTGTACTCCTTGTCACGTCCTGAGACTCAGGCTATGGCAGAGTACATTCAGGAGAACTTGGCTAAGGGATTTATCAGACCTTCACAGTCTCCAGTTGGGTCGGGGTTCTTCTTCGTGGGTAAAAAGGACGGTTCGTTGCGACCCTGCATCGACTTCAGGGAATTGAACCGTATCACGATTAAAAACTCATACCCACTGCCTCTCATTTCGGTCTTGTTTGACCAGCTTCGTACTGCCACCATTTTTTCTAAGATTGACCTACGCGGTGCGTACAATCTAATCCGAATAAGAGAGGGGGATGAATGGAAGACTGCCTTTAATACCCACTCAGGGCATTATGAATATTTGGTGATGCCTTTTGGGCTCTGTAATGCCCCGGCAGTCTTCCAGGATTTCATGAATGATGTACTCAGGGAATATTTGGATAGATTCTTAGTTGTATACTTAGATGACATCCTAATCTTCTCCCATTCCCTGGAGGAACATCGGAAGCATGTACGCTTAGTCCTCCAGAAACTCAGAGACCACCGGCTTGGGGCGAAGCTGGAGAAGTGCGAATTTGAAGTTCAGCAAATTGCATTTCTAGGATATATTATCTCCCCAGAAGGTTTCCAAATGGAGGGTTCCAAGGTACAGGCAGTCCTGGATTGGGTGCAGCCCACTAGTTTGAAGGCGCTTCAGCGTTTCCTGGGCTTTGCGAATTTTTATAGACGATTTATCGCTGGATTTTCGTCTATAGTGGCGCCCTTGGTGGCACTCACTAAGAAAGGGGCGGATGTTGCTCACTGGTCTTGTGAGGCCAAAGCGGCTTTTGCCCGTCTCAAAAGGGCATTTGTCTCGGCCAAGGTGCTGCGACACCCAGATCCAGAGCGTCCTTTTGTGGTGGAGGTGGATGCCTCTGAGATGGGTATTGGGGCAGTGCTCTCTCAGATGGGAGTGTCTGATAATCGCCTTCATCCCTGTACTTACTTTTCCCGTAAATTTTCGCCTGCCGAGATGAATTATGACGTGGGTAACCGGGAATTGTTGGCTATTAAGGATGCACTCGAGGAGTGGAGACACTGGCTTGAGGGGGCTAAGTTTGTGGTCTCAATTCTCACCGACCATAAGAATCTGGCATATTTAGAGTCAGCGAAGCGTCTCAATGCCAGGCAGGCACGATGGGCTTTGTTTTTTGCTCGCTTTAATTTTTTGATAACATATCGCCCTGGGTCAAAAAACATCAAGGCTGATGCGCTCTCGCGGAGTTTTGCTCCAATCCAGGAGACCACGAGGAGCCGTTGCCCATTGTGTCCCCATCATGTATTAAAGTGGGCATTACCCAGGACCTCTTATCATTAGTCCTTAGAGCACAGGAGCAGGCTCCTCCAGACCTTCCGGTAGGTCTTTTGTTTGTGCCTCCTAGGTTAAGACAGCGAGTGTTCCTGGAATTCCATGCCAAGAAGTCGGCAGGTCACCCGGGTATTGCCAGAACTTGGGAGTTGCTATCTAGGGCGGTGTGGTGGCCCTCGGTGGCTAAGGATGTGGATCAGTGGGTTCGGGCATGTGACATCTGTGCCCGAAATAAGACTCCTAGAGGGGCTCCTGTTGGCCCATTACATCCACTCTCTATCCCATCTAAGCCATGGACCCACATTTCAATGGATTTTGTGGTGGACTTGCCCAAATCCTCGGGGATGACAGCCATCTGGGTTGTCGTTGACAGGTTTTCGAAGATGGCGCACTTCATTCCACTGGTTGGGCTGCCATCGGCCAGACGCCTGTCTGAATTATTTATGCTGCATGTTGTGCGTCTCCACGGGTTGCCACTTGATGTGGTCTCTGACCGCGGATCCCAGTTTGTGGCCAAATTCTGGAGGGCATTTTGTTCCGATCTCCAGATTTCTGTCAGCTTGTCGTCAGGCTACCATCCGCAGTCTAATGGGCAGACTGAAAGGGTGAACCAGTCCTTGGAGCAGTTCCTCAGGTGTTATGTCTCCAAGTGTCAGACTGACTGGGTTGCTCATCTGTCCATGGCGGAGTTTGCCTATAACAACGCGGCTCACTCTGCTACAGGGATCTCTCCCTTCCTTTGTGTGTATGGGCATCATCCTAAGGCCAATTCTTTTGACCCCCTGGACTCCACGCCTGGTGGTTCCTCTGTGGTTTCGGTCCTTAGAGGTATTTGGAGGAAAGTGAAGAAAGCCCTTGTGTCTGTGTCATTAGTGACCAAAAGGGTTTTTGATAAGCGGAAAAGACCCTGCAGCTTCAAATTAGGAGACTTCGTCTGGTTGTCTACCAAGAATTTGAAGTTGAGACAGCCATCTCATAAGTTAGGCCCCCGGTTCATCGGCCCTTATAAGATCACCAGGGTTATCAATCCGGTGGCATTTCAGTTAGATCTGCCCCGTTCTTTGGGTATCAATAAAACATTTCATTGTTCCCTTTTAAAACGGGCGATTAGTAATCCTTCTTCCAGTGGAAGACCTTCCCCTCTTCTGATACGTGTCCAGAGGGAGTTTGTTGTTGAAAGGATTCTTGACTCCAAGATGGTTCGGGGTCGGCTGTCATTTTTGGTGCACTGGAAGGGGTATGGCCCGGAGGAGCGGTCATGGGTGCGCAGTTGTGATCTTCATGCCCCCAGACTGATACGCTCTTTCTTCTCGCAGTTCCCCGATAAACCCGGTGGTAGGGGTTCTTTGACCCCTCGTCAGAGGGGGGGTACTGTTAGGGTCTCCTGCCCTGTGCTGCCACGTCGTCATGGCAACCGGGAGACAAGTGCTAGCGGAGTAACCTGAGCGCAGCTGATACTCCGGTTCGGGTCTTTTGCTGTGCAGTGGTTACAGGCTCTGTGCACGGCAGGGGATCCGGTGCTGGTTTTTGTGCTCACAGTCTGTGAGGTCTGAGTGGGGCGTGGACAGCACCTGCTATATAAGGCCTCTTCTCAGGTTAAGCAGATGCTGCTGAATCTTTGTTGGTTAGTCAGTTCCTGAAAGTTAGCCAGTACTGTGTAGCTTTGTATTTGTTGTTGCTTACTGCAAATAGGCCTGGGGATTTGGTACTACACTCTGCCAATCCAGACCTAGCAGTAAGACTGGAGTCAGTCGTTTAACTTGCTGGGGTTCTTTTGCTACTCTGTGAACTTAGCAAGTTTGCGGCTGTATTCTCAGATTTGCCTGCCTAAATCCTGTCTCACTGTGCAAGGAGTTCAGGTGTCAGTTTAGTGGCAGTAAGCTGAACCTGTGCACTGCAAGTGAGGATTAGGATTGTGGAGACTCTCCTTGTGTCTATCATTCCATCTCTGACCAAGGAGTTTACTGCCACACCCGTTGGTAACCCTTTAGGGTTTTGCTGTTGCCCTTAGCAACAGCATTTCGGGTTCTCTACATATTAAAACACAACATCTTGCTTTTTCCATCTGAGCATTACTAATACTAGGGAGACACCCAGTTTCTTAGCCTCTGGGCTTCTCTGTTCACTTTGTGTTTATTTTGTTACCCTATCACCTTCTGTGTACGGAATGTCATATTCCCCAGTCTGTCTGTAAGTTCATTTGTTTTACATCCCTATCCGTTCAGACACCAGTACATTCCTGCAGGCACTGGTGTGCATAACAGTTCAAACACCAGTACATTCCTGCAGGCACTGGTGTGCATAACACTTATTTCCAAATACATAGAATCTCTGATTTAATCGAGCGAGATTGCGTTGTACTTCCCGAAGAGAAAAAACGTTCACCTTTTCCCTTGCGGCAAGCAAAAGCTTAAAGGCAGTTCTATTCTGCGGGTCAGCTTTATGTGCTAGTTCTAATTTTGCAACTTCGCTTTCAGCTAAGAGACGTTCAGCATTTTGAGAACGTTTCAGCCATGAAGCGGCCTGAATTACAGCCCCCCTCATTACAACCTTACAAGAGCACCAATTATTTAAAACCGAAGTATCTTCGGGTTTGTTAGTTTCTAAATATACCTTTAAGGTTTGATGTATGGCAAGTGAAGCCTCTTGATGGCATAACAGGAAATTTCCTAGTCTCCAAGGGCCCAGAGATACTTTACGGGCCCCAAGTTTCCACACCACCTTCAGCGGAGAATGGTCAGACCATGACATCAGTAATATATTTATTTTCGTAATGGCCGGTAGTGACACTCTGTCAGTCAAAACGAGATCAATTCTAGAATATGAGGAGTGGACATGCGAATAAAAGGAGTAATCTCTAACAGCAGGATGTTTAGTTCTCCACGCATCGTAGAGATCGTACTCTCCTAACAATTGACGAAGCCCAAGGGTATTAACAGGGGAAGTTCTGGGTTTAGCTAAGGGGCTTCTAGTGGGGAGAGATCTATCAACAGAGGGGTCTACAACTAAGTTGAAGTCCCCCAATAGCATGACGGCACCTTTAGCATGTTTCTGTATCAGGGAGAATAGTTTCCTACAAAAGGAGAGTTGACCAGAGTTGGGTGCATAACAGGAAGCCAAGGTAACAGTAGTATCTTCAAGCTGTCCAATTAATATTAAATACCTTCCTTCGGGGTCTACGATTTGGGATTCTAGAGTGAATGGGCAGTCACGAGAAATTAGTATAGCCACTCCTGCCTTTTTTACGGGACCATTGGCCATGTAGCAGGTAGGAAAATGATTATCATAAAGTCTGGGGGGATCTAATTTCCTAAAATGGGTTTCCTGGATAGCGACCACATTCGCCTTCAGTTTATAGAAGGAAGATAAGGCCAATCTACGCTTCTGTGGGGAATTCAATCCCTTAACATTCAGTGATACCAAATTAACCATAACAAACTAACCAGGAGGCGGAGCATCCGCTGAAACCAAAGAATGCAATTAAAAAAGTACAATACCCTGAACACAGAGTGAAAGAAGAAAAAAGCATGGGGGGGACGAGACACAAAAGGAGACACACTGAGGAGGACAAAGAGAGAAAAGAGAAAAACACAGTGCACAAAACAAAGAAAGTCGACTCCGTGCAGAGACGAAGTCATAGTAAGACGCCAAAACATACAGCGCCTCACCCAACAAGGTTGGGAGGTTAGTGGCCAACCTCCCCGCAATCAAGTAACCAAAAATTTGTAAACATTATAAACAAACATTCGCACATGGCATATCAAAGGAATGTCGTTAAGAATGGAATAATAGGCTAATTTCTAATGAGTCACAGGATCCTGGAACCGGCAAAGAGTAATACTGTAATTACAGCAATAAGACGACCCAAAGGGGAGCATACAAACCAGACCAGGAACCTGTGAAACAACAACAATCGTTAAAGAGAAAAGTCCCGCCATACAATAGCATAAAAGGTATTAAGCATGGAATAACAATGCAATTGACTTATAGTAAATACTGAAATTAGTATTATCTTATAGAAACAGCGCTAGTCCTATAAATGGCCATTCTTGGCAGGGAAGGTACCGCAGTGGGAAGGGCCTACTTCCCAACCGTCGACCAGTCCGGCTGAAGTCGGCGGTCAGGAGAGCTGGACCCCTGATCTCCATCTATATTCCATTTGTGAAGAAGTCTCATACCGTCCTCGACCGAAGACACCACAATAGTTGAACCTTCTCTGGAAATCAATAAACGCGTGGGGAAACCCCATCTATATATGATTCCAGCTTTCCGAAGGGCCGCGGTGACAGGCTGAAAGGAACATCTCCTGGTGAGGGTGTATTGTGATAGGTCTCCAAAAAGTTGAAGCGGGCCCAAAGCTTTCACCATGTCAGAGGTAGGTCTAGCCGCTTTAAGCAGGGATTCTTTAATGTGGAAAAAATGGACTCTCATTAAGACATCCCTCGACGCCCCTTCGGGAGCACTGCGGGCCTTCGGGACCCTATGAATATGGTCCAATATCAAGTCCGCAGATGTAGCGGAGGGTAGCAGCTTCTTGAATATTTCGATTGTATAGTCATGTAACCTGCTATTAGATACGGATTCAGGAACCCCTCTAAGCTTGAGGTTATTTCTGCGTGAGCGGTCCTCCAAGTCTGCTACTTTATCCCGCAAAGCCGCCACCTCCCCCTCAAGAGTATCATGGGAGTCGATAAGGGTATTATGAGAGCCCACTACCTCACCCATCTTTGTTTCCAAATGTCCGGTCCTCTCGCCCAAATCCTCAACGGAGCGCTGGCAGGATTGCAACATAGTACGAAATTCAGACGCCACCTCATCTTTAAACTGGTGTAACAAAAGCTTCATGGCGCCCACCGTTAAGGCTTCACTGTCCTCCAGGCGTGGAGAGGAGGGGGGATCCTGAGATGAAGATAGAGCCATCCTGGGCGAGGAAGTTGTAGGCGGGGGATCCGATCCGTTGGCAGAAGCCCCAGGCCTTTGAGACTTATTACGATAAAGGGAAGGCTTGAAAAAGGCAACTTGAGAGATTGATTTGGAGGCTTTATGCTTTTTTGGAGGCATCATGTATCACCTTGAGGAAATAGAAGAACCCCAGTAGAAAGGAGAATTCCGTCAGAGGCCCAGAACGGTAGATATCTTCTTATGCCACGTGCGTGATTGCGTCAGCTAAAATGATTGCGGGGAGTTACGAGGAAGATACATTGGAGAGGTATCTACATCCTATAGGTACAGTAGCGTGCACGACTCCGGGGAGTTAATGTTGTCAATTTCTCAACAGATAGGGCCCAGTGGACCCAATGGAGAATGTGGAAGCAGCTGCAGAGTCAGAGGACTCCGACCTCTGGACTGGTCATGCAGGTAGACAGGGCTTCAGGAGAATAACCTGAGCTGCTGAGGTGCAGAATAGTAATAGAGCAGCTGATAGGGCAGCACAGCAGCACAGTGTCCTGGGCTCTCCTTATGCACAGCAGTGTGAAGATGGCCGCCACCTCCTGTCTCCTGGGCCAGATATTCAGTCCCAGATTATGAGCCCTATTCTGTGGGGGAGAGGGCCCTAGAGGAGAGGATCCAGAGGGGATATAGGGGCCAGTGCTGGTTGTTGCTGTGGAGCCTCCCGGGTGTCAGTTTCGGCCATCGCGTCCGCGATCCGGCCACGGAGCTCGCCGCCGGGCAGGAGTATAAAATCTAGCCCCTGGCTTCTGGAGCTGGAGTAGGCCGCGTGCCGGAAACCTCTTCTTCGGCGGTCCCACCACCCGGGGTGAGTGCTGTGGGCTTCCCACCCCCGCGGGCAGCAGCAGAAGGGTTGTATGGGCTGCAAAGGAGGCAGTAGTCGGGCACTTTGGGCATAGAATAGCAGGAGCTCCCTGAGTGCACTCCTAGTCAGCTCCGCCGCTAAGCCACGCCCCTGCCCCTTTTTTTTATCCTTTAGGTAATCTCAACCCTTTTTGAACCTTAATTATTTGTAAGGATATTCATATGCCTATCCCAAGCATGTTTTAATTGCTCTACAGTCTTAGCCTCTAGCACCTCTGATGGGAGGCTATTCCACTTATCCACTACCATTTCTGTGAAGTAATTTTTCCTTAAATTTCCCTTGATCCTGCCTCCCTCCAGTTTCAGTGTATGTCCTCGAGTTCTAATACTTCTCTTCCTTTGAAGAATGTTTACCTCCTGAATTTTATTAACACCCCTGGTATATTTGAAAGTTTCTTTCATGTCCCCCCCTTTCCCTTCTCTCCTCCAAACTATACATGCTAAGATCTTTTAGCCTTTCCGGGTAAGTTTTGTGATGGTTCCACAAAGAGGAACGAGTTTTTATTCAAATCTTTTTGTAGTACTGAAACCAGATGGTTCGGTCAGACCAATCCTAAATAATTTGAAGGTGTTAAATCAATTCCTGGCGGTTTACAGATTAAAAATGGAATCGATACAGTCGGTCATTATGGGCCTAGAGAAGCAGGAATTCACGGTGTCAATGGACATAAAGGATGCATACCTGCATGTCCCAATTTGGTCACCACACCAGGTTTACTAAAGGTTTGCAGTGAACAAGAATCATTACCAATTCAGAGCTCTACCGTTCGGCTTATCATTGGCCCCGAGAATCTTCACAAAGATCATGGCAGTCATGGTAGCCAAATTGAGATCATTAGGGGTAACAATAATTGTCATGAGCCACCGCTGTGGCTCATTCCTGTCTATGTAACTTCAGCCTGTCTCCTGTATGTGTGGCCTATGCAGTCTCACCTGTCAGATAATTAGGCCATTACCTTGTGTTTGGTTTACTGCAGCCTGTCTCCTGTATGTGTGGCTTGTGCAGTCTCACCTGTGAGATAATTAGGCCATTACCTTGTGTCTGGTTTACTGCAGCCTGTTTCCTGTATGTGTGGCCTGTGCAGTCTCACTTGTCAAATAATTAGGTCATTACCTTGTGTCTGGCTTTCCAGCCATCCTGATTGGGCTTGATGTCTTTATTGCCCAGCCTGCCCCTCACCTGAGGCCGGTTATAGCTTGAACCTTCCTGTTTCCTGTTTGTATCTGTGTTCGGTCCCTGTTCCTTGGTGGAATTTAGAATCTGCGCAGTTAGTGCTGTCTGTTCCAGTTGCCAAGCCTGCTATCACTGCACACAGTGTGATCCTGTGTACCCTGTCCTGCCAGAATCCTGAGTTCATGCTCTTAGTGAGAACCTGTCAGCCTGTGAATACCCATGATTCTGAGACCCTGTCTGACTGCTTTCCTGATCAGATCCAGCTAGCTTTGTATTCAGTTTTTGGTGTGGAATTTCCACACAAACACTGTCTTTGCCTATATTTCTTTATTGACTCCACGTTGTGCATTGTTGCATTAATATTTCATTAAGTTGCTTGTTACATCCTGTGCATTGTTGCAGTTACAAATCATTTGTATGTACAGTCTTATTGCTAATAACACCCTGTGCATTGTTTCATGTACATGTTGATTGTGTTAAGATTATATTCCAACCTGTGCATTATTATACTCACATGCCCTCCTTATATACTCCTCAGTCTGTGCCTTAACATTGTAGTAAGATTGTGTCTGGTGAACGTCTCACCATACTGCATTTACCCCTGCCCAGCGCCTCCGATAGTCGCCTTGTTCATACATAAAACCTGGGGTCATCTGAGTACGGGGTGGACCTAATTCACCCTGGAAAGGCGGATGCTATAGGAGAAGCCTAGCATTGCAGGAGGCTAAAAGACTGCTGGTCAGTGGGTAATTGCGTGAGCATCACAGGGCACCGCCTATAAACCTACAGAACTGAGTGTAAGCATAACATTATAACCGGCCAAAAAAACAATATTATAAAAAAAGAAAAAAGACGTAGTGGTCATTTCTGAGAATCCAGTTTGTTTTTTTACTGCCTTATTCAGTCTGACTACCTCTGCCTCTAGTCTGTCCAATCTATTATCTTTCTGTGTCTGATTATGCAAGCCCTGCAAGAATCCCTGTCAGCCCTAAACTCTGCTTTCAGTGCTTTGAAACCAGAACGGCTGGAAGTTCTGCAGCAGTCTTTAAAACAACTGCAGAACCTCCTGGCCAAATTTTTTCTCATCCTGCCTGAGTTTATTGAGACTTCATCTAGCTCATAAAAGACTTTTGCTCAAAATATTTTGACGAGAGAATCCTCTTATTTGGTAGGGGAGAAAAGGTATAGAAGTTTCCCATGGCCTAAGCTCTCAGAAGAGGAGCATCAGCGTCACAGGAACTTCAATTTATGCCTATATTGTGGGGACTCTGGCCACTTCATTCAGGATTGTGGATTACGTAAGCCTAGAAGGAGTGACAAGTCGCTGCCTCCTGTCATGTATCATGTCATATCAAATCAAGTGTCTAGTTCTGTTCCAGACTCCACTGTAGCAGAGGAACTTGTTATTGAACCTGCTATGAAAAGAACTCCAATTCAGAATTGGGATCCTGTAAGGCCATATTCTAGGTATGGGAATCAGAAAAGGATGTTTATTTCTCTTAATACAGAAAAAATAGAATCCGAAGTTTCTGCCTCTAAAAAAGCATTCGATGTTCAAGTCCCAGCAGGGGTATTCAATGTTTCTCTTACATCCTAGAGGATGCTGGGGTCCACATTAGTACCATGGGGTATAGACGGGTCCCTTGAGAGCCATGGGCACTTTAAGAGTTTAATAGTGTTGGCTGGCTCCTCCCTCTATGCCCCTCCTACCAGACTTAGTTTAGAAAATGTGCCGGTGGAGCCGGTCACAGCTAGGGGAACTCTTAGGAGTTCTTTTAGTTGTTGTTGTTTTTTTTTTAAAGAGTTCGTTACAGGGAGACTGCTGGCAACAGCCTCCCTGCTTCGTGGAACTTAGGGGTGGAGTAGGATCCAACCATAGAGGTTAATGGCCCCTATCTCCGCTGCCCCCGAGGCGACCACTCACTCCCACAGCACTGCCACCAAGATCGAGGTGGTGAGTGTGACGCCGGCGCCCCAATAAGCAGGTCACCGACGAGAATGGCGGCACAAGGGTGGGAGAGCAGCGCTGTAAGGCTGCGCTCCAGATGGCTCAGAGGTACAGTTGTGCGCAGGGCCGGCTCCAGGCATGTTCCAATAGAGCGGCCGAACAGGGCGCCGCACTTTATGGGCGCCGCTAGCTCTGGCCGCCATATTGGAGCCTGGAGCCGTCCCTGCAGCACTGCACTGTCTGTCTCCCCTGCCCCCGCTAACCGGCGCCGGCCCGTGAGCCAACCAGAGCTCGCGGTCCGGCAGCTGAGGCTGATTGGCTGCCGGACCGCGAGCTTTGATTGGCTTGCGGGCCGGCGCCTAGTCGAATCGGCCGCCAGAGATTGAGGGCTAGGAGAGGCGCACGCTGCGCTCTCCTCCCGCCCTCAGCTACAAAGTAGCACGGGCAGCGCAGCAGCCTTAACCCACAGGAACAGACTCGCGGTGAGCAGGGGGGGGGGGATATCTGGCACTGGGGACATGTCTGGCACTGGGGGCATGGGACATGTGTATCTGGCACTGGGGGCATGGGACATGTGTATCTGGCACTGGGGACATGTCTGGCATTGGGGGCATGGGACATGTGTATCTGGCATTGGGGGCATGGGACATGTGTATCTGGCACTGGGGGCATGGGACATGTGTATCTGGCACTGGGGGCAAGGGACATGTGTATCTGGCACTGGGGGCAAGGGACATGTGTATCTGGCACTGGGGGCAAGGGACATGTGTATCTGGCACTGGGGGCATGGGACATGTGTATCTGGCACTGGGGGCAAGGGACATGTGTATCTGGCACTGGGGGCAAGGGACATGTGTATCTGGCACTGGGGGGCATGGGACATGTGTATCTGGCACTGGGGGCATGGGACATGTGTATCTGGCACTGGGGGCATGGGACATGTGTATCTGGCATTGGGGGCATGTATATGGCATTGGGGGCATATCTGGCACTGTGGGAACAAGAGTATCTGGCATTAGGGGCATATCTGGCACTGTGTGGGTCATATATGTATCTGGCACTGTGTGGGGCATATATGTATCTGGCACTGTGTGGGGCATTTATGTATCTGGCACTGTGGGGGCATTTATGTATCTGGCACTGTGGGGGCATATCTGCACTGTGGGGGCATTTATGTTTTGTGGCACGGGGGCATTTATGTATCTGGCACTGTGGGGGCATATCTGCACTGTGTGGGCATTTATGTATCTGGCACTGTGGGGGCATATCTGCACTATGGGGGCATTTATGTATCTGGAACTGTGGGGGCATTTATGTATCTGGCACTGTGGGGGCATATCTGTACTGTGGGGGCATTTATGTATCTGGCACTGTGGGGGCATTTATGTATCTGAAACTGTAGGGGCATATCTGCACTGTGGGGGCATTTATGTTTTGTGGCATGGGGGCATTTATGTATCTGGCACTGTGGGGGCATATCTGCACTGTGGGGGCATTTATGTATCTGGCACTGTGGGGGCATATCTGCACTATGGGGGCATTTATGTATCTGGAACTGTGGGGGCATTTATGTATCTGGCACTGTGGGGGCATATCTGTACTGTGGGGGCATTTATGTATCTGGCACTGTGGGGGCATTTATGTATCTGGCACTGTGGGGGCATATCTGCACTGTGGGGGCATTTATGTTTTGTGGCACGGGGCATTTATGTATCTGGCACTGTGGGGGCATATCTGCACTGTGGGGGCATTTATGTATCTGGAACTGTGGGGGCATTTATGTATCTGGCACTGTGGGGGCATATCTGTACTGTGGGGGCATTTATGTATCTGGCACTGTGGGGTCACATTCATATATCTGGCACTGTGGGCAGCATTTATGTATCTGGCACTGTGGGGGCATATCTGCACTGTGGGAGCATTTATGTATCTTGCACTGTGGGGGCATATCTGCACTATGGGGGCATTTATGCATCTGGAACTGTGGGGGCATTTATGTATCTGGCAAGGTGGGGGCATATCTGCACTGTGGGGGCATTTATGTATCTGGCACTGTGGGGGCACATTCATATATCTGGCACTGTGGGGGCATTTATGTATCTGGCACTGTGGGGGCATATCTGCACTGTGGGAGCATTTATGTATCTGGCACTGTGGGGGCATATCTGCACTATGGGGGCATTTATGTATCTGGAACTGTGGGGGCATTTATGTATCTGGCAAGGTGGGGGCATATCTGAACTGTGGGGGCATTTATGTATCTGGCACTGTGGGGGCACATTCATATATCTGGCACTGTGGGGGCATTTATGTATCTGGCACTGTGGGGGCATATCTGCACTGTGGGGGCATTTATGTATCTGGCACTACTGGGGGGCATGTCACGTGTATCTGGCACTGCTGGGGGGCATGTCACGTGTATCTGGCACTGCTGGGTGGCATGTCACGTGTATCTGGCACTGCTGGGGGGCATGTCACGTGTATCTGGCACTGCTGCGGGGCATGTCACGTGTAGCTGGCACTGCTGCGGAGCATGTTACGTGTAGCTGGCACTGCTGCGGGGCATGTCACATGTAGCTGGCACTGCTGCGGGGCATGTCACGTTTAGCTGGCACTGCTGCGGGGCATATCATATCTATCTGGCACTGCACATTATGTGTATCTGGCACTATACTGGAGACATTGTGTGTAAGGAACACTACTGTGTGTAAGGCTGCTAATTGTGTGCGTAGAGGGGGTGTGAAAATATATTTATAGTTTGATTATATGAAGTTACGAGGCCAAGCCCACTTTTCCAGAGGACATGCCCGCTTTTCCAGAGACCACGCCCACTTTTCCAGAGGCCATGCCCACTTTTCTGCTGATCTTTGTGGATCTTCGGCACCTGCCAGCAAGTATATGGAGGAAATGACGGACTTGCTGAAAAAAGGAGAAGGTATAGGGATTTTAAACAAAAAGGAATTCGAATACCTAAATCAGAGGAACCCCATTACTCCGGTATTTTACCACCTGCCGAAGATCCACAAAGATCAGCAGAAACCGCCAGGAAGACCAATCATTGCGGGTATTGGATCTTTAACCACCAACTTGTCAGGATATGTGGACACCTTTCTCCAACCTATAGTGGTCAAACAACGTAGCTATATTAAGGACACATCACATATAATAAATATGATCAATAATATAGAGTGGGATGATGACCTTGTACTAGCAACTTGTGATATCAAATCACTATACACTTGTATACATCATGAAATAGGATGCGAATATGTGGAGAAACGACTAGAAGAGGATTCGGACTTGAAGAAAGAACAAATACAATTTCTGGAGGAGTCTATTAAATTCATATTACAACATAACTATTTTCAATTTGGAGAGGACTGTTATGTGCAGATTAAAGGGATAGCAATGGGCAGTAAATTCGCACCGTCATATGCAAATTTATTTTTGGCGGAGTGGGAGAACAAGAGAATATGGAATGACTGCACTGTACTTGAGGAATTGAAACTTTGGGCAAGGTTTATAGATGACATCATCATCATATGGAAAGGGAAGAAGGAGGATTTGGAGAGATTCCTGAAGCAGCTCAATGCGAATACAGTCAACTTGGAATTCACATACACCATCAGTACAGAATCCATCAACTTCCTAGATTTAACCATCTTCATCAATGAGAACAAACTGGAAACAAAGACATACATCAAACCTACAGATTGTAATAGTTATCTTAATACGACTAGTAATCACCATCAGAAATGGATTAAAAACATCCCGGGAGGGCAACTTAGAAGAATAAGGAGAAATTGTTCCAGAGGTATTGATTTTGAGATCCAAGCTGACCAGATGATGAAGAATTTTGAGGAGAAGGAATACAGTCAACTACACCTTTTGAAGGAAAGAGAAAGAATAAGGAACCTGGATAGAAAGGATTTGTTGGAGTATAAACCTAAAGAAAAGGAAGGACATAAGGATATCCTCTTCATATCTGAGTACTCCGCACTAGTGATGAGCGAGGTTCGGTTTTACTCGGTTTTACTCGGTTTTACTCGGTTCTCAAAACGGCATCTTATTGGCTATCCAAAACACGTGACATCCGTGAGCCAATAAGATGCCGTTTTGAGAACCGAGTAAAACCGAGTAAAACCGAGTAAAACCGAATCCGCTCATCACTACTCCGCACAAAGCAAACTACTTGAGAACAGCATCAAGCGCCATTGGCATATACTTCAAACAGATGATGATCTTAAAGACATATTACCTGAACATCCCCGAATAGTATACAGAAGAGCCCCCACCATCAAAACCTCACCAGTCAAAAGCCATCAAACTCTGAATACAGGAGAATACAAGAAAAGAAATAACGGCTTTTCAAGATGTGGTATTTGTACAGCATGTAAAAAGACCAGAAACAATTCGACCAAAATTTGTCAAAGAAGTGACTTCTTTTGTGAATAAAAAAACAATAACGATTAAAGGGAGAATAAGCTGCCACACCATAGGAGTGGTGTATATGCTATGGTGCCCATGTGGCCTCCAATATATAGGGAAAACGAAAAGAAAACTCCATGTGCGAATACAAGAACACCTATGTAATATAAAGAATGGGAAGGATAACATAGCATACCCGTACATTTTAAGGACACACACAATTCAAACCCCAGTCTCCTAAAATTTGTCGGACTGAAACAGATTACAGGACCATGGCGTGGAGGAAATACGGAAGATCTCCTATCAAGAGAAGAGATGAAAATGATATATGAATTGGGAACTTTGGACCCAAGAGGCCTGAACATCGATATAGACTTAGTATCATTCTTAAAAACCAATTAGCACGAGATATTAGTACCACCCTATCTCCTGGTCTATAATAAAATATTTTAATTTATATTTTAATTTATATACTCCATGCCATGGCATGTTAAACATCTGGATTTTAATTAAGACACTTATAAAGGAAATGTATTATAAGATTATATTACTCTATTAATAAAATATTAGAATAATCAATGGAGTAGGGACTATTTATTTATTTATTAGATATTTAACAGTATGTTTGTCGTGTCCAGTTTTATGTTATATGTTTTATGTGGCTATTAATATAATTTTATATAATTTTATATGCTTTTTCGCAAAAGAGATGTAATCCACAAAGTAATAGTATGGGACAATATAGGGATGTAAATCCTACATATAATGCACTCCAAAACGGGTGAAAGATATCACTATTTGCCTATTTTATATGTGAGGGCAAGGAGCCCGTTCTATAAAAAGAAATAACAGAATGTGGCCATCTTGGATAAGGGCAGAACGAATTGGAGCACTACAGCAGCTATAAGAAGAATGGGGATCTGTGAATCGGTAATCCAGCCATCCTGACGAAGCCTGGTATCAGGCGAAACGCGTCGATCGCAGAAAAATCGATCCCTGCACGGAGTCCGGAAGCACAGGGACACGGAGCAGTGGATGTCTCCCGGCAGACCACAGAAGGATCATATTTCACCTATAGAGACCGGACGTTGAGGAGGATTTCCCTGCAAGGAACACCTACACCGGCACTCAGGTGATTTCTAGACTGTCTGTAAAGAACTATATATTACACCAGAGACTACTCACTAAAGTGATCAGGAACTGATCTTGTATGGAAGCCGCATACCACACTTGAATATAGCAAGTAGACGGAGCATACTACACCCAGTGGGGTAAAACGCTGTTAAGTGTACCCACAGGTGGGAGATCTATATTTGTTTGTATTGTGTCAAATGTTTGTCTTTGTATACCGGTATTAGGCAGTGTCCAGCATTAATTATATCCAGTATCAATTTTGTCCAGTAGAGGGTGCAAATACATGAGAAATAAAGAATAAGAGATTCATAGATATCTATACCTTTTAATACATGTACGCATATAACATTCATAATATAGTGTATATACATGAATTTTTACATTGCATAAAGACTTTTTAAAGATTCTTAATAAATATTCTTTGAATTCAGTATAATTGATTGAGGTACCTATTTATTTACTTATTTATTTATTTTCTCTATGAGGATGTTTTTGATTATGAATTTTTTATATTGATATATAAACACATGTACAGGGAGGAAGGTGAGCGCTAAACAAAAAAAAAACCTTTTTTCCTATATTGCTGTACCTGAGGTGGATAAGTGTATCAGGTCTCTTTCTGTATAATATAGGATTTTATCACAATATATACTGGCTGTGTATTTTTACTTGTGATTCATAGTCACACTATATATCTCTTGAACTCCTGGTTGGTGCTGTGGTAGTCACACTTCACCGAGTGTTCTTGCTTTGAGAGTTCAGGTTCAGGGGGTTCCTTACCCCCCCCAGTGGGTCGGTAGCACCTGGGGCATCACAGGACCCACCTTGGGCTATGTTTTCCACTCTGTTAAATACGCTTGTAACTAAATTGGCGCCCCCTGTGGGACCACCTGTGCCACTGCAGCAGTTTATGGTCCCTGCTAATAATCCGCCATGGGCAGATCAGATTTCCACTCAGTTACAGCATTTGAACCGATCACTGGCTAAATCTACGTGTCACTCTCGCCCGCCTAAGACTAAGTCATCTTCTAAACGGGCAATTACCTCCTCCCAATCCACTGCTATCCCAGACACGTCCTCTGACGAGGATGGTGCATATACTGATCCCACAGACACTGACACAGATGTTTCTGATGGGGAAGGGAAATCATTGGTGGATGTCCCGGATTTGATTGAAGCGATTAGGTTCATTCTTCAGGTGTCTGATGATCCTGAGCCTGAGGCTGTCTCTAAGAAATCGGATAGGTTCAAACGAAAGAATGTGGTTAAACAAGTTTTACCTCATTCTGAACACCTGGTTGACATAAGTCAAGAATCCTGGGAAAATCTGGGGACAAAATTCACACCAAATAAGAGACTGTTGGCTCGCTATCCTCCTTCTGCGAAGGTTTGTAAAAATTGTGGAACCCCTCCGCCCGTTGATTCTCATGTGGCGCGTATGGTTGTTTCCTCTGCTCTACCAGTAACTACCGTCACGTCTTTGAAGGAAATGACAGATAGATGTGAGGAGGGTTGGTTAAAAGCGATTTATACCCTGACGGGGGCTGTGCATAGGCAACAACTTGGGCTGCTGAAGCTGTTGAGGCGTGAACTCAGGAGCTTGAGGCAGAATTTCCTTCCAGTGCATCTGAGCATGCTCGACAATGTCTCTCGTATATTACCACGGCTTCTCTGTACCTTAGCGAGGCGGCCTCCGATGCCAGGGTGCTCGCAGCCAAGGCTGCTACTACGTCCGTCTTGGCCAGACGTATTCTTTGGGTAAGATCCTGATCGGTGGATATGGATTCCAAGAAAACCCTGGAGGTGCTTCCTTTCAAGGGAGATATTCTCTTTGGAGAAGACCTCAATAAGATTGTGGCTGATCTGGCTACTGCTAAAACAGCTTGCCTACCTAGTACTGCACCTACAGCACAGAAGGCTAAAAGTACTTTCACTCGGCCCTTTCGTCCTCCAGGAAAAGCAAAAGGTCAGGCGTACCCAAAGCAAGCTCGTGCTTCCAGACCTGCCAAGCCCAGACCGAAGCGTGCCTGGGCCGCCCGTCAGCCAGCTTCCAAAACTGACAAGCCTGCCGCATGACGGGGTGGGCCTCACTCTGGGGGATCCCAGGGTGGAGCTTTTGCCCAGGAATGATTGAAGACCACTTCAGATACCTGGGTGAGGGAAGTCGTTGCTCGAGGTTACACCATACCCTTCAAGAATTGTCCCCCTCATCGATTTTGCCTGACAGATGTGCCTCTGGATCCGGCAAAGCAAACACTTTGCACTCGGCGGTACATTCCCTCCTGACCACAGGAGCGGTAGTACAGATGCCTCTGGCTCAGAGAGGCAAGGGGTACTATTTACCGCTGTTCCTAGTCCCGAAACTGGATGGGTCTTCGCGGCCCATTCTCAATCTGAAGTCCTTGAACAAGCATGTGCGGCTCTCCAAGTTTCGTATGGAAACGCTGCGCTCTATTGTTCTGGCCTTGGAGCCTGGGGACTATATGGTCTCCCTGGACATACAGGATGCCTACCTACATATTCCTATTGCGGTATTTCATCAGCAGTACCTGAGGTTTGCGGTGGGCAACCTTCATTACCAATTTCGGGCGTTACCCTTTGGTTTGACAACGGCTCTCCGAGTTTTCACCAAAGTTATGGCGGTCATGACGGCTACACTCTGCCGTCAAGGGGTCAGGATCCTACCGTACTTGGACGATTTGTTGATCCTGGCAAATTCCCCAGAACTTCTCCTGTGTCATCTCGATCTGATGGTCTAGTGCATGAAAGCCCACGGGTGGCTGATCAACTGGAAGAAATCCTCCCTGGTTCCTGCTCGGAGCATGATACATCTGGGAGCGTTATTGGACACTCACAACCAACTGTTGTTCCTGTCTCAGGAGAAAGTCCTGAAGCTTCAGGACAGGATTCGATGCTTCCTATCTCGTCCGCAAGTGTTGATACATTCGGCAATGCAAGTGCTGGGTCTCGTGGTGTCGGCTTTCGACATGGTGGAGTATGCTCCATTCCACTCTCGCCCTCTGCAGACGTTAATTCTGATCAAGTGGGATGGCCTGCCTCACCGGATCAGATCTCACATGATCTCATTATCTCCGAAGGTCCGCCTGTCGCTGAGCTGATGGCTTCAGGACCAACGATTGACCAGGGGCCATCCCTTCTGGATATCCAACTGGGTCCTTCTGACGACTGATGCCAGTCTGAGAGGTTGGGGCACGGTGTTGGAACAACACTCTCTCCAGGGTTGGTGGACCGAGGAGGAGTCTCTGCTCCCTATCAATATTCTGGAACTGCAGGCAGTGTTCAACGCGTTGACAATGGCCCAGCATCTAATACAGAACAGACCTGTTCAAGTACAGTCGGAGAACGCCACCACGGTGGCGTACATAAATCATCAAGGCGGCACTCGAAGCCGCATGGCAATGAGGGAAGTATCACGGATTCTTCAGTGGGCGGAGCGCCATCTGCCAGCCATATCTGCAGTGTTCATTCCGGGCGTCCTGAACTGGGAAGCGAACTATCTCAGTTGTCAGGACATACACGCCGGAGAGTGGAACTTCCATCCGGAGGTGTTTCAACTTCTCGTGGACACGTGGGGTCTTCCAGACGTGGATCTGATGGCATCTTGACACAATCACAAGGTTCCAGTCTTCGGAGCAAGGACAAGGGATCCTCAAGCTGCGTTCATGGATACTCTGGCAATTCCATGGAACTTTCAGCTACCGTATGTGTTCACTCAGGTGTCACTCCTGTCCAGAGTAATACGGAAGTTCAAGCAAGAAGGAGGAACCCTGCTTCTGGTCGCTCCAGCGTGGCCCAAACGGCATTGGTTCTCCGATCTCCTGGGTCTCTCGTGGGATCGTCCCCTTCTACTTCCACAACGACCAGACCTCCTCGTTCAGGGCACTTGTGTTTACCAGGATTTGGCCCATCTGGCTTTGACGGCATGGCTCTTGAAGCTTCCGTCCTGAGGGCCAAGAGTTTTTCTGAGGCGGTCGTTCAAACTATGTTGAAGGCCTGTAAGCCGGCTTCTGCTCGGGTTTACCATAGGGTCTGGAATGCTTACTTTACTTGGTGTGCGTCTCACAATCATGACGTTTTCAAGTTTAGTACGGCCAAGCTTTTGGCCTTTCTACAACAGGGCCTGGACTTAGGCCTGCGTCTGGCCTCCCTCAAGGTTCACATCTCTGCCTTGTCAGTTTGGTTACAGAGAAAAATTGCTACCCTACCTGATGTACATACATTCACCCAGGGTGTGTTACGGATTCAGCCTCCTTATATGCCACTTGTGGCTCCTTGAGACTTGTCTGTGGTTTTGGAGGCCTTGCAAGAGCCTCTGTTTGAGCCTCTTGCCTCTGCTGACCTTAAGTGGCTTTCCCTTAAGGTCCTATTCTTGCTGGCGATTGCTTCAGCTAGAAGGGTCTCAGACTTGGGGGCCTTATCCTATAAGTCTCCCTATTTGATTTTTCACCGTGACCGGGCGGTTCTTAGAACGCGGCCAGGTTATTTACCTAAGGTGATGTCTTCCTTCCACCTTAACCAGAAAATTGTGGTTCCGGCCTTTAATTCTCCTGAGTTGTCTTCCAAAGAGAGGTCTTTGGATGTGGTACGGGCTCTCCGTATCTATGTGAGGAGAACTTCCTCCACTCGGATATCTGATTCTCTTTTTGTATTGTTTGGTTTTCACAAATGTGGCTGGCCTGCTTCCAAGCAGACTTTGGCCAGATGGATTAGAATGGTGATTGCACATGCTTATGTACAGGCTGGTCGTCCGGTTCCTGCTAGCATCAAAGCCCATTATACTCGGTCGGTTGGACCTTCTTGGGCGGCCCACCGCGGTGCGACCCTTGATCAATTGTGCAAGGTGGCAACGTGGTCCTCAGGGAACACGTGTGTAAGGTTCTATGCCTTCGATACCGCCGCTTCCCAGGATGCTTCCTTTGGACGCCGGGTTCTCATGCCCGCTACAGTGCGTCCCCTCCCATAAGGAACTGCTTTAGGACATCCCCGATGTGAATCTTTGTGGAGCCCAGTGTACCCCGCAGCAGAAAACGAGATTTATGGTAAGAACTTTCCGTTGTTAAATCTCTTTCTGCGAGGTACACTGGGCTCCACAAGGCGCCCACCCTGACGCACTTAGCTTTTTTGGGTTGGTATTGGCATAGCCGCTGACACCCTCTCCTGTGGTGAGTATGTGGTGTAAGTGGCTACGAGCGATTGTCGTCTCTGGTACCTGCTACTGCATTGGGCTGGTTAAAAAAACTGATCTCCTGTGCATGGGGGCGGGGTTATAGAGGAGACGGCGCTGTGCATCTTGGGAACAGTCAAAAGCGTTGAGCCTGTTGGTGCCTCGGATCAAGAGCCTACTCTACACCCCAATGTGAATCCTTGTGGAGCCCAGTGTACCTTGCAGAAAGAGATTTAACAACGGTAAATTCTTACCATAAATCTCGTTTTCACAGTATCAAAGTAACTAAATCCTTGACAGCCCAGTCATTTCAAAGTTCCTTGCAACTTTGGCAATCATATTTATGGGGCTGATTCAATTAGCCATAAGCTGGATAAAAAAAATTAACACAGCTAAAAAAAGGAACATGGTCAAAACTTTCTGCTATTCAGTCAGAAGAATTCGTGTTAATTACGATAAAGCGGGTCTCAATGGGAATTCATGAGGATTTCAGAATGCAGACCTTGTGTATGTAAAAAGTGGGATCCGGTCTCTAGGTCGACAGTAACTAGGTCGACACAATCTAGGTCGACCACTGTTGGTCAACAGTAACTAAATCGACAGGGTTTATAGGTTGACATGGTCTCTAGGTCAGTTTATAGGTTGACAGGGTCTCTAGTCAGTGGTATACCACAAGGGTCCGTACTTGGTCCACTACTGTTCAACATATTTATCAATGACCTAGAAATAGGTCTGGGTAGCACAGTGTCAATCTTTGGAAATGATACTAAACTGTGTAAGGTAATTAACTCGAAATTGGATGTGGAGTCCTTACAGAATGGTCTATCTAAACTTGAACTCTGGGCGTCTAAATGGAAAATGAGGTTCAATACAGACAAATGCAAGGTTATGCATTTTGGGACTAAAAACAAACTTGCATCCTACATATTAAATGGGGGACGCCTAGCGGAAACAGAGTTGGAAAAAGATTTGGGGGTATTCATTGATAATAGGCTTAATAACCGTACATAATGTCAAAGCGCAGTAAAGAAGGCAAGTAAGGTGCTAGCGTGCATAAAACGGGGAATTGAGTCAAGGGACTCGGATGTAATCCTGCCGCTGTATAAGGCATTGGTACGTCCGCACCTGGAATATTGTGTTCAGTTTTGGGCACCACTGTATAAAAAAGATATCGGTGAACTCGAAAGGGTTCAAAGGCGAGCTACTAAATTGATTAAAGGCCTAGAGGTACTGGATTATGAGGAATAGCTTACTAGGCTGAATATGTATACACTTGAAAAGAGGCGTCTAAGAGGAGATATTATTAATATCTTTAAATATGTAAAGGGCCATCACAAAGAGTTATCAGAGGAATTATTTATTAAAAGAACACAGTTTAGGACACGTGGGCACTTGCTACGGCTGGAGGAGAGAAAGTTCCGAACGCGACGGAGGAAAGGTGTCTTCACTGTTAGGGCAGTTAGGATGTGGAATTCCCTGCCAGGGAAGGTGGTAATGGCGGACTCTGTAAATGGATTTTAAAAAGTAATGGATACATTTCTGAATGAAAATGATATCCAAGGTTATAATATTTAAAATATCAAAATGGTTAATCCGGGGGTTATATGAGTTATAGTAGTTAACTAGTCATAAAACATACTTAGCGAGTATGTAGATTAATCGCAACTTAATACAGGTTGAACACGATGGGCAAATTGCCTCTTTTCAACCTCAATTACTATGTTACATGTTCTAGGTCGACAGGTCAAAAGGTCAACATGAGTTTTTCACGATTTTTTTCTTTTTTTGAACCTTTCATACTTAACGATCCACGTATACTATGATTGGAACGGTAATCTGAAGCATGGTGAGTGAAGCGAGCCATACGAGGGGACACGGTGCACTAATTGGGGTTCCCGGTCACTCTACGAAGAAAACGACACCAAAAACACATAAAAAAACTCATGTCGACCTTTTGACCTGTCGACCTAGAACATCTCGACCTAGAGACCCTGTCGACCTAGTTACTAACTGCCTTCCATACCACACCAGTTAAAATTATTTTAAGGAAAGTATGTCAGGACTCGGGGGCTAATTCAGAGTTCATCGCAGCAGCAAATTTGTTAGCAGTTGGGCAAAACCATGTGCACTGCAGGTGGGGGCAGATATAACATGTGCAGAGAGAGTTATACCCCTATTCCATCTGACGATGCGGGTCGCAGCCGGGAGCCTGACACGGGTGCTACCCAGCTGCGACCCGCATCGGCCCCTTTCCCATCAGCAGTCACCATCCCGGCATATTGCCGGGTTGGTGACGCTGCTGGTGACGCGGCAGGGGCGGCGCTCGGAGATCACATGATCTCCCAGCGCCGCCCTTCCATGCAGTGTAAACGTGACACGGCTTCCGTTTACACTACACCTTACCCGAATCATTCCCATGTCTTACCCGGGTAGGATTCCCGGGTCACTTGATCCGGGGTTTTCCTGACGAGCCGTTTCCACTAGCAAAAAACACGGGTAAATGCGCGACCCCGTGAATTTACCCGTGTTTTTTGACCTAGTTGAAAAGGGGTATTAGATTTGGGTGGGGTGTGTTCAAACTGAAATCTAAATTGCAGTGTAAAAATAAAGCAGCCAGTATTTACCCTGCACAGAAACAAAATAACCCACCAAAATCTAAAGGCCCATACACACTGGGCGATTTTGAACTGAGAGCAGGTAACTTTTGGTGTGTTTAGCTGCTTTCAGCTCAAAGCCGTCCAGTGTGTATGGACAACGGTGAGCGCTGATGCGCGCTCCCGCTTCATCGCTGGCGGCCGCCGTTCATTAGCTGGTATTACCAGTACATGAACGGCGAGGTGAGTGGCTTTCCATAGCGTCCTGCTATGGAAAGCCGCTCACCCCCGCTGACATCACTGGGCAGCGGGGAAAAGCGCTCAGTGTGTGTATGCACCGAGCGCTTTTCAGCCCAGCGATGTCAGCGATCATCACTGTGCATACACGCTGGGCAAAAACACCCAGTGTGTATGCACCTTAACTCTCTAACTCTCTCTGCACATGTTATATCTGCCCCCCCCCCCCCCCTGCAGTGCACATGGTTTTACCCAACTGCTAACAAATTTGCTGCTGCGATCAACTCTGAATTACCCCCTCAGTGCAGTACCTCTGGTACAGCCCTTCCAATGAATAATTAATTATGCACTTGGAGAAAATAATTAGTGATTCTTTTGTTTTCTGGTGGGTGGGGTGGAAAGTTTTTTACTTTACCAGGGGTTTCCAGAAATCTAGTTACAGCACTGGTCACAGGATACAACTTATAAGATGACACAGGAGTACACTCTCTCCAGAATGTCAGAGGGTTTACAGAACTACGTCATCAGCCCTTTATATCATAAGAGGAGACAACACAGCAAAGGGTAATTCCATCTAAGACTAGTACACAAATCAGGAAACTGTTTCACAAATTTAAATATAACTTTATTTCATATGAACTGTTCGGTTGCATTTCTCCTTTGATATGTTTGCCACTTCTCACACATAATATTTAGTCATCAGGAAGCAAACTCCCGTTGGGATAAAAGTTAGTAAGGTACCTAGACAGATTGTGGTGGTTGGGGATTCCATTATTAGGAAGAAAGACAGATACGGCAATCTGCTACTGGGACCGTGATCGCCGTACGGTCTGCTGTCTCCCGGGTGCTCGGGTATCAGCACATAACGGACCGGGTAGATTGTTGGGAGCGGCTGGGAATGATCCAGCGGTCTTGGTGCACGTTGGCACCAACGACAAAGTTAGTGGAAGGTGGGATGTCCTTAAGAAAGACTATAGGGAATTAGGCAAGAAACTTAAGGCAAGGACATCTAAGGTAATATTCTCCAAATTATTACCATGCCACGCGCTAGCCCAGGGAGGCAGAGGGAGATTAGGGAGGTAAATGTGTGGCTTAGGGATTGGTGCAGGAAAGAGAGGTTTGTGTTCCTAAAACACTGGGCGGACTTCTCAGTCAGGCGCCATCTTTTTTGTCGTGATGGATTGCACCTGAATGAGGAGGGGGCTGCGGTGCTGGGGGGAAGGATGGTTAGAAGGTTGGAGGAGATTTTAAACTAGGAGCCTGGGGGGAGAGTTTAGCAAGAAACTACGGGTAATTCAGTAAGAATAGCAGGGGTGTGCGTTAGAGAACAAAACGGGGGCGGAGTAGGGGGGAGGAATAGATCAGACGGCAAGGGTAGTAACATGGGAACTAAAAAGGGTTTTAGAATAACAGTAACCAATGACGATTACGGGTCATCTTTGCTGCATAAGAATTATGATGTCCCTACCATAAGGGGAAATACATATGTCAATTGTATGTATGTAAATGTTAGAAGCCTTACAGGTAAAAAGGGGGAACTAGAAATCGTCGCAGCAAGCAAGGAATATGATATTATAGGCATTACTGAAACGTGGTGGGACGAATCTCACGATTGGACAGTCAATCTAGAGGGTTACACGCTGTACAGAAGGAGAACGAATTGACAGAATAGGAGAGGAGTGGGTTAAACCAAAATTGTTAGCCAATAGGAGTGAACGTTGGGGGTAGGTGGAAAGGGTTTTTAAGCCTGGTAAAGGGGCTGGGTCAGCCTCTTCTGCTGTAATCGTGGTAGGGGTGAGTGCTCTTCTCCCCCCTTTCTCCTGTGTTTGTGCTGCTTGCCCCTTATTGCTTTTACTCACTTGCCTGGCCTGGGTGCATTTTATATTGTGCCCACCTTGTGTCCCCCTTTCTGTTGCCCATTACCTCCTGGTTATTTCGTGCTGGCTGCCATGTCCCGTCCCCGCCGCTCTGCTGGTGCCCCTGCACGATATGCTGCTGCTGCCCCCTCTCCGTCTCGGGCCCCGGGCCTGAGCGCTGCACTCACGGCCGGGGCTCAGTCTCCTGGCGCCGATGCGGGTGCCCGTCCGCAGGCGCGCGTGCGTCCGCTCCCGCGCTGGCTGTGCCGCGGGCGCCGGGGGATTCTCCTGGCGCAGCGGTGGCTGGTGAGGGACGGGGCGCTGGGCGGCGGAGGACGAGATCGGGCAGTTGGAGGGGAGAGCCAGCAGGGGTGGCCACTGGCGGGAATCCCTCTCCGGCTGCGACGGCTCGGGGACGCGCACGCGGTCCCCGCTCCCTCCACCGCTGAGAGTCGCTCCGGGGTCCCCAGATGAGGAGGGGGTTTTGTTTAGGGTTGCGGCCAGTGGCTCATCCACTGGCCGCCCCTTCCAGGCGGCTCCTGTTTCGCGTGCGCGCGCACGCTGCTGGCGCTCGTGCTTTCTGGGCGCTCTCCCCGCTCCAGCGGGCGGGGCTCCCCGGATTCTTCTGTCATCACAGTGCGGGTCCAGAGACGGGCGGTGCGATCTGGGAACGGTGGCCATCCGGTTCCCCAGGTGGACGGGGCCAGTGGGGGCCGGGGAAGTGAGGGGGCGGCTGGCGCATCGCAGGAGATTCGGGGTCTGTGGAGGCCGTCTGGCGCCGGTCCCAGTCGGGGCCGACCGGGACGGCGGCGACGAGAGGGCCATCCCTGCTGCGGATCCATCTGCCGTTGCGGCAGCAATGTCGGCGATGACGGCGGCATTTGCGCCATTTTTGACGGCTTTGTCCCCGGGTGGCGTTTCCGTGGCTCCCGCTTTGGTCGACGCAGCCGTTCTCCCTGGTGCTTCAGGCCCCGCCATGGCGCACTTTCTCCAGGCGTGTCGCGCTATGGGCTCCGCCGCTGCGTTGCTGGGTGGCGCTCCCCTGTCGCCCGCAGGGGCGTCTGCTTTCATCTCCGCCGGGGGATCTTCGGCACCCGTGGCAGCTTTCCCTTCTTTTTCAGATTCGGATGCGGGTGACGATCGGGAAGAGGAGCCGGTCGTGGCGGACGTTTCGCCTTCAGGAAGCGGGCCAACCGGTGAGTGGGACACCTATACAGTTACTGTGTCTCGTGGGTCTTCTTCTTCCTCTTCCGGCAGTGGGTCCAGTAGGTCTTCTTCCTCTTCTTCCTCATTGCAGTCGGCAGCTAGTAGCTCCACGAAGGCTAAAAAGAGGTCTTGCAAGTACGCGCGGCGTGAGGCTAAGCGGTCTACGAAGCGTGAGGATAAGCGGTCTACGAAGAGCGGTAGTAGTTCCCGTAGGGAAAGGAGGCGGCGTAATATGCAGAGTGTAGTTCGCTGCGATTACACGGCGATGTTGCGGGGGTTGCGTGAGAGTTGCAGGAAGAAGATTAGGCGGGGGGAATATGTCGATCTTTTCACATTGACGGAGGACACCAAGAGTGAAGGTAAGGAAGCGCTTGCAAAGGGCGGTATTGGTGCGGAGGCCTTTCGCTCGTACGACAATTGGTTGGCGGGTTTCTGCGTGTTCGCTGCATGCTACTTGGAGGATCGCCCTGATGAGCACATCAATGTCATCAGGTACATTCACCTCGTGCATGACATGCAGCATTATGATAAGTAGTTCCGTGAGAAGCACGATTGCCTGCACATCATTGACTTTGGGTGCAAAGATGTGGAGGTATGGCTTCGGGTCACACGGGCGCAGGATATGAAAATGGTGGCAAAAGAGGGGTCCATGGCTCAGACCGCGGTGGCAAATCAGTCCCGGCCCGCCTTTGAGGCTGCGCCGCGCCGCCCTTGGAGCGCGGCCCGTTCTGCGCAGCCGGCGAAGGGGAAGTTCAACAATTCCGCGTGCCCCCTCGGTCAACGGTGTCGTTTTCGACACCTTTGCTTGCGATGTAATGGATCACACTCGGCTTCTAATTGCATGGCCCCCGGTTCGTTTGGGGGCCATGCTCAAATGGTTGGGGTGGTACCCAAACAGAGACGACGCTAAATTTCTGCATGATGGTTTTGCGTCGAGTTTTCGTTTGCCAATGGAGGGGGAAGTTTTAGTTCGGGCCGCCAGGAACCTGCAGTCTGCTCGGGATTTCCCCGACGTGCTTCGGGAAAAGGTCGAGCAGGAGGTTCGCCTGGGGAGAATGGCGGGCCCCTTTGCGCTGCCGCCTGTCGAGGATTTGATTATTTCCTCGGTGGGGGTTGTGCCCAAAAAGGCCCTGGGTAAGTTCCGGCTCATTCAGCATTTGTCTTATCCATCGGGGTCCTCGGTTAACGATGCAATTCTACCGGAGTGTTGTTCGGTGGTTTATCAGTCTTTCGAGGATGCCCTGGGCATGGTATGGGGCTGCAGCCCTGGGGCCCTCATGGCTAAGCTTGATGTTGAATCGGCCTTTCGCTTGCTCCCTTTGCACCCGGAGTCATTTCGATTCATGGATTTCCGCATCGGGGAGGAATACTTTGTAGACAAGTGTCTGCCTATGGGGTGTTCCGTTTCGTGTGCCTTTTTCGAAAAGTTCAGCACCTTTTTACATTGCGGAGGTAGCGGTATCGCGCATTACCTTGACGACTTTTTGTGTATGTGGCCCGCGCATTCTCCTCGCTGTGGTTTCCTGTTGTTTTCGCTGCGTGCCTTGGGGCATTTTGGCATTCCTGTGGCCGAGGATAAGACGGAGGGGCCCCTCTCCTGTTTGTCCTTTTTGGGTATCGAGATTGATACTGTCGCAGGGGCTTGCCGGCTGCCTTGGGACAAGGTTGCGAGGCTTCAGGAGTACGTAGCGCGGTGCTTGGAGCGGCGTAAGGTGACGTTGCGGGAGGCTCAATCCCTCCTCGGGCTGTTGAACTTTGCCTGTCGGGTGATTCCCATGGGCAGGGTTTTTTGTCGGAAGCTGGAGCGGTCCACGGCTGGAGTGTCCAGGCTGCACCATTTTGTCCGTTTCTCGGCTGAGATTAAGAGAGACCTCGCTGTTTCGTTTCTGGCAGACTTCAATGGTGTGCTGATCTGGATGGCCCCGCTAGTTGACAATTTCGACCTGCAGTTCACGGACGCGGCGGGCTCGTCGGGGTTCGGTTATTATCTCGACGGGGCTTGGTGCGCGGCTTTGTGGCCCGAATCTTGGTCGTGGGAGGGGCTGACCAGCGACCTGTTGTTGCTGGAGCTCTTTCCCATCATGGTGGCCTTGGAGGTTTGGGGGGAGCGCCTTCGCGATCGCATTATATTTTTTTACTGCGATAATTTAGGGGTCGTGCACGCGGTTAACAACCAAAGGGCTAAGGCCCTGCGGGTCCTCCGGGTGTTGTCGCGACTCGTGCTGACTTGTATGCGATGTAATATTCTGTTTCGGGCTCAGCACGTCCCCGGGATTGATAATGGGATCGCTGATGCATTATCCAGGGAGCAGTGGGATAGGTTCCATTTTTTGGCCCCGGAGGCTGATTCAGCGGGTTTGCCCTGCCCTTCTTATGTTTGGCAGGTCATCATGGCGGATTGGAAGGGCTAGCCGAGCTATCTTTGGCTCCATCCACTCTCACGGGATACCGTCAGGCCTGGAAGTAATGGGAAGACTTTTCCCGTGACCAAGGGCCTAGAGGTAAGATGGGTCAGGGATTGTTTCTGGACTTCGTTTGGCAACTCATCATGACGGGTAGATCGAGAGCCGTGGTGTCTCGATACCTCGCGGGAATATCCTTTTATTCAAATTTGAAGGGTGTTCCGGATTTTACGAAGAGTTTCCTGCTGACGAAGGCGCTTAAAAGGTTGGGCGCGCTCTGCGCCTGTGCCTCCTGATAGTCGGCGCCCTATCGATGCATCCCTGCTTTCTTCCCTCACGGTGGCGGTGGTGGCGGACTCCCATTTTGAAACGCTTTTATTTCAGTTGGCTTTTTCCATGGCTTTCCATGGAGTGTTTCGGGTCTCTGAGTTGGTTGCGGCTTGTAAAAAGTCGGATGCCATTATGCGGCGCGCGGATGTTGTCGTGGGTGTGGGGTCTGTGCTGTGCAGGCTGCGCCTCTCCAAAACTGATCAGATGGGTAGAGGTCATTGGATCACTTTGGCACCTTCAGGTAATGGGGCCTGTTGTCCGGTGGCATTGGCTAATCGGTATGCGGAGGTCAGGCCCTTGTTAGAAGGGTCTTGGCTTCTGCACTATGATGGGTTGCCATTGACGAAATACCAATTTACTTGGATAATGCGGCGCTGCCTGTCCAGTTTGGGCCTCTCCCCTCGGGATTTTGGTTTGCATTCATTTAGAATTGGGGCCGCCACTTCCGCAGCAGCTACAGGGCGCGCAGAGGATGAAATTAAGGCTTTAGGCCGCTGGAAGTCGGCGGCTTATAAGCGTTACATTCGGCCCGTTGTTGCATGAGCGAGTTGTTTGTTCTACTAACATTTTGTTTGTTTACTGTTTCTACGTTTCGGTTCAGTTTGTTCGTTTGTATTGTTTGTCTCCCCTGTCCTCCCTACTCAGATGGCTAGCTACTCGCCACTGCTGGCAGTGGGGGTCTGGAGTGCTTTGCGATTTTTTGCCTGAACTGACGAACTGATTTGGCTTAATTCATTCAATTCGGCTAATTGACTTCTAATTACAAGTTCCTCAGCAGGTTTTTACGTTTCACCTCCAGCCGAGTCATTCTGTGTGACCCCATACCCCCCCCCCCCCTCCACTCCCTAACAAACCCCCCCCCCCCCAATTCCCCTTTTTCTTATTTTAAGTTTTCCTTCCGTTTCTTTTTGTTGCTTCGATTGGCCTGAAGCTTGTCCGAGAGGAAATTCATAGTCCTCTATTCAATTTTTCTTTTTGGCAGATCCTCGTTCTTGTAGTTGGTTCCTGTTCTGGTCTGGGGTTTTTGCTTTCCCTTGTATATTCACGATTGTTTGTATGTTTTTTCCCTTATAGGTTGGCGAGAGGATGAGTTTAGTGTTTGGGTGATTGGTCACGCCTATGTTTTTTGGGCAGCCGAGTTGGTGGCTTCGGAGGGGGCTCCTGGCTTTGTTGGGTCGGATAACGTGAGGTGGATAGGAGTTAGGGGGATGTTGTGGCAGGATCTGAAGGTTACCCTTTTGGAGCAGGTTAAGCGTTTTGGGCTGCTGTTGGTGATACACTTAGGTGGCAACGACCTGGGTAAGAGGAAGACAGTGAATCTTAGATTGGCCTTTGTTCATGACTTACAGGTGATTGCGGGTGCTTGGCCGGGCTGTAGACTTGTCTGGTCCTGTATAGTGCCGCGGTTGTGTTGGCGTGGAGTTGCAGACTGTAGGGCGATTGATGCCTCTCGGCGGAAGGTCAATTCCGCAGTTGCTAAGTTTGTGGTGGCTCTTGGCGGTGCTGTGGTGTGACACCAGCGGATCAAGTTTCGGTTCTTCTACTTGTTTAGACCGGATGGGGTTCATTTGACTAGGCAGGGACTAGGTATTTTCCTTGAGGATCTGTTTTCGGTGGTTGGTTCTTTGGGTTAGGGGTATGGTGGCGGAGCGTAGTTGTTGTTGGGCAGAACTTCGCTGTTGGCGGTAAGGAACGGCAAGTTAACTTTTGTTATATTAAAGGAGTTGATTGGAGGTCGTTTGGTGGTTGGTTTTTTAGGTGCGCTCTCCTTCGTTGACTGGTATTACATCTGCTGGACCACCTTCACGGGGGCAGCCTCATCACCTTCACGGGTGGGTAGTCAAGATGGAGGTTGAGCGGATACCTATTGTTTGTTGGAAGGTTTACGTCAGTTTTTTATAAGGTAGGTTTTTTGTTCATGGGATAGGGTTGTTTTAGCCGTTCTTTCTGGCCACCATACTTTAGTTTAATTATTCATCAGTTAATAATTCATTTAAATAAATAGCTAACATTTTCTGCCAAATTCAAGTCTCCGTGTCTTTATTTATTATAGTTAAGTATTAAGACTATATGAGGTTTATAGACAGACTAAACAAACGGTGTGGAGGGGTATGTCTTTACGTAAAGCCATTTCTAAAACCTGTTATACGGGAAGATATTCAAGAAGGGACTGTAAATACTATTGAGACGTTATGGGTAGAAATTGCATGTGGGGGTAAAGGAATAAAGAAGTTATTTTCTCATACGTCCTAGAGGATGCTGGGGATGCTTCAAGAACCATGGGGTATAGACGGGATCCACAGGAGACATGGGCACTTTAAGACTTTAAAAGGGGTGTGAACTGGCTCCTCCCTCTATGCCCCTCCTCCAGACTCCAGTTAGATTCTGTGCCCAGTGAGACTGGATGCACACTGAGGAGCTCTCCAGAGTTTCTCAGAAAAAATACTTTTTGATCACTAGGTACGCCTAGATGCTCATTACCGGAGCCGCGCCGTCAACCCCCTTGCAGAGCCAGAAGTCAGAAGCCGGGTGAGTAGTAGAAGATCAGAAGACTTCAGTGATGGCAGAAGACGGCTTTTGAGGTACCGCGCTGCGCGCCATGCTCCCACATACAAAACGACACTGCAGGGCGCAGGGGGGGGGGGCGCCCTGGGCAGCATAAAACCTCATTAGCGACTGGCACAAGAGTATACAGTGCCTGGGCACTAAATACAGACCCCCGCCAGTATAAATATATAAAATTAAGCGGGACTGAAGTGCACCATTAAGGGGGCATGGCTTAGCCCTCACAGCTCTGACCAGCGCCATTTTCTCTTCACAGCTGCAGAGACGCTGAGCCTGGCCTCCCACACTACTGTACAAGTAACAGGGTGCAAAATGGGGGGGGGGGGCACAAGGGATTTGGTGCTATTTTATTAAATATAAAAGCGCTAAGAGGTCTGGGCTGTATATTACACGCTTCAGAACTGGGATAGGCGCTGGGCTGTGAGCTGGCAGAACTCCCTCTGTGTTTCTCTAACAGGCTTTGCTGTGGGTCTGTCCCCTATAGCCCAGTGTGGTTGTGGGTGTCGGTACGGGTGTGTCGACATGTCTGAGGCTGAGTGCTCTTCCCAGGAGGAGGCTGGAGTGGGGACAGAAAAGGCTGTGGGAGTGACCGTGTCGGCACCGCCGACGGCTGATTGGGTAAATATGTTGAGTGTTTTGAATGCAAATGTGGCTCGGTTGACTAAGAGATTAGATAAATTTGAGTCTAGGAACCAGACATGGAGAAAATCCATGGAGGATGCATTGTCGCAAACTCAGACCCCTTCGGGGTCACAGAAACGTGCATTTACCCAGATAGCAGATACAGATACCGACACGGACTCTGATTCCAGTGTAGACTATAGTGATGCCAGATTGAATCCTAAACTGGCTAAGAGCTTTCGGTACATGATTGTGGCGATAAAAGACGTATTACATATCACGGAGGACCCTGCTGTTAGTGATACAAGGGTCTGCATGTTTAAGGGAAAGAAACCTGAGGTAACGTTTCCTCCCTCTCATGAACTGAACGCTCTTTTTGAAAAGGCTTGGGAAAATCCTGACAAGAAGGTACAGGCTCCCAAAAGAATTCCGGTGGCATATCCGTTCCCCTCTAGGGACAGGGAAAAGTGGGATTCAGCCCCCACGGTGGACAAAGCTCTATCGCGTCTGTCCAAAAAGGTAGCGCTTCCGTCTCCTGACACGGCAGCCCTAAAGGATCCTGCGGATTGTAAGCAGGAAAATACACTAAAATCCATTTATGTCACTACAGGTTCGCTACTCAGGCCTGCCGTTGCTTCGGCATGGGTGAGTAGCACTATTGAAAAGTGGGCAGATAACTTGTCATCTGATATAGATACCCTGGACAGGGATAGCGTGCTTTTGACTCTGGGTCATATCAGGGATGCTGCAGCATATTTAAAAGAAGTTGCAAGGGATATTGGCCTTTTGGGATCAAGGGCCAATGCCATGGCAGTCTCGGCTAGGAGGGCATTGTGGATTCATCAATGGAATGCTGATGCTGACTCTAAGAAGACTATGGAGTCTCTACCGTTTAACGGTAGTGTCTTGTTTGGTGACGGACTCACTGACCTGGTGCCTACGGCTACCGCGGGTAAGTCATCATTTTTACCTTATGTTCCTGCACAACAAAAGAAAACGCCCCACTATCAGATGCAGTCCTTTCGGCCCAATAAATACAAAAAAGGACAAGGGTCCTCCTTCCTTGCTACGAGAGGAAGAGGAAGGGGAAAAAGGTCACAGACTGTGGCAAGTTCCCAGGAACAGAAGTCCTCTCCGGCTTCTACCAAATCCACCGCATGATGCTGGGGCTCCTCTGCGGGAGTCCGCACCGATGGGGGCACATCTCAAACTCTTCAGTCAGGTCTGGGTTCACTCGGCCCTGGATCCTTGGATATTAGAAATAGTAACCCAAGGGTACAAATTAGAGCTTCAAGACGAGCCCCCTTACCGATTTTTCAAATCGGTCTTGCCAGCTTCTCTTCCAGAAAGGGAGGTAGTATGCACTGCAATACTAAAGCTGTGTCAAAATCAAGTCATTGTCACGGTACCCCCATCACAACAGGGGGAAGGCTTTTATTCGAGCCTGTTCGTGGTCCCGACCGATTCTGAACCTAAAATTCCTCAATTTCTATCTAAAAAAATTAAAATTCAAGATGGAATCTCTCCGAGCAATGATCTCCAGTCTGGAGGAGGGGGATTTTATGGTGTCGGTCGACATAAAGGATGCCTACTTACACGTCCCCATATATCTTCCACATCAGGCTTACCTAAGCTTTGCTGTTCAGGATTGTCATTACCAATTTCAGACGTTGCCGTTTGGTCTGTCCACGGCTCCGAGGATTTTCACCAAGGTTATGGCGGAAATGATGGTTCTCCTGCGCAAGCAGGGTGTCACAATTATCCCGTACTTGTACAATCTCCTCATAAAGGCGAGATCCAAGGAGCAATTGCTGAAAAATGTTGCGCTCTCACTGACGATTCTGCAACAACATGGTTGGCTCCTAAACTTGCCAAAATCACAGTTGGTTCTGACAACACGGCTGTCATTCCTGGGTATGATTCTGGATACAGAATTTCAAAGAGTTTTTCTTCCAGAGGAAAAAGCTCGGGAAATACAGAACATGGTGAAACAGAATCTGAAACCGGCAAGAGTGTTGATTCTTCAATGCACTCGGTTGCTGGGGAAGATGGTGGCGGCCTACGAGGCCATTCAGTTTGGCAGGTTCCATGCCAGAGTGTTTCAGTGGGACCTGTTGGACAAATGGTCCGGATCTCACCTGGACATGCACCGGAAAATAATCCTATCTTCCAGGACCAGAATCTCCCTTCTGTGGTGGCTGCACGGTTCTTACCTCCTGGAGGGACGCAGGTTCGGGATTCAGGATTGGATCCTAGTGACCACAGATGCAAGTCTACGAGGCTGGGGAGCAGTCACACAGGGGAGAAATTTTCAGGGGAAATGGTCAAGCCAGGAAGCTTGTCTGCACATAAACATTCTGGAATTAAAGGTCATTTACAGTGGCATTCTGCAAGCGGAACATCTTCTTCGCGGTCTGCCCGTCTTGATTCAGTCAGATAACATGACGCCACGTACATAAACCGCCAGGGCAGAACAAAGATCAGAGCGGCGATGGCGGAGGCCACAAAAGTTCTCCGCTGGACGGAAAAGCACGTGAGTGCTCTGTCAGCGGTCTTCCTTAGGAGCGTGGACAACTGGGAAGCAGACTTCCTCAGCAGACACGATCTCCATCCAGGAGAGTGGGGTCTTCATCAAGAGGTCTTTGCAGAAGTGACAAGTCGTTGGGGAATTCCTCAAATAGACATGATGGCGTCTCGCCTCAACAAGAAGCTTCTGAGATATTGTTCCAGGTTGAGGGACCCTCAAGCAATAGCGGTGGACGCCCTAGTGACACCGTGGGTGTTTCCGTCGGTCTATGTGTTCCCTCCACTTCCATTCATTCCAAAGGTGATAAAGATTATAAGAAGAACAAGGGTTAGGCGATACTCATTGTTCCAGACTGGCCAAAGAGGGCCTGGTATCCAGATCTTCAGGAGTTGCTCATAGAAGATCCCTGGCTTCTTCCTCTAAGGGAGGACCTGTTACAACAAGGACCGTGCGTGTTTCAAGACTTACCGCGGCTGCGTTTGACGGCATGGCGGTTGATCACCAAATCCTAGCCCGAAAGGGTATTCCCAGTGAAGTCATTCCCACACTTCTTCAGGCTAGAAAAGAAGTAACGGCAAAGCATTACCACCATATTTGGAGGAAATATGTATCTTGTTGTGAATCCAAGAAGGCTCCTACGGAGGATTTTCAGCTGGGGCGTTTGCTCCATTTTTTGCAAGCAGGTGTGGATGCGGGCCTAAAGTTGGGCTCCATTAAAGTACAAATTTCAGCCTTATCAATCTTCTTTCAGAAAGAATTGGCCTCCCTTCCAGAAGTTCAGACCTTCGTGAAAGGCGTGCTGCACATCCAACCTCCATTTGTGCCCCCTGTGGCACCGTGGGATCTTAATGTGGTATTGCAGTTCCTGCAATCTCATTGGTTTGAACCTTTACATAAGGTTGAGTTAAAATTCCTTACTTGGAAAGTAGTCATGTTGTTGGCCTTGGCATCCGCAAGGCGGGTATCTGAATTGGCGGCTTTGTCTCACAAGAGCCCCTATTTAATCTTCCATGCTGATAGAGCGGAGTTGAGAACTCGTCAGCAATTTCTACCAAAAGTGGTTTCATAATTTCACGTGAACCAGCCTATGGTGGTGCCAGTGGCTACTGACGCCATGGCGGAATCGAAGTCTCTCGATGTGGTCAGAGCTTTGAAAATCGATGTCGCCAGAACGGCTCAGATTAGGAAAACAGAGGCTCTGTTTGTCCTGTGGGCTCCCAACAAGATTGGGGCTCCTGCTTCCAAGCAGACTATTGCGCGCTGGATCTGTAATACGATTCAGCAGGCTCATTCTATGGCAAGATTGCCGTTACCGAAATCGGTGAAAGCCCATTCTACCAGAAAGGTGGGCTCATCGTGGGCGGCTGGCCGGGGAATCTCGGCGTTACAACTTTGCCGAGCTGCTACTTGGTCGGGATCAAACACTAGAGATGAGCGCCTGAAATTTTTCGGGTTTTGTGTTTTGGTTTTGGGTTCGGTTCCGCGGCCGTGTTTTGGGTTCGAACGCGTTTTGGCAAAACCTCACCGAATTTTTTTTGTCGGATTCGGGTGTGTTTTGGATTCGGGTGTTTTTTTCAAAAAACACTAAAAAACAGCTTAAATCATAGAATTTGGGGGTCATTTTGATCCCAAAGTATTATTAACCTCAAAAACCATAATTTACACTCATTTTCAGTCTATTCTGAATACCTCACACCTCACAATATTATTTTTAGTCCTAAAATTTGCACCGAGGTCGCTGTGTGAGTAAGATAAGCGACCCTAGTGGCCGACACAAACACCGGGCCCATCTAGGAGTGGCACTGCAGTGTCACGCAGGATGTCCCTTCCAAAAAACCCTCCCCAAACAGCACATGACGCAAAGAAAAAAAGAGGCGCAATGAGGTAGCTGTGTGAGTAAGATTAGCGACCCTAGTGGCCGACACAAACACCGGGCCCATCTAGGAGTGGCACTGCAGTGTCACGCAGGATGTCCCTTCCAAAAAACCCTCCCCAAACAGCACATGACGCAAAGAAAAAAAGAGGCTTTTTACTGATATTTGGTGTTTTGGATTTGACATGCTCTGTACTATGACATTGGGCATCGGCCTTGGCAGACGACGTTGCTGGCATTTCATCGTCTCGGCCATGACTAGTGGCAGCAGCTTCAGCACGAGGTGGAAGTGGATCTTGATCTTTCCCTAATTTTGGAACCTCAACATTTTTGTTCTCCATATTTTAATAGGCACAACTAAAAGGCACCTCAGGTAAACAATGGAGATGGATGGATTGGATACTAGTATACAATTATGGACGGGCTGCCGAGTGCCGACACAGAGGTAGCCACAGCCGTGAACTACCGCACTGTACTGTGTCTGCTGCTAATATATAGACTGGTTGATAAAGAGATAGTATACTCGTAACTAGTATGTATGTATAAAGAAAGAAAAAAAAACCACGGTTAGGTGGTATATACAATTATGGACGGGCTGCCGAGTGCCGACACAGAGGTAGCCACAGCCGTGAACTACCGCACTGTACTGTGTCTGCTGCTAATATAGACTGGTTGATAAAGAGATAGTATACTCGTAACTAGTATGTATGTATAAAGAAAGAAAAAAAAACCACGGTTAGGTGGTATATACAATTATGGACGGGCTGCCGAGTGCCGACACAGAGGTAGCCACAGCCGTGAACTACCGCACTGTACTGTGTCTGCTGCTAATATAGACTGGTTGATAAAGAGATAGTATACTACTAATATTATATATACTGGTGGTCAGGTCACTGGTCACTAGTCACACTGGCAGTGGCACTCCTGCAGCAAAAGTGTGCACTGTTTAATTTTAATATAATATTATGTACTCCTGGCTCCTGCTATAACCTATAACTGGCACTGCAGTAGTGCTCCCCAGTCTCCCCCACAATTATAAGCTGTGTGAGCTGAGCAGTCAGACAGATATATAATATATATAGATGATGCAGCACACTGGCCTGAGCCTGAGCAGTGCACACAGATATGGTATGTGACTGACTGAGTCACTGTGTGTATCGCTTTTTTCAGGCAGAGAACGGATATATTAAATAAACTGCACTGTGTGTCTGGTGGTCACTCACTATATAATATATTATGTACTCCTGGCTCCTGCTATAACCTATAACTGGCACTGCAGTAGTGCTCCCCAGTCTCCCCCACAATTATAAGCTGTGTGAGCTGAGCAGTCAGACAGATATATAATATTATATATAGATAATAGATGATGCAGCACACTGGCCTGAGCCTGAGCAGTGCACACAGATATGGTATGTGACTGAGTCACTGTGTGCTGTGTATCGCTTTTTTCAGGCAGAGAACGGATTATAAATAAAAGTGGTGGTCAGTCACTGGTCACTATCAGCAAAACTCTGCACTGTACACTACTGAGTACTCCTAATGCTCCCCAAAATTAGTAAATCAAGTGTCTAAACGGAGAGGACGCCAGCCACGTCCTCTCCCTATCAATCTCAATGCACGTGTGAAAATGGCGGCGACGCGCGGCTCCTTATATAGAATCCGAGTCTCGCGATAGAATCCGAGCCTCGCGAGAATCCGACAGCGTCATGATGACGTTCGGGCGCGCTCGGGTTAACCGAGCAAGGCGGGAAGATCCGAGTCGCTCGGACCCGTGAAAAAAAACATGAAGTTCTGGCGGGTTCGGATTCAGAGAAACCGAACCCGCTCATCTCTATCAAACACCTTTGCGAAGTTTTACAAATTTGATACCCTGGCTGAGGAGGACCTCTTGTTTGGTCAATCGGTGCTGCAGAGTCATCCGCACTCTCCCGCCCGTTCTAGAGCTTTGGCATAAACCCCATGGTTCTTGAAGCATCCCCAGCATCCCCTAGGACGTATGAGAAAATAGGATTTTAATACCTACCGGTAAATCCTTTTAGTCCATAGAGAATGCTGGGCGCTCGTCCCAGTGCGGGCTGTATCTGCAGTTTGGTTATGGTTACACTCATGTGAGTTAAGTTCAGTCAGTCTGTGACTGATGTTGGTCATGCCTTTGCATGCGTTGTTGTTGAATGCCATGTTGTACGGCGTGTTTGAGGTGTGAGCTGGTATGTATCTCACCTTAGTTTTAAAATAATTAAATAAATCATTTTCCTCTAAATGTCCGTCTCCCTGGGCACAGTTCCTATAACTGGAGTCTGGAGGAGGGGCATAGAGGGAGGAGCCAGTTCACACCCCTTTTAAAGTCTTAAAGTGCCCATGTCTCCTGCGGATCCCGTCTATACCCCATGGTTCTTAAAGCATCCCCAGCATCCTCTACGGACAAAGAGAAAAGGATTTACCGGTAGGTATTAAAATCCTATTATTGGGGTTACGCTACTGGCCGCCTGGTATTAATGTGTCTGACGAGAAATTGTTACTGAATCAAATTGAAAGAGCAGTAGGAGTAGGAGACATAGTAGTGATGGGAGACTTTTACCATCCCGAGATAAACTGGAAAATCAATTCATGTGATACTGCTAGGGGCAATATGTTTTTAAACACGCTAAATGATAAAAACTTAGTTCAATTAATCGAGGAACCAACTAGGTACAATGCAATCTTAGACCTGGTATTAACTAACAATGGGGAATTGGTATCAAATATTGAAGTAGGAGAGCCCATAGGTAACAGCGACCACAATATGGTCACATTCAGTATCAGTTTTCATAAGCAGTCCTATACTGGCTCAACTAGGACTCTAAACTTTAGCAAAGCCAACTTTGACATGATGAAGGAATCTTTAAGGAACATTGAATAGGAAATTCTGTTTCAAGGAAAAAATACTACAGAGAAATGGGATGTATTAAAATCACTGCTAATTAATAATACTCGTAAATTTATTCCCACCAGCAGCAAAAAAAAGGAATCCAAAACCAATGTGGTTTAACAAAAATATAAAGGAATTAATGGACAAAAAAAGCTGAGCATTTAAAAAATACAAATCTGAGGGGGATGCGGAGTCATTTCAGCACTATAAGGACTGTAATAAAATATGCAAAAAAGGAATAAGAGCGGCTAAACTAGAAACTGAAAAAGTAGTAGCAAAGGAAAACAAAGCGAATTCCCCAAAAAAATTTAAGTACATCAACAGCAAGAGACTAAAGAAGGAGAGTATAGGCCCTTTAAAGGACAAGAGGGGAGTCTTAATCAAAAATGATAATGACATAGCAAACAAACTAAACAAGTTTTTTTCAACCGTATTTACCAGAGAGGACCAAATGCTGGGTTTAACACAAAATCTCAACAAAGATAATGTCCCACTGCTAAATGCTTATTTACGTGAGGAGGTAGTCTGTGACGGATTAAAAAAGTTAAAGATTAATAAATCACCTGGTCCCGATGGAATTCACCCGAGGGATCTTATGGAGCTGTACGCTGAACTAGCAAGACCTCTATTTTTGATCTTCATGGATTCGGTATGGTTCCTAAAGACTGGCGTATAGCGGAGGTAGTGCCGATATTCAAAAAGGGGAGCAAAGCTGAACCAGGTAATTATAGACCAGTTTGTCTTACATCTATAGTGGGGGAAGTATTGGAAGGTATTCTAAGGGACAGTATTCAAAAGTTCCTTGAAGCAAATTGTTAGGGTCTCCTGCCCTGTGCTGCCACGTCGTCATGGCAACCGGGAGACAAGTGCTAGTGGTGTAACCTGAGCGCAGCTGATACTCCGGTTCGGGTCTTTTGCTGTGCAGTGGTTATAGGCTCTGTGCACGGCAGGGGATCCGGTGCTGGTTTTTGTGCTCACAGTCTGTGAGGTCTGAGTGAGGCGTGGACAGCACCTGCTTTATAAGGCCTCTTTTCAGGGTAAGCAGATGCTGCTGAATCTTTGTTGGTTAGTCAGTTCATGAAAGTTAGCCAGTACTGTGTAGCTTTGTATTTGTTTGTTGCTTACTGCAAATAGGCCTGGGGATTTGGTATTACACTCTGCCAATCCAGACCTAGCAGTAAGACTGGAGTCAGTCATTTAGCTTGCTGGGGTTCTGTTACTACTCTGTGAACTTAGCAAGTTTGCGGCTGTATTCTAAGACTTGCCTGTCTAATCCTGTCTCACTGTGCTAGGTGTCAGGGGTCAGTTTAGTGGCAGTAAGCTAAAACCTGTGCACTGCAAGTGAGAATTAGGATTGTGGAGATTCTCCTTGTGTCTATCATTCCATCTCTGACCAAGGAGTTTACTGCCACACCCGTTGGTAACCCTTTAGGGTTTTGCTGTTGCCCTTAGCAACAGCATTTCGGGTTCTCTACGTATTAAAACACAACATCTTGCTTTTCCATCTGAGCAGTTCTAATACAAGGGAGATACCCAGTTCCTTAGCCTCTGGGCTTCTCTGTTCACTTTGTGTGTATTTTGTTACCCTATCACCTTCTGTGTACATTATGTCATATCCCCCAGTTTGTCTGTGAGTCCATCTGTTTTGCATAACAGTTCAAACACCAGTACATTCCTGCAGACACTGGAGTGCATAACAGTTCTGACACCAGTACTTTCCTGCAGGCACTGGTGTGCATAACATATTCAGCAGCCTAATACTCCTGTTGAAATTTTGTGGGAATATGGAGCATACCCCTCAAAATACGTTGCAACAGGTGGTCGATCAGGTGCAGGTCCTGACTCGACAATTTAATGATTTGTCCATTAAAATGCACACCTCCCAGGCTGCTGGCGGAGCTCCCGCAGCAGCAGCACCTGCAGGGGTTAAGGAGCCGAAAGTAAATCTCCCGGATCGTTTTTCTGGAGATCGCTCGCAGTTCTTTTGTTTCAAGGAGAGCTGCAAGCTATACTTCCGGCTTAGGCCTCAGTCTTCTGGGTCGGAGATTCAGCGGGTGGGCATAGTGATTTCCTTGCTACAAGGAGACCCACAGGTCTGGGCATATGGGTTGCAGCCTGACTGTCCGTCGCTTAAAAGTGTTGATGCTTTTTTTACGGCACTGGGCATGTTGTATGATGACCCTGACAAGACGGCCTCAGCCGAGGCTCAGATTTCGATCCTTAAGCAAGGGCGAAGGCCAGTTGAGGTTTACTGTACGGAGTTTCGGAGGTTGGCCCATGATACCCAGTGGAATGACCCAGCCCTGAGACACCAGTACCGAAGAGGTCTTTCTAACCAGATAAAGGACCAACTGGTACAATATCCCTTGCCTGATAGCTTGGATCAGCTCATGCAGTTATCCATCCGGGTGGATAGACGGCTGAGAGAGCGTAGGCTTGAAAGGGAGACTGAGATTTCCTTCCTTCCCAAGGGAACCTCAGACTCTGAGGAATTTTCTGAGGAGCCTATGCAGATTGGGGCTACCCGCCTCTCCTCGCGTGAGAAGACGCGGAGGAGACAGCAGGGGTTGTGTTTGTACTGTGGGAATAAAGGTCATGTGGTAGTATCATGCCCAGAAAAGCCGGAAAACTTCAGGGCCTGAGGGTGATGGGAAATATCCTGTCAGGCCAGAAGTCAGAATTTCCCAAGAAGACTTTTATCATTCCGGTGACCTTGAAGATCCTCGGTCAAACTGTCAAGACTGAGGCCTTTGTGGACAGTGGGGCCGACTGGGTTTTTATGGACCGCCAATTCGCCCTGAAACACTCTGTTCCCTTAGTACCCTTGGCATCGGAAATTGAGATTTGTGGGTTAAACGGGGAACCATTATCCCAAGGTAAAATTACCTCTTGCACTAGCCAGATTTCTTTGTTTATTGGAGCCACACACTCTGAAAAATTGTCCTTTTATGTGACTGTCTGTACTTTTGCCCCATTGGTGTTGGGGTTACCCTGGTTAAGGGCCCACAATCCTCAATTTGACTGGGTCTCTGGGGAGATTCTTAATTGGGGTACTGATTGTTTCAGGAGTTGCTTGAGCCTTCCAGTCAGGCTCTCGCAGCTAAGTTTGCCAGGATTGCCAGGGTGTTATGTAGATTTTGCGGACGTGTTCTCCAAAAAAGTTGCAGAGGTACTACCTCCCCATCGCCCCTATGACTGTGCCATTGATTTGTTGCCAAATGCTAAGCTTCCCAAGAGCAGGTTGTACTCCCTGTCACGTCCTGAGACTCAGGCTATGGCAGAGTACATTCAGGAGAACTTGGCTAAGGGATTTATCAGACCTTCACAGTCTCCAGTTGGGTCGGGGTTCTTCTTCGTGGGTAAAAAGGACGGTTCGTTGCGACCCTGCATCGACTTCAGGGAATTGAACCGTATCACGATTAAAAACTCATACCCACTGCCTCTCATTTCGGTCTTGTTTGACCAGCTTCGTACTGCCACCATTTTTTCTAAGATTGACCTACGCGGTGCGTACAATCTAATCCAAATAAGAGAGGGGGATGAATGGAAGACTGCCTTTAATACCCACTCAGGGCATTATGAATATTTGGTGATGCCTTTTGGGCTCTGTAATGCCCCGGCAGTCTTCCAGGATTTCATGAATGATGTGCTCAGGGAATATTTGGATAGATTCTTAGTTGTATACTTAGATGACATCCTAATCTTCTCCCATTCCCTGGAGGAACATCGGAAGCATGTACGCTTAGTCCTCCAGAAACTCAGAGACCACCGGCTTGGGGCGAAGCTGGAGAAGTGCGAATTTGAAGTTCAGCAAATCGCATTTCTAGGATATATTATCTCCCCAGAAGGTTTCCAAATGGAGGGTTCCAAGGTACAGGCAGTCCTGGATTGGGTGCAGCCCACTAGTTTGAAGGCGCTTCAGCGTTTCCTGGGCTTTGCGAATTTTTATAGACGATTTATCGCTGGATTTTCGTCTATAGTGGCGCCCTTGGTGGCACTCACTAAGAAAGGGGCGGATGTTGCTCACTGGTCTTGTGAGGCTAAAGCGGCTTTTGCCCGTCTCAAAAGGGCATTTGTTTCGGCCAAGGTGCTGCGACACCCAGATCCAGAGCGTCCTTTTGTGGTGGAGGTGGATGCCTCTGAGATGGGTATTGGGGCAGTGCTTTCTCAGATGGGAGTGTCTGATAATCGCCTTCATCCCTGTGCTTACTTTTCCCGTAAATTTTCGCCTGCCGAGATGAATTATGACGTGGGTAACCGGGAATTGTTGGCTATTAAGGATGCACTCGAGGAGTGGAGACACTGGCTTGAGGGGGCTAAGTTTGTGGTCTCAATTCTCACTGACCATAAGAATCTGGCATATTTAGAGTCAGCGAAGCGTCTCAATGCCAGGCAGGCACGATGGGCTTTGTTTTTTGCTCGCTTTAATTTTTTGATAACATATCGCCCTGGGTCAAAAAACATCAAAGCTGATGCGCTCTCGCGGAGTTTTGCTCCAATCCAGGAGACCACCGAGGAGCCGTTGCCCATTGTTTCCCCATCATGTATTAAAGTGGGCATTACCCAGGACCTCTTATCATTAGTCCTTAGAGCACAGGAGCAGGCTCCTCCAGACCTTCCGGTAGGTCTTTTGTTTGTGCCTCCTAGGTTAAGACAGCGAGTGTTCCTGGAATTCCATGCCAAGAAGTCGGCAGGTCACCCGGGTATTGCCAGAACTCGGGAGTTGCTATCTAGGGCGGTGTGGTGACCCTCGGTGGCTAAGGATGTGGATCAGTGGGTTCGGGCATGTGACATCTGTGCCCGAAATAAGACTCCTAGAGGGGTTCCTGTTGGCCCATTACATCCACTCTCTATCCCATCTAAGCCATGGACCCACATTTCAATGGATTTTGTGGTGGACTTGCCCAAATCCTCGGGGATGACAGCCATCTGGGTTGTCGTTGACAGGTTTTCGAAGATGGCGCACTTCGTTCCACTGGTTGGGCTGCCATCAGCCAGACGCCTGTCTGAATTATTTATGCTGCATGTTGTGCGTCTCCACGGGTTGCCACTTGATGTGGTCTCTGACCGCGGATCCCAGTTTGTGGCCAAATTCTGGAGGGCATTTTGTTCCGATCTCCAGATTTCTGTCAGCTTGTCGTCAGGCTACCATCCGCAGTCTAATGGGCAGACTGAAAGGGTGAACCAGTCCTTGGAGCAGTTCCTCAGGTGTTATGTCTCCAAGTGTCAGACTGACTGGGTTGCTCATCTGTCCATGGCGGAGTTTGCCTATAACAACGCGGCTCACTCTGCTACAGGGATCTCTCCCTTCCTTTGTGTGTATGGGCATCATCCTAAGGCCAATTCTTTTGACCCCCTGGACTCCACGCCTGGTGGTTCCTCTGTGGTTTCGGTCCTTAGAGGTATTTGGCGGAAAGTGAAGAAAGCCCTTGTGTCTGTGTCATTAGTGACCAAAAGGGTTTTTGATAAGCGGAAAAGACCCTGCAGCTTCAAATTAGGAGACTTCGTCTGGTTGTCTACCAAGAATTTGAAGTTGAGACAGCCATCTCATAAGTTAGGGCCCCGGTTCATCGGCCCTTATAAGATCACCAGGGTTATCAATCCGGTGGCATTTCAGTTAGATCTGCCCCGTTCTTTGGGTATCAATAAAACATTTCATTGTTCCCTTTTAAAACGGGCGATTAGTAATCCTTCTTCCAGTGGAAGACCTTCCCCTCTTCTGATACGTGGCCAGAGGGAGTTTGTTGTTGAAAGGATTCTTGACTCCAAGGTGGTTCGGGGTCGGCTGTCATTTTTGGTGCACTGGAAGGGGTATGGCCCGGAGGAGCGGTCGTGGGTGCGCAGTTGTGATCTTCATGCCCCCAGACTGATACGCTCTTTCTTCTCGCAGTTCCCCGATAAACCCGGTGGTAGGGGTTCTTTGACCCCTCGTCAGAGGGGGGGTACTGTTAGGGTCTCCTGCCCTGTGCTGCCACGTCGTCATGGCAACCGGAAGACAAGTGCTAGTGGTGTAACCTGAGCGCAGCTGATACTCCGGTTCGGGTCTTTTGCTGTGCAGTGGTTATAGGCTCTGTGCACAGCAGGGGATCCGGTGCTGGTTTTTGTGCTCACAGTCTGTGAGGTCTGAGTGGGGCGTGGACAGCACCTGCTTTATAAGGCCTCTTTTCAGGGTAAGCAGATGCTGCTGAATCTTTGTTGGTTAGTCAGTTCATGAAAGTTAGCCAGTACTGTGTAGCTTTGTATTTGTTTGTTGCTTACTGCAAATAGGCCTGGGGATTTGGTATTACACTCTGCCAATCCAGACCTAGCAGTAAGACTGGAGTCAGTCGTTTAGCTTGCTGGGGTTCTGTTACTACTCTGTGAACTTAGCAAGTTTGCGGCTGTATTCTAAGACTTGCCTGTCTAATCCTGTCTCACTGTGCTAGGTGTCAGGGGTCAGTTTAGTGGCAGTAAGCTAAAACCTGTGCACTGCAAGTGAGAATTAGGATTGTGGAGATTCTCCTTGTGTCTATCATTCCATCTCTGACCAAGGAGTTTACTGCCACACCCGTTGGTAACCCTTTAGGGTTTTGCTGTTGCCCTTAGCAACAGCATTTCGGGTTCTCTACGTATTAAAACACAACATCTTGCTTTTCCATCTGAGCAGTTCTAATACAAGGGAGATACCCAGTTCCTTAGCCTCTGGGCTTCTCTGTTCACTTTGTGTGTATTTTGTTACCCTATCACCTTCTGTGTACATTATGTCATATCCCCCAGTTTGTCTGTGAGTCCATCTGTTTTGCATAACAGTTCAAACACCAGTACATTCCTGCAGACACTGGAGTGCATAACAGTTCTGACACCAGTACTTTCCTGCAGGCACTGGTGTGCATAACACAAATAAGGTCATTAAAAGGAACAAACATGGATTTGTGAAGGACAGATCATGTCAGACCAACTTACTTGGCTTTTATGAAACAGTAAGTGTGAACCTTGATCAGGGTAAGGAGGTGGATGTAATCTTTTTAGACTTTGCCAAAGCTTTCGACACTGTACCACACATGCGTCTTATCTATAAGCTACAAGAAATAGGGCTAGGGAGCACAATATGCACTTGGGTCAGTAATTGGTTAGCTAATAGGGAGCAGCGCATTGTGGTCAATGGATCATTTTCAAATTGGACTAAAGTACTCAGTGGTGTGCCACAAGGGTCTGTACTTGGACCACTTTTGTTCAACATTTTCATCAACGACCTAACAGTAGGTCTAGAGAGCATGGTGTAAATTTTCGCAGACGATAGCAAATTGTGTAAGGTTATTAATACGGAGGAGGATGCTGAGTCTCTTCAGAACTACTTAACTAAACTGGAAGCATGGGCAGCAAAATGGAGAATGAGATTCAACACCTATATACTAAATGGGGTAATATTAGGGGATTCTGTACTGGAAAAAGACTTAGGGGTTCACACAGAGTCGGCCATAGGCATAGGCAAACTAGGCAATTGCCTAGGGCATTTGATATGCCTATGGGCATCAGCAGCTTCTGCTGATTAAAATGATATGCGGCATGCCTATATTCTGTGTACCATTTCATATGCAGATACAGCCACAGTCTCACACAGTATATAGGCATGCTGCATATCATTTTAATCAGTAGAAGCTGCTTGTGCATCCTAGCCACATAGCAATGCAAATAAGATGCATTTTCATTAGAAAAAGGTGCCAGATGTTAGCATTGAGGCAAGATTTATTAGGACACATCTGTATCCAAGCAGAGGCAGAGGTTACAGTGTTAGTGGCAGTGTGATTGCTGTGTGCAGGTGGGTTGGTTGTGCAGTAGTGTTCGGAATATGTGTAAGGAGCATTATGTGTGTCATGTAAAAATCCATTAACAATGTGCAACATATGTGTAAGGGGCACTATGCGTGTCATTATGTGTATAAGGGCATTAATAATGTGCGGCATATGTGTAACAGGGTACTACTGTATGTGTGTCATTATGTGTATAGGGGCACTAATAATGTGCAGCAAATGTGTAGGGGGCACTATGTGTGTCATTATATGTATAAGGGCATTAATAATGTGCAGCATATGTGTAAGGGACATTATGTGTATAAGGGCATTAATAATGTGCGGCATATGTGTAAACGGTTACTACTGTATGTGTGTCATGTGTATAGGGGCACTAATAATGTGCAGCAAATGTGTAGGGGGCACTATGTGTAAAAGGGCATTAATAAAGGTTGTCATAATGTGTAAGGCGCATTATGTTTATAAGGACATTAATAATGTGTCCCATATGTGTAAGCGGCATTACTGTGTGGAATTATGTGTATAAATGCATTACTAATGTGTGGCATTATGTGTATAAGGTGCTCTACTATGTGGTGTTGCATATAGAAAGGGCACTACTGTGTCGTCTAATGTGAATAAAGAGCAATAGGGTGTGGTGTAATGTGAATAAGGAGCAATTCAGTGTGATGTAATGTGAATAAGGGGCTCTACTGTGAGGAGTAATGTTTATAAGGTAAAGTGATACTACTGTGGGATGTAATATGAATTATGAACTCTATCACATGATCAAAAGTGAATGAAGTTGCAGTACTGTGTGGCGTAATTGGAATTGGGGTTACTATTGTGTGGCCATGCCCCTTGCCAGCAAAAAAACAAAACCCTTTTTGGGCTGTGCGTCAAATGTGCAAACTGTTCCTATTTCAAATATAGGGAATACAAACACCAAAATAAGGACTGCTATGGGTGAGGGGTGATGGTGCAGGGAAAGAGGTGCAAGGTCAGAGGCGGAACCAGCCAAAATCTTGCCTAGGGCATCATATTGGTTAGGGCCGGCTCTGGGTTCACATAGATAACAAATTAAGCAGCAGTACCCAAAGTAGGAGTGCAGCAAAGAAGGCTAATAATAAGAATTTACTTACCGATAATTCTATTTCTCATAGTCCGTAGTGGATGCTGGGGACTCCGAAAGGACCATGGGGGATAGCGGCTCCGCAGGAGACTGGGCACAAAAGTAAAAGCTTTAGGACTACCTGGTGTGCACTGGCTCCTCCCCCTATGACCCTCCTCCAAGCCTCAGTTAGGATACTGTGCCCGGACGAGCGTACACAATAAGGAAGGATTTTGAATCCCGGGTAAGACTCATACCAGCCACACCAATCACACCGTACAACTTGTGATTTGAACCCAGTTAACAGTAGAGATGAGCGCCGGAAATTTTTCGGGTTTTGTGTTTTGGTTTTGGGTTCGGTTCCGCGGCCGTGTTTTGGGTTCGACCGCGTTTTGGCAAAACCTAACCGAATTTTTTTTGTCGGATTCGGGTGTGTTTTGGATTCGGGTGTTTTTTTCCAAAAAACCTAAAAAACAGCTTAAATCATAGAATTTGGGGGTCATTTTGATCCCAAAGTATTATTAACCTCAAAAACCATCATTTCCACTCATTTTCAGTCTATTCTGAATACCTCACACCTCACAATATTATTTTTAGTCCTAAAATTTGCACCGAGGTCGCTGGATGACTAAGCTCAGCGACCCTAGTGGCCGACACAAACACCTGGCCCATCTAGGAGTGGCACTGCAGTGTCACGCAGGATGTCCCTTCCAAAAAACCCTCCCCAAACAGCACATGACGCAAAGAAAAAAAGAGGCGCAATGAGGTAGCTGTGTGAGTAAGATAAGCGACCCTAGTGGCCGACACAAACACCGGGCCCATCTAGGAGTGGCACTGCAGTGTCACGCAGGATGTCCCTTCCAAAAAACCCTCCCCAAACAGCACATGACGCAAAGAAAAAAAGAGGCGCAATGAGGTAGCTGTGTGAGTAAGATAAGCGACCCTAGTGGCCGACACAAACACCGGGCCCATCTAGGAGTGGCACTGCAGTGTCACGCAGGATGGCCCTTCCAAAAAACCCTCCCCAAACAGCACATGACGCAAAGAAAAAAAGAGGCGCAATGAGGTAGCTGTGTGAGTAAGATAAGCGACCCTAGTGGCTGACACAAACACCGGGCCCATCTAGGAGTGGCACTGCAGTGTCACGCAGGATGGCCCTTCCAAAAAACCCTCCCCCCGGACTGTGTGACGTGCCTACTTGGATGCGGTCACTCATATAATCCTCCACCATTCTTTCAATGTTGAGAGAATCATATGCAGTGACAGTAGACGACATGTCCGTAATCGTTGTCAGGTCCTTCAGTCCGGACCAGATGTCAGCATCAGCAGTCGCTCCAGACTGCCCTGCATCACCGCCAGCGGGTGGGCTCGGAATTCTGAGCCTTTTCCTCGCACCCCCAGTTGCGGGAGAATGTGAAGGAGGAGATGTTGACAGGTCGCGTTCCGCTTGACTTGACAATTTTCTCACCAGCAGGTCTTTCAACCCCAGCAGACTTGTGTCTGCCGGAAAGAGAGATCCAAGGTAGGTTTTAAATCTAGGATCGAGCACGGTGGCCAAAATGTAGTGCTCTGATTTCAACAGATTGACCACCCGTGAATCCTTGTTAAGCGAATTAAGGGCTCCATCCACAAGTCCCACATGCCTAGCGGAATCGCTCCGTGTTAGCTCCTCCTTCAATGTCTCCAGCTTCTTCTGCAAAAGCCTGATGAGGGGAATGACCTGACTCAGGCTGGCAGTGTCTGAACTGACTTCACGTGTGGCAAGTTCAAAGGGCATCAGAACCTTGCACAACGTTGAAATCATTCTCCACTGCGCTTGAGACAGGTGCATTCCACCTCCTATATCGTGCTCAATTGTATAGGCTTGAATGGCCTTTTGCTGCTCCTCCAACCTCTGAAGCATATAGAGGGTTGAATTCCACCTCGTTACCACTTCTTGCTTCAGATGATGGCAGGGCAGGTTCAGTAGTTATTGGTGGTGCTCCAGTCTTCTGTACGTGGTGCCTGTACGCCGAAAGTGTCCCGCAATTCTTCTGGCCACCGACAGCATCTCTTGCACGCCCCTCTCGTTTTTTAAATAATTCTGCACCACCAAATTCAAGGTATGTGCAAAACATGGGACGTGCTGGAATTTGCCCATATTTAATGCACACACAATATTGCTGGCGTTGTCCGATGCCACAAATCCACAGGAGAGTCCAATTGGGGTAAGCCATTCCGCGATGATCTTCCTCAGTTGCCGTAAGAGGTTTTTTAGCTGTGTGCGTATTCTGGAAAGCGGTGATACAAAGCGTAGCCTGCCTAGGAAAGAGTTGGCGTTTGCGAGATGCTGCTACTGGTGCCGCCGCTACTGTTCTTGCGGCGGGAGTCCATACATCTACCCAGTGGGCTGTCACAGTCATATAGTCCTGACCCTGCCCTGCTCCACTTGTCCACATGTCCGTGGTTAAGTGGACATTGGGTACAGCTGCATTTTTTAGGACACTGGTGACTCTTTTTCTGAGGTCTGTGTACATTTTCGGTATCGCCTGCCTAGAGAAATGGAACCTAGATGGTATTTGGTACCGGGGACACAGTACCTCCAACAAGTCTCTAGTTGGCTCTGCAGTAATGATGGATACCGGAACCACGTTTCTCACCACCCAGGATGCCAAGGCCTCAGTTATCCGCTTTGCAGTAGGATGACTGCTGTGATATTTCATCTTCCTCGCAAAGGACTGTTGAACAGTCAATTGCTTACTGGAAGTAGTACAAGTGGGCTTACGACTTCCCCTCTGGGATGACCATCGACTCCCAGCAGCAACAACAGCAGCGCCAGCAGCAGTAGGCGTTACACGCAAGGATGCATCGGAGGAATCCCAGGCAGGAGAGGACTCGTCAGAATTGCCAGTGACATGGCCTGCAGGACTATTGGCATTCCTGGGGAAGGAGGAAATTGACACTGAGGGAGTTGGTGGGGTGGTTTGCGTGAGCTTGGTTACAAGAGGAAGGGATTTACTGGTCAGTGGACTGCTTCCGCTGTCGCCCAAAGTTTTTGAACTTGTCACTGACTTATTATGAATGCGCTGCAGGTGACGTATAAGGGAGGATGTTCAGAGGTGGTTAACGTCCTTACCCCTACTTATTACAGCTTGACAAAGGCAACACACGGCTTGACACCTGTTGTCCGCTTTTCTGTTGAAATACCTCCACACCGAAAAGCTGATTTTTTTGGTATTTTCACCAGGCATGTCAGTGGCCATATTCCTCCCACGGACAACAGGTGTCTCCCCGGGTGCCTGACTTAAACAAACCACCTCACCATCAGAATCCTCCTGGTCAATATCCTCCCCAGCGCCAGCAACACCCATATCCTCCTCATCCTGGTGTACTTCAACACTGACATCTTCAATCTGACTATCAGGAACTGGACTGCGGGTGCTCCTTCCAGCACTTGCAGGGGGCGTGCAAATGGTGGAAGGCGCATGCTCTTCACGTCCAGTGTTGGGAAGGTCAGGCATCGCAACCGACACAATTGGACTCTCCTTGTGGATTTGGGATTTCGAAGAACGCACAGTTCTTTGCGGTGCTTTTGCCAGCTTGAGTCTTTTCAGTTTTCTAGCGAGAGGCTGAGTGCTTCCATCCTCATGTGAAGCTGAACCACTAGCCATGAACATAGGCCAGGGCCTCAGCCGTTCCTTGCCACTCCGTGTGGTAAATGGCATATTGGCAAGTTTACGCTTCTCCTCCGACAATTTTATTTTAGGTTTTGGAGTCCTTTTTTTACTGATATTTGGTGTTTTGGATTTGACATGCTCTGTACTATGACATTGGGCATCGGCCTTGGCAGACGACGTTGCTGGCATTTCATCGTCTCGGCCATGACTAGTGGCAGCAGCTTCAGCACGAGGTGGAAGTGGATCTTGATCTTTCCCTAATTTTGGAACCTCAACATTTTTGTTCTCCATATTTTAATAGGCACAACTAAAAGGCACCTCAGGTAAACAATGGAGATGGATGGATACTAGTATACAATTATGGATGGACTGCCGAGTGCCGACACAGAGGTAGCTACAGCCGTGAACTACCGTACTGTGTCTGCTGCTAATATAGACTGGTTGATAATGAGATGTAGTATGTATAAAGAAGAAAGAAAAAAAAAACCACGGGTAGGTGGTATACAATTATGGATGGACTGCCGAGTGCCGACACAGAGGTAGCTACAGCCGTGGACTACCGTACTGTACTGTGTCTGCTGCTAATATAGACTGGATGATAATGAGATGTAGTATGTATAAAGAAGAAAGAAAAAAAAAACCACGGGTAGGTGGTATACAATTATGGATGGACTGCCGAGTGCCGACACAGAGGTAGCTACAGCCGTGGACTACCGTACTGTACTGTGTCTGCTGCTAATATAGACTGGATGATAATGAGATGTAGTATGTATAAAGAAGAAAGAAAAAAAAACACGGGTAGGTGGTATACAATTATGGATGGACTGCCGAGTGCCGACACAGAGATAGCTACAGCCGTGGACTACCGTACTGTACTGTGTCTGCTGCTAATATAGACTGGATGATAATGAGATGTAGTATGTATAAAGAAGAAAGAAAAAAAAAACCACGGGTAGGTGGTATACAATTATGGATGGACTGTCGAGTGCCGACACAGAGGTAGCTACAGCCGTGGACTACCGTACTGTACTGTGTCTGCTGCTAATATAGACTGGATGATAATGAGATGTAGTATGTATAAAGAAGAAAGAAAAAAAAAACCACGGGTAGGTGGTATACAATTATGGATGGACTGCCGAGTGCCGACACAGAGGTAGCTACAGCCATGGACTACCGTACTGTGTCTGCTGCTAATATAGACTGGTTGATAATGAGATGTAGTATGTATAAAGAAGAAAGAAAAAAAAAACCACGGGTAGGTGGTATACAATTATGGATGGACTGCCGAGTGCCGACACAGAGATAGCTACAGCCGTGGACTACCGTACTGTACTGTGTCTGCTGCCAATATAGACTGGATGATAATGAGATGTAGTATGTATAAAGAAGAAAGAAAAAAAAAACCACGGGTAGGTGGTATACAATTATGGATGGACTGCCGAGTGCCGACACAGAGGTAGCTACAGCCGTGGACTACCGTACTGTACTGTGTCTGCTGCTAATATAGACTGGATGATAATGAGATGTAGTATGTATAAAGAAGAAAGAAAAAAAAAAACCACGGGTAGGTGGTATACAATTATGGATGGACTGCCGAGTGCCGACACAAAGGTAGCTACAGCCGTGGACTACCGTACTGTACTGTGTCTGCTGCTAATATAGACTGGATGATAATGAGATGTAGTATGTATAAAGAAGAAAGAAAAAAAAAACACGGGTAGGTGGTATACAATTATGGATGGACTGCCGAGTGCCGACACAGAGGTAGCTACAGCCGTGAACTACCGTACTGTGTCTGCTGCTAATATAGACTGGTTGATAATGAGATGTAGTATGTATAAAGAAGAAAGAAAAAAAAAACCACGGGTAGGTGGTATACAATTATGGATGGACTGCCGAGTGCCGACACAGAGATAGCTACAGCCGTGGACTACCATACTGTACTGTGTCTGCTGCTAATATAGACTGGATGATAATGAGATGTAGTATGTATAAAGAAGAAAGAAAAAAAAAACCACGGGTAGGTGGTATACAATTATGGATGGACTGCCGAGTGCCGACACAGAGGTAGCTACAGCCGTGGACTACCGTACTGTACTGTGTCTGCTGCTAATATAGACTGGATGATAATGAGATGTAGTATGTATAAAGAAGAAAGAAAAAAAAAAACCACGGGTAGGTGGTAAACAATTATGGATGGACTGCCGAGTGCCGACACAGAGGTAGCTACAGCCGTGGACTACCGTACTGTACTGTGTCTGCTGCTAATATAGACTGGATGATAATGAGATGTAGTATGTATAAAGAAGAAAGAAAAAAAAAACCACGGGTAGGTGGTATACAATTATGGATGGACTGCCGAGTGCCGACACAGAGGTAGCTACAGCCGTGAACTACCGTACTGTGTCTGCTGCTAGTATAGACTGGATGATAAATAATGATATAAAAAATATATATATATCACTACTGCAGCCGGACAGGTATATATTATATAATGAGGGACCTGCTGGACACTGTCTGTCAGCAGAATGAGTTTTTTAATTTTTATAGAATAAAAAAACACCACACAAGTCACACAACGAGTGTACTTTTTCAGGCAGACAATCACAATATACTATACTGGTGGTCAGTGTGGTCAGGTCACTGGTCACAGTGGTCAGTGGTCAGTCACACTGGCAGTGGCACTCTGGCAGCAAAAGTGTGCACTGTTTAATATGTACTTCTGGCTCCTGCTATAACCTATAACTGCTCCCCAGTCTCCCCCACAATTAAGCTGTGTGAGCACAGTCAGATATTATACATAGATGATGCAGCACACTGGGCTGAGCACAGATATGGTATGTGAGTGTGACTGAGTCACTGTGTATCGTTTTTTTCAGGCAGAGAACAAGAACAGAACGGATTATTAAATAATAATAAATTATAAAACTGCACTGGTGGGTCAGGTCACTGGTCATCAGTCACTAGTATAACTCCTCCTAAGCTCCAGTAAGTAAATGAAGTGTCTCACTCTCACTCTCCTATCTATTTTAATTTCTAAACGGAGAGGACGCCAGCCACGTCCTCTCCCTATCAATCTCAATGCACGTGTGAAAATGGCCGCGACGCGCGGCTCCTTATATAGAATCCGAGTCTCGCGATAGAATCCGAGCCTCGCGAGAATCCGACAGCGTGATGATGACGTTCGGGTGCGCGCTCGGGTTAACCGAGCAAGGCGGGAAGATCCGAGTCGCTCGGACCCGTGTAAAAAAACATGAAGTTCGGGCGGGTTCGGATTCAGAGAAACCGAACCCGCTCATCTCTAGTTAACAGCATGATAACAGAGGAGCCTCTGAAAAGATGGCTCACAACAATAATAACCCGATTTTTGTAACAATAACTATGTACAAGTATTGCAGACAATCCGCACTTGGGATGGGCGCCCAGCATCCACTACGGACTATGAGAAATAGAATTATCGGTAAGTAAATTCTTATTTTCTCTAACGTCCTAGTGGATGCTGGGGACTCCGAAAGGACCATGGGGATTATACCAAAGCTCCCAAACGGGCGGGAGAGTGCGGATGACTCTGCAGCACCGAATGAGAGAACTCCAGGTCCTCCTCAGCCAGAGTATCAAATTTGTAGAATTTTGCAAACGTATTTGCCCCTGACCAAGTAGCTGCTCGGCAAAGTTGTAAAGCCGAGACCCCTCGGGCAGCTGAATTGTACTACAAATCCAACGAGCAATCGTCTGCTTAGAAGCAGGGGCACCCAGCTTGTTGGGTGCATACAGGATAAACAGCGAGTCAGATTTTCTGACTCCAGCCGTCCTGGAAACATATATTTTCAGGGCCCTGACTACGTCCAGCAACTTGGAATCCTCCAAGTCCCTAGTAGCCGCAGGCACCACAATAGGCTGGTTTAAGTGAAATGCTGAAACCACCTTAGGGAGAAATTGAGGACGAGTCCTCAATTCTGCCCTGTCCGTATGAAAAATTAGGTAAGGGCTTTTATAGGATAAAGCCGCCAATTCTGATACACGCCTGGCTGAAGCCAGGGCTAACAGCATTACCACTTTCCATGTGAGATATTTTAAGTCCACAGTGGTGAGTGGTTCAAACCAATGTGATTTTAGGAATCCCAAAACTACATTGAGATCCCAAGGTGCCACTGGAGGCACAAAAGGAGGCTGTATATGCAGTACCCCCTTGACAAACGTCTGAACTTCAGGAACTGAAGCTAGTTCTTTTTGGAAGAATATTGACAGGGCCGAAATTTGAACCTTAATGGACCCTAATTTGAGGCCCATAGACAGTCCTGTTTGCAGGAAATGCAGGAATCGACCCAGTTGAAATTCCTCTGTAGGGGCCTTCCTGGCCTCACACCACGCAACATATTTACGCCAAATACGGTGATAATGTTGCACAGTTACATCCTTCCTGGCTTTGATCAGGGTAGGGATAACTTCATCCGGAATGCCTTTTTCCTTCAGGATACGGCGTTCAACCGCCATGCCGTCAAACGCAGCCGCGGTAAGTCTTGGAACAGACATGGTCCCTGCTGGAGCAGGTCCTTTCTTAGAGGTAGAGGCCACGGGTCTTCCGTGAGCATCTCTTGAATTTCCGGGTACCAAGTCCTTCTTGGCCAATCCGGAGCCACGAGTATAGTCTTTACACCTCTCCTTCTTATGATTCTCAGTACCTTGGGTATGAGAGGCAGAGGAGGGAACACATATACTGACTGGTACACCCACGGTGTTACCAGAGCGTCCACAGCTATTGCCTGAGGGTCCCTTGACCTGGCGCAATATCTGTCCAGTTTTTTGTTGAGGCGGGACGCCATCATGTCCACCTTTGGTTTTTCCCAACGGTTCACAATCATGTGGAAGACTTCTGGGTGAAGTCCCCACTCCCCCGGGTGAAGATCGTGTCTGCTGAGGAAGTCTGCTTCCCAGTTGTCCACTCCCGGAATGAACACTGCTGACAGTGCTATCACATGATTTTCCGCCCAGCGAAGAATCCTTGCAACTTCCGTCATTGCCCTCCTGCTTCTTGTGCCGCCCTGTCTGTTTACGTGGGCGACTGCCGTGATGTTGTCCGACTGGATCAACACCGGCTGACCCTGAAGCAGAGGCCTTGCCTGACTTAGGGCATTGTAAATGGCCCTTAGTTCCAGGATATTTATGTGAAGTGACGTTTCCATGCTTGACCACAAGCCCTGGAAATTTTTTCCCTGTGTGACTGCTCCCCAGCCTCTCAGGCTGGCATCCGTGGTCACCAGGACCCAATCCTGAATGCCGAATCTGCGGCCCTCTAGGAGATGAGCACTCTGTAACCACCACAGGAGAGACACCCTTGTCCTTGGAGACAGGGTTATCCGCTGATGCATTTGAAGATGCGATCCGGACCATTTGTCCAGCAGATCCCACTGAAAAGTTCTTGCGTGGAATCTGCCGAATGGAATCGCTTCGTAAGAAGCCACCATCTTTCCCAGGACCCTTGTGCATTGATGCACTGACACTTGGCCTGGTCTTAGGAGGTTCCTGACTAGGTCGGATAACTCCCTGGCTTTCTCCTCCGGGAGAAACGCCTTTTTCTGTACTGTGTCCAGAATCATCCCTAGGAACAGCAGACGTGTCGTCGGAATCAGCTGCGATTTTGGAATATTTAGAATCCATCCGTGCTGTCGTAGTACTACTTGAGATAGTGCTACTCCGACCTCTAACTGTTCTCTGGACCTTGCCCTTATCAGGAGATCGTCAAAGTAAGGGATAATTAAGACGCCTTTTCTTCGAAGAAGAATCATCATTTCGGCCATTACCTTGGTAAAGACCCGGGGTGCCGTGGACAATCCAAACGGCAGCGTCTGAAACTGATAGTGACAGTTCTGTACCACAAATCTGAGGTACCCTTGGTGAGAAGGGCAAATTGGGACATGGAGGTAAGCATCCTTGATGTCCAGAGACACCATATAGTCTCCTTCTTCCAGGTTCGCTATCACTGCTCTGAGTGACTCCATCTTGAACTTGAACCTTTTTATGTAAGTGTTCAAGGATTTCAGATTTAAAATGGGTCTCACCGAGCCGTCCGGCTTCGGTACCACAAACAGCGTGGAATAATACCCCTTTCCCTGTTGTAGGAGGGGTACCTTGATTATCACCTGCTGGGAATACAGCTTGTGAATGGCTTCCAATACCGCCTCCCTGTCGGGGGGAGACGTTGGTAAAGCAGACTTCAGGAACCGGCGAGGGGGAGACGTCTCGAATTCCAATTTGTACCCCTGAGATACTACCTGCAGGATCCAGGGGTCCACTTGCGAGTGAGCCCACTGCGCGCTGAAATTCTTGAGACGGGCCCCCACCGTGCCTGAGTCCGCTTGTAAGGCCCCAGCGTCATGCTGAGGACTTGGCAGAAGCGGGGGAGGGCTTCTGTTCGTGGGAAGAGGCTGTCTGCTGCAGTCTTTTTTCCCCTTCCTCTGCCCCGGGGCAGATATGAGTGGCCTTTTGCCCGCTTGCCCTTATGGGGACGAAAGCACTGAGCCTGAAAAGGCTCTTTTTCTGCTGAGAGGTGACCTGGGGTAAAAAGGTGGATTTCCCAGCCGTTGCCGTGGCCACCAGGTCCGATAGACCGACCCCAAATAACTCCTCCCCTTTATACGGCAATACTTCCATATGCCGTTTGGAATCCGCATCACCTGACCACTGTCGCGTCCATAACCCTCTTCTGGCAGAAATGGACATCGCACTTACTCTTGATGCCAGAGTGCAAATATCCCTCTGTGCATCTCGCATATACAGGTTGAGTATCCCATATCCATATATTCCGAAATACGGAATATTCCGAAATACGGAATTTTTTGAGTGAGAGTAAGATAGTGAAACTTTGTTTTCTGATGGCTCAATGTACACAAACTTTGTTTAATACACAGAGTTATTAAAAATATTGTATTAAATGACCTCCAGGCTGTGTGTGTATAAGGTGTATATGAAACATAACTGAATTGTGTGAATGTAGACACACTTTGTTTAATGCACAAAGTTATTAAAATAATGGCTTAAATTACCTTCAGGCTGTGTGTATAAGGTGTATATGAAACATAAATGTATTCTGTGCTTAGACTTGAGTCCCATCGCCATGATATCTCATTGTGGTATGCAATTATTCCAAAATACGGAAAAATCCGATATCCAAAATACCTCTGGTCCCAAGCATTTTGGATAAGGGAGACTCAACCTGTATAGAAATTCATCCTTTAAATGCTCTATAGTCAATAATATATTGTCCCTGTCCAGGGTATCAATATTTTCAGTCAGGAAATCCGACCAAGCCACCCCAGCACTGCACATCCAGGCTGAGGCGATTGCTGGTCGCAGTATAATACCAGTATGTGTGTATATACTTTTTAGGATATTTTCCAGCTTCCTATCAGCTGGTTCCTTGAGGGCGGCCGTATCAGGAGACGGTAACGCCACTTGTTTTGATAAGCGTGTGAGCGCCTTATCTACCCTAGGGGGTGTTTCCCAACGTGCCCTAACCTCTGGCGGGAAAGGGTATAATGCCAATAATTTTTTAGAAATTAGCAGTTTTTTATCGGGGGAAACCCACGCTTCATCACACACCTCATTTAATTCATCTGATTCAGGAAAAACTACGGGTAGTTTTTTCACACCCCACATAATACCCTTTTTTGTGGTACTTGTAGTATCAGAAATGTTCAAAACCTCCTTCATTGCCGTGATCATGTAACGTGTGGCCCTACTGGAAAATACGTTTGTTTCCTCACCGTCGACACTGGAGTCAGTGTCCGTGTCAGTGTCTGTATCGACCTGAGGTAACGGGCGTTTTAGAGCCCCTGACGGTGTTTGAGACGCCTGTACAGGTATTTACTGATTTGCCGGCTGTCTCATGTCGTCAACAGTCTTTTGTAAAGTGCTGACACTATCACGTAATTCTTTCCATAAGACCATCCAGTCAGGTGTCGACTCCCTAGGGGGTGACATCACTAACACAGGCAATTGCTCCGCCTCCACACCATTTTCCTCCTCATACATGCCGACACACAGCACACACACAGGGAATGCTCTGACAGAGGACAGGACCCCACTAGCCCTTTGGGGAGACAGAGGGAGAGTTTGCCAGCACACACCAGAGCGCTATATATATATAGGGATAACCTTATATAAGTGTTTTTCCCTGATATAGCTGCTGTATATATTTATCTGCCAAATTAGTGCCCCCCCTCTCTTGTTTTACCCTGTTTCTGTAGTTCAGGACTGCAGGGGAGAGTCAGGGAGCCTTCCTCCAACGGAGCTATGAGGAAAAAATTGCGCCAGTGTGCTGAGGAGATAGGCTCCGCCCCCTTCTCGGCGGCCTTTCTCCCGCTTTTTTATGGAAAAATTGGCAGGGGTTAAATGCATCCATATAGCCCAGGAGCTATATGTGATGTATTTTTTGCCAAAAAAGGTGTTTTTATTGCGTCTCAGGGCGCCCCCCCCCCCCCAGCGCCCTGCACCCTCAGTGACCGGAGTGTGAAGTGTGCTGAGAGCAATGGCGCACAGCTGCGGTGCTGTGCGCTACCTTATTGAAGACAGGACGTCTTCTGCCGCAGATTTTCCGGACCTCTTCAGTCTTCTGGCTCTGTAAGGGGGCCGGCGGCGCGGCTCTGGGACCCATCCATGGCTGGGCCTGTGATCGTCCCTCTGGAGCTAATGTCCTGTAGCCTAAGAAGCCCAATCCACTCTGCACGCAGGTGAGTTCGCTTCTTCTCCCCTTAGTCCCTCGGTGCAGTGAGCCTGTTGCCAGCAGGTCTCACTGAAAATAAAAAACCTACTTTAAACTTTTACTCTAAGCAGCTCAGGAGAGCCCCTTAGTATGCACCCTTCTCGTTCGGGCACAAAAATCTAACTGAGGCTTGGAGGAGGGTCATAGGGGGAGGAGCCAGTGCACACCAGGTAGTCCTAAAGCTTTTACTTTTGTGCCCAGTCTCCTGCGGAGCCGCTATCCCCCATGGTCCTTTCGGAGTCCCCAGCATCCACTAGGACGTTAGAGAAAAGATATTAGCATGCATAAAACGGGGAATTGATGCAAGGGACGAGAGTATTATACTCCCATTATATAAATCACTAGTGAGGCCACATCTTGAACACTGTGTGCAATTTTGGGCACCATATTACAAAAAAGATATCCTGGACTAGAAAAGGTTCAGAGGCGGGCGACCAAACTAATCAAGGGCATGGAGACGCTGGAATACGAGGAAAGGCTTGCAAGGCTAGGCATGTTTACATTGGAAAAGAGGAGACTAAGAGGGGACATGTTCAACATCTACAAATATATAAGGGGTCAATACACAGCTTGGGAGTGACATGTTTTCTATAAGATCAGCACAGAGAACACGTGGTCACTCGCTTAGGTTAGAGGAGAAAAGTTTCCGCACATTGAGGCGGAAAGGTTTTTTTTACAGTATTTACAGAGTACATAAACAAATAATCAAAACAAGAAAACAGCGACTTACAGTCGAAGACAATATAGGACAAGTACAGGGTAATAAACGTAGTTACATCAGCAGATGACACTGGAAAAAAAATCAGGTGGCAGAAAACTGCGGGGTTTGGGGCAGTTGAAGATTATTAAAGTAAGAATAGAATAAGCACATGAGGGAAGAAGGCCCTACTCTTTAGAGCTTACATTCTATGTATTCCTATTGTTCTATGCCTTATCCACTTGCCTGTCATGGTCGCATCAGATGTGACCATACCAGCAAGGGCTTTATCTGACTTGGGGATGCGACCAGTCAGATAAAGTGTTAGCAGTGGCAGGAAAGAGAAACTTCCCTCCGCTGCTGCTCTCAGAGGGACCGGTCCCACTGCCTCTCTGCACCCTTCCCTCAGTGTTGCCATGCTGCCGATCGGTCAACCCAGCAGCTGCAGACACAAGCAGCGACTGGGAAAGTGTAAACCAAATCCCCCCTCCAGACCTTCCTGTGTTACTGGCAGCTGTCTGGGGTGTAAAAAGTAACATCGCAATGTTACCGATCTTCCGGCCAATGTTACGATGTTTTAGGAAAAATATTTTTAAAATAATATATATTTCTTTTTTTAACTAAAATCATTTTGGATAAGGTTAAATTCATGTTCTTCACCTAATTCACTCATAAACACCCCTACCCCCCGACAATTTCTGAGCGGTTTTTGGGAAATAAATCGTCAGTTAAGTGGTGGAATAGTTATATTGGACAGATAATACTGTATTGCTGTGACTGAATGTTTTAAGACACATTTATTTATTTACATGGTGCACATATACTACACAGCAATTAAGATAATAATCATTCACATTAACCTCCAGTGGAATTCACAATCTGTATTCCCTACACACGCATGTACTACATATATATTTAAATTAGAGATGAGCGGGTTCGGTTCGTCAAGATACGAACCCCCCCGAACTTCATCTATTTTACACAGTTCCGAGGCAGCCTCGGATCTTCCCGCCTTGCTCGGTTAACCCGAGCGCGCCCGAACATCATCATCCCGTTGTCGTATTCTCGCGAGATTCGTATTCTATATAAAGAGCCGCGCGTCGCTGCCATTTTCACTCGTGCATTGGAGATGATAGCGAGAGGACGTGGCTGCGTTCTCTCAGTTTCTGTGTTCAGTGTGCTGCAAATATCTGTGCTCAGTGTGCTGCAAATATCTGTGCTCAGTGTGCTGCAAATATCTACGTTCTCTGCCTGAAAAACGCTCCATATCTGTGCTGCATTGTAGTATATAGTAGGAGGACATTGCAGAATTTTGCTGATCACCAGTATATATATAGCAGTATGGTACAGTAGTCCATTGCTCTACCTCTGTGTCATCAAGTATACTATCCATCCATACCTGTGCTGCATTTTAGTTGTGCGCAGTATATAGTAGGAGGACAGTGCAGAATTTTGCTGACCACCAGTATATATATATAGCAGTACGGTACAGTAGTCCATTGCTCTACCTCTGTGTCGTCAAGTATACTATCCATATCGGTGCTGCATTGTAGTTGTGCGCAGTATATAGTAGGAGGACAGTGCAGAATTTTGCTGACCACCAGTATATATATAGCAGTACGGTACAGTAGTCCATTGCTCTACCTCTGTGTCGTCAAGTATACTATCCATATCTGTGCTGCATTGTAGTTGTGCGCAGTATTATAGTAGGAGGACAGTGCAGAATTTTGCTGACCACCAGTATATATATATATATATATATATATATATATATATAGCAGTACAGTACAGTAGTCCATTGCTCTACCTCTGTGTCGTCAAGTATACTATCCATCCATACCTGTGCTGCATTTTAGTTGTGCGCAGTATATAGTAGGAGGACAGTACAGAATTTTGCTGACCACCAGTATATATATAGCAGTACGGTACAGTAGGCCATTGCTATTGATATATTACTGGAATATAATTCCACACATTAAAAGATCGAGAACAAAAATGTGGAGGGTAAAATAGGGAAAGATCAAGATCCACTTCCACCTCGTGCTGAAGCTGCTGCCACTAGTCATGGCCGAGACGATGAAATGCCATCAACGTCGTCTGCCAAGGCCAATGCCCAATGTCATAGTAGAGAGCATGTAAAATCCAAAAAACAAAAGTTCAGTAAAATGACTCAAAAATCAAAATTAAAAGCGTCTGATGAGAAGCGTAAACTTGCCAATATGCCATTTACGACACAGAGTGGCAAGGAACGGCTGAGGCCCTCTCCTATGTTCCTCATGAGGTGGCGCCTTCCACCATTTGCACGCCCCCTGCAAGTGCTGGAAGGAGCAACCGCAGTCCAGTTCCTGATAGTAAAATTGAAGATGTCACTGTTGAAGTACAGCAGGATGAGGATATGGGTGTTGCTGGCGCTGAGGAGGAAATTGACAAGGAGGATTCTGATGGTGAGGTGGTTTGTTTAAGTCAGGCACCCGGGGAGACACCTGTTGTCCGTGACGAATATGGCCATTGACATGCCTGGTCAAATTACAAAAAAAATCACCTCTTCGGTGTGGAATTATTTTAACACAAATGCGGACAACAGGTGTCAAGCCGTGTGTTGCCTTTGTCAAGTTATAATAAGTAGGGGTAAGGACGTTAACCACCTAGGAACATCCTCCCTTATACGTCACCTGAAGCGCATTCATCAGAAGTCATTGACAAGTTCAAAAACTTTGGGTGACAGCGGAAGCAGTCCACTGACAACTAAATCCCTTCCTCTTGTTGTAACCAAGCTCCTGCAAGCCACACCACCAACTCCTTCAGTGTCAATTTCGTCCTAAGACAGGAAAGCCAATAGTCCTGCAGGCCATGTCACTGGCAAGTCTGACGAGTCCTCTCCTGCCTGGGATTCCTCCGATGCATCCTTGAGTGTAACGCCTACTGCTGCTGGCGCTGCTGTTGTTGCTGCTGGGCGTCGATCGTCATCCAAGAGGGGAAGTCGGAAGACCACTTGTACTACTTCCAGTAAGCAATTGACTGTCCAACAGTCCTTTGCGAGGAAGATGAAATATCACAGCAGTCATCCTGCTGCAAAGCGGATAACTCAGGTCTTGGCAGCTTCGGTGGTGTTAAACGTGTGTCCGGTATCCACCGTTAATTCACAGGCAACTAGAGAATTGCTTGAGGTACTGTGTCCCCGGTACCAAATACCATCTAGGTTCCATTTCTCTAGGCAGGCGATACCGAGAATGTACACAGACGTCAGAAAAAGAGTCACCAGTGTCCTAAAAAATGCAGTTGTACCCAATGTCCACTTAACCACGGACATGTGGAGCAGGGCAGACTCAGGACTATATGACTGTGACAGCCCACTGGGTAGATGTATTGCCTCCCGCAGCAAGAACAGCAGCGGCGGCACCAGTAGCAGCATCTCGCAAACGCCAACTCGTTCCTAGGCAGGCTACGCTTTGTATCACCACTTTCCATAAGAAGCACACAGCTGACAACCTCTTACGGAAACTGAGGAACATCATCGCAGAATGGCTTACCCCAATTGGACTCTCCTGGGGATTTGTGACATCGGACAATGACACCAATATTGTGCATGCATTACATGTGGGCAAATTCCAGCACGTCCCATGTTTTGCACATACATTGAATTTGGTGGTGCAGAATTTTTAAAAAAACGACAGGGGCGTGCAAGAGATGCTGTCGGTGGCCCGAAGAATTGCGGGCCACTTTCAGCCACCGCGTGCCGAAGACTGGAGCACCAGCAAACACTCCTGAACCTGCCCCGCCATCATCTGAAGCAAGAGGTGGTAACGAGGTGGAATTCAACCCTCTATATGCTTAAGAGGATGGAGGAGCAGCAAAAGGCCATTCAAGCCTATACAGCTACCTACAATATAGGCAAAGGAGGGGGAATGCACCTGACTCAAGCGCAGTGGAGAATGATTTCAACGTTGTGCAAGGTTCTGCAACCCTTTGAACTTGCCACACGTGAAGTCAGTTCAGACACTGCCAGCCTGAGTCAGGACATTCCCCTCATCAGGCTTTTGCAGAAGAAACTGGAGAGATTGAAGGAGGAGCTAAAATGGAGCGATTACGCTAGGCATGTGGGACTTGTGGATGGAGCCCTTAATTCGCTTAACCAGGATTCACGGGTGGTCAATCTGTTGACATTAGAGCACTACATTTTGGCCACCGTGCTCGATCCTAGATTTAAAACCTACGTTGTATCTCTCTTTCCGGTAGACACAAGTCTGCAGAGGTTCAAAGACCTGCTGGTGAGAAAATTGTCAAGTCAAGCGGAACGTGACCCGTCAACAGCTCCTCCTTCACATTCTCCTGCAACTGGGGGTGCGAGGAAAAGGCTAAGAATTCCGAGCCCACCCGCTGGCGGTGATGCAGGGCAGTCTGGAGCGAGTGCTGACATCTGGTCCGTACTGAAGGACCTGCCAACGATTACTGACATGTCGTCTACTGTCACTGCATATGATTCTGTCACCATTGAAAGAATGGTGGAGGATTATATGAGTGACCGCATCCAAGTAGGCACGTCAGACAGTCCGTACGTATACTGGCAGGAAAAAGAGGCAATTTGGAGGCACTTGCACAAATTGACTTTATTTTACCTAAATTGCCCCTCCTCCAGTGTGTACTCCGAAAGAGTGTTTAGTGCAGCCGCTCACCTTGTCAGCAATCGGCGTACGAGGTTACTTCCAGAAAATGTGGAGAAGATGATGTTCATCAAAATTAATTATAATCAATTCCTCCGTGGAGACATTCACCAGCAATTGCCTCCAGAAAGTACACAGAGACCTGAGATGGTGGATTCAAGTGGGGACGAATTAATAATCTGTGAGGAGGGGGATGTACACAGTGAAAGGGGTGAGGAATCGGACGATGAGGAGGAGGTGGACATCTTGCCTCTGTAGAGCCAGTTTGTGCAAGGAGAGATTGATTGTTTCTTTTTTGGTGGGGGCCCAAACCAACCAGTCATTTCAGCCACAGTCGTGTGGCAGACCCTGTCGCTGAAATGATGGGTTTGTTAAAGTGTGCATGTCCTGTTTATACAACATAAGGGTGGGAGGGCCCAAGGACAATTCCATCTTGCACCTCTTTTTTCTTTAATTTATCTTTGCATCATGTGATGTTTGGGGCCAATTTTTTGAAGTGCCATCCTGTCTGACACTGCAGTGCCACTTCTAGATGGGCCAGGTGTTTGTGCCGGCCACTTGGGTCGCTTAGCTTAGCCATCCAGCGACCTTGGTGCACCTCTTTTTTTCTTTGCATCATGTGCTGTTTGGGGACTATTTTTTTAAGTGCCATCCTGTCTGACACTGCAGTGCCACTCCTAGATGGGCCAGGTGTTTGTGTCGGCCACTTGGGTCGCTTAGCTTAGCCATCCAGCGACCTTGGTGCACCTCTTTTTTTCTTTGCATCATGTACTGTTTGGGGACTATTTTTTTAAGTGCCATCCTGTCTGACACTGCAGTGCCACTCCTAGATGGGCCAGGTGTTTGTGTCGGCCACTTGGGTCGCTTAGCTTAGCCATCCAGCGACCTTGGTGCACCTCTTTTTTTCTTTGCATCATGTACTGTTTGGGGACTATTTTTTTAAGTGCCATCCTGTCTGACACTGCAGTGCCACTCCTAGATGGGCCAGGTGTTTGTGACGGCCACTTGGGTCGCTTAGATTAGACATCCAGCGACCTCGGTGCAAATTTTAGGACTAAAAATAATATTGTGAGGTGTTCAGAATAGACTGGAAATGAGTGAAAATTATGGTTATTGAGGTTAATAATACTATGGGATCAAAATGACCCCCAAATTCTATGATTTAAGCTGTTTTTGAGGGTTTTTTGTAAAAAAAACACCTGAATCCAAAACACACCCGAATCCGACAAAAAATTTTCAGGGAGGTTTTGCCAAAACGCGTCCGAATCCAAAACACGGCCGCGGAACCGAATCCAAAACCAAAACACAAAACCCGAAAAATTTCCGGTGCACATCACTAATTTAAATATTACACATATACATAAATAAATGTATAGGTACCCGACAGATAAGAATATTTAACTGCAGTTTAATGGTGTGCTAGGCAATAGCATATATGCTAGTGCATAGGTGTAACTCACCTACAATACACCCCGTGCACTGCAGCTGCAGTCGCAATAGGGGTGTGGCGTGGCATCATGGAATGGGGATCTTGCTTCATGGGAGGGGGTGTGGTCTGCCCCCGGAGACTGGCGTATCTGCAGTGCTGGCTTCTACTGGGTTACACTCGGGTGTGAGCCACAGCCCCCTTGTGATGCCACTGTGCTAGTGTAGGGCTTTCAGAGAACTGTGTTCCCTTGATGTTGAGCTGCAAACTTAAATGTTTTGATCATAGTTTGAAAAAAAAAAAATCAAAATCCTTTATTTTGTTAGATACACACAGAGTTGCAGTACACTAATGTTGAAAACCAAAGTATTTTTGTTTTGTATACATAAATGACATGAATATGGGGGTATCTTACAGTATAGGTTACTGAGGTAGCCAACCCGGTCCTGGGGAGCTACTAACAGTTCATATTTTCCACACTACCTAGCAGGTGCACAGGTGTAGTCATTACTAACTGTCACATTTTAAAACATGGGCCCTCATTCCGAGTTGATCGGTCGCAAGGCGAATTTAGCAGAGTTACACACGCTAAGCCGCCGCCTACTGGGAGTGAATCTTAGCTTCTTAAAATTGCGACCGATGTATTCGCAATATTGCGATTACTAACTACTTAGCAGTTTCAGAGTAGCTCCAGACTTACTCTGCCTGTGCGATCATTTCAGTGCTTGTCGTTCCTGGTTGACGTCACAAACACACCCAGCGTTCGCCCAGGCACTCCCACCGTTTCTCCGGCCACTCCTGCGTTTTTTCCGGAAACGGTAGCGTTTTCAGCCACACGCCCCTGAAACGCCGTGTTTCCGCCCAGTAACACCCATTTCCTGTCAATCACATTACGATCGCCGGAGCGAAGAAAAAGCCGTGAGTAAAAATACTTTCTTCATAGTAAAGTTACTTGGCGCAGTCGCAGTGCGAACATTGCGCATGCGTACTAAGCGGATTTTCACTGCGATGCGATGAAAAATACCGAGCGAACAACTCGGAATGAGGGCCATGGTGCATTTATTCCTAACTGACACATTGGGGGTAATTCTGAGTTGATCGCAGCAGCAAGTTTGTTAGCAATTGGGCAAAACCATGTGCACTGCAGGGGGGGCAGATATAACATTTGCAGAGAGCGTTAGATTTGGGTGGCTTATATTGTTTCTGTGTAGGGTAAATACTGGCTGCTTTATTTTTACACTGCAATTTAGATTTCAATTTGAAAACACCCCACCCAAATCTAACTCTCTCTGCACATGTTATATCTGCCCCGACCCCCTGCAGTGCACATGGTTTTGCCCAATTGCTAACAAACTTGCTGCTGTGATCAACTCAGAATTAGGCCCATTGGCCCTCATTCCGAGTTGTTCGCTCGCTAGCTGCTTTTAGCAGCTTTGCACACGCTAAGCCGCCGCCTACTGGGAGTGTATCTTAGCTTTGCAGAATTGCGAACGAAAGATTCGCATAATTGCGAATAGAAATTTCTTTGCAGTTTCTGAGTAGCTCGGGACTTACTCTGCCACTGCGATCAGTTCAGTCAGTTTCGTTCCTGGTTTGACGTCACAAACACACCCAGCGTTCGCCCAGACACTCCCCCGTTTCTTCAGACACTCCCGCGTTTTTCCCAGAAACGGCAGCGTTTTTTCGCACACTCCCATAAAACGGCCAGTTTCCACCCAGAAACATCCACTTCCTGTCAATCACACTCCGATCACCAGAACGATGAAAAATCCTCGTTATGCCGTGAGTAAAATACCTAACTTTTGAGTAAAATAACTAACCGCATGCGCTCTGCGAACCTTGCGCATGCGCAGTAAGCGACTAATCGCAATATAGCGAAACTCGGCAACGAGCGAACAACTCGGAATGAGGGCCATTGTACAGATCCACAGGAGGCCTGGAAAACATGAATTGTTGGTAGCACGTACCATGATAATAGTAAGATACTGTAGGGATGTGTCCGCACACCTAGCGTTTATAGGCCATACGGCATCAGATGACCTGCGTGACTGAGACATTCCAATAGGAGTAGCATTACTGTATTTTTCTTTAGGTTTTGCATCTTATTCGCATCGCAGATGAGGTGTAACACCACTCACAGTGTACTGCAGATGCTGGGCTGCCAAGGGGGGTCATTCCGAGTTGTTCGCTCGGTAAAAATCTTCGCATCGCAGCGATTTTCCGCTTAATGCGCATGCGCAATGTCCGCACTGCGACTGCGCCAAGTAAATTTGCTATGCAGTTAGGATTTTTACTCACGGCTTTTTCTTCATTCTGGCGATCGTAATGTGATTGACAGGAAATGGGTGTTACTGGGCGGAAACAGGCCGTTTTATGGGCGTGTGGGAAAAAACGCTACCGTTTCCGGAAAAAACGCAGGAGTGGCCGGAGAAACGGGGGAGTGTCTGGGCGAACGCTGAGTGTGTTTGTGACGTCAAACCAGGAACGACAAGCACTGAAATGATCGCAGATGCCGAGTAAGTCTGGAGCTACTCAGAAACTGCTACGAGGTGTGTAATCGCAATATTGCGAATACATCGTTCGCAATTTTAAGATGCTAAGATTCACTCCCAGTAGGCGGCGGCTTAGCATGAGCAAATCTGCTAAAATCCGCTTGCGAGCGAACAACTCGGAATGACCCCCAATGCACAGGAATTTGTTTTAAACACGTACAAAGTGCAGCACAGTGGAACTTGGGGCCTAATTCAGACCTGATCTCAGCAGCAAAATGTTTCTCTAATGGACAAAACCATGTGCACTGCAAGGGGGGGCAGATATAACATGTGCAGAGAGAGTAGATTTGGGTGGGGTGTGTTCAAACTAGAGATGTGCACTTGAAATTTTTCGGGTTTTGTGTTTTGGTTTTGGGTTCGGTTCCGCGGCCGTGTTTTGGGTTCGACCGCGTTTTGGCAAAACCTCACCGAATTTTTTTTGTCGGATTCGGGTGTGTTTTGGATTCGGGTGTTTTTTTTTTAAAAAACACTAAAAAACAGCTTAAATCATAGAATTTGGGGGTCATTTTGATCCCAAAGTATTATTAACCTCAAAAACCATAATTTCCACTCATTTTCAGTCTATTCTGAATACCTCACACCTCACAATATTATTTTTAGTCCTAAAATTTGCACCTAGGTCGCTGGATGACTAAGCTAAGCGACCCTAGTGGCCGACACAAACACCGTGCCCATCTAGGAGTGGCACTGCAGTGTCACGCAGGATGGCCCTTCCAAAAAACACTCCCCAAACAGCACATGACGCAAAGAAAAAAAGAGGCGCAATGAGGTAGCTGTGTGAGTAAGATAAGCGACCCTAGTGGCCGACACAAACACCGGGCCCATCTAGGAGTGGCACTGCAGTGTCACGCAGGATGGCCCTTCCAAAAAACCCTCCCCAAACAGCACATGACGCAAAGAAAAAAAGAGGCGCAATGAGGTAGCTGTGTGAGTAAGATAAGCGACCCTAGTGGCCGACACAAACACCGGGCCCATCTAGGAGTGGCACTGCAGTGTCACGCAGGATGGCCCTTCCAAAAAACCCTCCCCAAACAGCACATGACGCAAAGAAAAAAAGAGGCGCAATGAGGTAGCTGTGTGAGTAAGAAAAGCGACCCTAGTGGCCGACAGAAACACCGGGCCCATCTAGGAGTGGCACTGCAGTGTCACGCAGGATGGCCCTTCCAAAAAACCCTCCCCAAACAGCACATGACGCAAAGAAAAAAAGAGGCGCAATGAGGTAGCTGTGTGAGTAAGATAAGCGACCCTAGTGGCCGACACAAACACCGTGCCCATCTAGGAGTGGCACTGCAGTGTCACGCAGGATGGCCCTTCCAAAAAACCCTCCCCAAACAGCACATGACGCAAAGAAAAAAAGAGGCGCAATGAGGTAGCTGTGTGAGTAAGATAAGCGACCCTAGTGGCCGACACAAACACCGGGCCCATCTAGGAGTGGCACTGCAGTGTCACGCAGGATGGCCCTTCCAAAAAACCCTCCCCAAACAGCACATGACGCAAAGAAAAAAAGAGGCGCAATGAGGTAGCTGTGTGAGTAAGATAAGCGACCCTAGTGGCCGACACAAACACCGGGCCCATCTAGGAGTGGCACTGCAGTGTCACGCAGGATGGCCCTTCCAAAAAACCCTCCCCAAACAGCACATGACGCAAAGAAAAAAAGAGGCGCAATGAGGTAGCTGTGTGAGTAAGATAAGCGACCCTAGTGGCCGACACAAACACCGGGCCCATCTAGGAGTGGCACTGCAGTGTCACGCAGGATGGCCCTTCCAAAAAACCCTCCCCAAACAGCACATGACGCAAAGAAAAAAAGAGGCGCAATGAGGTAGCTGTGTGAGTAAGATAAGCGACCCTAGTGGCCGACACAAACACCGTGCCCATCTAGGAGTGGCACTGCAGTGTCACGCAGGATGGCCCTTCCAAAAAACCCTCCCCAAACAGCACATGACGCAAAGAAAAAAAGAGGCGCAATGAGGTAGCTGTGTGAGTAAGATAAGCGACCCTAGTGGCCGACACAAACACCGGGCCCATCTAGGAGTGGCACTGCAGTGTCACGCAGGATGGCCCTTCCAAAAAACATTCCACAAACAGCACATGACGCAAAGAAAAATTAAAGAAAAAAGAGGTGCAAGATGGAATTGTCCTTGGGCCCTCCCACCCACCCTTATGTTGTATAAACAGGACATGCACACTTTAACCAACCCATCATTTCAGTGACAGGGTCTGCCACACGACTGTGACTGAAATGACGGGTTGGTTTGGACCCCCACCAAAAAAGAAGCAATTAATCTCTCCTTGCACAAACTGGCTCTACAGAGGCAAGATGTCCACCTCATCATCATCCTCCGATATATCACCGTGTACATCCCCCTCCTCACAGATTATCAATTCGTCCCCACTGGAATCCACCATCTCAGCTCCCTGTGTACTTTGTGGAGGCAATTGCTGCTGGTCAATGTCTCCACGGAGGAATTGATTATAATTCATTTTAATGAACATCATCTTCTCCACATTTTCTGGATGTAACCTCGTACGCCGATTGCTGACAAGGTGAGCGGCGGCACTAAACACTCTTTCGGAGTACATACTTGTGGGAGGGCAACTTAGGTAGAATAAAGCCAGTTTGTGCAAGGGCCTCCAAATTGCCTCTTTTTCCTGCCAGTATAAGTACGGACTGTGTGACGTGCCTACTTGGATGCGGTCACTCATATAATCCTCCACCATTCTTTCAATGGTGAGAGAATCATATGCAGTGACAGTAGACGACATGTCCGTAATCGTTGTCAGGTCCTTCAGTCCGGACCAGATGTCAGCATCAGCAGTCGCTCCAGACTGCCCTGCATCACCGCCAGCGGGTGGGCTCGGAATTCTGAGCCTTTTCCTCGCACCCCCAGTTGCGGGAGAATGTGAAGGAGGAGATGTTGACAGGTCGCGTTCCGCTTGACTTGACAATTTTCTCACCAGCAGGTCTTTCAACCCCAGCAGACTTGTGTCTGCCGGAAAGAGAGATCCAAGGTAGGCTTTAAATCTAGGATCGAGCACGGTGGCCAAAATGTAGTGCTCTGATTTCAACAGATTGACCACCCGTGAATCCTTGTTAAGCGAATTAAGGGCTCCATCCACAAGTCCCACATGCCTAGCGGAATCGCTCCGTGTTAGCTCCTCCTTCAATGTCTCCAGCTTCTTCTGCAAAAGCCTGATGAGGGGAATGACCTGACTCAGGCTGGCAGTGTCTGAACTGACTTCACGTGTGGCAAGTTCAAAGGGCATCAGAACCTTGCACAACGTTGAAATCATTCTCCACTGCGCTTGAGACAGGTGCATTCCACCTCCTATATCGTGCTCAATTGTATAGGCTTGAATGGCCTTTTGCTGCTCCTCCAACCTCTGAAGCATATAGAGGGTTGAATTCCACCTCGTTACCACTTCTTGCTTCAGATGATGGCAGGGCAGGTTCAGTAGTTTTTGGTGGTGCTCCAGTCTTCTGTACGTGGTGCCTGTACGCCGAAAGTGTCCCGCAATTCTTCTGGCCACCGACAGCATCTCTTGCACACCCCTGTCGTTTTTAAAAAAATTCTGCACCACCAAATTCAAGGTATGTGCAAAACATGGGACGTGCTGGAATTTGCCCATATTTAATGCACACACAATATTGCTGGCGTTGTCTGATGCCACAAATCCACAGGAGAGTCCAATTGGGGTAAGCCATTCCGCGATGATCTTCCTCAGTTGCCGTAAGAGGTTTTCAGCTGTGTGCGTATTCTGGAAAGCGGTGATACAAAGCGTAGCCTGCCTAGGAAAGAGTTGGCGTTTGCGAGATGCTGCTACTGGTGCCGCCGCTGCTGTTCTTGCGGCGGGAGTCCATACATCTACCCAGTGGGCTGTCACAGTCATATAGTCCTGACCCTGCCCTGCTCCACTTGTCCACATGTCCGTGGTTAAGTGGACATTGGGTACAGCTGCATTTTTTAGGACACTGGTGAGTCTTTTTCTGAGGTCTGTGTACATTTTCGGTATCGCCTGCCTAGAGAAGTGGAACCTAGATGGTATTTGGTAACGGGGGCACCCTACCTAAAGAAATTGTGTAGTTCCCTGTGAACTAACGGCGGATACCGGACGCACGTCTAACACCAACATAGTTGTCAAGGCCTCAGTTATCCGCTTTGCAGCAGGATGACTGCTGTGATATTTCATCTTCCTCGCAAAGGACTGTTGGACAGTCAATTGCTTACTGGAAGTAGTACAAGTGGTCTTCCGACTTCCCCTCTGGGATGACCATCGACTCCCAGCAGCAACAACAGCAGCGCCAGCAGCAGTAGGCGTTACACGCAAGGATGCATCGGAGGAATCCCAGTCAGGAGAGGAATTGTCAGAATTGCCAGTGACATGGCCTGCAGGACTATTGGCATTCCTGGGGAAGGAGGAAATTGACACTGAGGGAGTTGGTGGGGTGGTTTGCGTGAGCTTGGTTACAAGAGGAAGGGATTTACTGGTCAGTGGACTGCTTCCGCTGTCACCCAAAGTTTTTGAACTTGTCACTGACTTATTATGAATGCGCTGCAGGTGACGTATAAGGGAGGATGTTCCGAGGTGGTTAACGTCCTTACCCCTACTTATTACAGCTTGACAAAGGCAACACACGGCTTGACACCTGTTGTCCGCTTTTCTGTTGAAATACCTCCACACTGAAGAGCTGATTTTTTTGGTATTTTCACCAGGCATGTCAACGGCCATATTCCTCCCACGGACAACAGGTGTCTCCCTGGGTGCCTGACTTAAACAAACCACCTCACCATCAGAATCCTTCTGGTCAATTTCCTCCCCAGCGCCAGCAACACCCATATCCTCCTCATCCTGGTGTACTTCAACACTGACATCTTCAATCTGACTATCAGGAACTGGACTGCGGGTGCTCCTTCCAGCACTTGCAGGGGGCGTGCAAATGGTGGAAGGCGCATGCTCTTCATGTCCAGTGTTGGGAAGGTCAGGCATCGCAACCGACACAATTGGACTCTCCTTGTGGATTTGGGATTTCGAAGAACGCACAGTTCTTTGCGGTGCTTTTGCCAGCTTGAGTGTTTTCAGTTTTCTAGCGAGAGGCTGAGTGCTTCCATCCTCATGTGAAGCTGAACCACTAGCCATGAACATAGGCCAGGGCCTCAGCCGTTCCTTGCCACTCCGTGTGGTAAATGGCATATTGGCAAGTTTACGCTTCTCCTCCGACAATTTTATTTTAGGTTTTGGAGTCCTTTTTTTACTGATATTTGGTGTTTTGGATTTGACATGCTCTGTACTATGACATTGGGCATCGGCCTTGGCAGACGACGTTGCTGGCATTTCATCGTCTCGGCCATGACTAGTGGCAGCAGCTTCAGCACGAGGTAGAAGTGGATCTTGATCTTTCCCTAATTTTGGAACCTCAACATTTTTGTTCTCCATATTTTAATAGGCACAACTAAAAGGCACCTCAGGTAAACAATGGAGATGGATGGATACTAGTATACTTATGGATGGACTGCCGAGTGCCGACACAGAGGTAGCTACAGCCGTGGACTACCGTACTGTGTCTGCTGCTAATATAGACTGGATGATTGATAATGAGATGAAATCAATATATATATGTATGTATATATAATATCACTAGTACTGCAGCCGGACAGGTAGATAATATATTTATTAGGTAATGATGACTGATGACGGACCTGCTGGACACTGTCAGCTCAGCAGCACCGCAGACTGCTACAGTAAGCTACTATACTATAGTAGTATGTACAAAGAAGAAAGAAAAGAAAAAACCACGGGTAGGTGGTATACAATTATGGATGGACTGCCGAGTGCCGACACAGAGGTAGCTACAGCCGTGGACTAACGTACTGTGTCTGCTGCTAATATAGACTGGATGATTGATAATGAGATGAAATCAATATATATATGTATGTATATATAATATCACTAGTACTGCAGCCGGACAGGTAGATAATATATTTATTAGGTAATGATGACTGATGACGGACCTGCTGGACACTGTCAGCTCAGCAGCACCGCAGACTGCTACAGTAAGCTACTATACTATAGTAGTATGTACAAAGAAGAAAAAAAAAAACACGGGTAGGTGGTATACAATTATGGATGGACTGCCGAGTGCCGACACAGAGGTAGCTACAGCCGTGGACTAACGTACTGTGTCTGCTGCTAATATAGACTGGATGATTGATAATGAGATGAAATCAATATATATATGTATGTATATATAATATCACTAGTACTGCAGCCGGACAGGTAGATAATATATTTATTAGGTAATGATGACTGATGACGGACCTGCTGGACACTGTCAGCTCAGCAGCACCGCAGACTGCTACAGTAAGCTACTATACTCTATAGTAGTATGTACAAAGAAGAAAGAAAAAAAAAAACCACGGGTAGGTGGTATACAATTATGGATGGACTGCCGAGTGCCGACACAGAGGTAGCTACAGCCGTGGACTAACGTACTGTGTCTGCTGCTAATATAGAGTCTAGACTGGATGATAAATTATTGATAATGAGATGAAATCAATATAATATCACTAGTACTGCAGCCGGACAGGTACTATATATATTTATTATGTAATGACTGATGACGGACCTGCTGGACACTGTCAGGTCAGCACAGCACCGCAGACTGCTACAGTAAGCTACTATAGTAGTATGTATAAAGAAGAATGAAAAAAAAAAAACACGGGTAGGTGGTATACAATATTATATATATATATATATATATATATATTATATACAATTTTATATATATATATATATATATATATATATATATATATTAAACTGGTGGTGATTGATTATTAAACTGGTGGTCACTTCAGGTCACGTTGCAACTTGCAACTAGTACTCCGAGGCCTAAGCAGACAATCACAAAATATATTATTATACTGGTGGTCAGTGTGGTCACAACAATGGCAGTGTGGCACTGACTCTGGCAGCAAAAGTGTGCACTGTACGTTATATGTACTCCTGAGTCCTGCTCTCAGACTCTAACTGCTCCCCACTGTCAGTGTCTCCCCCACAAGTCAGATAATACACTTACAGTCACACTATCTATTATCTAATCTATAAATATCACTTCAGCAAGTAGTATAGTAGTATACAGTATAGTAGTACTCCTCCTAATAATGCTCCCCAAAATACTGTGTCTCTCTCTTCTCTAAACGGAGAGGACGCCAGCCACGTCCTCTCCCTATGACTCTCAATGCACGTGTGAAAATGGCGGCGACGCGCGGCTCCTTATATAGAATCCGAGTCTCGCGATAGAATCCGAGCCTCGCGAGAATCCGACAGCGTGATGATGACGTTCGGGCGCGCTCGGGTTAGCCGAGCAAGGCGGGAAGATCCGAGCCTGCTCGGACCCGTGTAAAAAACCTGAAGTTCGGGCGGGTTCGGATTCAGAGGAACCGAACCCGCTCATCTCTAGTTCAAACTGAAATCTAAATTGCAGATTCACTCAGTCGCACACATATATACCAATGCTGCACATCAAAGTGATCAGTACATGCAAGCAATGCTGTTTTGTCACTCCCAGTTGCTTTATTTATGTGAATAACACACATTTTGAGTGAGAAAAATGCTTGGTGCGGCCACGTTGCCCAAGACCTCTCTTCACAGGTAAAAACACCATCTTCATGCTTGTATATCTGAGTCTCTCATCTCTCTCTGGCTACACTTTTCACACCCCAAGAAAGTTTGTCTGCAAATGTCTGTGATCCTTCTTCAATGCAAAATCCACTCTGTTAATTAGCTGAACTTCTGATTGCACACCTCCCCCTTTGCCAGCTGATATAGGCCCTCATTCCAGTTGATCGCTCGCTAGCTGCTTTTAGCAGCATTGCAAACGCTAGGCCGCCGCTCTCTGGGAGTGTATCTTCTTAGCTTGGCAGAATAGCGAACGAAAGATTAGCAGAACTGCTGCTAAATATTTCTTTGCAGTTTCTGAGTAGCTCCAAACCTACTCCTAGATTGCGATCAGCTCAGTCCGTTTAGTTCCTGGTTTGACGTCACAAACACGCCCTGCGTTCGTCCAGCCACTCTCCCGTTTCTCCAGACACTCCCGCGTTTTTCCCTGACACGCCTGCGTTTTTTAGTACACTCCCGGAAAACGCTCAGTTACCACCCAGAAACGCCCCTTTCCTGTCAATCATTCACCGATCAGCAGTGCGACTGGAAAGCGCAGCAGGAACACCAGCAAATCTACTAAGTTTTGTGTTAAATAACTTAGCGCATGCGCTCTGCGTACCATGCGCATGCGCATTTAGCAACAAATCGCAGCATTGCAAAAATCGGCAACGAGCGAACAACTCGGAATGACCACCCTAGTTGGAGCATTTAAGAGCAATATTATCAAGGCTTACAGTCAGGACTTGGCCTGCTTGCATTTGCGAAGAATGCATTTGTTAAGAATGTGTTTTAAGAATGAAGTTAGAACCGGAGTCTGAACTGGATTTGGACTACGCTAAAATCTCTAATTAAACTAGTTCCCCAAACACTGCAACTCAAGACCATTATGTGGCCTCCCCTCACCTCTGCCATGAGAACACCAGGACCAATGCCTACTACTCCTCTGTCCAAGAACATCATGACTGCCCCCAGGACTACCCCTCAAGCTTAGCAGGGAACTGAGGGGCGTGCGCATCAGGACCAGACTTTGCTGGGTCAGTTCCATTGGACATTAGTGTGCACCCCACATTCTCACACCCACCCGCACAGCTCTCATGAGACCAGGATATTTATAATTTTCACAAAATAATGTTAGTACAGTTTTCCTGCAAATGTGTTTTTCTCTTCTCTTTCTTCTTACAGGGTACTTCCACCCCACTGTGTGCTATTCCTGTAATGTGTACCTCCATTGGTTGCACACCCTGCCAGCAGTAACCTATGCAGTGCGCCTCACATGGCTGCCTCGGATGGTTCCTCCATGGGCAGGGTGTGCTTCATTTGGATCTTTCCATGCAGGGTATAGCATGACTACACACGTGTCAGTTTTCCCATACATGCATTTGGCTTGGTTACAAGAGGAAGGGATTTAGTGGTCAGTGGACTGCTTCCGCTGTCATCCAAAGTTTTTGAACTTGTCACTGACTTATGATGAATGCGCTGCAGGTGACGTATAAGGGAGGATGTTCCGAGGTGGTTAACGTCCTTACCCCTACTTATTACAGCTTGACAAAGGCAACACACGGCTAGACACCTGTTGTCCGCATTTGTGTTAAAATAATTCCACACCGAAGAGGTGATTTTTTTTGTAATTTGACCAGGCATGTCAATGGCCATATTCGTCCCACGGACAACAGGTGTCTCCCGGGTGCCTGACTTAAACAAACCACCTCACCATCAGAATCCTCCTTGTCAATTTCCTCCTCAGCGCCAGCAACACCCATATCCTCATCCTGGTGTACTTCAACAGTGACATCTTCAATTTGACTATCAGGAACTGGACTGCGGGTGCTCCTTCCAGCACTTGCAGGGGGCGTACAAATGGTGGAAGGCGCCACCTCTTCCCGTCCAGTGTTGGGAAGGTCAGGCATCGCACCCGACACAATTGGACTCTCCTTGGGGATTTGTGATTTAGAAGAACGCACAGTTCTTTGCTATGCTTTTGCCAGCTTAAGTCTTTTCATTTTTCTAGCGAGAGGATGAGTGCTTCCATCTTCATGTGAAGCTGAACCACTAGCCATGAACATAGGAGAGGGCCTCAGCCGTTCCTTGCCACTCCGTGTCGTAAATGGCATATTGGCAAGTTTACGCTTCTCCTCAGACACTTTTAATTTTGATTTTTGGGTCATTTTACTGAACTTTTGTGTTTTGGATTTTACATGCTCTCTACTATGACATTGGGCATCGGCCTTGGCAGATGACGTTGATGGCATTTCATCGTCTCGGCCATGACTAGTGGCAGCAGCTTCAGCACGAGGTGGAAGTAGATCTTGATCTTTCCATATTTTACCTTCCACATTTTTGTTCTCCATTTTTTAATGTGTGGAATTATATGCCAGTATCAATAGCAATGTTCTACTACTATATATACTGCGCACAACTGAAATGCACCACAGGTATGGATGGATAGTATACTTGACAACACAGAGGTAGGTAGAGCAGTGGCCTACTGTACCGTACTGCTATATATTATATACTGGTGGTCAGCAAACTGTGCAAAACTGAAATGCACCACAGGTATGGATGGATAGTATACTTGACAACACAGAGGTAGGTAGAGCAGTGGCCTACTGTACCGTACTGCTATATATTATATACTGGTGGTCAGCAAACTGTGCAAAACTGAAATGCACCACAGGTATGGATGGATAGTATACTTGACGACACAGAGGTAGGAAGAGCAGTGGCCTTCTGTACCGTACTCCTATATATTATATACTGGTGGTCAGCAAAATTATGCACTGTACTCCTACTATATACTACAATGCAGCACAGATATGGAGCGTTTTTCAGGCGGAGAACGTATAATACTGGTGGTCATTGGTCAGCAAAACTCTGCACTGTACTCCTCCTATATAATACTGCTGGTCCCCAGTCCCCACAATAAAGCAGTGTGAGCACAGATATATGCAGCACACTGCACAGATATGGAGCGTTTTTCAGGCAGAGAACGTATAATACTGGTGGTCACTGGTCAGCAAAACTCTGCACTGTACTCCTCCTATATAATACTGCTGGTCCCCAGTCCCCACCATAAAGCAGTGTGAGCACAGATATATGCAGCACACTGAGCACAGATATGGAGCATTTTAGCAGGCAGAGAACGTATAATACTGGTGGTCACTGGTCAGCAAAACTCTGCACTGTACTCCTCCTATATAATACTGCTGGTCCCCCATCCCCACAATAAAGCAGTGTGAGCACAGATATATGCAGCACACTGAGCACAGATATGGAGCGTTTTTCAGGCAGAGAACGTATAATACTGGTGGTCACTGGTCAGCAAAACTCTGCACTGTACTCCTCCTATATAATACTGCTGGTCCCCAGTCCCCACAATAAAGCAGTGTGAGCACAGATATATGCAGCACACTGAGCACAGATATGGAGCGTTTTTCAGGCAGACAACGTATACTGGTGGTCACTGGTCAGCAAAACTCTGCACTGTACTCCTCCTATATAATACTGCTGGTCCCCAGTCCCCACAATAAAGCAGTGTGAGCACAGATATATGCAGCACACTGAGCACAGATATGGAGCGTTTTTCAGGCAGACAACGTATAATACTAGTGGTCACTGGTCAGCAAAACTCTGCACTGTACTCCTCCTATAATACTGCTGGTCCCCAGAATAAAGATATTTGCACTGCAGCCCCCTGAAACAAAGTGAGAGGAGGCCAGCCACGTCCTCTCACTATCATTTCCAATGCACGAGTGAAAAATGGCGGCGACGCGCGGCTCCTTATATAGAATCCGAATCTCGCGAGAATCCGACAGCGGGATGATGACGTCCGGGCGCGCTCGGGTTAACCGAGCAAGGCGGGAGGATCCGAGTCTGCCTCGGACCCGTGTAAAAAGGGTGAAGTTCGGGGGGGGGGGGGGGGGGTTCGGATTCCAAGGAACCGAACCCGCTCATCACTAGTTATTACCCACAATGCCTACACCAATCATGCATTATTGTTTCTGCGTGCTGCTTTTTTTTTTTTTTTTTTTAATTGTCTGTGTGGTTTATCTTTTGATGTATTACTTAAATCTTCTGTATTATGTGCACTGTTTAAGTTCTAGTTGGCGCCGCGGATGGCTGTCTCGGTGCTGCTCTGCCAAGCAGCCTTCGTTTTTAGTCTTGCATGTATAATATGTCTAATGTGTCGACTCTATTGTACAGTTGCAATGTGCAGTATCAACTCATACGTGTAATGTTTGTAATGTATGCTACGTTTCTCTGACGTCCTAGTGGATGCTGGGTACTCCGTAAGGACCATGGGGTATAGACGGGCTCCGCAGGAAACTGGGCACTCTTAAAAGAAAGATTAGGTACTATATCTGGTGTGCACTGGCTCCTCCCTCTATGCCCCTCCTCCAGACCTCAGTTAGTATCTGTGCCCGGCCAGAGCTGGATGCACCCTAGGGGCTCTCCTGAGCTTCCTAGAAAAGAAAGTATTTGTTAGGTTTTTTATTTTCAGTGAGATCTGCTGGCAACAGACTCACTGCTACGTGGGACTGAGGGGAGAGAAGCGAACCTACCTGCTTGCAGCTAGCTTGAGCTTCTAAGGCTACTGGCAGAGTCGGCCTTAGGTATAGGCAAACTGGGCAAATGCCTAGGGCATTTGGTATGCTTAGGGGCACCAGCAGCTTCTGCTGATTAAAATGATATGCGGCATGCCTATATTCTGTGTGTGACTGCGGCTGTATCTGCATAAGAAATGCTACGTTGCAGTGTATTGCTGGAAATCACTGTAATGTAGCATTTCGTATGCAGATACAGCCACAGTCGTACACAGTATATAGGCATGCTGCATATAATTTTAATCAGCAGAAGCTGCTTGTGCATCCTAGCCACAAAGTAATGCAAATAAGATGCATTTTCATAAACAAAAGGCGCCCGACGTTAGCAGAGCTGCCAGCTGACTCATGCCAGGCATCTCCTTCAGAACTAGCGGCGGTGCTAGGGGGCACCAGCCAAAATCTTGCCTAGTACATCATATTGGTTAGGGCCGGCTCTGGCTACTGGACACCATTAGCTCCAGAGGGATCGAACACAGGTCCAGTCCTCTGTCGTCCGGTCCCGGAGCCGCGCCGCCGTCCCCCTTGCAGAGCCAGAAGAACGAAGAGAAGTTGAAAATCGGCGGCTGAAGACTCCAGTCTTCATTAAGGTAGCGCACAGCACTGCAGCTGTGCGCCATTGCTCCCTTAGCACACCACACACTCCGGTCACTGATGGGTGCAGGGCGCTGGGGGGGGGGGCGCCCTGGGCAGCAATTAGATTACCTTACTTGGCGAAAAGCACATAATACAGTCTTATAAACTGTATATGTGCATTAACCCCCGCCATTAAAGTACATAAAAGGACAGAAGCCCGCCGCTGAGGGGGCCGGGCCTTCTTCCTCAGCACACCGGCGCCATTTTCTCTTCACAGCTCAGCGTGTGTCGACATGTCTGATGTAAAAGGCTCCTCTAAGGAGGTGATAGAGCGGATAAGTGTGTGGGAGGGTGTCTCCGTCAACAACGCCGACACCTGTTTGGATATGTGTAAGTGCTGAGGTAAAATTATTCCACAAAAGGTTAGGGAACAGAAAGGAAATCTTCCCTGGTCTGTCCCTATGTCACAGAGTCTTTCAGAGTCTCTCTATGTTCACTATCCAAAATAACAAAGTATCGACACAGAGTTTAACTCCACTGTCAACTACGATAATGCAAAGTTACAGCCAAGAGGGCTAAAAGATATTCAATATATGATTATTGGAATAAAAGATGATTTGCATATCACTGATGACTCATCTGTCCCTGACACGAGAGTACACATGTTAAGGGGAAGAATGCTGAGGTAAATTTCCCTCCTCTCATGAGGAAAAAGAGCGGGAATCTCCAGACAAGAGACGGCAGCTTCCCACAAGAGAATTCTCAGGCTGTATCCTTTCCCCACTAGGGCCAGGATGTGTTGAGAATCTTCCCCTTGGGTGTCCTGTTTGCACTAGCTATTCTCAGGGATCCTGCAGATAGTGTGCACATTCTAGTATACTACCCAGACCGGCGATTGTGTCGGCATGGGTTTATAGCGCTGTGGCAGCGTGGACAGGTACCTTATCAGCAGAGATTGAGACCCTAGTATGCATATAAATATTTTAAGATGCTGTCTTAAGTGATAGATATATAACTATAAAGCATGCCCAAAGGGACATGAGTATACTGGGTCCTAGAGACAAAAGCTATGTCGATGTCTGCTTGACGTGTCCTGTAGAATATACATTGGACAGATGATGCCGACTTAAGAGGCATATGGAAGGCTGAGGATTGTGTGGAGAAAGGTTCTCGGGCCTAGTCTCCACAGCTGTAGCTGGTAATTCTGATATTTTGCCTTATATTCCTGCACAGCCTAGGAAAGCACGACATTATTAAATGCAGCTTTTCGAATAAAGAAACAAGAAAGTCTGAGGTGCGTCCTTTCTTGTCAGAGCCGGGGGCAGAGGAAAGAAGCTGTACAACACAGCTAGTCCCCAGGAACAGAAGTCCTCCCCGGCCTCTACAAAAATCCGCCGCATGTCGCTGGGGCTCCACAGGCGGAGCTAGGCCCGGTGGGGACACGCCTTCGTAAGTTCAGCCACAAGTGGGTTCACTCCCTGTTAGATCCCTGGGCAATAGAAATTGTATCGCAGGGATACAGGCTGGACTGTGAGAAGATGCCCCCTCACCGAGGACCCGGCGGGCTTCCCCCCAAGAGAGGGAGCCAGTGTTAACTGCAATTCGTAAATTGTATCTTCAACAGGTGGTGGTCAAGGGTCCCCTCCTTCAAAAAGAGGGTGTTATTATTCGACCATGTTATAATCCCGAAACCAGACGGTTCGGTTAGACCCATATTGAATTAAAATCCCTGAACATATACCTGAAAAGGTTCAGGTTCAAGATGGAATCGCTAAGAGCGGTCATTGCAAGCCTGAAATGAATCGGGACATAAGGGATGCATACCTTCGTGTCCCCATTTATCCACCTCATCAGGCGTACCTCAGAATTGCGGTACGGGATTGTCATTACCAATTTCACCAAGGTAATGACGGATATGGGATGATCTCCTCATAAAAGCGAGATCAAGAGAGCAGTTGCTGGACAGCGTATCACCTTCTCTGGAAGTGAAACGGCAACACGACTGGATTCTATATATTCCGAAGTCGCAGTTGGTTCCTACAGCTCATCTGCCTCGCCTAGGCATGATCCTAGACACAGACCAGAAGAGGGTTTATCTCCCGATAGAGAGCTCAGGAGCTCATGACACTGGTCAGGAATCTATTGAAAACCAAAACAGGTGTCAGTGCTTCACTGCATTCGAGTCCTGGGAAGGATGATGGCATCATACTAGGCCATCCCCTTCAGCTGGTTCCATGCAAGGACAATGGAACTTACTGGACAAGTGGTCCGGATCACATCTTCAGATGCATCGGTTAATCACCCTATCCCCCAGGGCCAGGGTGTCTCTACTGTGGTGGCTGCGGAGTGCTCACCTTCTCGAGGGCTGCAGATTCGGCATTCAGGACTGGGTCCTGGTGACCACGGATGCAAGCCTCCGAGGGTGGGGGGCAGTTACACAGGGAAGAAAATTCCAAGGTTTGTGGTCAAGCCAACAGACTTGCCTTCACATCAATATCCTGGAACTAAGGGCCATATACAACGCCCTAAGTCAAGCGGAGTTCCTGCTTCGCGACTAACCGGTTCTGATCCAGTCAGACCACAGGGGCTCATGTAAACCGCCAGGGCGGCACAAGGAGCAGGGTGGCGAGGGTAGAAGCCACCAGAATTCTTCGCTGGGCGGAGAATCAAGTAAGCGCACTGTCAGCAGTGTTCATTCCGGGAGTGGACACGACCTCCACCCGGGAAAGTGGTAAATTCATCAGGAAGTCTTCACGCAGTTTTGCAAATTGATGGAAACTGCCTCAGGTGGACTACATGGCGTCCCACCTCAATAAAAAGATAAAAAAGGTTTTACGCTGGGTCAAGGGACTCTCAGGCGATAGCTGTGGTCGCACTAGTAACACCTTGGGTGTTCCAGTCGGTCTATATATTCCCTCCTCTTCCTCTCAGACCCAAGGGCTGAGAATTGTAATAAACGGAGGAGTGTGAACAATGGCCCTCATTCCGAGTTGTTCGCTCGTTCTTTTTCATCGCATCGCAGTGAAAATCCGCTTAGTACGCATGCGCAAAGTTCGCACTGCGACTGCGCCAAGTAACTTTACTATGAAGAAAGTATTTTTACTCACGGCTTTTTCTTCGCTCCGGCGATCGTAATGTGATTGACAGGAAATGGGTGTTACTGGGCGGAAACACGGCGTTTCAGGGGCGTGTGGCTGAAAACGCTACCGTTTCCGGAAAAAACGCAGGAGTGGCCGGAGAAACGGTGGGAGTGCCTGGGCGAACGCTGGGTGTGTTTGTGACGTCAACCAGGAACGACAAGCACTGAAATGATCGCACAGGCAGAGTAAGTCTGGAGCTACTCTGAAACTGCTAAGTAGTTAGTAATCGCAATATTGCGAATACATCGGTCGCAATTTTAAGAAGCTAAGATTCACTCCCAGTAGGCGGCGGCTTAGCGTGTGTAACTCTGCTAAATTCGCCTTGCGACCGATCAACTCGGAATGAGGGCCAATATTCTTTGCTCCGGATTGGCCAAGACAGGACATGTTGCAACAGGGACCCTGTCTGATCCAAGACTTACCGCGGCTGCGTTGGACGGCATGGCGGCTGAACTCCGGATCCTAGCGGAAAAGGGCATTCCGGATGCAGTTATTCTTACGCTGATAAAGGCTAGGAAAGACGTGACAGCAAGACTTTTTCACTGTATATGGCGAAAATAGGTTGCTTGGTATGTGGCCGGGAAGGCCCTACAGAGGAATTCCAGGGAGGTCGATTCCTGCACTTCCTACAGTCAGGAGTGATTATGGGCCTAAAATTAGGATCCATAAAGGCCAAGATTTCGGCCCTATCCCTTTTTCTCTCAAAAAGAACTGGCTTCACTGCCTGAAGTTCGGACGTTGTTACAGGGGTGCTGCATATTCAGCCCCTTTTGTGCCTCCAGTGGCACCTTGGGATCTTAACGTGTGTTGGATTCCTAAAATCCCACTGGTTTGAGCCACTTAAGACCATGGAGCTAAAATATCTCACGTGGAAAGTGGTCATGCTTTTGGCCTTAGCTTGGACTAGGGGTGTGTCAGAATTGGCGGCTTTGTCATGTAAAAGCCCATATCTGATCTTCCATATGGAAAGGGCAGAATGGAGGACTCGTCCCCAAATTCTCCCTAAGGTGGTATCATCGTTTCATTTGAACCAACCTATTGTGGTGCCTGCGGCTACTAGGGACTTGGAGGATTCCAAGCTGCTGGACTTTATGTTTCCAGGACGGCTAGAGTCAGAAAAACTGACTCGCTATTTATCCTGCATGCACCCAACAAGCTGGGTGCTCCTGCTTCAAAGCAGACTATTGCTCGCTGGATCTGTAGCACGATTCAGCTTGCACATTCTGCGGCTGGACTGCCGCATCCTAAATCAGAAAAGCCCATTCCACGAGGAAGGTGGGCTCTTCTTGGGCGGCTGCCCGAGGGGTCTCGGCTTTACAACTTTGCCGAGCTGCTACTTGGTCGGGTTCAAACACTTTTGCAAAATTCTACAAGTTTGATACCCTGGCTGAGGAGGACCTTGAGTTTGCTCATTTGGTGCTGCAGAGTCATCCGCACTCTCCCGCCCGTTTGGGAGCTTTGGTATAATCCCCATGGTCCTTACGGAGTACCCAGCATCCACTAGGACGTCAGAGAAAATAAGAATTTACTCACCGGTAATTCTATTTCTCATAGTCCGTAGTGGATGCTGGGAGCCCGTCCCAAGTGCGGACTCTCTGCAATACATGTATATAGTTATTGCTTAACTAAAGGGTTATTGTATGAGCCATCTGTTGAGAGAGGCTCAGTTATTGTTCATACTGTTAACTGGGTATAGTTATCACGAGTTGTACGGTGTGATTGGTGTGGCTGGTATGAGTCTTACGCTGGATTCCAAATCCTTTCCTAGTAATGTCAGCTCTTCCGGGCACAGTTTCCCTAACTGAGGTCTGGAGGAGGGGCATAGAGGGAGGAGCCCTCTTTCTTTTAAGAGTGCCCAGTCTCCTGCGGAGCCCGTCTATACCCCATGGTCCTTACGGAGTACCCAGCATCCACTACGGACTACGAGAAATAGAATTACCGGTGAGTAAATTCTTATTTTTTCCCCCTTCTTATGCTATGTATTCCCCCTTCATGTTTCTGCTTGGCAATGCATTGTACCATAAAGAATTCCTAGTGTACGTGAGTACACCTGGTCAATAAAGCTGATTCTGATTCTGATTCTGACACGGCACGTCAAAAAGGGCAATGTGCCACAACTTGACCAATAATGTATGAGGACACATCTGTATACAATCTAACATCTTATAACAAAAGCTGCAAAAAAGAAAAATTTTATAAAAAGATACCTAAAGGATAAAAATGGGGCATGTTTTACATGTTAAAAGTGATGTAAAATTGAGATAAAAATCAGATTATTTTACAAATAGGAACCAATACAGCAATAAAACAATACTGGTAATTCAAAAACAAAAGTAAGAGAGCCCTGCTCATAATGTATGAAGTGAAAATTAGTGTTTAATATGTAATGAGACTTAAGGGCCCTATACATTTAACGATCCGCCGCCGAGCTGCCAGATGCCGGACACGGGCGACCCGGAGGTGGGGGAGCAGTGACGGGGGGATAAAAGTTTCTTCACTCACCCGTCACCCGGCTCCATAGAAGTGCAGGCAAATATGGACGAGATCGTCCATATTGGCCTGCATGCACAGCCGACGGGGGACCAGTGATGAACGAGTGCGGGGCCGCGCATCGTTCGTCACTGGTGCCTTCACACTCAAAGATATGAACGAGATCGTTCATATCTTTGTCTATCATCGCCCAGTGTGTAGGGCCTGTTAGTACTGATAATTATATATTGGTCAAGCAAAACTGCATTGGGAAAGGAAAAAGTGCTTAGGATCCAGTCACAAAGCAATGTTGGTGCAGGGGTCAGAGAGGTGATTTACTGTAGAAAGAGCAAATTAAATGTGTGTTACCTGCGCAATGGGGAGGTAACTGGGTATAATAAAGAAGTTAAGAAGATTGTTCAGGAATGTATTGTATGCCCAAAGAGGTGACTTTTCAGGAAAAGCTAGTAGAAGATCTTGTTGTACAAGTCCTGCAATATGGAATAGGAGCACGTAATGGGAGTGTGGAAGAGAGACTGAGACGTAGATATGTATGCAGTGCAGTCTTTGTAGAGCTACTAGTATTCACAAAGAACTTTATGCATGATATGCTATAAATATATCTCCATTTTTTTTTACGTCCTAGAGGATGCTGGGGACTCCAAAAGGACCATGGGGTATAGACGGGATCCGCAGGAGACATGGGCACACTATAAGACTTTGAATGGGTGTGAACTGGCTCCTCCCTCTATGCCCCTCCTCCAGACCTCAGTTAGATTCTGTGCCCAGAGAGACTGGACACACACTAGGGGAGCTCTCCTGAGTTTCTCTGAAAAGACTTTATGTTAGGTTTTTTATTTTCAGGGAGACCTGCTGGCTACAGGCTCTCTGCTTCATGGGAGTGAGGGGAGAGAAGCAGACCTATTTCTTCTGAGTTCAAAGGCTCTGCTTCTTAGGCTACTAGACACCATTAGCTCCAGAGGGTTCGATCACTTGGTGCGCCTAGCTGCTTGTTCCCGGAGCCGCGCCGTCAACCCCCTCACAGAAGCCAGAAGAAAGAAGCCGGGTGAGTATAAAGAAGTACAGAAGACTTCAGTGACGGCAGAAGACTTCAGTAACGAGGTACCGCGCATGCTCCCACACATACTTCAGACGGCACTTGCAGGGTGCAGGGGGGGGCGCCCTGGGCAGCATGTTACTGAGATTAAAACCGGCACAAATAGATATATTATAAGTGCCTAGGCACTAAATATAGCCCCCGCCAGTATAAAGATTGGAATTTGAGCGGGACTACAGCGCGCCCGGAGGGGGCGTGGCTTAGCCCTCACAGCATACCAGCACCATTTTCTCTTCACAGACTGCAGAGACGCTGGCCCGGACCTCCACTCTCCTGATCAAGCAACAGGGAGCAACACGGGGGGGGGCACAGTAATTTGGTGCTATTAACACCTTTTGAGAACAACGCAGACATCTCATATTTTATCTCAGTACTGAAATAGGCGCTGGGGTGTGAGCTGGTAAACTCCCTCTGTGTTTCTCTAACAGGCTTCCCTGTGGGTCTGTCCCCTATAGCGTGTGTGTGTGTGTGTGTGTGTGTGTGTGTGTGTGTGTGTGTGTGTGTCAGTACGTGAGTGTCAACATGTCTGAGGCTGAGTGCTCCTCCCCGGAGGAAGTTGCTGGGGGCGCAGATAAAGAGTTGGGAGTGACTCTGTCGGCACCGCCAACTGCTGATAGGGTGAATATGTTGAGTACATTGAATGCAAATGTGGCGTTATTGACTAAAAGACTGGATAAGTCTGGTTCTCAGACACAAACGTGGAGAAAATCCATGGAGGACGCCTTGTCTCAGGTATAGGCCCCCTCAGGGTCACAAAAGCGTTCACTTACCCAAATAGCGGATACGGATACCGACACGCACTCTGATTCCAGTGTCGACTATAGTGAGGCCAGTTTATATCCAAAATTGGTTAAAAGTATTCAGTACATGATTGTGGCAATTAAAGATGTTTTACATATTTCTGAAGTACCCGCTGTTCCAGATACAAGGGTTTGTGAACTGAACGCTCTTTGTGAAAAAGCTTGTGAATCTCCCGATAAAAGGTGGCAGATTCCCAAGAGAATTCTAATGGCTTATCCTTTCCCCTCTGACGACAGGGAAAAGTGGGAGTCATCTCCCAATGTGGACAAGGCTCTATCACGACTGTCCAAGAAGGTGGCGCTTCCGTCTCCCGACACTGCTGCCCTCAAGGACCCTGCAGATCGTAAGCAGGAAACAACCTTGAAGTCCATTTATGCCACTACGGGTGCACTGCTCAGACCTGCCGTGGCATCGGCATGGGTGAGTAGTGCTATTGGTAAGTGGGCTGATAATTTGGCATCTGACATGGATACCCTGGATAGGGATAACATTCTTTTGACTCTCGGTTATATCAGGGACGCTGCAGCTTACCTAAAGGATGTGGCGAGGGATAATAGGATTTTGGTACTTACCAGGTAAATCCTTTTCTTTGAATCCATAGGGGGCACTAGAGTACTCTTGGGATATGGACGGCTTCCGCAGGAACAGGGCACTGAATATTTAAATTTAGAACTCTCCACCCCTCCATATCCCAGAGTACCGAACAGGAGCTATAGAGAGGTTGACAATGGAGAATTACATATAACATAACGGACAACAATAAAGTTGACACATAACGTTACTGACAACTAAACAGTTGACACCATAACCGATAGAACTTGAAACTTTAAACCAGTCGGTGAGAATGTGTTACCATAAGATCCCCTGAACTTACCACAAACCAGGTAAAACTGCTCTGGGTGGGCGTCCAGTGCCCCCTATGGATTCAAAGAAAAGGATTTACCTGGTAAGTTCCAAAATCCTATTTTCTTTTTCATCCACTAGGGGTCACTGGAGTACTCTTGGGACGTACCAATGCTTCCCCCATGGGCGGGAGAGCTGTTTGGCATCTGTAACACTAGGCGGCCAAAGCTAGATGCTGATGCCGCAAACGTATCAAACTTGTAAAAGCGCACAAACGTGTGCACTGATGACCATGTAGCCGCACGGCAAAGCTGCGTCGTAGAAGCCCCACGACCAGCTGCCCATGAAGTTCCCACAGAACGTGTGTGTCACAACTGAGGGCCTGAGCTGACGGAAGGCAGCCTCAGTTGTAGGGGCTGAGATGTACCGGAACCTGGGAGATTGTATCAGACCCCTGGACATGTAAGTAACATGAAGAGAAACCGCCCGAAGGCGTGACCACGACAACTTGAGTAAAAGTCAATGATATTTATTTATGTAAAACTCCATGCATCACAGTAGCAGTAAAAAGAAACATAAAAATCAGCAGAGAAATAATAATACAGTTCCTGGGTACTACAGGGTGGCAGGGGCCACAGAGCTCTGGTGGTATGAGACAGTTCTTATTATCTGCAAGTTGGAAAGTCCTTACCAGGCTCAACTGTAGCAATGAGGAAAGCCCAGGGTCGTACCAGCTGGTGTTCCAGGGAAAGCTGGACTGCTGTAGATAAAATGCTGCTGTGGGTACTGGTTAGAACCAGACAGGTGTTGGCACGGAGTGGATACTGGCTGGAACCAGTTAAATAATAGATAAAGCTTGAGAGCGATGCAATATAGATGAAATGTAGAATTTGAGAGCGGAGAAATAATAATACCGGTGGAGAGTGGTAAACTGCAGAAAGGACACCGGCCCTTTAAGAGAAGCTGTACACTGCTGGAAGCTGAGCTGGAAGCAGGTGATGTTGTAGCTGGAAACAGGTGAGTCCAGAATGGATCGGAGAGTCAGGCTACACCGCAGATGGAATGCTGGTGCGGGTCTCTATAGCAGAAGTCTGGAGACAGGAGCTGGAACCTGGAAGACATTCACAGGAGAGAGACAAACTGGAACTAGGTTTGACAACCAAAGCACTGACGCCTTCCTTGCTCAGGCACAACCTATTTATACCTGCAGCAAGGAAGGCATTGGCTAGGCAATTATGCAAATTAATAATACAGACAGCAGATTGGTGAATATGATCAGATGACAGAATCCAAGATGGCTGCGCCCATGCAGACACTTGGAGGGAAGTTTGGTTTGTAATCCATGTGGTCTGGAAAACAGTAATGGCGGCGCCGGCCACCGGAGACAGGAGACGCCAGGCTGACAGGTGCACATCCAACCACGCGGACACAGCGGAGGCCGCGGCTGACGTAATCGCCACTCTGAATGCAGAAGCTCAGGAACGGCGGCGGAGGCCGCGGGAGACGCCATGCCAGATGTATAAGGCGTTACTGTGACAGCGTCCAGAGAGATAGGAGAGGATGCGGGAATATGCACATCAGGATACCAGATGGGATCCGGTCCTGGAGCGCTGAGCCAGCCTTAGGAGGCATCTGATGGGTAAGAAATGGCGTCCAGATACCCGGATCGTGACAGCACCCCCCCCTTTAGGAGTGGCCCCAGGACACTTCTTTGGCTTTTGAGGAAACTTGGAATGGAATCTCCGGACCAAGGCAGGAGCATGGACATCAGAAGCATTGGTCCATGAACGTTCCTCAGGGCCATAACCCTTCCAGTCAATAAGATACTGAAGTTGACCGTAACGGTGACGTGAGTCCAGGATCTTGGCCACTTCATACTCAACGCCTCGTTGAGTTTGGACTTTCGGAGTTGGAGGAAGTGAGGAATGAAACCGATTCAAGATTAACGGTTTCAACAGGGAAACATGGAATGTCCTGGGTATTTTTAAGAAAGGAGGTAACTGGAGTCTGTAAGCAACAGGATTGATGACTTGATCAATTTTAAAAGGACCGATGAAGCGAGGTGCAAACTTCATACTGGGAACTCTCAACCTCAAATTCTTCGTGGATAACCATACCCGATCACCCACCTTGAGAGCAGGAACTGCTCGACGCTTCTTATCCGCAAACTTCTTGTACCTGAACGATGCCTTGAGCAGAGCTGATCGTACGCTCTTCCAGATATTGGCAAACTGATGCAAGGTGATATCCACTGCGGGAACAGAAGTTGCTGGAAGCGGTTGGAACTTAGGGACTTTAGGGTGGAATCCAAAGTTGGTGAAGAATGGTGTTGAAGAAGATGAAGAATGATACTGGTTGTTATGACAGAACTCGGCCCAGGGAAGTAATTGAACCCAGTCATCTTGAGAGGAGGACACATAGATGCGGAGGAAGGACTCCAAGTCCTGATTCACCCTCTCAGTTTGACCATTGGTCTGAGGATGGTAAGCCGTGGAAAACTTTAGCTTGACTTGGAGGACTTGACATAAACTTCGCCAGAATTTGGCTGTGAATTGAACTCCTCGATCTGAGATAATTTCTTCTGGAAGACCGTGGAGTCGGAAGATCTCTTGTATGAATACTTGAGCCAACTTGGAAGCTGACGGAAGACCGGTGAGAGGAATGAAGTGTGCCATCTTGGTGAACCGGTCAACTACCACCCAGATGGTATTGAACTTGTTGCACATGGGCAAATCAGTAATAAAATCCATCGACAAATGGGTCCATGGTCGACGGGGAACAGATAGTGGAACCAGTTGCCCCGCAGGCGACTGGCGGGATACTTTATGTTGAGCACACTTTGGGCAAGATGCAATAAACTCCAAAACGTCCTTTTTCAGAGTTGGCCACCAATAGGACCTAGAGATAAACTCCAGGGTTTTTTGGATACCTGTATGTCCGGCAAAGCGGGAAGCATGGGCCCAATGCATGAGCTTCTTCCTTAGTGTCGGCTTCACAAAACTTTTCCCTGATGGGGGCGTAGAGTCCATCCCTACCGTGGAGAATGCCAACGGATTTATAATAGGATGCTTGTCTGAAGACTCTGACTCATTTTCTTGCTCCCATGAGCGGGAAAGGGCATCGGCCTTGCGATTCTGAGAGCCCGGACAGAACTGGAGTTTAAAGTCGAACCTGGAAAAGAAAAGTGCCCATCTGGCCTGACGAGGGTTGAGACATTGTGCGCCTTTCAGATATAGAAGGTTCTTGTGGTCTGTAAGGATGGTGATTGAATGAGAGGCTCCCTCCAACAGATATCTCCACTCCTCTAGAGCGAGCTTGATGGCTAGCAACTCCTGGTCGCCAATGGCATAGTTGCGTTCCGCTGGGGAGAACTTCCGTGAGAAGAAACTGCAAGGATGTAAATGGCCATCTTTAGCCCTCTGAGATAACACCGCTCCTACTCCAACGGAGGAGGCATCCACCTCTAAGATGAAAGGAGAGTCGATGTCAGGCTGTTTCAGGACAGGCGCAGAGATGAACCTCTGTTTTAAAAGATGAAAAGCTTGCATGGCTTCTTCAGACCACTTGGACGGGTTAGCACCCTTCTTGGTGAAAGCAGTAATAGGCGCCACAATGGTGGAAAAGTCTCGTATAAACTTTCGGTAATAATTGGCGAACCCTAAGAACCTCTGGACCCCTTTGAGGGTTAAGGGTACCGGCCAATTCTGGATTGCTTGTAGTTTCTCAGGATCCATCTCTAGTCCGGAACCGGACACAATGTACCCTAGAAACGGAATGGACTTGACTTCAAAGACGCATTTCTCTAATTTGCAATAGAGATGATTGACACGGAGACGGGACAGAACCTCCTTTACCCAAAAACGATGTTCCTCTAAATTGTTGGCAAAAATGAGGATATCATCTAGATAGATCACGACATGACGGTATAGAATGTCTCTGAAGATCTCATTGACGAAATGCTGGAAGACAGCTGGAGCATTACTCAATCCGAAGGGCATGACGAGGTACTCATAATGTCCGTCACGGGTGTTAAATGCGGTCTTCCACTCGTCACCCTCACGGATCCGGATGAGATTGTATGCACCTCTCAAGTCCAGCTTTGTAAAGATGGTAGCTCCGCTAACTCTGTCAAAGAGCTCAGTAATCAGGGGTAAAGGATAGCGGTTCTTGATGGTAATGTCGTTCAAACCTCTGTAGTCGATGCACGGCCGCAGACCACCATCTTTCTTTTTTACAAAAAAGAAGCCTGCGCCGGCTGGAGAAGAAGAAGGTCGAATGAACCCCTTTGCTAGGTTCTCTTTAATGTATTCCTCCATAGAATGCGTCTCGGGCAGAGACAACGGATAAGTTCGGCCTCGAGGTGGAACCTTCCCTGGAACGAGATCAATTGGGCAGTCCCATTCTCTATGAGGAGGAAGGATATCAGCAGAAGCCATACTGAACACATCCGTGAAATCTTGATATGGAGGAGGTGGAACATCAGACGACCTGGGGGAGGAAGAACAGACAGGCAACACTTTAAACAAACATGTCTCAGCACAGGAGGGACCCCATGCCAGGATTTGCGTAGTCGTCCAATCAATTGTAGGATTGTGAAGACGGAGCCATGGAAGGCCCAGGACCACAGGATGTGTGGCTCTTGGAATCACTAAAAGTGAAATAAGTTCGGAATGAAGAACTCCCACTCTCAGACGAACTGGTAGAGTCCTTAGAGCAATAACTGTATCAAAAATTTTACTGCCATCCACGGCAGTTAAGGAAAAGGAGGAAGGAAGTCTCTCGTGGGTAGGGACCACCGTTTAACATAGGCTTCGGTAATAAAGTTCCCAGCTGCTCCGGAATCAAGGAGGGCAATGATGTTCTGATAACGTTGAGCAACTTGAAGCGAGACTGGGAGATTACAATCTTGAGGGGATGGAGAGGAGATCATTACTCCTAGCCGGCCCTCTCCTTGGCGAGCTAGGGTCTGGAGTCCCGGACGTTTGGGACAAGCATTAATGGTGTGAGACGGAGCTGCACAATAAAGACAGAGAGACTCGGAGAGACGTCTTCGGCGCTCAGCAGGAGTTAAACGGGAACGGCCAATTTGCATGGGCTCATCTTTAGTTGGTGACAGTTGGCGAGGAGGAGGAGCAGAAGATTTTGGAGCAGATGATCTTCCACGCTCAGTTGCTCTCTCTCTGAAACGTAAGTCAACTTTTGTACAAAGTGAGATTAGCTCATCTAACTTGGAGGGTAAGTCTCTGGTAGCTAACTCGTCTTTAATACACTCAGATAAACCATGCCAGAATGCAGCATACAGGGCCTCGTGGTTCCATGCCAGTTCGGATGCCAGGATCTGGAACTGTATAAGATATTGTCCTACAGTACGTGATCCCTGGCGTAAACGGAGAATCTCAGACGAAGCTGAAGTTACCCGGCCTGGCTCGTCGAAGATGCGCCTGAATGTTGACACGAATGCAGTGTAAGAAGATAGCAGGGTGTCGGACCTCTCCCATAATGGTGATGCCCAATCAAGGGCTGAGCTACTGAGAAGAGAGATGATGTAGGCAATTTTTGTACGGTCACTGGGAAAATTGCCAGGTTGTAGCTCAAACTGAATCTCACACTGGTTGAGAAATCCCCTGCAGAATCTTGGAGAACCGTCAAATTTTGCTGGCGTTGGAAGATGAAGACGTGGAGCAGAAACGGGTAAGGTGGATGGGGTTATAGCTGGAGTCACTGTGGTTGACGCACCGGACGCGTCTGATCCACGGAGAGTTGTCTGAATCCCATCCAGCCGAGTAGAGAGATCCTGGAGACAGCGGATGATGTGGCCCTGTGCAGCCTCCTGATGTTCAAGTCGGGCTGCCAGTTCTTGCATCGGCCTGGCCGCTTGATCCTGGTCTCCGGCTGGATTCATTTGGTCAGTGCTTACTGTCACAACTGAGGGCCTGAGCTGACGGAAGGCAGCCTCAGTTGTAGGGGCTGAGATGTACCGGAACCTGGGAGATTGTATCAGACCCCTGGACATGTAAGTAACATGAAGAGAAACCGCCCGAAGGCGTGACCACGACAACTTGAGTAAAAGTCAATGATATTTATTTATGACAAACTCCATGCATCACAGTAGCAGTAAAAAGAAACATAAAAATCAGCAGAGAAATAATAATACAGTTCCTGGGTACTACAGGGTGGCAGGGGCCACAGAGCTCTGGTGGTATGAGACAGTTCTTATTATCTGCAAGTTGGAAAGTCCTTACCAGGCTCAACTGTAGCAATGAGGAAAGCCCAGGGTCGTACCAGCTGGTGTTCCAGGGAAAGCTGGACTGCTGTAGATAAAATGCTGCTGTGGGTACTGGTTAGAACCAGACAGGTGTTGGCACGGAGTGGATACTGGCTGGAACCAGTTAAATAATAGATAAAGCTTGAGAGCGATGCAATATAGATGAAATGTAGAATTTGAGAGCGGAGAAATAATAATACCGGTGGAGAGTGGTAAACTGCAGAAAGGACACCGGCCCTTTAAGAGAAGCTGTACACTGCTGGAAGCTGAGCTGGAAGCAGGTGATGTTGTAGCTGGAAACAGGTGAGTCCAGAATGGATCGGAGAGTCAGGCTACACCGCAGATGGAATGCTGGTGCGGGTCTCTATAGCAGAAGTCTGGAGACAGGAGCTGGAACCTGGAAGACATTCACAGGAGAGAGACAAACTGGAACTAGGTTTGACAACCAAAGCACTGACGCCTTCCTTGCTCAGGCACAACCTATTTATACCTGCAGCAAGGAAGGCATTGGCTAGGCAATTATGCAAATTAATAATACAGACAGCAGATTGGTGAATATGATCAGATGACAGAATCCAAGATGGCTGCGCCCATGCAGACACTTGGAGGGAAGTTTGGTTTGTAATCCATGTGGTCTGGAAAACAGTAATGGCGGCGCCGGCCACCGGAGACAGGAGACGCCAGGCTGACAGGTGCACATCCAACCACGCGGACACAGCGGAGGCCGCGGCTGACGTAATCGCCACTCTGAATGCAGAAGCTCAGGAACGGCGGCGGAGGCCGCGGGAGACGCCATGCCAGATGTATAAGGCGTTACTGTGACAGCGTCCAGAGAGACAGGAGAGGATGCGGGAATATGCACATCAGGATAACAGATGGGATCCGGTCCTGGAGCGCTGAGCCAGCCTTAGGAGGCATCTGATGGGTAAGAAATGGCGTCCAGATACCCGGATCGTGACAGTGTGGAATGAGCTGTTACTGATGTAGGCGGCTGTAACCTAGCATGAAGGTAAGCCTGACGTATGGTCAGTTTAATCCATCTGGATAAGGTTTGCTTAGAAGCTGGCCAACCCATCTTGGCAGCATCATAGAGAACAAACAACGTATCCGTCTTACGAACTGTAGACGTTCGGGATACATAAACACGTAGTGCGCGTACCACATCCAAAGTTCCAGAATGTCCTGTTAACACAGGAACTACTATTGGTTGATTGATGTGAAAAGATGACACTACCTTTGGCAAGAAAGCGGGATTCGTCCGAAGTTCCGCTCTGTCATCATGAAACACCAAATATGGTGGCTTGCATGACAAGGCACCCAAATCTGAAACACGCCTTGCCTAAGCTAAGGCTAGTAGAAAAATTGTTTTCCAAGTGAGAAACTTAATATCCACTTGTTGTGAGGGTTCAAAATATGAAGACTGTAAGAAATCTAAAACCAGATTCAAGTTCCATGGCGCTGTAGGTGGAATGAATGGAGGCTGCACTCTGAGGACACCTTGCAGAAAGGTGTGTACAGACGGCAATAGAGCCAATCGTCTTTGAAAGTAAATCGACAAAGCAGATACCTGCACCTTTAATGTAGATAAACGCAGTCCTCCATCTAACCCCGTCTGTAGAAATAACAAAAGACGGGTTAACTTGAAAGATGTCGTCGGAAACTTCCGAACTTCACACCAACCTATATAGGCACGCCAAATTCTGTAATAATGAGCTGCCGTAATTGGCTTCCTAGCTAGTAACATGGTTGGTATAACCGATTCTGAAATGCCCTCTCTTCTTAAGAGGGCGGTCTCAACAGCCACCCCATCAAACGCAGCCGCGCTAAATCGGGATAAAGGAACGGACCCTGTTGTAACAGGTCCGGACGAAGTGGGAGCGGCCAAGGATCGTCTGCAAGTAGTCTGCGGAGATCCGAGAACCAAGCTCTCCGAGGCCAATGAGGTGCCACTAGTATGACTGTGGCGGACTCTCTTTTGATCCGTTTTAGCAACAGAGGGAGCAGCGGAAACGGTGGAAACAGATACACGAGGCTGTACGGCCACACGATTGTGAGAGCATCCACCGCCACTGCCTTTGGATCTCGCGTTCTGGACACATACTGGGGCGTTTGGTGATTGTGGCGAGATGCCATCAGGTCCACTTGAAGGTAACCCCACCTCTGGACCAACATGTGAAACACTTCTGGATTTAATGCCCATTCTCCTGGATGAAAATCCCGACGGCTGAGATAATCCGCCTCCCAGTTGTCCACTCCCGGAATGAACACTGCCGACAATATCACTTGGTGATGCTCGGCCCAATTGAGGATTCGAGCTACTTCCCGCATTGCCATGCGGCTTATCGTTCCTCCTTGTTTGTTGATGTACGCGACCGCCGTCGCGTTGTCTGACTGCACCTGGACAGTCTGAGACCGAAGCATGTGCACTGCTTGTCGTAGTGCATTGTAAATTGCCCAGAGTTCCAGGACATTTATCGACAGTAATCTTTCGTGATCCGCCCAGAGACCCTGGAGCTGACAATTTTGAACTACAGCTCCCCAACCTCTGAGACTCGCGTCCGTCGTTAGAATTATCCAATTCCAGGCGCCGAACCATTTCCCTGCAGTTAGATTGTGTATTTTGAGCCACCAGAGTAGAGATACCCTGGCCCGTGGCGACAACCTCACCCTCTGGTGAATCTGCAGATGCGAGCCCGACCACTGTGCGAGCACATCCAGTTGAAAAAGGACGTGAGTGAAATCTTACGAACTGAAGCGCTTCGAAAGCCGCCACCATTGTGCCTAAGAGGCGAATGCACAAATGTACCGAGACTGTGCGTGGCTTGAGCACTAATTGTACCAGATGACGAATAATCTGTACTTTCTGTTCTGGTAGGTAAATTCTTTGATTTACCGTATCGAGAATCATACCTAGGAATTGAAGTCATTGAGACGGAATTAGATGTGATTTTTTGAAGTTGACAATCCAACCGTGCTGAACTAGTACATTGTACGTTAGCAACGCATGTTGGAGGAGCATCTGTTGAGACGGAGCTTTGATGAGCAGATCGTCCAAGTATGGAACTATTATCACTCCCAGAGATCTGAGATGAGCTATCATCACAGACATCACTTTGGTGAATACCCAAGGAGCTGACGAGAGGCCAAACGGTAGAGCCTGAAACTGGTAATGGTTCTGCCGTATTGCAAACTGCAAGTACCTCTGATGAGGTGGCCAAATCGGAATGTGTAAGTACGCATCCTTGAGATCTAGCGCAATCATGAATTCCTGTGGCTCTAAACCTGCAATTACTGACCGCAGAGATTCCATCTTGAATCTGTAGTAAGTGACGTACTGATTGAGGCCCTTTAAGTTCAATATTGGCCTGACCGAGCCATCCGGCTTTGGTACCACAAACAGACTGGAATAATAACCCTGACCTTGTTGTTGTACAGGGACCGGAATCAAAACTGCTGAATCCAGCAGGGACTGAATGGCAATTTGCAGAACCGACCTCTTGTCGTCCGACACAGGCAGTCCTGTCTTGAAAAACCGCAGTGGCGGGAGACAGTCGAACTCTATTTTGTAACCTTTTAACACTAAATTGCGGATCCACCCATCTGTGGATGTCTGGAACCACCCCAAATGGAACGTCTGAAGGCGTGCTCCCACAATTGGAGATCCGAGATGGGCTGGGAGCCCGTCATGCCACTGGCTTGTCGGTGACCTTAGCGTCCTGACGACTGGTGTTGGTTTGTTGGAAACCACGTCCCCGACCTCGTCTACCAGGCGTGGCTGTTCCTCTACCATGGCCACGAAAGGGCTGAGGTCTAAAGGATTTGAATGCCGGACCAGAGTATTTCCGTCTTGGTACCGTCGGAGGCAATGGTAAGAAAACAGACTTTCCTCCCGTAGCCTCAGAAATCCATTTGTCCAATTCAGGACCAAACAACTTCTCGCCACCGTAAGGCAACGCCTATATACCCCTTTTGACCTCTGCCTCCGCTTGCCAAGAACGCAGCCAGAGTGCTCGTCGTACTGTAACTAGCGATGATGAAATGCGAGAAGTGAGCTGACAGACGTCCGTAGAAGCTGTACATAGATACTCAGCAGCTTCACAGATTTGATCAGTGAGAAGTATAAGGTGATCGTCATGTAGGGCAGACTTGAGTTCTGTTATCCATACAATTAGCGCCTTAGTGACCCAAATGCCAACCAACCCAGGTCTAAGCAACACTCCTGCTGCTATATACATGGACTTTAGCATAGCTTCTATTTTACGGTCTGAAGGGTCTTTAAGCGTAGTAGCCGTTGACACTGGTATGGTTAATTTCTTTGTAAGTTTTGACACAGACGAATCCACCACTGGCGGATTCTCCCATGTACATGTCACAGATTCTGGAAATGGGTAACTAGACTTAAATCTGCGAGGTATAGAAAACGGTTTATCTGGATTCTTCCGTGTTTCAACTAACATCTTATTAAGGGATTCCGAAACAGGAAAACACATTGAAGATCTTTGTCGTTTAGTAAATACGACTTCATCATTTGTCAGAGACTGACACACAGCTCTAATGAGATTATCAATGCCTGGGCTGTCAAAATCTTCACTATCTGACTGCTGGTCTAATTCGCCCTCCTCACCCTCATCCTGCGCAGTGAGGTCTGGCATAGAATCGTCAGAATGCAACATAGCAGAAACTGGTAAATCATAAGAAAAATGATATTTATCTCTTCTACCCAAAGTGGACTTGGAACTTTGGCAAGGCTGAGACCCCTCCGGTAGTTCTGGCGGTCTCAACTGCGACTCAGATCTTGCCGCTTCCCGCTCGTGTTGAGCGGCGGCCAATTCTGATTGCAACCCAGCCATGACATCTGTTAGCATAGCCCATGGAGGTTCCAGGGATGAAATCGGCTTTGAAACCGGAGCAGAAATAGTATTCGTAACCGAATCCACAAAACATACTGAACATGTGGTAGATCCGTCCAGTAACATACTCTTACAGACATTGCAGTGAAACTGCTTTTTAGATTTGGCTGGTGCCTTACTCATTATGCAGACAGACAATACAATACACAAAGACAGACACTTGCACGACTCGGTAAAAGTGTAGTAAGGAGTGTATAATATATACATATGGCTGCAGTGCAGTGCACGTGGCCAGTACTATATGAAATCTGATCCAAAATTCCCACTAACACCCCTGAGCCATCCGGTGGAGTAGAGATGTAGGACAGGAACGTTCTGGAATCACAAACAGGAATAACAGGAAGCATGGTTAAAATGGCACCCATGCCATGCTTACAGTCCTAATCACAGTGCAGGGTATACACCTAATAACCTGTAACTATTGCAGCAAAGTAACCTGTTAATATAGGCTTAACAGCCTATGTAATTATTGCTGTACCCCACGCAGCCCCATGCTGTTGTTATGCATGCCGCCTACTTTCCCCCCCTTCTTCTTCCTCCCCTGTGGCCCGGGTACCGCTGTCTGAGCGGGAGTTACCGGGGAGTGGGTTTCCGGCAGTCCGAGATCGGGTGCAGGGAGCCGGGGAGCGCTGTAGTGGAGCGGTCCTGCAGCGGCGGCCGGTGGGTGTGAGCGGCGGCCGGCGGGTCTTAGCGGCGGAGGTGCGGGTCATGGCGGCGCTGATCGGAGCGTATAGCGGCTGACAGAGCGGCTGGGTCGGGCGGCTACAAACAGCGGCGGGTGCGGGCGGCGGTGACAGGAAACACGGACCCCACACAGCGGGGCGGCAGCGCGTGCTGACCGTCCCGTCCCCCCAGCATTCCTTGTCCTGTAGTGAGGCTGTGACGGGGCTTCTCTGTGTAAGCTCCGTTCAGCTCTTGCAGGTCAGGGAGTGAGCTGCGTGTGGCCGTGAGGGTGCTCTATGTGAGGACCGACACGCCATGTGCTGCCTCCGTGCAGCGGCACTATCCCGGACCCACGTTTTTTTTATATAAACTGGGAAGGGATGTGCTGAAGATAGTAAAAAGTAAAAATGAAAAATAAAAATCAAAAATAAAATATATTCAAAAGAAGTGTGGTTGAGCTCCACACAAGCCTTGTTGCTACTTCGAGCACAGAAAAAACACTGAGATACTCTGGGATATGGAGGGGTGGAGAGTTCTACATTTAAATATTCAGTGCCCTGTTCCTGCGGAAGCTGTCCATATCCCAAGAGTACTCCAGTGACCCCTAGTGGATGAAAATGAAAAAATTGGCCTCTTGGGATCAAGGGCCAATGCCATGGCAGTCTCAGCCAGGCGAGCGCTGTGGATTCATCAATGGAATGCTGATGCCAACTCTAAGAAAGCTATGGAAGCTCTCCCATATAAAGGTAGTGTCTTGTTTGGTGACGGCCTCACTGACCTGGTGTCTACCGCTACAGCGGGTAAGTCATCCTTTTTTCCTTATGTTCCTGCACAACAGAAAAAGACACCCCATTATCAGATGCAGTCCTTTCGGCCTAATAAATACAAAAAAGGAAGAGGGTCATCCTTCCTTGCCTCTAAAGGTAGAGGAAGGGGAAAAAGGTCGCCTGCAGTGCCAGGCTCCCAGGACCAGAAGTCCTCCCCGGCTTCTGCCAAGTCCACCCCATGACGCTGGGGCTCCCCTACGGGAGTCCGTACCGGTGGGGGCGCATCTCCGACTCTTCAGTCAGGTCTGGTTTCACTCGGGCCTGGATCCTTGGGTGTTAGACATAGTGTCCCAAGGGTACAAACTGGAGTTTCAGGAGGTGCCCCCCCCCCCACCGATTTTTCAAATCAGCCTTGCCAGTTTCTATCCCAGAAAGGGAAGTAGTGAGCGCTGCGATACAAAAGCTGTGTCAGCAGTGTCATTGTCACGGTACCCCCGTCTCAACGGGGAGAAGGGTTTTATTCGAGCCTCTTTGTCGTACCAAAGCCGGACGGCTCAGTCAGACCGATCCTGAACCTAAAATCCCTCAATCTGTATTTGAAAACTTTCAAGTTCAAGATAGAATCTCTTCGAGCAGTGATCTCCAGTCTAGAAGGGGGGGATTTTATGGCGTCAGTCGACATAAAAGATGCCTACTTACATGTCCCAATATATCCTCCACATCAAGCTTACCTAAGCTTTGCTGTTCAGGATTGTCATTACCAATTTCAGACGTTGCCGTTTGGTCTTTCCACGGCCCCGAGGGTCTTCACCAAAGTAATGGCGGAAATTATGGTACTCCTACGCAAACAGGGTGTCACAATTATCCTGTACTTGGACGATCTCCTGATAAAGGCGAGATCAAAGGAGCAGTTGCTAAGAAACGTGGCACTCTCCCTGACGATTCTGCAACAACATGGTTGGATTTTAAATTTGCCAAAATCGCAGTTGGTTCCGACAACTCGGCTGTCTTTCCTGGGCATGATTCTGGACACAGAACTGCAGAAAGTATTTCTCCCAGCGGAAAAAGCTCTGGAAATCTAGACCATGGTCAAGGAGATTCTGAAACTGGCAAGGGTATTGTCAGATTGTGTTTGGTCTGTGTCCCCGGAGGGGGCGCTAGTGGGTCAGTGGAGGTAGAAGGAAGGAAACGAGGAGGTTGGATAACGTTCCTGCGCATGTGCGCAATGGTATTTTATTAGGCAGATGATAATAAACAGTATTGAAGCAGAAACAATAATAACAGATGAAAAAGTCAATCACTCAGTATGGTAACTGAAAGTCTATGGCAATGGATGACAGATGACTTGAGAAATAATATCCGGAAATATATAATCAGAAGAACAAATGTTTATGAAATGGTTCTGGCTTGGAAACCAGTGCAGGGTTTTAAAACAGGAAACTTAGGCAGTAGATGGAGATGGCAAACCTGAGCATAAGCAGGAGTCTGACTTCACAGTGCAGGTGATGAGGCACTGGCAGCAGCAAGCTGTGTCACAGGTGGAGGAATGAACACACCTGGAGTCAGTCTTCAACTGCAGGCTGAAGCACACAAGGTGGTGATGAGTGTGAAGCCTTATGCAGGTTGCAGGTATTGCTGGGCCTTGAAGTTCCACGGAAGAGTGCAGAGTAACCAGGAGTACAAGTTCTTAGCAGAGAACCAGGAACTCAGGAGAAACAGGAACCGATCCTTTCATATAGGTCGCTGGAAAGACACAAAGTCCAGGATGCCTGTAGACTGAACCTGTAGCCTCTTATGTACCCCATGGTGCACAGGGATTGGGTGAGTGAAGGAAAAGTGGGTGCGGCCAAGCACCGGATTGGCCGCAGTATACTGGCTGTTTGCAGACTGTCATGGCGGCGCCCACGCCGCGGCCTAGCGAGGACGCGGCGCGCTACACGCCCGCTGTCTCAGGAGTGTTCCCAGGACCTTGATGATGTCCCATGGCAGGGGCATAGGCGACAGGTGACCGCAGGGAGCCAGGACGGAGTCCGCAGCGGCGGACGGATGTCAGCCTGGTAAGTCGATTCCTGACAGTACCCCCTCCTTTAGGGGTGGACACCGAACACCCACGTGGCTTGGAGGGATGAGTGCTGTGGAAGACACGGACCAACCTAGGAGCATGGACATCAGATGAATTCACCCAGCTTCTCTCCTCTGGGCCATAACCGAACCAATCGACCAGGTACTGGAGACGTCCATACCGGCAACGGGAGTCCAGAATCTTGTTGATCTCGAATTCCACGCCCCGCTGAGTTCGAACCTTGGGACCTACTGGAAGAGTATTCTGAAAGCGGTTTAGGACTAAAGGTCTGAGGAGAGAAATGTGAAAAGCGTTAGGTATACGAAGGAAAGATGGTAATTTCAACTTGTAAGCCACTGGGTTGATGACACTCTCGATAGGGTAAGGACCAATGAAGCGTGGTGCAAACTTCATGGATGGGACCCTGAGACGAAGGTTGCGGGTTGATAACCAAACCTTGTCCCCAGGTTTCAAATGGGGAACCGCACGTCTCTTGCGGTCGGCGAAGATCTTGTATCGACTGGAGGCCTTTTTGAGGGAAACATGAATTTTTTTCCAAATGGATGAAAACTGAGTCAGAGCAGTAGTGGCAGCAGGAACATCCATATGAGGGAGTTCTTGGAATTCAGGTACACGGGGATGTTGCCCATATACTGCAAAGAATGGTGTCGTTTCAGTAGCAGTATGGTATCGAAAGTTATGGGCAAACTCGGCCCATGGGAGCAGATTGAACCAATCATCCTGGGAAGATGACACATATAACCTTAAAAAAGTCTCAAGTTCTTGATTGACTCTCTCTGTCTGCCCATTCGTCTGAGGATGGTATGATGACGAGAATTTCAATTTAACCTGCATGGCAGAACAGAGGGCCCTCCAAAACCTCGCTACAAACTGTACCCCCCGATCAGATATTATTTCAGAGGGTAAACCATGTAAGCGGAAAATCTCCTGTAGGAAGATTTGGGCAAGTTTCGGGGCAGAAGGGAGACCCTGGAGAGGAACGAAATGAGCCATCTTGGTGAATCTGTCCACTACAACCCAAATGGTATTATGTCCCTGAGAAGGAGGAAGGTCAGTGATAAAATCCATGGACAGGTGAGACCAAGGACGACTAGGGACAGACAAGGGTTGTAACTGACCTGCTGGAGACTGACGAGGAGTCTTGTGCTGCACACATTTAGGACAGGATGCCACGAAATCCTGGATGTCCATTTTCATCTTTGGCCACCAATATGACGCAGAAAGGAACTTGAATGTCTTCAGGACACCAGGATGACCAGTGAACTTGGATTGATGGGCCCAAGATAGCAACTTGGGACGGAGTTCTGGGGAAACAAAAGTCTTACCAGGAGGAGGAGCTTGGGAGACTTGAGAGGCAGCGAAAACCACGGGACTCAGGATGGAATGTGGCACAGAGTCAGATGTTCCCTCTTCAGATTCCATGGATCGGGATAATGCGTCGGCTTTCACATTCTGTGAACCTGGGCGGAAATGAAGCTTAAAATTAAAACGTGAGAAAAACATAGCCCACCTGGACTGGCGAGGGTTAAGGCACTGAGCTGCTTTTAAATATAGCAGGTTTTTATGATCCGTGAAGATGTTAAACGGATGTTTGGCCCCTTCTAGGAGATATCTCCATTCCTCGAGAGCCAGCTTAATTGCCAGTAACTCTTGATCTCCCACGGAGTAGTTAGCTTCTGCAGGAAGAAACTTGCGAGAATAGAATCCACAAGGGTGGACTTTCCCATCAGATCCCTTCTGGGAGAGAACAGCTCCAACCCCAACTGTAGAGGCATCTACCTCCAACTCGAACGGTCTGTTGACATCTGGCTGCGACAGCACTGGAGCAGACATAAAGGCTAGCTTGATCTTCCGGAAGGCTGCCAAGGCTTCTTCTGACCAGTTGGAATGGTCTGCCCCTTTCCGAGTCAGGTTGGTAATAGGAGCGATGAGAGTGGAGAATCCTCGAATAAATTTTCTATAGTAGTTGGCGAAACCCAGGAACCGCTGGATAGACTTGAGGGAATTTGGAATGGACCAATTGGCAATAGCTTCCAATTTTGTCGGGTCCATCTGAAGATCCGATCCGGAAATTATATAACCCAGGAAGGGTATAGAGGGAACTTCAAAGGTGCATTTAGATAGTTTCCCGTAGAGACGGTTCTCACGAAGACGTCGGAGAACTTCACAGACTTGTAGGCGATGAGATGGAAGGTCTTGGGAAAAGATAAGAATATCATCTAAGTAAACAACGAGGTACTTATACAGGACATCACGAAAAATTTCGTTCACAAAGTGTTGAAATACCGCTGGAGCATTACTCAACCCAAATGGCATTACCAGGTATTCATAATGGCCATCTCGAGTGTTGAAAGCTGTCTTCCACTCGTCACCACTCCGGATTCTGATGAGATTATAGGCACCGCGGAGATCTAACTTGGTGAAGATGCGGGCCCCCTTAACTCTATCGAAAAGTTCGGTAATGAGTGGTAAAGGATAACTATTCTTGATGGTAATGTCATTGAGACCCCGATAGTCAATGCATGGACGCAGTCCTCCATCCTTCTTTTTGACAAAGAAGAAACCTGCACCAGCGGGTGATGATGACGGACGGATGAATCCTTTCTGAAGATTCTCTCTGATGTAATTACTCATCGCCTCAGTTTCAGGGACAGACAAAGGGTAGGTGCGCCCCCTAGGTGGCTTCTTGCCAGGAAGAAGATCGATGGGACAATCCCATTCCCTATGGGGCGGCAGAATATCAGCAGCCTTTTCACAGAAGACGTCTGCGAAGTCTTGATAAGCTGCTGGGAGACTTAGCTGTGTCTTTACTTCGGTAGACTTAATAGGACACACTTGGGCTAAGCAGGATAGATGACAGTGTGAACCCCATGAGGTAAGCTGCAACGTTGTCCAGTCAAACTGCGGGTTATGTAGCTGGAGCCAAGGCATGCCCAAGACAATCTCCTGGGTGGCTTGAGGGATGACCAGGAACTTGATCAGTTCTGAATGGAGAAATCCAACTCCCAGAACCACTGGAACAGTTTGATGTGAAATGTTCCCCTTGGAGATTCTACTACCATCCACAGCAGTAATGTACACTGGACAAGAAAGTTCACAGGTAGATAGGCAAAATTTATTTACCGCAGCTTGGGTGATAAAATTTCCTGCAGCACCGCAGTCCACTAATGCTGACGCAGACTGGAGCCCAACGGAAGTCTCTAGCGTCACTGGAAGAATGAGATCTTGTTGAGAAGGAGCTTGACTGAAAGATCCTAACTTGACTCCTCCCTTACAAGTCAGGATCTGGCGTTTCCCGAACGCATCGTGCAGGAGTTAATTTGATGGCCCGCAGCAGCACAGTATAGGCAGAGTCTCTCACGTATTCTTCTTGCCCGCTCTTCAGGAGTTAGGCGGGACCTATTTATCTGCATAGGCTCGTCAGAAGAGGGAGACTGGAACTGTACAGAAGGTATGAACCTTGATCTGCGAGGCTCACTCCGAGCGCGTTCATTATTGCGTTCGCGGATGCGAGAGTCCAACTTAATGCACAGGGAGATTAAATCAGACAGTTGAACAGGAATGTCACGGGTTGCCAGTTCGTCCTTGATCCGATCCGAGAGTCCGTGCCAGAAGGCTGCTACCAGAGCTTGGTTGTTCCACTGAATCTCTGCAGCCAACGTCTGGAACTGGATGACATATTGTCCCATGCTTCGGTTACCTTGACGAAGTTGGATCAGGTCTGCCGAAGCTGATGTTGCACGACCAGGCTCGTCAAAGATCCGTCTAAAGGTTGACACGAAGTCTGAGTAGTTGTTGATCAGAGGGTCAGCACGTTCCCACAGGGGAGACACCCAACTCAAAGCAGATCCAGAGAGCAAGGAAATGATGTAGGCAACCTTGGACCTTGGCGTGGGAAAGTTATGTGGCAATAACTCAAACTGTATTTCACACTGATTGAGAAACCCGCGACATAGTTTAGGACTGCCATCATATTTGCTCGGCACGGGCAGGTGCAGACGTGACACTGGAGCTGATGCAGCCGACATAGAAGAACTTACAGCACTGGCAGGTGCTGGAGTAACAGGAACAGTAGGTGAGAGTACACTAGGCAGGGATTGCTGCACAACCTCTTGACCATCCAGACGGGAGACCAGATCTTGCAAGGCCTCTGACCCCACACTCCGTCCACCATCCGAGTCCATCGATCCTGGACTTACTGTCAGATTGTGTTTGGTCTGTGTCCCCGGAGGGGGCGCTAGTGGGTCAGTGGAGGTAGAAGGAAGGAAACGAGGAGGTTGGATAACGTTCCTGCGCATGTGCGCAATGGTATTTTATTAGGCAGATGATAATAAACAGTATTGAAGCAGAAACAATAATAACAGATGAAAAAGTCAATCACTCAGTATGGTAACTGAAAGTCTATGGCAATGGATGACAGATGACTTGAGAAATAATATCCGGAAATATATAATCAGAAGAACAAATGTTTATGAAATGGTTCTGGCTTGGAAACCAGTGCAGGGTTTTAAAACAGGAAACTTAGGCAGTAGATGGAGATGGCAAACCTGAGCATAAGCAGGAGTCTGACTTCACAGTGCAGGTGATGAGGCACTGGCAGCAGCAAGCTGTGTCACAGGTGGAGGAATGAACACACCTGGAGTCAGTCTTCAACTGCAGGCTGAAGCACACAAGGTGGTGATGAGTGTGAAGCCTTATGCAGGTTGCAGGTATTGCTGGGCCTTGAAGTTCCACGGAAGAGTGCAGAGTAACCAGGAGTACAAGTTCTTAGCAGAGAACCAGGAACTCAGGAGAAACAGGAACCGATCCTTTCATATAGGTCGCTGGAAAGACACAAAGTCCAGGATGCCTGTAGACTGAACCTGTAGCCTCTTATGTACCCCATGGTGCACAGGGATTGGGTGAGTGAAGGAAAAGTGGGTGCGGCCAAGCACCGGATTGGCCGCAGTATACTGGCTGTTTGCAGACTGTCATGGCGGCGCCCACGCCGCGGCCTAGCGAGGACGCGGCGCGCTACACGCCCGCTGTCTCAGGAGTGTTCCCAGGACCTTGATGATGTCCCATGGCAGGGGCATAGGCGACAGGTGACCGCAGGGAGCCAGGACGGAGTCCGCAGCGGCGGACGGATGTCAGCCTGGTAAGTCGATTCCTGACAGGTATCGATTCATCAATGCACTCGGGTGCTGGGCAAGATGGTGGCAGCTTACGAAGCCATTTCGTTTGGCAGGTTTCATGCCCGGATATTTCAGTGGGACCTGTTGGACAAGTGGTCCGGGTCTCACCTGTACATGCACCGGAAAATAAGTCTATCTTCCCGGACCAGAATATCTCTCCTGTGGTGGCTTCAAAGTTCTCACCTCCTAGAGGGATGCAGGTTCGGGATCCAGGATTGGGTCCTGCTGACCACGGATGTAAGTCTTCCGAGACTGGGGAGCAGTCACAAATGGAAGAAGTTTCCAGGGAAAATGGTCAAGCCAGGAAGCTTGTCTGCACATAAACGTTCTGGAATTAAGAGCCATTTACAACGGCTTTCTGCAAGCGGAACACTTTCTTCGAGGTCTACCTGTCCTGATTCAGTCGGACAACGTAACAGCGGTGGCGTACATAAACCACCAGGGCGGAACAAAGAGCAGAGCGGCAATGGCGGAGGCCACAAAAGTTCTCCGCTGGCGGAAAAGCACGTGAGTGCTCTGTCAGCGGTCTTCCTTCCGGGCGTGGACAACTGGGAAGCAGACTTCCTCAGCAGACACGATCTCCATCCAGGAGAGTGGGGTCTTCATCAAGAGGTCTTTGCAGAAGTGACAAGTCGTTGGGGAATTCCTCAAATAGACATGATGGCGTCTCGCCTCAACAAGAAGCTTCCGAGGTATTGTTCCAGGTCAAGCCAGTGCAGTGGATGCCCTGGTAACTCCGTGGGTGTTTCAGTCGGTATATGTGTTCCCTCCACTTCCACTCACTCCAAATGTGTTGAGGATCATAAGAAGAACAAGGGTTCAGGCGGTACTCATCGTTCCAGATTGGCCACGGAGGGCCTGGTATCCGGATCTTCAGTAATTGCTCATAGAAGATCCTTGGCCTCTTCCTCTCAGAGAGGATCTGTTACTGCAGGGGCCATGCGTCTTCCGGGACTTACCGCGGCTGCGTTTGACGGCGTGGAGGTTGAACGCCAAATCCTAGCTCGAAAGGGTGTTCCCGGGGAAGTCATCCCCACTCTCCTTAAGGCTAGAGAAAGTATGTGTCTTGGTGTGAAGCCAAGAAAGCTCCTACGGAGGAGTTTCAGCTGGGGCGTTTCCTCCATTTTTTGCAGGCAGGTGTGGATGCAGGCATGAAATTAGGTTCCATTAAAGTGCAGATTTCGGCTTTATATATTTTCTTTCAAAAAGAATTGGCCGCCCTTCCAGAGGTTCAGACTTTCGTGAAGGGAGTGCTGCACATCCATCCTCCGTTTGTGCCACCCGTGGCACCGTGGGATCTTGACGGGGTGGTCTTCTGTATGCCGGCAGTCGGGCTCCCGGCGCTCAGTATACCGGCGCCGGGAGCCCGACAGCCGGCATACCGACACTTATTTTCCCTCGTGGGGGTCCACGACCCCCATAGATGGAGAATAAAATAGTGTGGCGCGCGTAGCGCGCCACCGTGCCCGTAGCGTGGTGAGCGCAGCGAGCCCGCAAGGTGCTCATTTGCGCTCGCCACGCTGTCGGTAAGCCGGCGGTCGGGCTCCCGGCGCCGGGATGCTGGTTGCCGGGAGCCCGACCGCCGGCCAGCCGTAGTGAACCCATCTTGACGTGGTGTTACAATTTCCTATGTCTCACTGGTTTGAACCTTTGCGAAAGGTTGAGTTGACATTTCTCACTTGGAAAGTGGTCATGCTTTTGGACTTGGCGTCTGCAAGACGGGTTTCAGAATTGGCGGCTTTGTCTCACAAGAGCACCTATTTGATTTTCCATGTGGATAGAGCGGAATTGAGGACTCGTCAACAATTTCTGCCGAAGGTGGTTTCTTTGTTTCACATAAATCAACCTATTGTGGTGCCTGTGGCTACGGATGCCGTGGCGATGCCAAAATCACTCGATGTCATAAGAGCTTTGAAAATGTATGTCGCCAGAACGGCTCAAATTAGGAAATCAGAGGCTCCGTTTGTCCTATATGCTCCCAACAAAATTGGGGCTCCTGCTTCCAAGCAGACTATTGCATGCTGGATCTGTAATATGATTCAGCATGCTCATTGTACGGCTGGATTGCCGTTGCCGAAGTCAGTGAAAGCCCATTCTACCAGGAAGGTGGGCTCATCTTGGGCGGCTGCCCGAGGAGTCTCGGCGCTTCAGCTTTGCCGAGCAGCTACGTGGTTGGGTTCAAACACTTTTGCTAAGTTCTACAAGTTTGATACCCTGGCTGATGAGGACCTCATGTTTGCTCAATCGGTGCTGCAGAGTCGTCCGCACTCTCCCGCCCGGTCTGGAGCTTTGGTATAGACCCCATGGTCCTTTTGGAGTCTCCAGCATCCTCTAGGACGTAAGAGAAAATATGATTTTAATACCTACCAGTAAATCCTTTTCTCCTAGTCTGTAGAGGATGCTGGGCGCCTGTCCCAGTGCAGACTGTTAATTGCAGTTGTATTGATAGTTGTTTTCGGTTACACAAAGGTTGTGTATCGGTTATATTCAGCTTGTTGCTGTTTTTAGTTCATACTGTTAACTGGTAATGCTTGTAAACCATGTTGTACGGTGTGTTGTGGTGTGAGCTGGTGTGTTTCTCACCCTTAATTAACACAAATCCTTTTCCTCGAAATGTCCATCTCCCTGGGCACAGTTCCTATAACTGAGGTCTGGAGGAGGGACATAGAGGGAGGAGCCAGTTCACACCCAAAGTCTTATAGTGTGCCCATGTCTCCTGCGGATCCCGTCTATACCCCATGGTCCTTTTGGAGTCCCAAGCATCCTCTACGGCAGTGATTTTCAACCTTTTTTTAGTCACGGCACACCGAATAATATTTTAAAATTCCCAGGGCACACCATCAGTTCCCCACAGAAAAAAAACAAAAAACACACATTGGCCCTCACAGTAAAGAAAAATCCACACATACATTGGCCTACACAGTTGCTCCCCACATAAATCATGTTGCTCACACATAAATCAATCACATTTCTCCCCACTTAAATCGTATTGCTCCCCACATTAATTATTCACATTGTTCCCCCCATAAATCCATATAAATCCTTATTCTCCCCACATAAATCTTATTGTTCCCCACAGGAGAAATAAAATAACAAATATTAGCCCCTACCGGTCAGCTGTCCTCCTCCCTGTCCCTCGGTTGCGGGCGTTCATAGTGGAGTGCTGCAAATACTGAGCAGGGGGCGGTTGGGCAGGTGTGGATGTGGGTTGGCAAGGAAAGCTGTGTATGCAGGCGGGAACTGGAAGATGTGTAAGCAGGCAAGTGGGCTGGCTGGGTGGTAGACGCGGCAGCAGTGACCTATGATATCACACCGCCGCGTCTTCAAGTCATAGGTCACGGCCGGAGCATGACTGATCCTCTAAAAAGAGCCCGGGCCAACAGTTCACTCTGAAGGTGCAGGACACTGCTCTGGCTCCGCGGCACACCTTGCAACTGGTCGCGGCACACTAGTGTGCCACGGCACACTGGTTGAAAAAGCCTGCTCTACGGACTAGGAGAAAATAAGAATTTACTCACCGGTAATTCTATTTCTCGTAGTCCGTAGTGGATGCTGGGAACTCCGTAAGGACCATGGGGAATAGCGGGCTCCGAAAGAGACTGGGCACTCTAAGAAAGAATTAGGACTACCTGGTGTGCACTGGCTCCTCCCTCTATGCCCCTCCTCCAGACCTCAGTTAGGGAAACTGTGCCCGGAAGAGCTGACACAATAAGGAAAGGATTTGGAATCCCGGGTAAGACTCATACCAGCCACACCAATCACACCGTACAACTCGTGATACTATACCCAGTTAACAGTATGAACAACAACTGAGCCTCTCGAATAGATGGCTCCAAACAATAACCCTTTAGTTAGGCAATAACTATATACAAGTATTGCAGACAATCCGCACTTGGGATGGGCGCCCAGCATCCACTACGGACTACGAGAAATAGAATTACCGGTGAGTAAATTCTTATTTTCTCTGACGTCCTAGTGGATGCTGGGAACTCCGTAAGGACCATGGGGATTATACCAAAGCTCCCAAACGGGCGGGAGAGTGCGGATGACTCTGCAGCACCGAATGAGCAAACTCAAGGTCCTCCTCAGCCAGGGTATCACACTTGTAGAATTTTGCAAACGTGTTTGAACCCGACCAAGTATCAGCTCGGCAAAGTTGTAAAGCCGAGACCCCTCGGGCAGCCGCCCAAGAAGAGCCCACCTTCCTCGTGGAATGGGCTTTTACAGATTTAGGATGCGGCAGTCCAGCCGCCGAATGTGCAAGTTGAATCGTGCTACAGATCCAGCGAGCAATAGTCTGCTTTGAAGCAGGAGCACCCAGCTTGTTGGGTGCATACAGGATAAATAGCGAGTCAGTTTTTCTGACTCTAGCCGTCCTGGAAACATATATTTGCAGGGCCCTGACTACGTCCAGCAACTTGGAATTCCAAGTCCCGAGTAGCCGCAGGCACCACAATAGGTTGGTTCACATGAAAAGCTGATACCACCTTAGGAAGGAATTGGGAGCGAGTCCTCAATTCCGCCCTATCCATATGAAAAATCAGATAAGGGCTTTTACATGACAAAGCCGCCAATTCTGATACACGCCTGGCCGACGCCAAGGCCAACAGCATGACCACCTTCCACGTGAGGTACTTTATCTCCACGGTTTTAAGTGGCTCAAACCAATGCGACTTTAGGAAATCCAACACCACGTTGAGATCCCAAGGTGCCACTGGGGGCACAAAAGGGGGCTAAATATGCAGCACTCCCTTTACAAAAGTCTGAACTTCAGGCAGTGAAGCCAGTTCTTTTTGGAAGAAAGTCGACAGAGCCGAAATCTGGACCTTAATGGAACCCAATTTTAGGCCCATAGTCACACCTGACTGTAGGAAGTGCAGAAATCGACCCAGCTGAAATTCCTCCGTTGGGGCCTTCCTGGCCTCACACCAAGCAACATATTTCTGCCATATGCGGTGATAATGTTTTGCGGTCACATCTTTCCTAGCTTTAATCAGTGTAGGAATGACTTCCTCCGGAATGCCCTTTTCTTTTAGGATCCGGTGTTCAACCGCCATGCCGTCACACGCAGTCGCGGTAAGTCTTGGAACAGACAGGGCCCCTGCTGCAGCAGGTCCTGTCTGAGCGGCAGAGGCCATGGGTCCTCTGAGATCATTTCTTGAAGTTCTGGGTACCAAGCTCTTCTTGGCCAATCCGGAACCACGAGTATAGTTCTTACTCCTCTCCTTCTTATTATTCTCAGTACCTTGGGTATGAGAGGCAGAGGAGGGAACACATAAACCGACTGGTACACCCACGGTGTCACTAGAGCGTCCACAGCTATCGCCTGAGGGTCCCTTGACCTGGCGCAATATCTTTTTAGTTTTTTGTTGAGGCGGGATGCTCCACCTGTGGCCTTTCCCAACGGTTTACAATCATTTTGAAGACTTCTGGATGAAGTCCCCACTCTCCCGGGTGGAGGTCGTGTCTGCTGAGGAAGTCTGCTTCCCAGTTGTCCACTCTCGGAATGAACACTGCTGACAGTGCTATCACGTGATTTTCCGCCCATCGGAGAATCCTTGTGGCTTCTGCCATCGCCAACCTGCTTCTTGTGCCGCCCTGTCGGTTTACATGGGCTACCGCCGTGATGTTGTCTGACTGGATCAGCACCGGCTGGTGTTGAAGCAGGGGTCTTGCCTGACTTAGGGCATTGTAAATGGCTCTTAGTTCCAGAATATTTATGTGTAGGGAAGTCTCCTGGCTTGACCATAGTCCTTGGAAGTTTCTTCCCTGTGTGACTGCCCCCCAGCCTCGAAGGCTGGCATCCGTGGTCACCAGGACCCAGTCCTGTATGCCAAATCTGCGGCCCTCTAGAAGATGAGCACTCTGCAGCCACCACAGCAGAGACACCCTGGTCCTTGGAGACAGGGTTATCAGCCGATGCATCTGAAGATGCGATCCGGACCACTTGTCCAACAGATCCCACTGAAAGATCCTTGCATGGAACCTGCCAAATGGAATTGCTTCGTAGGAAGCTACCATCTTTCCCAGGACTCGCGTGCAGTGATGCACCGACACCTGTTTTGGTTTCAGGAGGTCTCTGACTAGAGATGACAACTCCTTGGCTTTCTCCTCCGGGAGAAACACTTTTTTCTGGTCTGTGTCCAGAACCATCCCCAGGAACAGTAGACGCGTTGTAGGAACCAGCTGCGACTTTGGAATATTCAGAATCCAGCCGTGCTGTTGTAGCACTTCCCGAGTGTCACAACTGAGGGCCTGAGCTGACGGGAGGCAGCCTCAGTTGTAGGGGCTGAGGTGTAGTGAAACCTGGGAGGTTGTATCAGACCCCTGGACATGTAAGTTACACGTAGAGAGATTGCCCGAAGGCGTGACCACGACAACCAAGATAAAAGTCAATGATGTTTAGCTGACAAACTCCATGCAACACAGCAGTAATAAAAGAGAAACGTAAAATCAGCAATAATATAACACATTCCTGGGTACTACAGGATGGCAATGGCCACAGGGCTCTTGTAGTATGGGTACAGTTCTTATTGACCTCTAGATGGAAAGTCCTTACCAGACCCGACTGTAGTAATGGAGATAGCCCAGGATCATACCAGCTGATGTTCCATGGGAAGCTGGGCTGCTGTAGATAAAGTGGCTGCTGTGGGTACTGGTTGGAACCAGACAGAGGTAGACACGGAGTGGATACTGGATGGAACCAGCCAAATAATAAATGAAGCTTGAGAGCGATGAAATACAAATGATAAATGAAGCTTGAGAACGGTGAAATATTAGTACCGGTGGTAAATGGAAATCTGCAGAAATGGTACCGGCACTTTAAGAAGAGCTGATCTCTGCTGGAAGCTAAATGCTGGAAGCAGGTGAATCTGTAGCTGGAAACAGAGGAGTCCCAGAGGACTGGAGAGTCAGGCTGCACCGCAGGTGGTAGACTGGAGCGGGTCTCTTTAGTGGACGCTTGGAGACAGGAACTGGAACCTGGAAAACAACCACAGGAGAGAGACAGACTGGAACAAGGTATGACAAACAAAGCACTGACGATTTCCTGGCCCAGGCACAGGATACTTATACCTGCAGCAATGCAGGCATTAGCTGGGCAATTATGCAGATTTCCAGAGGCAGTGGATTGGTGGAACTGAGACATGTGATTGGATCCAACATGGCTGCGCCCATGTTAGAACTTGGAGGGAAAGCTGGTTTGGAAACCATGTGGAAACATAACAGTAATGGCGGCGCCGGCCGCAGAGGACAGGAGACGCCATGCAGGATTCAAACATGTCGCCGCTGTGACAGCATCTCAGCGTGACAGAAGGGATATGCAGAATGTGGACACAGATGAGATCCGGCCTTGGAACGCTGAGCCAGCCTCAGGAGACATCTGAAAGGCAAGTAATGGCGTCCAGATACCCGGATCGTGACAGCACCCCCCCCCCCTTTAGGAGTGGCCCCAGGACACTTCTTAGGCTTTAGAGGAAACTTCGAGTGGAAATTCCGGACCAAGACAGGAGCATGGACATCTGAGGCATTGGTCCAAGAGCGTTCTTCAGGACCATAGCCCTTCCAGTCAATAAGATACTGCAACTGACCGTAACGGAAACGTGAGTCCAGAATCTTGGCCACCTCATACTCGACTCCCCGTTGAGTCTAAACTTTAGGAGCTGGAGGAAGTGCAGAATGAAACCGATTCAGGATCAGCGGTTTCAACAGGGAAACATGGAATTTTCTGGGTATTTTCAAGAAGGGAGGTAACTGGAGTCTGTAAGCAACGGGATTGATGACTTGTTCAATTTTAAAAGGACCAATGAAACGAGGTGCAAATTTCATACTGGGAACTCTCAACCTCAAATTCTTTGTGGACAACCATACACGATCACCCACCTTGAAAGCAGGAACCGCTCTATGCTTCCTATCGGCAAACTTCTTGTACCTGAATGAGGCTTTAAGCGGGGCCGTGCGGACATTCTTCCAGTTATTTGAAAACTGACGCAAGGTGACATCCACTGCTGGAACAGAAGTTGATGGAAGCGGTTGGAATTCTGGAACTTTAGGGTGGAATCCATAGTTGATGAAGAATGGTGTTGAAGAAGATGAGGAATGGTATTGATTGTTGTGGCTAAACTCGGCCCAAGGAAGGAGTTGAACCCAGTCATCTTGGGAGGAAGACACATAAATGCGGAGGAAGGACTCCAAGTCCTGATTCACCCTCTCGGTCTGACCATTGGTCTGAGGATGGTAAGCTGTAGAAAACTTTAACTTGACTTGGAGGGCTTGACACAAACTTCGCCAAAATTTGGCTACGAATTGTACTCCACGATCGGAGATGATCTCTTCAGGAAGACCGTGAAGTCGGAAGATCTCTTGGATAAACACTTGAGCCAACTTGGAAGCTGATGGAAGACCGGTGAGGGGTATGAAATGTGCCATCTTGGTGAACCGGTCAACTACCACCCAGATGGTATTAAACTTGTTGCACATAGGCAGGTCTGTAACAAAGTCCATCGACAAATGGGTCCACGGTCGACGGGTAACAGATAATGGAACCAGTTGCCCTGCAGGCGACTGGCGGGAGACTTTGTGTTGGGCACACTTCGGGCAAGAAGCAATAAACTCCATGACGTCCTTCTTCAGAGTTGGCCAGCAGTAGGACCTAGAAATAAATTCAAGAGTTTTCTGAATGCCTGTATGTCCGGCAAAACGGGAAGCATGAGCTTCTTCCTTAACACCGGCTTCACAAAACTTTTCCCTGGTGGAGGCGTAGAGTCCATCCCTACCGTGGAGAATGCCAACGGATTAATAATAGGATGCTTGTCCGCAGACTCCGACTCATTTTCTTGCTCCCATGAGCGGGAAAGGGCATCGGCCTTGCGATTCTGAGAACCCGGACAGAACTGGAGTTTAAAGTCAAACCTGGAAAAGAAAAGTGCCCATCTGGCCTGACGAGGGTTAAGACATTGTGCGCTTTTCAGATATAAAAGATTCTTGTGGTCGGTAAGTATAGTAATTGAATGAGAAGCACCCTCCAACAGATATCTCCACTCCTCTAGAGCGAGCTTGATGGCTAGCAACTCCTGGTCGCCAATGGCATAGTTGCGCTCAGCTGGGGAGAACTTCCGGGAGAAGAAACTGCAAGGATGTAGATGGCCATCTTTAGCCCTCTGGGATAACACCGCTCCTACTCCAACGGAGGAGGCATCCACCTCTAAGATGAAAGGAGAGTCAATGTCGGGCTGTTTCAGAACTGGTGCAGAGATGAAACGTTGCTTTAGGAGATGAAAAGCTTACGTAGCTTCTTCAGACCACTTGGACGGGTTAGCACCCTTCTTGGTTAATGCAGTGATAGGCGCCACAATGGTGGAAAAGTCTTGTATAAACTTTCTGTAATAATTGGCGAACCCTAAGAACCTCTGGACCCCTTTGAGGGTTAAGGGTATCGGCCAATTCTGGATTGCTTGTAGTTTCTCAGGATCCATCTCTAGTCCGGAACCGGACACAATGTAACCTAGAAACGGAATGGATTTAACTTCAAAAACACATTTCTCCAATTTGCAATAGAGATGATTGACATGGAGACGGAACAGAACCTCCTTTACCCAAAAACGATGTTCCTCTAGATTATTGGCAAAGATGAGGATATCATCTAGATATACCACGACATGGCGGTATAAGATGTCTCTGAAGATCTCATTGACGAAATGCTGGAAGACAGCTGGAGCATTGCTCAATCCGAAGGGCATGACGAGGTACTCATAATGTCCATCACGGGTGTTAAAGGCGGTCTTCCACTCGTCACCCTCACGGATCCGGATGAGATTGTAGGCACCCCTCAAATCCAACTTTGTAAAGATGGTTGCTCCGCTCACTCTATCGAAGAGCTCTGTAATCAAGGGTAAAGGATACCGGTTCTTGACGGTAATGTCATTCAGACCTCTTTAGTCGATGCACGGCTGCAGACCACCGTCTTTCTTCTTAACGAAGAAGAAGCCTGCGCCAGCTGGAGAAGAAGAAGAAGGTCGGATAAAACCTTTCGCCAGGTTCTCTTTGATGTACTCCTCCATGGAGTGCGTCTCAGGCAGAGACAACGGGTAAGTTCGGCCTCGAGGTGGAACCTTCCCTGGAATGAGATCAATTGGGCAGTCCCATTCTCTATGAGGAGGAAGGATATCAGCAGAAGCCTTACTGAACACGTCCGTGTAGTCTTGATATGGAGGAGGTGGAACATCAGACGACCTGGGGAAAGAAGAACAAACAGGAAGCACTTTGGACAAACAAGTCTTAGCACAGGAGGGACCCCATGCTAGTATTTGCGTAGTCGTTCAGTCAATCGACGGATTGTGGAGACGGAGCCATGGAAGGCCCAAAACCGCTGGATGTGTGGCTCTTGGAATCACTAGGAAGGAAATAAATTCTGCATGAAGAACTCCCACTCTCAGACGAACTGGTAGAGTCCTTAGAGAAATAACTGCGTCAAAAATCTGGCTGCCATCTACTGCAGTTAAGGAGATGGACGAAGGAAGTCTCTCGGTGGGTAGGGACCACCGTTTAACATAAGCTTCGGTTATGAAATTCCCAGCTGCTCCGGAATCAAGGAGGGCAATGACGTTCCTGTAACGTTGAGCAATTTGGAGCGAGACTGGGAGATTACAATCATGAGGAGATGGAGAGGAGATCATTACTCCTAGCCGGCCCTCTCCTTGGCGAGCTAGGATTTGGAGTTTCCCGGACGTTTGGGACAGGCATTGATAATGTGAGACGGAGCTGCACAATAGAGACAGAGAGACTCAGAGAGACGTCTTCGGCGCTCAGCGGGAGATAGACGGGAACGGCCAATTTGCATGGGCTCATCCTTGGATGGAGACGGTTGACGAAGAGGAGGAGCAGAAGATTTTGGAGCAGACGATCTTCCTCGCTCGGTTGCTCTCTCTCTGAAACGTAGATCAACCTTCGTGCAAAGAGAAATTAGCTCATCCAACTTAGAGGGCAAGTCTCTGGTAGCTAACTCATCCTTGATGCGTTCTGATAAGCCATGCCAGAATGCAGCATACAGGGCCTCGTCGTTCCATGCCAGTTCGGATGCCAGGATTTTGAACTGTATGAGATACTGTCCCACAGTACGTGTTCCCTGGCGTAAACGGAGAATCTCAGATGAAGCAGAGGTTACCCGGCCTGGCTCGTAGAAGATGCGCCTGAATGTTGCCACAAAGTCCGTATAGGAGGACAGCAGGGGATCAAACTTCTCACATAAAGGTGATGCCCAGTCAAGGGCTGAGCCGCTGAGAAGGGAAATGATATAGGCAATTTTAGCACGGTCGCTGGGGAAATTGCCAGGCTGAAGCTCAAAGTGGATTTCGCATTGGTTAAGAAATCCCCTGCAGAACCTTGGAGATCCGTCAAACTTTGCTGGCGTTGGGAGATGAAGACGTGGAATGGAAATGGGTAAGGTGGGTGGGGTTACAGCTGGTGTCACTGTAGTGGACGCACCGGACGTGCCAGGTCCACGGAGGGTCGTTTGAATCCCATCCAGCCGCGTAGAGAGATCCTGGAGACAGCGGATGATGTGGCCTTGTGCAGCCTCCTGATGTTCGAGTCTGGCTGCCAGTTCTTGCATCGGCCTAGCCGCTTGATCCTGGTCTCCGGCTGGATTCATATGGTCAGTGCTTACTGTCACAACTGAGGGCCTGAGCTGACGGGAGGCAGCCTCAGTTGTAGGGGCTGAGGTGTAGTGAAACCTGGGAGGTTGTATCAGACCCCTGGACATGTAAGTTACACGTAGAGAGATTGCCCGAAGGCGTGACCACGACAACCAAGATAAAAGTCAATGATGTTTATTTGACAAACTCCATGCAACACAGCAGTAATAAAAGAGAAACATAAAAATAAGAATTTACTTACCGATAATTCTATTTCTCATAGTCCGTAGTGGATGCTGGGGACTCCGAAAGGACCATGGGGATTAGCGGCTCCGCAGGAGACTGGGCACAAAAGTAAAAGCTTTAGGACTACCTGGTGTGCACTGGCTCCTCCCCCTATGACCCTCCTCCAAGCCTCAGTTAGGATACTGTGCCCGGACGAGCGTACACAATAAGGAAGGATTTTGAATCCCGGGTAAGACTCATACCAGCCACACCAATCACACCGTACAACTTGTGATTTGAACCCAGTTAACAGCATGATAACAGAGGAGCCTCTGAAAAGATGGCTCACAACAATAATAACCCGATTTTTGTAACAATAACTATGTACAAGTATTGCAGACAATCCGCACTTGGGATGGGCGCCCAGCATCCACTACGGACTATGAGAAATAGAATTATCGGTAAGTAAATTCTTATTTTCTCTAACATCCTAGTGGATGCTGGGGACTCCGAAAGGACCATGGGGATTATACCAAAGCTCCCAAACGGGCGGGAGAGTGCGGATGACTCTGCAGCACCGAATGAGAGAACTCCAGGTCCTCCTCAGCCAGGGTATCAAATTTGTAGAATTTTGCAAACGTATTTGCCCCTGACCAAGTAGCTGCTCGGCAAAGTTGTAAAGCCGAGACCCCTCGGGCAGCCGCCCAAGACGAGCCCACTTTCCGTGTGGAATGGGCTTTTACAGATTTTGGCTGTGGCAGGCCTGCCACAGAATGTGCAAGCTGAATTGTACTACAAATCCAACGAGCAATCGTCTGCTTAGAAGCAGGGGCACCCAGCTTGTTGGGTGCATACAGGATAAACAGCGAGTCAGATTTTCTGACTCCAGCCGTCCTGGAAACATATATTTTCAGGGCCCTGACTACATCCAGCAACTTGGAATCCTCCAAGTCCCTAGTAGCCGCAGGCACCACAATAGGCTGGTTTAAGTGAAATGCTGAAACCACCTTAGGGAGAAATTGAGGACGAGTCCTCAATTCTGCCCTGTCCGTATGAAAAATTAGGTAAGGGCTTTTATAGGATAAAGCCGCCAATTCTGATACACGCCTGGCTGAAGCCAGGGCTAACAGCATTACCACTTTCCATGTGAGATATTTTAAATCCACAGTGGTGAGTGGTTCAAACCAATGTGATTTTAGGAATCCCAAAACTACATTGAGATCCCAAGGTGCCACTGGAGGCACAAAAGGAGGCTGTATATGCAGTACCCCCTTGACAAACGTCTGAACTTCAGGAACTGAAGCTAGTTCTTTTTGGAAGAATATCGACAGGGCCGAAATTTGAACCTTAATGGACCCTAATTTGAGGCCCATAGACAGTCCTGTTTGCAGGAAATGCAGGAATCGACCCAGTTGAAATTCCTCTGTAGGGGCCTTCCTGGCCTCACACCACGCAACATATTTACGCCAAATACGGTGATAATGTTGCACAGTTACATCCTTCCTGGCTTTGATCAGGGTAGGGATAACTTCATCCGGAATGCCTTTTTCCTTCAGGATCCGGCGTTCAACCGCCATGCCGTCAAACGCAGCCGCGGTAAGTCTTGGAACAGACATGGTCCCTGCTGGAGCAGGTCCTTTCTTAGAGGTAGAGGCCACGGGTCTTCCGTGAGCATCTCTTGAATTTCCGGGTACCAAGTCCTTCTTGGCCAATCCGGAGCCACGAGTATAGTCTTTACACCTCTCCTTCTTATGATTCTCAGTACCTTGGGTATGAGAGGCAGAGGAGGGAACACATATACTGACTGGTACACCCACGGTGTTACCAGAGCGTCCACAGCTATTGCCTGAGGGTCCCTTGACCTGGCGCAATATCTGTCCAGTTTTTTGTTGAGGCGGGACGCCATCATGTCCACCTTTGGTTTTTCCCAACGGTTCACAATCATGTGGAAGACTTCTGGGTGAAGTCCCCACTCCCCCGGGTGAAGATCGTGTCTGCTGAGGAAGTCTGCTTCCCAGTTGTCCACTCCCGGAATGAACACTGCTGACAGTGCTATCACATGATTTTCCGCCCAGCGAAGAATCCTTGCAACTTCCGTCATTGCCCTCCTGCTTCTTGTGCCGCCCTGTCTGTTTACGTGGGCGACTGCCGTGATGTTGTCCGACTGGATCAACACCGGCTGACCCTGAAGCAGAGGCCTTGCCTGACTTAGGGCATTGTAAATGGCCCTTAGTTCCAGGATATTTATGTGAAGTGACGTTTCCATGCTTGACCACAAGCCCTGGAAATTTTTTCCCTGTGTGACTGCTCCCCAGCCTCTCAGGCTGGCATCCGTGGTCACCAGGACCCAATCCTGAATGCCGAATCTGCGGCCCTCTAGGAGATGAGCACTCTGTAACCACCACAGGAGAGACACCCTTGTCCTTGGAGACAGGGTTATCCGCTGATGCATTTGAAGATGCGATCCGGACCATTTGTCCAGCAGATCCCACTGAAAAGTTCTTGCGTGGAATCTGCCGAATGGAATCGCTTCGTAAGAAGCCACCATCTTTCCCAGGACCCTTGTGCATTGATGCACTGACACTTTGCCTGGTCTTAGGAGGTTCCTGACTAGGTCGGATAACTCCCTGGCTTTCTCCTCCGGGAGAAACACCTTTTTCTGTACTGTGTCCAGAATCATCCCTAGGAACAGCAGACGTGTCGTCGGAATCAGCTGCGATTTTGGAATATTTAGAATCCATCCGTGCTGTCGTAGTACTACTTGAGATAGTGCTACTCCGACCTCTAACTGTTCTCTGGACCTTGCCCTTATCAGGAGATCGTCCAAGTAAGGGATAATTAAGACGCCTTTTTTTCGAAGAAGAATCATCATTTCGGCCATTACCTTGGTAAAGACCCGGGGTGCCGTGGTCAATCCAAACGGCAGCGTCTGAAACTGATAGTGACAGTTCTGTACCACAAACCTGAGGTACCCTTGGTGAGAAGGGCAAATTGGGACATGGAGGTAAGCATCCTTGATGTCCAGAGACACCATATAGTCCCCTTCTTCCAGGTTCGCTATCACTGCTCTGAGTGACTCCATCTTGAACTTGAACCTTTTTATGTAAGTGTTCAAGGATTTCAGATTTAAAATGGGTCTCACCGAGCCGTCCAGCTTCGGTACCACAAACAGCGTGGAATAATACCCCTTTCCCTGTTGTAGGAGGGGTACCTTGATTATCACCTGCTGGGAATACAGCTTGTGAATGGCTTCCAATACCGCCTCCCTGTCGGGGGGAGACGTTGGTAAAGCAGACTTCAGGAACCGGCGAGGGGGAGACGTCTCGAATTCCAATTTGTACCCCTGAGATACTACCTGCAGGATCCAGGGGTCCACTTGCGAGTGAGCCCACTGCGCGCTGAAATTCTTGAGACGGGCCCCCACCGTGCCTGAGTCCGCTTGTAAGGCCCCAGCGTCATGCTGAGGACTTGGCAGAAGCGGGGGAGGGCTTCTGTTCGTGGGAAGAGGCTGTCTGCTGCAGTCTTTTTCCCCTTCCTCTGCCCCGGGGCAGATATGAGTGGCCTTTTGCCCGCTTGCCCTTATGGGGACGAAAGGACTGAGCCTGAAAAGACGGTATCTTTTTCTGCTGAGAGGTGACCTGGGGTAAAAAGGTGGATTTCCCAGCCGTTGCCGTGGCCACCAGGTCCGATAGACCGACCCCAAATAACTCCTCCCCTTTATACGGCAATACTTCCATATGCCGTTTGGAATCCGCATCACCTGACCACTGTCGCGTCCATAACCCTCTTCTGGCAGAAATGGACATCGCACTTACTCTTGATGCCAGAGTGCAAATATCCCTCTGTGCATCTCGCATATATAGAAATGCATCCTTTAAATGCTCTATAGTCAATAATATATTGTCCCTGTCCAGGGTATCAATATTTTCAGTCAGGGAATCCGACCAAGCCACCCCAGCACTGCACATCCAGGCTGAGGCGATTGCTGGTCGCAGTATAATACCAGTATGTGTGTATATACTTTTTAGGATATTTTCCAGCTTCCTATCAGCTGGTTCCTTGAGGGCGGCCGTATCAGGAGACGGTAACGCCACTTGTTTTGATAAGCGTGTGAGCACCTTATCGACCCTAGGGGGGTGTTTCCCAACGTGCCCTAACCTCTGGCGGGAAAGGGTATAATGCCAATAATTTTTTAGAAATTAGCAGTTTTTTATCGGGGGAAACCCACGCTTCATCACACACTTCATTTAATTCATCTGATTCAGGAAAAACTACGGGTAGTTTTTTCACACCCCACATAATACCCTTTTTTGTGGTACTTGTAGTATCAGAAATGTTCAAAACCTCCTTCATTGCCGTGATCATGTAACGTGTGGCCCTACTGGAAAATACGTTTGTTTCCTCACCGTCGACACTGGAGTCAGTGTCCGTGTCAGTGTCTGTATCGACCTGAGGTAACGGGCGTTTTAGAGCCCCTGACGGTGTTTGAGACGCCTGTACAGGTATTAACTGATTTGCCGGCTGTCTCATGTCGTCAACAGTCTTTTGTAAAGTGCTGACACTATCACGTAATTCTTTCCATAAGACCATCCAGTCAGGTGTCGACTCCCTAGGGGGTGACATCACTAACACAGGCAACTGCTCCGCCTCCACACCATTTTCCTCCTCATACATGTCGACACAACGTACCGACACACAGCACACACACAGGGAATGCTCTGACAGAGGACAGGACCCCACTAGCCCTTTGGGGAGACAGAGGGAGAGTTTGCCAGCACACACCAGAGCGCTATATATATATAGGGATAACCTTATATAAGTGTTTTTCCCTGATATAGCTGCAATATATATTTATCTGCCAAATTAGTGCCCCCCCTCTCTTGTTTTACCCTGTTTCTGTAGTTCAGGACTGCAGGGGAGAGTCAGGGAGCCTTCCTCCAACGGAGCTGTGAGGAAAAAATGGCGCCAGTGTGCTGAGGAGATAGGCTCCGCCCCCTTCTCGGCGGCCTTTTCCCGCTTTTTTATGGAAAAATTGGCAGGGGTTAAATGCATCCATATAGCCCAGGAGCTATATGTGATGTATTTTTTGCCAAAAAAAGGTGTTTTTATTGCGTCTCAGGGCGCCCCCCCCCAGCGCCCTGCACCCTCAGTGACCGGAGTGTGAAGTGTGCTGAGAGCAATGGCGCACAGCTGCGGTGCTGTGCGCTACCTTATTGAAGACAGGACGTCTTCTGCCGCCGATTTTCCGGACCTCTTCAGTCTTCTGGCTCTGTAAGGGGGACGGCGGCGCGGCTCTGGGACCCATCCATGGCTGGGCCTGTGATCATCCCTCTGGAGCTAATGTCCAGTAGCCTAAGAAGCCCAATCCACTCTGCACGCAGGTGAGTTTGCTTCTTCTCCCCTTAGTCCCTCGGTGCAGTGAGCCTGTTGCCAGCAGGTCTCACTGAAAATAAAAAACCTAAAACTAAAAACTTTTTTCTAAGCAGCTCAGGAGAGCCACCTAGACTGCACCCTTCTCGTTCGGGCACAAAAATCTAACTGAGGCTTGGAGGAGGGTCATAGGGGGAGGAGCCAGTGCACACCAGGTAGTCCTAAAGCTTTTACTTTTGTGCCCAGTCTCCTGCGGAGCCGCTAATCCCCATGGTCCTTTCGGAGTCCCCAGCATCCACTAGGACGTTAGAGAAATCAGCAGTAATATAACACAGTTCCTGGGTACTACAGGATGGCAATGGCCACAGGGCTCTGGTAGTATGGGTACAGTTCTTATTGACCTCTAGATGGAAAGTCCTTACCAGACCCGACTGTAGTAATGGAGATAGCCCAGGATCATACCAGCTGATGTTCCATGGGAAGCTGGGCTGCTGTAGATAAAGTGGCTGCTGTGGGTACTGGTTGGAACCAGACAGATGTAGACACGGAGTGGATACTGGATGGAACCAGCCAAATAATAAATGAAGCTTGAGAGCGATGAAATACAAATGATAAATGAAGCTTGAGAACGGTGAAATATTAGTACCGGTGGTAAATGGAAATCTGCAGAAATGGTCCCGGCACTTTAAGAAGAGCTGATCTCTGCTGGAAGCTAAATGCTGGAAGCAGGTGAATCTGTAGCTGGAAACAGATGAGTCCCAGAGGACTGGAGAGTCAGGCTGCACCGCAGGTGGTAGACTGAAGCGGGTCTCTTTAGTGGAAGCTTGGAGACAGGAACTGGAACCTGGAAAACAACCACAGGAGAGAGACAGACTGGAACAAGGTATGACAAACAAAGCACTGACGATTTCCTGGCCCAGGCACAGGATACTTATACCTGCAGCAATGCAGGCATTGGCTGGGCAATTATGCAGATTTCCAGAGGCAGTGGATTGGTGGAACTGAGACGTGATTGGATCCAACATGGCTGCGCCCATGTTAGAACTTGGAGGGAAAGCTGGTTTGGAAACCATGTAGAAACATAACAGTAATGGCGGCGCCGGCCGCAGAGGACAGGAGACGCCATGCAGGATTCAAACATGGCGCCGCTGTGACAGTGTCTCAGCGTGACAGAAGGGATATGCAGAATGTGGACACAGATGAGATCCGGCCTTGGAACGCTGAGCCAGCCTCAGGAGACATCTGAAAGGCAAGTAATGGCGTCCAGATACCCGGATCGTGACACCGAGATAGTGCTACGCCGACCAACAACTGCTCCCTGGACCTCGCCTTTATAAGGAGATTGTCCAAGTACGGGATAATTAAAACTCCCTTTTTCCGAAGGAGTATCATCATTTCGGCCATTACCTTGGTAAATACCCTCGGTGCCGTGGACAGACCAAACGGCAACGTCTGGAATTGGTAATGACAGCCCTGTACCACAAATCTGAGGTACTCCTGGTGAGGAGGGTAAATGGGGACATGCAGGTAAGCATCCTTGATGTCCAGTGATACCATGTAATCCCCTTCGTCCAGGCTTGCAATAACCGCCCTGAGCGATTCCATTTTGAACTTGAACCTTCTTATATAAGTGTTCAAGGATTTCAAATTTAAAATGGGTCTCACCGAACCGTCCGGTTTCGGTACCACAAACATTGTGGAATAGTAACCCCGTCCTTGTTGAAGGAGGGGTACCTTGATTATCACCTGCTGAGAATACAGCTTGTGAATCGCCTCCAGCACTGCCTCCCTGTCTGGGGGAGCTGTTGGCAAGGCTGATTTGAGTAAACGGCGAGGGGGAGACGTCTCGAATTCCAGCTTGTACCCGAGATACCACTTGTAGAATCCAGGGATCCACCCGTGAGCGAGCCCACTGGTCGCTGAAGTTCCGGAGACGGGCCCCCACCGCACCTGGCTCCGCCTGTGGAGCCCCAGCATCATGCGGTGGACTTAGAGAAAGCGGGAGAGGACTTTTGTTCTTGGGAAGTGGCTGTATGGTGCAGCTTTTTCCCTCTGCCTCTGGGCAGAAAGGACGCGCCTTTAACCCGCTTGCCTTTCTGGGGCCGAAAGGACTGTACCTGATAATACGGTGCTTTCTTTGGCTGTGAGGGAACATGGGGTAAAAATGTCGACTTCCCAGCTGTTGCTGTGGAAACGAGGTCCGAGAGACCATCCCGAAACAATTCCTCACCTTTGTAAGGCAAAACCTCCATGTGCCTTTTAGAATCTGCATCACCTGTCCACTGCCGAGTCCACAATCCTCTCCTGGCAGAAATGGACATTGCATTAATTCTAGATGCCAGCCGGCAAATATCCCTCTGTGCATCTCTCATGTATAAGACTGCGTCTTTAATATGCTCTATGGTTAGCAATATAGTGTCCCTGTCGAGGGTATCAATGTTATCAGACAGGGAATCTGACCACGCAGCAGCAGCACTGCACATCCATGCTGAAGCAATAGCCGGTCTCAGTATAATACCTGAGTGTGTATATACAGACTTCAGGATAGCCTCCTGCTTTCTATCCGCAGGCTCCTTTAAGGCGGCCGTATCCTGAGACGGTAGTGCCACCTTCTTTGACAAGCGTGTGAGCGCTTTATCCACCTTGGGAATGTCTCCCAACGTATCCTGTCCTCTGGCGGGAAAGGGTACGCCATTAGCAACTTTTTAGAAATCACTAATTTCTTATCGGGGGAAGCCCACGCTTCTTCACACACTTCATTCAACTCATCAGATGGGGGAAAAACCATTGGTTGCTTTTTCTCCCCAAACATAATACCCTTTTTTGTGGTACCTGGGTTAATGTCAGAAATGTGCAACACATTTTTCATTGCCGTAATCATGTAACGGGTGGCTCTGTTGGAATGTATACTAGTCTCATCGTCGTCGACACTGGAGTCAGTATCCGTGTCGACATCTGTGTCAGCCATCTGAGGTAGCGGGCGTTTTTGAGCCCCTGATGGCTTTTGAGACGCCTGGGCAGGCACGGGCTGAGAAGCCGGCTGTCCCACATCTGCTATGTCGTCAAACCTTTTATGTAAGGAGTTGACACTGTCGCGTAATTCCCTCCACATATCCATCCACTCAGGTGTCGACCCCGCAGGGGGTGACATCACATTTATCGGCACCTGCTCCGCCTCCACATAAGCCTCCTCATCAAACGTCGACACAGCCGTACCGACACACCGCACACACGCATGGAATGCTCTGACTGAGGACAGGACCCCACAAAGTCCTTTGGGGAGACAGAGAGAGAGTATGCCAGCACACACCAGAGCGCTATATAAATCAGGGAGTTACACTACACAAGTGATTTACCCTATAGCCGCTATATATATAGTATTTGCGCCTAAATTTAGTGCCCCCCCGTCTCTTTTTTACCCTATTGAGCCTGGAAACTGCAGGGGAGAGCCTGGGGAGCGTCCTTCCAGCGGAGCTGTGAGAGGAAATGGCGCCAGTGTGCTGAGGGAGATAGCCCCGCCCCTTTTTCGGCAGACTTCTCCCGCTTTTATAATAATAATGTGGCAGGGGTATTTTACACATATATAGCTTCTTAGGCTATATTATGTGTGATTAGCCACTTTAAGGTACTCTAATTGCTGCCCAGGGCGCCCCCCCCCCAGCGCCCTGCACCCATCAGTGACCGGAGTATGTGGTGTGCACAGGGAGCAATGGCGCATAGCTGCAGTGCAATGCGCTACCTTAATGAAGACCGGAGTCTTCAGCCGCCGATTTCCGTGAAGATCTTCATGCTTCTGGCTCTGCAAGGGGGACGGCGGCGCGGCTCCGGGACCGGACGACCGAGGCTGGGCCTGTGTTCGATCCCTCTGGAGCTAATGGTGTCCAGTAGCCTAGAAGCCCAAGCTAGCTGCAAGCAGGTAGGTTTGCTTCTCTCCCCTAAGTCCCTCGTTGCAGTGAGTCTGTTGCCAGCAGATCTCACTGAAAATAAAAAAACTAATAAATACTTTCTTTACTAGAAGCTCAGGAGAGCCCCTAGTGTGCAACCAGCTCGAGCCAGGCACAGATTCTAACTGAGGTCTGGAGGAGGGGCATAGATGGAGGAGCCAGTGCACACCAGGTAGTCCTAATTCTTTCTTAGAGTGCCCAGTCTCCTTCGGAGCCCGCTATTCCCCATGGTCCTTACAGAGTTCCCAGCATCCACTAGGACGTCAGAGAAAAGGATTTACCGGTAGGTATTAAAATCCTATTTTTAAATACTTGAAAGCCTAAGCTTATACTGCTGAAATTGAAAGGCTGTGCATTAAATTAAAGTCACTAATTAAACAGATTTAATTGTTTTAGTTTCCACTTATAGTGCAAGTGTAAACCAACTCGGCCCCACACAATGGTCAAATAAAGTGCTGTGTACAATGGCCTGGATTCTGATATGGATGCAGCAGCGTTCGCTCTTGCATCTGTTGTTGGATTCGTGGCTGTGAGTCTACGAAAATGCTAGTATCAGCCCTTCCCCTGGTGTACAAGCATGTGTCTGACATGCCCACTACACTTCCATTTCACACCCATGATACAGACAACTTTGTACGTGCCAATTTGTGTAACACATGCGCCATAGATTTCAGACATTTTCTCGAATGTACAGCTGCAAAAAAAATAGCTCAAGTACATGGGCATTACGTGAAGCTTGTATGTGGCTCAGAATCAGGCCTGATATGCTCTGCAAATGTATCAGTTCAGTTAGTTTAGGGTTATTGGCCAGTAACACATAGCAGCGTACTAGTTATACCACAGACACAATGCATTTTCCCTCTCTTTTCATTCATTATCACGCCTTATATTTATGTAACTACTTCTTACCATTTTGATTGTTGCTACTCAACTGTTTCTGATTGATTCTTATCAGTGTCCGTTCTGTATTAAGGGCCTAATGGAAGGTTGAACGTAAATGCATTCGCAGTTTCCGATAATCGATACACTGCACATGTGCAAAATTCCTGCGGTGCATGTCCACCGCTATATTTGCGTACGGAAAATAAGATTTTACTCACCGGTAAATCTATTTCTCGTAGTCCGTAGTGGATGCTGGGAACTCCGTAAGGACCATGGGGGATAGCGGGCTCCGAAGGAGGCTGGGCACTCTAGAAAGATTTATGACTACCTGGTGTGCACTGGCTCCTCCCACTATGACCCTCCTCCAAGCCTCAGTTAGGACACCGTGCCCGGACGAGCAGACATAATAAGGAAGGATTTAGAATCCCGGGTAAGACTCTTACCAGCCACACCAATCACACCGTACAACTCGTGATACTATATCCAGTTTGACAGTATGAAAACAACTGAGCCTCTCAACAGATGGCTCAACAATAACCCTTTAGTTAGGCAATAACTATATACAAGTATTGCAGACAATCCGCACTTGGGATGGGCGCCCAGCATCCACTACGGACTACGAGAAATAGATTTACCGGTGAGTAAAATCTTATTTTCTCTGACGTCCTAGTGGATGCTGGGAACTCCGTAAGGACCATGGGGATTATACCAAAGCTCCCAAACGGGCGGGAGAGTGCGGGTGACTCTGCAGCACCGAATGAGAGAACTCCAGGTCCTCCTCAGCCAGGGTATCAATTTTGTAGAATTTTGCAAACGTGTTTGCCCCTGACCAAGTAACAGCTCGGCAAAGTTGTAAAGCCAAGACCCCTCGGGCAGCCGCCCAAGATGAGCCCGCCTTCCCTGTGGAATGGGCTTTCACTGATTTAAGATGCGGCAGTCCAGCCGCAGAATGCGCCTGCTGAATCGTGTCACAGATCCAGCGAGCGATAAGCTGCTTAGAAGCAGGAGCACCCAGCCTGTTGGGTGCATACAGGATAAATAGCGAGTCAATTTTCCTGACTCTAGCCGTCCTGGAAACATAATTTTTCAAGGCCCTGACTACGTCCAGTTACTTGGAATCCTCCAAGTCCCTAGTAGCCGCAGGCACCACAATAGGTTGTTTCAAGTGAAAACCTGATACCACCTTAGGGAGAAACTGGGGACGAGTCCTCAATTCTGCCCTATCCATATGGAAAATCAGATAAGGACTTTTATATAACAAAGCCGCCAATTCTGATACACGCCTGGCCGAAGCCAAGGCCAATAACATGACCACTTTCCGCATGAGATATTTTAGATCCACGGTTTTTAGTGGTTCAAACCAATGTGATTTTAAGAAACTCAACACCACGTTGAGATCCCAAGGTGCCACTGGAGGCACAACCGGGGGCTGAATATGCAGCACTCCTTTCACAATGTCTGAACTTCAGGTACTGAAGCTAATTCTTTCTGGAAGAAAATCGACAGAGCCGAGATCTGTATCTTAATGGAGCCTAATTTTAGGCCCATAGACACTCCTGCTTGTAGGAAATGCAGAAATCGACCTAGTTGAAATTCCTCTGTTGGGGCCTTTTGTGGCCTCACACCAAGCAACATATTTCCGCCATATGCGGTGATAATGTTTTGCAGTTACATCTTTCCTGGCTTGAATCAGCGTAGGGATGACTTCCTCCGGAATGCCCTTTTCCTTTAGGATCCGGCGTTCAACCGCCATGCCATCAAAACGTAGCCGCGGTAAGTCTTGGAACAGACAGGGCCCCTGCTGCAGCAGGTCCTGTCTGAGCGGCAGAGGCCATGGGTCCTCTGATATAATTTCTTGAAGTTCTGGGTACCAGGCTCTTCTTGGCCAATCCTGAACCACGAGTATCGTTCTTACTCCTCTCCTTCTTATTATTCTCAGTACCTTTTGTATGAGAGGCAGAGGGGGGAACACATAAACCGACTGGTACACCCACGGTGTTACCAGAGCGTCCACAGCTATCGCCTGAAGGTCCCTTGACCTGGCGCAATAATAAGAATTTACTCACCGGTAATTCTATTTCTCGTAGTCCGTAGTGGATGCTGGGAACTCCGTAAGGACCATGGGGAATAGCGGGCTCCGAAGGAGGCTGGGCACTCTAGAAAGATCTTAGACTACCTGGTGTGCACTGGCTCCTCCCACTATGACCCTCCTCCAAGCCTCAGTTAGGTACTGTGCCCGGACGAGCGTACACAATAAGGAAGGATTTTGAATCCCGGGTAAGACTCATACCAGCCACACCAATCACACCGTACAACTCGTGATATGAAACACAGTTAACAGTATGAAACAATAGAGCCTCTCAACAGATGGCTCAACAGTAACCCGATTTAGTTAACAACAACTATGTACAAGTAATGCAGATAAACCGCACTTGGGATGGGCGCCCAGCATCCACTACGGACTACGAGAAATAGAATTACCGGTGAGTAAATTCTTATTTTCTCTAACGTCCTAGTGGATGCTGGGAACTCCGTAAGGACCATGGGGATTATACCAAAGCTCCCAAACGGGCGGGAGAGTGCGGATGACTCTGCAGCACCGAATGAGAGAACTCCAGGTCCTCCTCAGCCAGGGTATCCAATTTGTAGAATTTTGCAAACGTGTTTGCCCCTGACCAAGTAGCTGCTCGGCAAAGTTGTAAAGCCGAGACCCCTCGGGCAGCCGCCCAAGATGAGCCCACCTTCCTTGTGGAATGGGCATTGACAGATTTTGGCTGTGGCAGGCCTGCCACAGTATGTGCAAGCTGAATTGTACTACAAATCCAACGAGCAATAGTCTGCTTAGGAGCAGGAGCACCCAGCTTGTTGGGTGCATATAGGATAAACAGCGAGTCAGATTTTCTGACTCCAGCCGTCCTGGAAACATATATTTTCAGGGCCCTGACAACGTCTAGCAACTTGGAGTCCTCCAAATCCTTAGTAGCCGCAGGCACCAAATAGGCTGGTTCAGGTGAAACGCTGACACCACCTTAGGGAGAAACTGGGGACGAGTCCTCAATTCTGCCCTATCCATATGGAAAATCAAATAAGGGCTTTTACAAGACAAAGCCGCCAATTCTGATACTCGCCTGGCAGAAGCCAAGGCCAATAACATAACCACCTTCCATGTGAGATATTTCAGATCCACGGTTTTTAGTGGTTCAAACCAATGTGATTTTAAGAAAACTCAACACCACGTTGAGATCCCAAGGTGCCACAGGAGGCACAAACGGGGGCTGACTATGCAGCACTCCTTTTATAAATGTCTGAACTTCAGGTACTGAAGCGAGTTCTTTTTTGAAAGAAAATCGACAGAGCCGAGATCTGTACCTTAATGGAACCCAATTTAAGGCCCATAGTCACTCCTGCTTGCAGGAAATGCAGAAATCGACCTAGTTGAAATTCCTCTGTTGGGGCCCTTTCGGCCTCATACCATGCAACATATTTTCGCCATATGCGGTGATAATGAGTTGCTGTAACCTCTTTCCTGGCTTTAGTAAGCGTAGGAATTACTTCCTCCGGAATGCCCTTTTCCTTCAGGATCCGGCGTTCAACCGCCATGCCGTCAAACGCAGCCGCGGTAAGTCTTGGAACAGACAGGGCCCCTGCTGCCGCAGGTCCTGACTGAGTGGCAGAGGCCATGGGTCCTCTGATATAAATTCTTGAAGTTCTGGGTACCAAGCTCTTCTTGGCCATCCACGAGTATCGTTCTTACTCCTCGCCTTCTTATTATTCTCAGTACCTTTGGTATGAGAGGCAGAGGGGAGAACACCTAAACCGACTGGTACACCCACGGTGTTACCAGAGCGTCCATAGCTATCGCCTGAGGGTCCCTTGACCTGGAGCAATATCTTTTATAGCTTTTTGTTAAGGCGGACGCCATCATGTCCACCTGTGGCCTTTCCCAATGGTGTACAATCCTATTGGAAGACTTCTGGAGGAAGTCCCCATTCTCCCGGGTGGAGGTCGTGTCTGTTGAGAAGATCTGCTTCCCAGTTGTCCACTCCGGGAATGAACACTGCTGACAGTGCTAACACATGATTTTCCGCCTATCGGAGAATCCTTGTGGCTTCTGCCATCGCCATCCTGCTTTTTGTGCCGCCCTGTTGATTACATGGGCGACTGCCGTGATGTTGTCTGATTGGATCAGTACCGGCTGGTTTTGAAGCAGAGGCCTTGCTGGCCTCAGGGCATTTTAAATGGCCCTCAGATCCAGAATATTTATGTGTAGGGAAATAACCTGACTTGACCAAAGTCCCTGGAAGTTTCTTCCCTATGTGACTGCCCCCCAGCCTCAAAGGCTGGAATCCATGGTCACTAGGACCTAGTCCTGTATGCCGAACCTGCGGCCCTCTTGAAGATGGGCACTCTGCAGCCACCACAGTAGAGATACCCTGGTCCTTGAAGACAGGGTTATCAGCCTATGCATCGGAAGATGCGATCCGGACCACTTGTCCAACAGGTCCCTCTGAAAAGTTCTTGTATGGAACCTGCCTAATGGGATTGCTTCGTAAGAAGCTACCATTTTTCCCAGGACTCGCGTGCAATGATGCACCGCTACCTATTTTGGTTTCAGGAGGTCTCTGACTAGAGATGACAACTCCTTGGCTTTCTCCTCCGGGAGAAACACTATTTCTGGTTTATGTCCAGAACCATCCCCAGGAACAGTAGACGTGTCATAGGAACCAGCTGTGACTTTGGACTGTTTAGAATCCACCTATGCTGTTGTAGCACTTTCCAAAATAGTGCTACCCCGACTACCAACTGCTCCTTGGACCTCGCCCTTATAACGAGATTGTCCAAATACGGGATAATTACAACTCCCTTTTTTTTTTGAAGGAGTATCATCATTTCGGCCATTACCTTGATAAAACACCCTCGGTGCCATGTACAGTCCAAACGGCAGTGTCTGGACTTGGTAATGGTAATCCTGTACCACAAATCTGAGGTACTCCTGGCGAGGATGGTAAATGGGGACATGCAGGTAAGCATCCTTGATGTCCCGGGATACCATGTAATCCCCCTCGTCCAGGCTTGCAATAACCGCCCTGAGCGATTCCATCTTGAACTTGAATTTTTTTTTTTTATGTTCAAGGATTTTAATATAAAATGGGTCACACCGAACCATGCGGTTTCGGTACCCCAACCCGTGTGGAATAGTAACCCCGTCCTTGTTGAAGTAGGGGCACCTTGAGTATTACCTGCTGGGAATACCGCTTATTAATTGCCTCTAGCACAGCCTCCCTGCCTGAGGGAGTTGTCAGCAAGGCATATTTTAGGAAACGGCTGGGGGGAGACATCTCTAATTCCAGCTTGTACCCCTGAAATACTACTTGGAAGAAACAGGGATCCACCTGTGAGCGAGCCCACTAATTGCTGAAATTTTTGAGGCGGCCCCCCACCGTACCTGGCTACACCTGTGGAGCACCCGCGTCATGGTGTGTACTCACAGGAGGCGGGGGAAGAATCTTGATTCTGGGAACAGGCTGACTGGTGCAGCTTTTTCCCTCTACCCTTGTCTCTGTACAGAAAGGAAGCGCCATTTGACCCGCTTGCTTTTCTGAAGCCGAAAGGACTGTACCTTTTTCTGTGAGGAAACCTGAGGTAAAATTATTTCTTCCCAGCAGTTGCTGTGGATACGAGGTCCCAGAGACCATCCCCAAATAATTCCTCACCCTTATAAGGCGCTCTATGCGCTTTTTAAGTCAGCATCACCTGTCCAGTGACAGGTCTCTAATACCCTCCTGACAGAATGGACATTACATTTATTTTGGATGCCAGCCGGCAAAATATCCCTCTGTGCATCCCCCATATATAAGACAACGTCTTTAATATGTTTTTATGTTTGCCAACTATTATCCCTGTTTGACAGGGTCACCAACCACGCTGCAGCAGCACTATCTGCAGGTCTCAGTCTAGTACCTGAGTGTGTAAATACAGACTTCAGGATAGCCTCCTGTTTTTTATCAACAGGTACCTATTAAAGTGGCCGTATCCTAAGACGGCAGTGCCACCTTTTTTGACAAACGTGTGAGCGCCTTATCCACCCTAGGGGATATCTCCCAGCGTAACTTATCCTCCTGGCGGGAAAGGGTACGCCATCAGTAACTTTTTATAAATTACCAGTTTCTTAACGGGGGAACCCACGGTTTTCACACACTTCATTTATTCATCTGATGGGGGAACAAAACACTGCCTGTTTTTTCTCCCCAAACCTAAAACCCATTTATAGAGGTTAAAGTCAGAAATGTATAACACATTTTTTATTGCCGGGATCAAGTCACGGATTGGATTGTGTATATGTCTCCACCTTGTCGACACTGGAGTCAGACTCCGTGTCGACATCTGTGTCTGCCATCTGAGAGAGCGGGCGTTTTTGAGCCCCTGATGGCCTTTGAGACGCCTGGGCAGGCGCGGGCTGCGAAGCCGGCTGTCCCACAGCTGTTACGTCATCCACCCTTTTATGTAAGGAGTTGACACTGTCGGTTAATACCTTTTACCTCTCTATCCACTCTGGTGTCGGCCCCACAGGGGGCGACATCACATATATCGGCCTCTGTTCCGTCACCATATAAGCCTCCTCATTCAACATGTCGACACAGCCGTACCGACACACCGCAGACACACAGGGAATGCTCTAAACGAGGACAGGACCCACAAAAGCCCTTTGGGGGGACAGAGTGAGAGTATGCCAGCACACACCAGAGCGCTATATACTGCAGGGACTAACTGAGTTATGTCCCCTATAGCTTTATATCTATATATATAATGTATACTGCGCCTAAATTTAGTGCCCCCTCTCTCTTTTTTTAACCCTTGTAGACTGCAGGGGAGAGCCAGGGAGCTTCCCTCCAACGGAGCTGTGAGGGAAAATGGCGCCAGTGTGCTGAGGAGATAGGCTCCGCCCCTTTTTCGCGGCCTATTCTCCCGTTTTTTATGGACTTCTGGCAGGGGTATTTACCTCATATATAGCCCCTGGGGCTATATATTGAAGTATTTTTGCCAGCCAAGGTGTTTTTATTGCTGCCTCAGAGCGCCCCCCCCCAGCGCTCTGCACCCTCAGTGACCGGAGTGTGAAGTGTGTATGAGGAGCAATGGCGCACAGCTGCAGTGCTGTGCGCTACCTTGGTGAAGACTGAGCCTTCATGCCGCCGATTTTCCGGACCATCTTCTTGCTTCTGGCTCTGTAAGGGGGACGGCGGCGCGGCTCCGGGACCGAACATCAAGGCTGGGCCTGCGGTCGATCCCTCTGGAGCTAATGGTGTCCAGTAGCCTAAGAAGCCCAATCCGGCTGCAAGCAGGCGAGTTCGCTTCTTCTCCCCTTAGTCCCTCGCTGCAGTGAGCCTGTTGCCAGCAGGTCTCACTGAAAAGAACAAATTCTAAGACTATAACTTTCTAAGAGCTCAGGAGAGCCCCTAGTGTGCATCCAACCTCGGCCGGGCACGAAATCTAACTGAGGCTTGGAGGAGGGTCATAGTGGGAGGAGCCAGTGCACACCAGGTAGTCTAAGATCTTTCTAGAGTGCCCAGCCTCCTTCGGAGCCCGCTATTCCCCATGGTCCTTACGGAGTTCCCAGCATCCACTAGGACGTTAGAGAAATCTTTTATAGCTTTTTGTTGAGGCGGGACGCCTTCATGTCCACCTGTGGCCTTTCCCAATGGTGTACAATCCTTTGGAAGACTTCTGGATGAAGTCCCCACTCTCTCGGGTGGAAGTCGTGTCTGCTGAGAAGATCTGCTTCCCAGTTGTCCACTCCGGGAATGAACACTGCTGACAGTGCTAACACATGATTTTCCGCCCATCGGAGAATCCTTGTGGCTTCTGCCATCGCCATCCTGCTTCTTGTGCCGCCCTGTTGGTTTACATGGGCGACTGCCGTGATGTTGTCCGATTGGATCAGGACCGGCCGGTTTTGAAGCAGAGGCCTTGCCTGACTCAGGGCATTGTAAATGGCCCTCAGTTCCAGAATATTTATGTAGGGAAGTCACCTGACTTGACCAAAGTCCCTGGAAGCTTCTTCCCTGTGTGACTGCCCCCCAGCCTCAAAGGCTGGCATCCATGGTCACTAGTACCTAGTCCTGTATGTCGAACCTGCAGCCCTCTTGAAGATGGGCACTCTGCAGCCACTACAGTAGAGATACCCTGGTCCTTGGAGACAGGGTTATCAGCCTAATGCATCTGCAGATGCGACCCGGACCACTTGTCTAACAGGTCCCCCTGAAAAGTTCTTGTATGGAACCTGCCGAATGGGATTGCTTCGTAGGAAGCTAACATTTTTCCCAAGACTCGCGTGCAATGATGCACCGATAGCTGTTTTGGCTTCAGGAGGTCTCTGACTAGAGATGACAGCTCCTTGGCTTTCTCCACCGGGAGAAACACTTATTTCTGGTCTGTGTCCAGAACCATCCCCAGGAACAGTAGACGTGTCGTAGGAACCAGCTGTGACTCTGGACTGTTTAGAATCCAACCGTGCTGTTGTAGCACTTTCCAAAAAAGTGCTACCCCGACTAGCAACTGCTCCTTGGACCTCGCCCTTATAAGGAGATTGTCCAAGTACGGGATAATTAAAACTCCCCTTTTTTGAAGGAGTATCATCATTCCGGCCATTACCTTGGTAACACTCTCGGTGCCATGTACAGTCCAACCGGCAGAGTCTGGACTTGGTAATGGTATTCCTGTACCACAAATTTGAGGTACTCCTGACGAGGATAGTAAATAGGGACATGCAGGTAAGCATCCTTGATATCCCGGGATACCATGTAATCCCCCTCGTCCAGGCTTGCAATAACCGCCCTGAGCGATTCCATCTTGAACTTGAATTTTTTATGCATATGTTCAAGGATTTTAAATATAAGGAAGGGTCACACCGCACCATGCGGTTTAGGTACCCCAACCGTGTGGTATAGTAACCCTGTCCTTGTTGAAGTAGGGGCACCTTAAGTATTACCTGCTGGGAATACAGCTTATTAATTGCCTCTAGCACAGCCTCCCTGCCTGAGGGAGTTGTCGGCAAGGCATATTTGAGGAAACGGCGGGGGGAAGAAATCTCGAATTCCAGCTTGTACCCCTGAAATAGTACTTGAATGAAACAGGGATCCACCTGTGAGCGAGCCCACTGATCGCTGAAATTTTTGAGACGGCCCCCCACCGTACCTGGCTACACCTGTGGAGCCCCCGCGTCATGCTGTGGACTCAGAGGAGGCGAGAGAAGAATTATGATTCTGGGAACAGGCTGACTGGTGCAGCTTTTTCCCTCTTCCCTTGTCTTTGTACAGAAAGGAAGCGCCCTTTGACCCGCTTGCTTTTCTGAAGCCGAAAGGACTGTACCTGATAATACAGTGCTTTCTTAGTCTGTGAGGAAAACTGAGGTAAAAATATTTCTTCCCAGCTGTTGCTGCGGATACGAGGTCCCAGAGACCATCCCCAAATAATTCCTCACCCTTATCAGGCAGAATCTCTATGCGCCTTTTAAGGTCAGCATCACCTGTCCAGTGACAGGTCTCTAATACCCTCCTGACAGAATGGACATTACATTCATTTTGGATGCCAGCCGGCAAAATATCCCTCTGTGCATCCCTCATATATAAGACGACGTCTTTAATATGTTCTCATGTTAGCAAACTAGTATGTTTGACAGGGTCACCGACCACGCTGCAGCAGCACGCTCTGCAGGTTTCAGTCTAGTACCTGAGTGTGTAAATACAGACTTCAGGATAGCCTCCTGCTTTTTATCAACAGGTACCTTCAAAGTGGCCGTTCCTAAAACGGCAGTGCCAGTGCCACCTATTCTGACAACAGTGTGAGCGCCTTATCCACCCTAGGGGATATCTCCCAGCGTAACTTATCCTCTGGCGGGAAAAGGTACGCCATCAGTAACTTTTTAGAAATTACCAGTTTCTTATCAGGGGGAACCCACGCTTTTCACACACTTCATTCATTCATCTGATGGGGGAACAAAACACTGCCTGCTTTTTCTCCCCAAACATAAAAACCCCATTTTTAGAGGTTAATGTCAGAAATGTTTTATTGCCGGGATCAAGTCACTGATGTTCCTAGTGGATTGTGTATATGTCTCAACCTTGTCGACACTGGAGTCAGACTCCGTGTCGACATCTGTGTCTGCCATCTGAATGAGCGGGCGTTTTTGAGCCCCTGATGGCCTTTGAGACGCCTGGGCAGGCACGGGCTGAGAAGCCGGCTGTCCCACAGCTGTTACGTCATCCACCCTTTTATGTAAGGAGTTGACACTGTCGGTTAATACCTTTTACCTAACCATCCACTCTGGTGTCGGCCCCACAGGGGGCGACATCACATTTATCGCCATCTGCTCCGTCACTATATAAGCCTCCTCCTCAAACGTGTCGACACAGCTGTACCGACACACCGCACACACATAGGGAATGCTCTGACTGAGGACAGGACCCACAAAGCCCTTTGGGGAGACAGAGAGAGAGTATGCCAGCACACACCAGAGCGCTATATAATGTGGGGATTAACACTATAACTGAGTGAATTTTCCCCAATAGCTGCTTGTATATACAATATTGCGCCTAAATTTAGTGCCCCCCCTCTCTCTTTTTTACCCTTTGAGCCTGAAAACTACAGGGGAGAGCCTGGGAAGCTTTCTTCCAGTTGCACTGTGAAGAGAAAATGGCGCCAGTGTGTCTGAGGGAGATAGCTCCGCCCCTTTTCCGCGGCCTATTCTCCCGCTTTTTTCTGGATTCTGGCAGGGGTATTTTCCACATATATAGCCTCTGGGACTATATATTGTGGAGTTTTTGCCAGCCAAGGTGTTTTTATTGCTTCTCAGGGCGCCCCCCCCCCAGCGCCCTGCACCCTCAGTGACCGGAGTATGAAGTGTGTATGAGGAGCAATGGTGCACAGCTGCAGTGCTGTGCGCTACCTTGGTGAAGACTGATGTCTTCTGCCGCCGTTTTTCCGGACCTCTTCTTGCTTCTGGCTCTGTAAGGGGGACGGCGGCGCGGCTCCGGGACCGAACACCAAGGACTGGGCCTGCGGTCGATCCCTCTGGAGCTAATGGTGTCCAGTAGCCTAAGAAGCCCAATCCGGCTGCAAGCAGGCGAGTTCGCTTCTTCTCCCCTTAGTCCCTCGCTGCAGTGAGCCTGTTGCCAGCAGGTCTCACTGAAAATAAAAAACCTAAATCTATACTTTCTTTCTAAGGGCTCAGGAGAGCCCCTAGTGTGCATCCAACCTCGGCCGGGCACGAAATCTAACAGAGGCTTGGAGGAGGGTCATAGTGGGAGGAGCCAGTGCACACCAGGTAGTCATAAATCTTTCTAGAGTGCCCAGCCTCCTTCGGAGCCCGCTATCCCCCATGGTCCTTACGGAGTTCCCAGCATCCACTAGGACGTCAGAGAAAAGAGTAAAAATTGCCGCCACTTAATTATTCAGTAGACTTGCACATTAAAAAACAACCCCTCAACTGAACAATGTAAAAATAAGATTTTACTTACCGATAAATCTATTTCTCGTAGTCCGTAGTGGATGCTGGGACTCCGTAAGGACCACGGGGAATAGCGGCTCCGCAGGAGACAGGGCACAAAATAAAAGCTTAAGGATCAGGTGGTGTGCACTGGCTCCTCCCCCTATGACCCTCCTCCAAGCCTCAGTTAGGATACTGTGCCCGGACGAGCGTACATAATAAGGAAGGATATTGAATCCCGGGTAAGACTCATACCAGCCACACCAATCACACCGTACAACTTGTGATCTGAACCCAGTTAACAGTATGATAAACGCAAGGGAGCCTCTGAAAAGATGGCTCACAACAATAATAACCCGAATTTTTGTAACAATAACTATATACAAGTATTGCAGACAATCCGCACTAGGGATGGGCGCCCAGCATCCACTACGGACTACGAGAAATAGATTTATCGGTAAGTAAAATCTTATTTTCTCTGACGTCCTAGTGGATGCTGGGACTCCGTAAGGACCATGGGGATTATACCAAAGCTCCCAAACGGGCGGGAGAGTGCGGATGACTCTGCAGCACCGAATGAGAGAACTCCAGGTCCTCCTCAGCCAGGGTATCAAATTTGTAGAATTTAGCAAACGTGTTTGCCCCTGACCAAGTAGCTGCTCGGCAAAGTTGTAAAGCCGAGACCCCTCGGGCAGCCGCCCAAGATGAGCCCACTTTCCTTGTGGAATGGGCTTTTATTGATTTTGGCTGTGGCAGGCCTGCCACAGAATGTGCAAGCTGAATTGTACTACAAATCCAACGAGCAATCGTCTGCTTAGAAGCAGGGGCACCCAGCTTGTTGGGTGCATACAGGATAAACAGCGAGTCAGATTTTCTGACTCCAGCCGTCCTGGAAACATATATTTTTAAGGCCCTGACAACGTCAAGCAACTTAGAGTCCTCTAAGTCCCTGGTAGCCGCAGGTACCACAATAGGTTGGTTCATGTGAAATGCAGAAACCACCTTAGGTAGAAATTGAGGACGAGTCCTCAATTCCGCCCTGTCAGAATGAAAAATTAAGTAAGGGCTTTTATATGATAAAGCCGCCAATTCTGACACACGCCTGGCTGAAGCCAAGGCTAACAGCATCGACACCTTCCATGTGAGATATTTCAAGTCCACAGTGGAAAGTGGTTCAAACCAATGTGACTTTAGAAAACTCAACACCACGTTGAGATCCCAAGGTGCCACTGGAGGCACAAAAGGAGGCTGTATGTGCAGCACCCCTTTTACAAATGTCTGAACTTAAGGTACTGAAGCCAGTTCTTTCTGGAAGAAAATCGACAGGGCCGAAATTTGAACCTTAATGGACCCTAATTTTAGGCCCATAGACAGTCCTGTTTGCAGGAAATGAAGGAAACGACCCAGTTGAAATTCCTCTGTAGGGGCCCTCTTGGCCTCACACCACGCAACATATTTACGCCAAATGCGGTGATAATGTTTTGCGGTTACGTCCTTCCTGGCTTTGACCAGAGTAGGAATGACTTCTTCTGGAATGCCTTTTTCCCTCAGGATCCGGCGTTCAACCGCCATGCCGTCAAACGCAGCCGCGGTAAGTCTTGGAACAGACAAGGCCCCTGCAGTAGCAGGTCCTTTCTTAGAGGTAGAGGCCACGGTTCGTCCGTGAGCATCTCTTGAAGTTCCGGGTACCAAGTCCTTGGCCAATCCGGGACCACGAGTATAGTTCTTACTCCTCTCCTTCTTATGATTCTCAGTACTTTTGGTATGAGAGGCAGAGGAGGGAACACATACACTGACTGGTACACCCACGGCGTTACCAGAGCGTCCACTGCTATTGCCTGAGGGTCCCTTGACCTGGCGCAATATCTGTCCAGTTTTTTGTTTAGACGTGACGCCATCATGTCCACCTTTGGTTTTTCCCAACGGTTTACAATCAGGTGGAAGACTTCTGGGTGAAGTCCCCACTCTCCCGGGTGAAGGTCGTGTCTGCTGAGGAAGTCTGCTTCCCAGTTGTCCACTCCCGGAATGAAAACTGCTGACAGTGCTATCACATGATTTTCCGCCCAGCGAAGAATCCTTGCAGCTTCTGCCATTGCCCTCCTGCTTCTCGTGCCGCCCTGTCTGTTTACGTGGGCGACTGACGTGATGTTGTCCGATTGGATCAACACCGCCTGACCCTGAAGCAGAGGTTTTGCTTGACTTAGGGCATTGTAAATGGCCCTTAGTTCCAGAATGTTTATATGAAGAGATGTTTCCATGCTTGACCACAGGCCCTGGAAATTCCTTCCCTGTGTGACTGCTCCCCAGCCTCTCAGGCTGGCATCCGTGGTTACCAGGATCCAATCCAGAATGCCAAATCTGCGGCCCTCTAGTAGATGAGCACTCTGCAGCCACCACAGGAGAGACACCCTTGTCCTTGGCGACAGGGTTATCCGCTGATGCATCTGCAGATGCGATCCGGACCATTTGTCCAGTAGATCCCACTGAAATGTTCTTGCATGGAATCTTCCGAATGGAATCGCTTCGTAAGAAGCCACCATTTTTCCCAGGACCCTCGTGCACTGATGCACTGAGACCTGGCCCGGTTTTAGGAGGTTCCTGACTAGCTTGGATAACTCCCTGGCCTTCTCCTCCGGGAGAAACACCTTCTTCTGGACTGTGTCCAGAATCATTCCTAGGAACAGTAGACGTGTCGTTGGAATCAGCTGCGATTTTGGAATATTTAGAATCCACCCGTGCTGACGTAACACTACCTGAGATAGTGCTACTCCGACTTCTAACTGTTCCCTGGATCTTGCCCTTATCAGGAGATCGTCCAAGTAAGGGATAATTAAAATGCCTTTTCTTCGTAGAAGAATCATCATTTCGGCCATTACCTTGGTAAAGACCCGAGGTGCCGTGGACAATCCAAACGGCAGCGTCTGAAACTGATAATGACAGTTTTGTACTACAAACCTGAGGTACCCTTGGTGAGAAGGGTATATTGGGACGTGGAGATAAGCATCTTTGATGTCCAGAGACACCATATAGTCCCCTTCTTCCAGGTTCGCTATCACTGCTCTGAGTGACTCCATCTTGAATTTGAACCTTTTTATGTAAGTGTTCAAGGATTTCAGATTTAAAATTGGTCTCACCGAGCCGTCCGGCTTCGGTACCACAAACAGCGTGGAATAATACCCCTTTCCTTGTTGCAGGAGGGGTACCTTGATTATCACCTGCTGGGAATACAGCTTGTGAATGGCTTCCAAAACTGCCTCCCTGTCGGAGGGAGACTTTGGTAAAGCAGACTTCAGGAACCGACGAGGGGGAAACGCCTCGAATTCCAGTTTGTACCCCTGCGATACTACCTGTAGAATCCAGGGATTCACTTGCGAGTGAGCCCACTGCGCGTTGAAATTCTTGAGACGGGCCCCCACCATATCTGAGTCTGCTTGTAAAGCCCCAGCGTCATGCTGAAGACTTGGCAGAAGCAGGGGAGGGCTTCTGCTCCTGGGAAGCGGCTGCATGGTGCAGTCTTTTTCCTCTTCCTCTGCCCCGGGGCAGAAAAGAGTGGCCTTTTGCTCGCTTGTACTTATGGGAACGAAAGGACTGAGTTTGAAAAGACGGTGTCTTTTTCTGCTGATGTGGAGTGACCTGGGGTAAAAAGGTGGATTTTCCAGCCGTTGCCGTGGCCACCAGGTCCGATAGACCAGCCCCAAATAACTCCTCCCCTTTATACGGCAATACTTCCATGTGCCGTTTGGAATCCGCATCCCCTGACCACTGTCGCGTCCATAACGCTCTTCTGGCAGAGATGGACATAGCACTTACTCTTGATGCCAGGGTGCAAATATCCCTCTGTGCATCACGCATATATAGTAATGCATCCTTTAAATGTTCTATAGTTAACAAAATATTGTCCCTATCCAGGGTATCAATATTCTCAGTCAGGGAATCCGACCATGCGACTCCAGCACTGCACATCCAGGCTGAGGCGATTGCTGGTCGCAGTATAACACCAGTATGTGTGTATATACTTTTTAGGATATTTTCCAGCCTTCTATCAGCTGGTTCTTTGAGGGTGGCCGTATCAGGAGACGGTAACGCTACTTGTTTAGATAAACGTGTGAGCGCCTTATCTACCCTAGGGGGTGTTTCCCAACGCGCCCTAACCTCTGGCGGGAAAGGATATAATGCTAATAATTTTTTAGAAATTAGCTGTTTTTTATCGGGGGAAACCCACGCTTTTTCACACACCTCATTTATTTCCTCTGACTCAGGAAAAACTATTGGTAGTTTTTTCTCACCCCACATAATACCCTTCTTTGTGGTACTTGTAGTGTCAGAAAGGTTCAATGCCTCTTTCATTGCCGTGATCATGTAACGTGTGGCCCTACTGGACATTACGTTTGTCTCGTCACCGTCGACACTAGACTCAGTATCTGTGTCAGGGTCTGTGTCGACCCACTGAGGTAACGGGCGTTTTAGCGCCCCTGACGGTGTCTGAGACGCCTGGACAGGCACTAATTGATTTGCCGGCTGTCTCATGTCGTCAACAGTTTTTTGCAAATTGCTGACATTATCACTTAATTGTTTAAATACAATCATCCAGTCAGGTGTCGACTCCCTAGGGGGTGACATCACCAACACAGGCAACTGCTCCGCCTCCACATCATTTTCCTCCTCATACATGTCGACACACGCGTACCGACACACAGCACACACACCGGGAATGCTCTGATAGAGGACAGGACCCCACTTAGCCCTTTGGAGAGACAGAGGGAGAGTCTGCCAGCACACACCCAGCGCTATATATATATATATATATATACAGGGATAACCTTATATAAGTGTTACTCCCTTATAGCTGCTGTTAATATATTTATTTGCTGCCAAACGTGCCCCCCCTTCTCTTTTTTACCCTGATTCTGAAGCAGGACTGCAGGGGAGAGTCAGGGAGCCGTCCTTCCAGCGGAGCTGTGAGGGAAAATGGCGCTTGTGTGCTGAGGAGATAGGCTCCGCCCCTTCACGACGTCCTTATCTCCCGCTTTTTCTGTGTAAAATGGCAGGGGTAAAATACATCCATATAGCCCAGGAGCTATATGTGATGTATTCTTTTTAGCCACCTAAGGTATATACTGTAATATTGCGTCTCAGGGCGCTCCCCCCCCAGCGCCCTGCACCCTCAGTGACCGGAGTGTGAAGTGTGCTGAGAGCAATGGCGCACAGCTGCGGTGCTATGCGCTACCTTAGTCTGAAGACAGGATCGTCTTCTGCCGCCGATTTCACCGGACCTCTTCGTCTCTTCTGGCTCTGTAAGGGGGACGGCGGCGCGGCTCCGGTGACCCATCCAGGCTGAACCTGTGATCGTCCCTCTGGAGCTAATGTCCAGTAGCCTAAGAAACCCGATCCACTCTGCACTCAGGTGAGTCCGTTTCTTCTCCCCTTAGTCCCACGATGCAGTGAGCCTGTTGCCAGCAGGACTCACTGAAAATAAAAAATCCTAAACTAAACTTTTATTCTAAGCAGCTCAGGAGAGCCACCTAGATTGCACCCTTCTCGGCCGGGCACAAAAATCTAACTGAGGCTTGGAGGAGGGTCATAGGGGGAGGAGCCAGTGCACACCACCTGATCCTTAAGCTTTTATTTTGTGCCCTGTCTCCTGCGGAGCCGCTATTCCCCATGGTCCTTACGGAGTCCCAGCATCCACTAGGACGTCAGAGAAAAAGGCGTGTGGAGGAGTGTCTGTGGCCAGTCTCCGCAAGTTTACAAATCTGGGCACGAACTGGGAGTATGTACTGTACCTGGACCCCTGGCGGTGCATACGCATATCTGCAGATAGACAAGCTTAAAGTACAAAAAAATTCAATGCAGATTCTGGGAAAGTATAGAGCTACGCACACTGTGCAAGTCACTATAATGGCAGCAGTAATATCGATGATTGATGCGATTGCTGCACAGTTAGCGAATAATCGCACACAGCTGATGTTGTTTAGTAAAATCACACACAGCTTGTGTGCTGCCTTACCATTTTAGCTGGAGGTTTTTGATCCATATGCATTCTGAATTTCAGGTTTCCATTTGTTTAGCTCATGTTGGTAAGTGCATCATTCAAACTGTTCATGCATTACAATTTAGGACATTAGTAACATATGCACATTACCCTGTATTTGTAGTTTAATTTACTGGAAACACTACGGCAGAGGTTCTCTTAGTGCAAATGAACGCTAATCTGCAAAAAATCTGCAGTATAATTGCTTCTAACACTAGTTTGCATAGCTTTCAGGGTGACTATTTTGTATATTTTAATTTTTTTTGTTACTTTGCACTGTGAGCGTGAATTTTTTTGTGTGTGCAGATTTGCGTTCACGTTGCAATTGATTGCAACTATGCATTTGCTAATACATTTGCGTTCAACCTTGAATTAGGCCCTATATCAGCAGTACAGTGGTAAGATTTGTTTATGCACATATAAAACTACATTGGTTCTTTTTGTGTCCACTTAAAATGATTAATACAAAAATGTAAAAAAAAAAAAAATTAAAAAGCTTGACTTTTCAGGAATAAAGCAGACAAGTGGTATTTCCACCTTCTTCTAGTCAAAGCAGGAAAAACAGCTTAAGTTCGCTGATTGATTCTGGTTTTAAATTCCAGCGATATAACTGCTAGATTTAAGCTGCAATTATTTTTAAGGAAAACCAGGTTGTTTTTGTCATGTTAGAGGTCTCCTTGGCATTCAGGTTCATAGTGCCAATGTCATGAGGTGATAGACTTTATACGTTAATTCAGACATAACTACCCATACAAGAGGGTGTAGCTTATTATTTGTAATAATACACTTAATTGTCTCATCTCATAAATAATGTTTGGTATATTGTGACTTCAGGAGGCAGCAATTATTCGTATTACAGTGTTTCCAGTCACTCCCCCTCTCCAGAGTAACTGCAGACTGCAGTACTATGACAAACTAGGAAATAGAAAGCAGCTGGTACACTGCCCATGCGTAAGCCTCAAAACACCCAGTCATAGCACCTAGCACTGTACAGTCAGCCAGGAACCAGCTCACACAGAACTACCTCAAATTGCAGGTAAGTAAAAAAAAAAAGGAATTATATGTATTTGTAAATGAAATACTTACTCAGCAATTATACACCAATAATGACAGAACACTAAATTCTGAGTTGCATAATTTCAACACATTTTATTTAGGTCTTACAAAAAATACAAAAATTTCTGATGGATTTTGAGGTACCAAAAACCTCCATTTAGCTGCATCAGAATATCAGTTGAAATACAATAAAGTGCTTTTTTTTTTCCAGATTTTTTTTTAATTACTCATTTCATTTATTATTGACCATACGTTCCCATCCCTTACAAAATTCTTTTGTCTATCAATACCCCTTACTTACTCTTGAAGGGATTCACAATTCCACAGTGCATTATAACAAATGTTGTGCATAAGCCTTTGGCAGTTTAGATGAGTAACGTCGGCTAACAGATCTTCTTACATAATACATAATGTTTTTACAATCCAAAAAGAACCATTAATTCAGGGTGTCAAATTATATATATATATATATATATATATATATATATATATATATATATAAACAATAATATCTATATATTTAACAGCCATGTGGGAACTTAATTACCAATTCTGTAAACTACTGTTGGCGATGAAAATACCAGTTGGAAAAACAAAAAATTGAAAACTTGCTCTGTGTTTTAAGTGCACCCTATTTCCCTAGAATTTCTCAGTAGCAGGCCAGGTAAGAATACGTGATTCCATAAGGGTAGATATACGCATTGACTATTACTTTGTACCCGTGGTAATATTTAGCCTGAGCTTTATGCACTGCAGATGAAACGGCTATCAAATTAGAGATCAATTATCTCTATTGTGGACAGTGAAGTCACCACATACTGTCACCTTCCCTAATATTTGATGGACCATGAACGCCACTTGCTGCCCGTGTCTATGAGCCCTGAGTATATCAACATAAAAGGCAAACTGATCGAATAGAATATTTTAAGGTTTTTAGAACTATAATTTCATTTAAGAAATGCATAGTTTTTCATGTCATGTTTTGTTCTGATGGTGCTTCTATTAATTACAGAAGATTGAGAGCTTCAGGGTGAACTTATTAATGGGTTAGCAATATCCTCCGTAAATAAACATATGCTAAAGAGAAGGATCATAACAAAACAATGTATGAAAACTATGTATAGGATTTTAACCATGCGAAATTATATTAAACTTCCCACAGCAAATATATATCTTGTTGACCATTTTTCTTTGAAGTATGTGTGACATGAATACTTCATTTTACATGTCCTATTCAAGATGTGACAAAATACTAACAAGTGCCTGTTTTTATTCAGATATGTGCATACATATGACTTACTAGATGTAAATTATATAGGTTACGTCGATTGGGGAATAAATATTCCTCGATCTATAATTACCATGGGGGAAGGGGTTACATTTTAATTAAAATGTCTCCCGATTTAAGAAATCCAAAGAATAAAAAAGAAATAACCCACCTCCCCCATAAAACACCTTTGGAGAACAGTTCCGCATGTCCATACCACTAGATTCTATGATGTGAATATAAAACCAGTTCACATAATCCCTGAACTTCCCATGGGAAAAAAAAAACTGCAATACCTCACCCTGACCTTAGCAAGGCTCTGCAAAACAGTAGATTCAAGTGTTCTTAATATAAGACAATCTTATCTTGATTTACCAATCAGAAAATGACAGAAAGTAGAAACTGCAGATGTGTGCCTTGGAAGTAACTTTTGAATGTCCTAGACACAGGGGGACCTGACAGGACTGCATGGGAGTGCAGTTACAACTGTTTCTAATGGAATGTTTGGATTGTCTGCAAACACTTGTATACATGCAAAATCACACATACCATGACAATGCCAAAGAATAAGGAGAGGGTCTAGAATGTGGTAATATTACCATAGAACATCATGAATTTATACAGAATGTTTAGTATATATGCATTAGGCACCTCACCTTATACTTCAGTTGCCAAAACATGAGGATACTAATACAGACTTAGGCTACAAGGTCTACAAGTCCCTGGTTTGGACCCATTGTACTCATTCGAATGGCATGGCAAATCATGCAAATTGCGCAGTCCTGCTAGCTGCACTAAGGCACTTATTATCCGGTCACTACATGGCAGCCTCACTGTCAGAGTGCAGAATACAAATAAATGAGCTTCCCTATGGGCAACCCAATAACTGTCCACATTATAAACCTGCACTTCCCTGTGAGTAATCCCTGCACCAAAATATAGATAAATACACTTATTGCTGTATTCCTCACATTGATGCTGACAGTTTATAATATATTTCCATCTGGGAGGCAACCATCAAAAGTGCACTATTGCTAAGGAAAAATCAGCCAATGTGACGCAAAGACTAAAACCACTCATCCTAACTGATACTATAAATCACACAACAACGTAAGTCGCTTAACAAAACTGGAAGATAAGAAGGATAACAGAAATTAGATTTGGCCAAGTGCCACAGTAATAATCCTGCTAATGTTATGTATGGGGTCTGCCATTTTACACCACAGGTTTGTTTTTGTTTTTCCAAATGAAATAATGTTTCAATGGAGGCACAATAAAGAGCATTACAATTTTAAAGACAACAGACCAAGTTTGCAGCTCCCAGGAATCAGGAACGACTCCAGAATCCTCACACAAAACTGAAATAGAATTTGCCTTGGCCTAGAATGGACCATATAGGAAAAAACAAAAGTGTATATATTGCTTCTTCAACAGGTGAACTTTTATTTTATTTTTTAAAACCAATGTGCTGCTCTTTTATTTTATGTGTAAGAACAAGATTTTTTTCTTCTTTGCCAAATGGTCTCCAATTATACTTTATAAGCAATGTGCAAATCACATAAAAATAAGTATATTATGCTGTACTTTATTGGGTAAACATAATATGCTTGTATTTACGTGGGTTGACGAAAAACAATATACACTATATGGTTTCATTGTTTTAATTAGGTCCATTTTGCGCTAAAGTATACCCTACTGCTAGTTAATACAGCCACACACAGTGACAAAATTGTCTGGTTTGCATGAGGTTGGAAGAATATTGCTACAGGTGTGGCATCTCATAATCATCAAGAATGGTTAAAATGCCAATCAGATCTCTTTTGTTCCTGTCAGTAGAAAAGACAAGCACATGTCTGTTACAATTGGGTACCATATTTTCTTGTTCGAATTGATCAGATCTATACAATTTGGCCATCCATGACTGTTCTGAGCTTAGCAGGGCTCCAGTCATGTGGTCATGAGGTCACTTTTCATATGAGCAGCCAGCTTTACTCAACAGGAGAAAAGGATTCATATCTCTACAAAATACAACTGTAACTACAACATGGCTAAACTGTACACACACTTCCACAAAACAAATAGTCTTTCTTCACATGTTAAAAGTAACAGGTTTTCTGAAACCAATACCTCCCTTCCCTCAGAGAGCAATGCAATGCAAGAGCTCTGTAAACTAACAATGACTCAAACTGGTATCTGCCTTCTCTGAACTAGCTGTTACTGTTTCCGCAAGTGACGGATCACATAAAGGGTTTCTTACTATATATTCCTCATGTTGAGCTGGGGAGCATGTAAAGTAGCTGAAAGTGATCCTTCTCTTATAAAGGCTTCAGCTTACTTAATTAATCCAAACTGCAACTTGCGCCACCCTACAATCCAAAAGTGCCAAACCATACCCTATTAATACTTCCTTCTTTGAAACATACATACATGGAGTTACCAATTCTGCAATATTTACATAAATTAGTGATCTAAACAATTTGTTTGCTATAGCATCAATTTAAAAGGCCAAGCTAACTCTAAAATGGTTCCGGTATGAATGGTCGACCATGTTATGGTCAACAGTCATTAGGTCAACCACTATTGGTCGACATTGGCATGGTCGACACATGAAAATCGTCGACACATGAAAGGGTCGACATGAGGGGTTTTTATACTTTTTTTGGTGTCGTTTTCTGCGTAAAGTGACGGGGAACCCCAATTAGTGCACCGTGTCCCCTCGCATGGCTTGCTTCACTCGCCCTGCTTCGGGTAAGGTGCCTCGCTCTGCTACCGCTGCGCTCGGCACAGATTACCATTCACAATCGTAGTCCATGTGGATTGTAAAGTATGGAAAAGTTCCACAAAATATTTTTTTTTTTTAAACTCATGGTGACCTTTTCATGTGTCGACCATTTTCATGTGTTGACCATGTGTCCATGTCGACCATGTCAATGTCGACCAATAGTGGTCGACCTTATGACTGTCAACCATAACATGGGCGACCATCCAAACGAATACCCTCTAGAATAGGTCTGCATTGTAACAGATGCAGCCTTGCACGCTTAGTGAGCATGGGTACATTACACAGCGCTATGGCACTCTGCCATACACATTTAGAATTTCATACTAAATTAAGGCAGTTTTGATGTGAATATAGGAATTCTGTAAATTAGATTGGCCAATATGCTCACAAGAGCGTAAACACCCCAAAAAATATTCAGTAGCTGCATTTAAAAAAAAAAAAAAAAATACGTATTCAATGCTACATTTTAGCTTTTGACAATAGTCCCTCTCCTGAAACCCACAATCCTACAAAGTCTCACAAGGCAAAAGGAGGAGAATTATTCACAGTCTGATAACTCAGGACCACAGTCCTGTAATAGAGAATACTACAATTCTTTGGTGAATAATGTATATAAAGAAGCGCCTCACCCACCAGAAAGTTCAGACTAACATCACTCTGCTGATAATTGATGTCCCCGACATAAGACACCAATGTGCTGTCAGAGGTGCTAAAATTCAAACTCAACCTGCCTCCTGCAGCAGGAGAAATGAATGTTGCTGAGGAAGGAGGATCTCACAGACAGCTGACATTCAAGTTATCCTCACCATTGTGCTAGGTGGTGGGAGGGGGTGGAATTAGCCTATCTGTAGATGGCACTCTTCTTCAGAGGGCATCCAAAAGCCTAATCCATTTCCTTCTCTGGATATGAGGGAAGGAGGAAAGATAAGAAAAAATAATACATACACATATAAAGTACACACACACACACACACGTATGTATGTATGTATGTATGTATACACAAACACATGTGCCCACATATACAGATGGATTTTTTACTTGCATACACAGATCTGTATTGTGTATATGGAAAATATTTCTATTTAGATTTGCAATTATATATGAAATAATTCATAGATAAATCAATGCAGCCTGTTTCTCCAATGTCATTGGATGTCCAGGTTACAGGGGCAATGGTGCTCTGCAATATGACATAAAAACAAAACAAAGCATTCTGTGCCATACACTCCCACAACTTTCCAGAAACTGGAAGTGACTGAGAATCATTAGTGAGAAATTGAATATTTTAAAAGCACAATTTTTTTTTGTTTCCTTTATATTCATCTAATGCAAATATAAAAGGATTAATTTGGAATATTCCAGTTGCAAGATGTTCCCAAGATTACTGGCAGACTTCAGCTTCGAAGTCAACCAGTGTGTTTATTTTTATTTGTTTATTTATTTTTTAACCCCTCTGTCCTGTGTATCTTTAGTGTGCCCCATAATCCTCCCAACACAGATATTGGGGGAAAAGGGCCTAATTCAGCACGAGTTGTAGTAAAATCACACAACTACAGCTCCTTCCACTAACAAGCGGGGCGCCACCCAGCACAGGACAAGGCTGCCCCACATGCCGGGTCCTGACCCACCCTCGCTAACATGAGAGCACCTTACATGTTTAGAAGTGCTCCCTGCCTACGCAGCCTAGCTGCGAAGGCAGATGGTGGCCCACCATGTTTCGGGTCGCATCAGCTGCGTGTGACATCACGTAGCCACTCCAGCCCACCCCACAAACTGTCCTCCATTGTCTGGACCCCCCCCCAGCACCTGTGAGTCGACGCATACAAAATACTGCGTTGACACCCCGTTCCCGCCCCCCTGCCGGGACTTAGACTGCGATTGCAGTTCAAGTCCTCGCGCATGTGCACAGAGGCGTAGATGTGCTAAAATCAGCAAATAGCGATTTTAGCACTTCAGCAATCCATGCTGAATTAGGCCCATCGTGTACAGACGATGGTAGACTCAATGTTACTGAGGTTGTGGCCAGGTCCAGACTAAAAATTAAAAAAAATATCAGGCAAAAGGGAAACCAGATAAAACCCTCTAATGTTTTCTCATAGACTGTACAACGATATATATAAAAGGCAATGCATAGCATATACATTTCCCTGTACTGGACAATTAAACAATGATTTTTTTGTAGGTTGCAGTGCCTTCAAATAAAAGCATTCCTTCCTTTTTCAAGAATAACCAAAAATATAAATTTACCCATATAGATTTCAAAAACATGCACCTGCTTAAATGTTAGCATCACCAACACCAACTCTTAGTACATGAATTTGATATGTATATGAACCGATTTAAGGTACTATGGCCCCCCTTTTTTTTTTTTTATTACAGACAGAAAAAGTGCCATTGCCTCAATTATTTTTACAACCTTTTTTCCTGCCAAAGATACTATGACCATCCATTGCAAGTGATCAAGAGCCGTACATCTTTGACAGCAGAAGAAAGATGTGGAGGCAAGGAAAATCCAAAAAGGATCTAGTGCTTAAAGCTCTTTGAAATGAGTGCACCTCTCAAACATTTCAATATTAATAAACCTTTTCCAAAGAAAATGGAATTGCGTTTACCTACCCAATTCGCTTTTCTATAAATCTCCCATTGCTGGGGAAATAGAGGTTCGTAAAAAAAATACTCCCTTTGGGAAGCTAGTCAGTACTAGATGCTTAGTTTTAGACCTTGTCCAAGTAAAGGAAATGTTGGACATGCATTCAGTCACTGACAATAAGGAGGGGTGCTAGGCTAGGAGGTGAGATGCCTCCTTTGCTTCCCTGCTGTCTCCTCTTGGCCAGCTTGGATTCAGAAGGAGGGGAGAGTTGCATGGAGCACGAGGTAGCTTTAACCACGATGGGGCATGAGACAGAGGAGTCTGCTCCTTGTTCTTCCTCTTCTCGCTCCATCAACTGGCGGTTCATAGCGATAGCTTCAGCGGCAAATGATGTTAGATCTTTGGCACTACTGTTCCTGCCAAAAAAAGAGCACACTAGTTCAGACTCCAATACATATCCAAGTGCAATTCTTCAGAAATGTTTATATATGCTGTAGCTCATAAACACAGTACTTAAAATAATGATATATTGGGGTGAATTTAGGAAAATTATGCATTCTGCAGCAAAGCAATGTTATTAGTAACAACCCTCTGTGTAGTCAGAACAATGAAATTTGGAATCTCCTTGTAGTCAATTGTTGCTCATTGCACCAGGTTATTGATTAAGCCACAATTAATTAAACCCCAATATGTCAGAAAGTGATGGCAGTGATACAGTATAATAAAAGACAAAGATGTTCCCTAATTGAATCATAATTTAGATATGTATTATGTTTAATTAAAAATAACCTATAAAATGCAACTATAACTCACCTTTGTAGTATAATTGGAGTTGGGAGTGTATTATCTGGTGCACACTGTAATGAATAACAAAATGGTCAAAATACACAATGGAATGATCTAATGAGTACACAACGCACACATTTCCTGTTTCAGAAACATGTAATTGTATGTCCATTATTTCATAGCTTTGCATGTTGTGAAAGGGAGGTTCTCTGCTTGACAAAAGCAAGTTGTATAGACTAGCTGATGTATGCCGTTTCAGTTGACCAGTTTAAAAACCTAATCAATTTCACAGGACAATGTCAAAACGCAGGACCAGTTAGCATATGCCTGACTGTACATTACATAAAGACTTATAGCATTCAGAAATATCAGCAGTGACAAGTTAGAGCAAGAAGGACATCTGCCCTAGAGACCACTAACCCCAGGAGGGCTCAGATTCAATTTATGGCACAATAAACAGTTATTTGTATTTTACTTGTTGGGCTGTGAATAAGACATACAGTATAAGACTATTACTAGCACTAGTTCATTGCTGAAAAGCACTATTCTTTCTGCCCGACACCCCGCTGTTCCTGTATACCAGTGATGGGGAACCTTTGGCACTCCAGCTGTTGTTGAACTACACATCCCACCATGCCCTGTTAGTTTTGCTATTTGGCCATGCTAAAACTGTAGCAGGGCATGTTGGGATGTGTAGTTCAACAACAGCTGGAGTGTCAAAGGTTCCCCATCACTGCTATATACTGTCAAGAGCAGAATCATTTTGTGACTTACCCCTTGTACCCATGGGTGTTGTAAAACTTGTGCTGCACTCAGTCTTTTCTTGGCATCTCGGAGCAGCAGTTTGGAGATAAGGTCTTTGGCTCCAGCAGATATGTGAGCCCAGTCTTTATCTGGAAACTCATATTTACCTTCCTGAATGCTCACAAACAGCATGTTCTGTAGTGGTAGTCAAAAGGAAGAAACATCAGAACAATCCAGAGAGAAAAAATTGGATAATTGCAGAAAAGTAAATGAGTGCTCCCAAATTTACCTGACAAGCTGGGCAGGCCTCTCCTCTATCCCATCCACAGTCACTTCCACAGTGCCCCACAAATGGTGGATAGCCACTCAACATGATGTACAAGATCACCCCAAGGCTCCACAGATCACAGCGCTTGTCATATATTGATGCTTCCTCGTTAAATGCTTCCACCACTTCAGGCGCCATATACTCTGCAGAACCACACTGTAGGCACAAACACAAGACAATACTTATGCTGCTTTAATTATAGGAGCAATCTATTCTAAAACGGCAGTGATTTCCAAAGTAGTAGACACTAAAAAGGAGGATTATTGATAGACCTGTAAGTTATGCTCCCTACTACTCCGGAATTAATTGTATTAGTTACTGAATAACAGTGTAATGCAATGGTAGTTAGACAATAATGGGGATGTGCCTCCTTACAGGGTCACTTTCGGACATTCATGTTGACACTCCAGCCTTCAACTGGCAAATCTGCCTCTGAGCAAGTGCCAGGGTACATATTGCTTTCTGAGAATTGGCAGGGAGGAGAAGATAGAAATGAGGGAGAATAAACCTCTTGGCAGACAGTGGACACACACTGATAAAGAAGGTGGAGGAAATCCGTGGAGGTCAAGGACAGAAACAGATCAACCAAATAAATATGGGGAGTAAATGTAAAAAAAGATTCCAGGAAGACCAGCAAAGCATTTCGTTTCCAGCTCATTACATGGGCCTGTTCCAGCAAAGTCAGTCCTCTGACTGTCCAAGAGTGTAGAGTTTCAGGATCAGCTCACATGAGAACAGGTCTATCAATTACTGCATGAGTCATTCTGACCAACTTGCCCATGCCGATGATACAACCATTACTCATGTGAGAAGATACTTTCCATACTGCTAATTTGATTCATGCTACCTCATACATAGTTAATTTTCAATTTTCTTTAGACTTATTTGGTGGAGTTTCTGGCCACCAATTTGCATGATTACTTTCTACCCCACCTTCACTATACCTACTAGAGATATTAGGAGCTGATGGAAATAGGTCTGTGACCAGATACATCAGGAGCTGCATCTCAGGCACATACGACTCTTCAGCTACTGCTACCCTGCCTTTCCACAGATACCCAACACACCAGAGCCCACATACTTCATGGTGCAAAAGATGAGCCCCACACCTAATGAAAGTGTAATATACCTAAAACACCGGGATGAAGTTGTGTGACCAGCGGTCACAATACCGATGCCAGGATACCGACCCTTAATAATGCTGATAGTCGGCATGCCGACTAACAGGGACTATTCCACCTCGTGTGTGTCCATGACACCCATAGAGTGGGAATAGAACCTGTGACCTCCTGACCGCCGGTCACACATACCCAACCCAAAACACCCATAAACTATTTTCTTTATACATACATTGGAAACTATATTAATTTGTTTACTCACCGGAGTTAAAAGTTCTGGGGTGGATATGGGAGAGCAATCACTGTTCAGTTTGATCCCACTGCCAAGGTCAAAGTCACAGATCTTCACTGGTGACACCTAGCAAACAATAAATAGAAGTTTTTCTATTAATATATATGTATTAAAAACATAAATACATGGAAAAGAATAGGAGTGATTCCACCTTAACCTTTTACCTAAATATTTACAATCTGTGTATATGTATAATCTACAAATTACATTTTGCGTGCGGTACAGGGACTGGAAACCCACTATTACTTCAGTAGGTTCCTGACACTTGTGTGAAGCAGGCTTTCTTAGACTTACTGAACTAGGAGGTTGTATGGAATTAGTATGAGCTACTGGAGATCAGTGTATCTGAAAGAGCCAAGATCCAACACGAAGCTAGAACTGAAAGGAATTTATTAGATGGATGGCAATGAACTCCAGTTCAGATGGCCTGCTTTTATTTCTGGCAGTGCTGGATACCTGTCCTATGATCTATTGTACATCTGAATCCACCTAAGTAGGTGGCAGTTAAGTAATAAATTGTATAATCTGGGTTGTGTAACCTGCTTTTTCAGACAAAAATGGAAAGCCCCTTTAATGCTATCTATTGTTTGTTAAATAGGCTGATCTAAATTAAACCTTAAAATTAACATTTAGGTAGAACTCCTACCCTTTAGATTGTAAACCCTTCTAATCACGGCCATCATATCTTATATTGAATAGTTTGTTACTGTATTTGTTTCATTTACTCTGATCGTACAACAATGCGGAATATGATAACACCATATACCTTAAAGTAAAATAATAATAAAACTCTCGGATTCTATAAACAAAACATATGGGTCTGTCCATTGTCTGAGGCTCACCGGTTTGACAGATACACTCGTTTCTCGGCACCAGTCAGTTCTACCTTCAGAAATATGAAGTCACTAAGTGCTAAAATTCAACATACCGTGGCAGTAGGGAGAGGATCTGATAAGCACTGAGAACCTTGGTCAACCTGCTGCTTTTTGTAGATGGGGGGGGTAGAGAAGACATTTATCGAAGCTTGCAGAAAGATTAAGGGATCTATTTACTAAGCCTTGGATGGAGATAAAGTACCAGCCAATCAGTTCATAACTGTCGTTTTTCAAACACAGCCTGTGACATGGCAGTTAGGAGCTGATTGGCTGGTACTTTATCTCCGTCCACTTTATCCCCATCCAAGGCTTAGTTAATAGTCCCCTGAGTACTAATCAATCAGCTTCCAATTGTCCTTTTACAGACTGTGTATGAGCTGACTGGTTGGTACTTTAACTCTCTCCATCTAATCTCTTTGCAAGCTTTGATAAACCTCTCCCTAAGAAGTTAGGAGATGTTTACTTCGGTTTTAAATCTTATTTAAGTGAAATACATTTTTCCCCCGCACACTCACCTGATATGGACTTTCACACAGGATGTTTTCAGGTTTCAAATCTCGATGTGCAATACCTAAAGAAATATAAATAACATGGTTAAATTCCACATAGAAGTCATTTACCAGGAGTAGCACATCACACAGGCATAGTAATGACAATCCCAAGTTAGATAACTACTCCCTGTATAATATGCCAGTCAAGTATAATGTAAATTACATTTCCCAGGAGAGAGCTTCCTTGAAAGACAGGAAGTATGGCTGTAGCCAGTTATGTTGCCCAATTCACAGGTTATGGACATTTTGTCACACTCGTGTTTTGTACATACCTTTGTTGTGCAAATAGTTCAGCGCACCAGCGATATCTCGCACCACAAAGCTGGCTTCTCTCTCATTGAAATGTCTGCGTCGGTGAATGTGATTAAGTATGGAACCTGTGAGTAATACAAATCAAAACTTGTAATGCAAATTGTTACTTTTTGGGGGTCATTTCCACATCTTTTCTCTGCATCACAGACAAACAAATGGCTTTTATATTTTTTTGAAATAATAAAAAAAATATATATTTTGTTCAAAGCAGCAATCCCAAGTCTTTTGTTTTAAGTAGCAAGTTAAGTATCTTTTAACCATGCAACCAATAGTGTTAGCGGTCTGCAAATCTTTAACCTTTTCAAAATCTCTCTGAGGTGCAAATAAAATAGGATTTTGGTACTTACCAGGTAAATCCTTTTCTTTGAACCCATAGGGGGCACTGGAGTACTCTTGGGATATGGACGGCTTCCGTAGGAAACAGGGCACTGAATATTTAAATTTAGAACACTCCACCCCTCCATATCCCCGAGTACCTCAGTGTTTTTTACTGAGCCGAACAGGAACTATAGAGAGGTTGACAATGGAGTATTACATATAACATAACGGACAACAACGAAGTTGACACATAATGTTACTGACAACTAAACAGTTGACACCATAACCAGCACTTGATAATTTGAACCAGTCGGTGAGAGTGTGTTACCATAAGATCCTCTGAACTTACCACAAACCAGGTAAAACTGCTCTGGGTGGGCGTCCAGTGCCCCCTATGGATTCAAAGAAAAGGATTTACCTGGTAAGTACCAAAATCCTATTTTCCTTTTCATCCACTAGGGGTCACTGGAGGAGTACTCTTGGGACGTACCAAAGCTTCCCCCGTGGGCGGGAGAGCTGTTTTGCACCTGTAACACTAGGCGGCCAAAGCTAGATGCTGATGCCGCAAACGTATCAAACTTGTAAAAGCGCACAAACGTGTGCACTGAAGACCATGTAGCCGCACGGCAAAGCTGCGTCGTAGAAGCTCCACGACCAGCTGCCCATAAAGTTCCCACAGAACGTGTGGAATGAGCTGTTACTGATGTAGGCGGCTGTAACCTAGCATTAAGGTAAGCCTGACGTATAGTCAGTTTTATCCATCTGGATAAGGTCTGCTTAGAAGCTGGCCAACCCATCTTGGCAGCATCATAGAGAACAAACAACGTATCCGTCTTACGAACTGTAGACGTTCGGGATACATAAACGCGTAATGCGCGTACCACATCCAGAGTTCCAGAATGTGCTGTTAACACAGGAACTACTATTGGTTGATTGATGTGAAAAGATGACACTACCTTTGGTAAGAAAGCGGGATTCGTCCGAAGTTCCGCTCTGTCATCATGAAACACCAAATATGGTGGCTTGCATGACAAGGCACCCAAATCTGAAATACGCCTTGCCGAAGCTAAGGCTAGAAGAAAAATTGTTTTCCAAGTGAGAAACTTTATATCCACTTGCTGTAAGGGTTCAAAAAATGAAGACTGTAAGAAATCTAAAACCAGATTCAAGTCCCATGGCGCTGTAGGTGGAATGAATGGAGGCTGTACTCTGAGGACACCTTGTAGAAAAGTGTGTACCGACGGCAATAGAGCCAATCGTCTTTGAAAATAAATTGACAACGCAGATACCTGCACCTTTAGTGTAGATAAACGCAGTGCTCCATCTAACCCCGTCTGTAGAAATAACAAAAGACGGGATAACTTGAAAGATGATGTCGGAAACTTCCGAGCTTCACACCAACCTATATAGGCACGCCAAATTCTGTAATAATGAGCTGCCGTAACCAGCTTCCTAGCTCGCAACATGGTTGGTATCACCGATACTGGAATGCCCTCTCTTCTTAAGAGGGCGGTCTCAACAGCCACCCCGTCAAACGCAGCCGCGCTAAATCGGGGTAAAGGAACGGACCCTGTTGTAACAGGTCTGGACGTAGTGGGAGCGGCCAAGGATCGTCTGAGTAGTCCGCGGAGATCCGAGAACCAAGCTCTCCGAGGCCAATGAGGCGCCACTAGTATGACTGACAGACTCTCTTTTGATCCGTTTTAGCACCAGAGGGAGCAGCGGAAACGGTGGAAACAGATACACGAGGCTGTACGACCACGCGACGGTGAGAGCATCCACCGCCACTGCCTTTGGATCTCTCGTTCTGGACACATACTGGAGCGTTTGGTGATTGTGGCGAGACGCCATCAGGTCCACCTGAGGGTAACCCCACCGCTGAACCAACATGTGAAACACTTCTGGATTTAATGCCCATTCTCCTGGATGAAAATCCCGACGGCTGAGATAATCCGCCTCCCAGTTGTCCACTCCCGGAATGAACACTGCCGACAATATCACCTGGTGGTATTCTGCCCAATTTAGGATTCGAGCTACTTCCCGCATTGCCATGCGGCTTCTCGTTCCTCCTTGTTTGTTGATGTATGCGACTGCCGTCGCATTGTCTGACTGCACCTGGACAGTCTGAGACCGAAGCATGTGCACTGCTTGTCGTAGCGCATTGTAAATTGCGCGGAGTTCCAGGACATTTATAGACAGCAATCTTTCGTGATCCGCCCAGAGACCCTGGAGCTGACAATTTTGAACTACAGCTCCCCAACCTCTGAGACTTGCGTCCGTCGTTAGAATTATCCAATTCCAGCCGCCGAACAGTTTCCCTACGGTTAAATTGTGTTCCTTGAGCCACCAGAGCAGAGACACCCTTGCCCTTGGCGACAACCTCACCCTGTGGTGAATCTGCAGATGCGAGCCCGACCACTGTGCGAGCACATCCAGTTGAAATGGTCGCGAGTGAAATCTTCCGAACTGAAGCGCTTCTAAAGCCGCCACCATTGTTCCTAAGAGGCGAATGCACAAATGTACCGAGACTGTGCGTGGCTTGAGCACTAATTGTACCAGATGACGAATAATCTGTACTTTCTGTTCTGGTAGGTAAATTCTTTGATTTACCGTATCGAGAATCATACCTAGGAATTGAAGTCATTGAGACGGAATTAGATGTGATTTCTTGAAGTTGACAATCCAACCGTGGTGAACCAGTACATTGTACGTTAGCAGCGCATGTTGGAGAAGTATCTGGTGAGACGGGGCTTTGATGAGCAGATCGTCCAAATACGGAACTATTGTCACTCCCAGGGATCTGATATGAGCTATCATCACAGACATCACTTTGGTGAATACCCGGGGCGCTGACGATAGGCCAAACGGTAGAGCCTGAAACTGGTAATGGTTCTGGCGTATTGCAAACCGCAAGAACCTCTGATGAGGCTGCCAAATCGGAATGTGTAAGTACGCATCCTTGAGATCTAGCGCAATCATGAACTCCTTTGGCTCTAAACTTGCAATCACTGAGCGCAGAGATTCCATCTTGAATCTGTAGTAAGGTACGTACAGATTGAGACCCTTTAAGTTCAATATTGGCCTAACTGAGCCATCCGGCTTCGGTACCACAAACAGACTGGAATAATAACCCTGACCCTGTTGGTGTACAGGGACCGGAATCAAAACTGCTGAATCCAGTAGGGACTGAATGGCAATTTGCAGAACCGCCCTCTTGTCGTCCGACAGAGGCAATCCTGTCTTGAAAAACCGCAGTGGCGGAAGACAGTCGAACTCTATTTTGTAACCTTTTAACACTAAATTGCGGATCCACCTATCCGCGGATGTCTGGAACCACGCCAAATGGAACGTCTGAAGGCGTGCTCCCACAATCTGAGAACCGAGATGGGCTGGTAGCCCGTCATGCCACTGGCTTGTCGGTAACCTTAGCGTCCTGACGACTTGTGTTGGTTTGTTGGAAACCACGACCACGTCTACCAGGCGTGGCTGTTCCTCTGCCACGTCCGCGAAAGGACTGCGGTCTAAAGGATTTGAACGAAGGTCCAGAGTACCTCCTTCTTGGTACCGGTGGAGGCAATGGTAAGAAAACCGACTTTCCACCCGTAGCCTCAGAAATCCATGTGTCCAATTCAGGACCAAACAACTTCTTGCCATCGTAAGGTAACGCCTCTATACCTCGTTTGACCTCTGCCTCCGCTTGCCAAGAACGCAGCCAGAGTGCTCGTCGTGCCGTAACTAGCGACGATGAAACACGAGAAGTGAGCTGACAGACGTCAGTAGAAGCTGTACAGAGATACTCCGCAGCCTCACACATTTGATCAGCAAGAAGTATAAGGTGTTCGTCATGGAGGGCAGACTTAAGTTCTGTTATCCATACTATGATCGCCTTAGTGACCCAGATACCAACCAAGCCAGGTCTCAGCAGCACTCCTGCTGCTACATACATGAACTTTAGCATAGTTTCTATTTTGCGATCCGAAGGGTCTTTAAGCGTAGTAGCCGCTGGCACTGGTATGGTTAATTTCTTCGTAAGCTTCGACACTGACGAATCAACTATAGGTGGATTCTCCCATGTACATGTCACCGAGTCTGGAAACGGGTAACTAGACTTAAATCTGCGAGGTATAGAAAACCGTTTATCTGGAATCTGTCGAGTTTCTACTAACATCTTATTAAGAGACTCCGACACAGGAAAACTTATTGGAGTTCTCTGTCGTTTAGTAAATACGACCTGATCATTTGTGAGAGGCTCCTCAGTTTCTGTAAACTTCAGAGACTGACGCACCGCTCTGAGCTCAATTCCTGAGCTGTTAAAATCCTCACTATCTGACTCCACTTCGCCCTCCTCACCCTCATCTTGTGCCGTGAGGTCTGGCATGGAATCGTCAGAATGCAACATAGCAGAAACTGGTAAATCATAACACATATGAAATTTATCCCGTCTACCCAAAATGGATTTGGACCTTTCGCAAGGCTGAGACCCCTCTGGTAGTTCTGGCGGTCTCACTCTAGACTCAGATCTTGCCGTTTCCCGCTCCTGTCGAGCGGCGGTCAATTCTGATTGCAACCCAGCCAGTACATTGGCTAGCATTTCCCATGGAGGGTCCGGGGAGGAAACTGGCTTTAAAACAGGAGCAGAAATTGTATTCGTAACTGAATCCACAAAACATACTGTATATGTGGTAGATCCATCCGGTAACACACTGCTACAGACCTTGCAATTATGCTTTTTAGTTTTTGCTGGTGCCTTACTCATTATGGCGACAGACAATACAATACACAAAAAACAGACACTTGCACGACTCAGTAAAATAGTACCAAGGTGTCTCTATATATATATCTGGCCAAGTGCAGTACACGTGGCCAGTACTATGAAATGTGATCCCAAATTCCCACTAACACCCCTGCGCCTCCGGTGGAGTAGAGATGTAGTACTGGAACGTTCTGGAATCACAACAGGAAGACACAGGAAGCATGGTTAGAAATGGCTGCCATGCTTACCCATATAATCACAGTGCAGGTAAAAGTAACATTTATATGAAATCATGTGTAATTAACCCTGCAGCCTAGCATACTGCTGTTGCTGGAGGTTTTCCCTCTCATGCCGCTGATTCTGTTACATAATCACAGTATAATTCCCCCCCTCCATGCTCCGTTGCGGATGCAGTGCGGGCGGGCAGCGCAGCGTGGGGCCGCCAGCGGTAGCCGGGAAGCAGGACGCGCAGGAACTGAGAGCGGGGAGCGCGTCTTGAAGCGCTGTGAACAGCGGCCGTGCAGCGGTGGGGGCCGGAGCAGCGGCGGCGTCTGCAGAGGGATCCCGGCGTCAGTCAAACAATGTCCCCACACAGCGGGGCAGAAGCGGAAGCTGACCGCCCCGTTCAACATACCTTGCCTCCTGCTGCTTGTGGTGAGGCTCCGACGGGGCTTCTCTGCAAGCGCCGGCCAGCCTGTGCAGGAGGATCTGTTTGGCTGTGAGGGTGCTCATTCAGTGAGGACCGACACGCCACAGCTGCTATTAGCAGCTTGCACTATCCCTGACCCTGCCTTTTGGAAGGGGGAAAGGGATGTGTATGAAAAAAGAAAAACAGAAAAAAAATCGTGGACCCAGCCACATTGACCTGTTGCTACTTCGAGCACAGAAAAAACACTGAGGTACTCGGGGATATGGAGGGGTGGAGTGTTCTAAATTTTAAATATTCAGTGCCCTGTTTCCTACGGAAGCCGTCCATATCCCAAGAGTACTCCAGTGACCCCTAGTGGATGAAAAAGAAATATGGTTGCCAGTCACACACAGACTCAGATTATAAACATGTCATGTGAAGGAAGAGCAAGGAAAAGGAGAGAGATTATTTTACTATATATCATGACTGTGGTTGCATTATTATCAGCTGGAAGAAGCAAAAAGAAAATTAGGTTGTTAACATTTTTCTTAAAGTCTGCCACAGGAATTTAGGTTAAAAAAAATAAACAAACAAAACTTTTCGTGGGATTGCTGCTTTAATACAAGGAAGAACTAGGTATATAACACTCACCACCACACATCTTCTCAAACACCAGGTAGAATTTGTCCTCTTCCTCAAAGAACTCTATTAGCTCTAGGACATTGCTGTGACAGACAAATCATGTGTTAGAAGGTGCACATCACTCTTTTTAATGGTAGACAAATCATAAAAGCGTAAACTACACTCACCTGTGGCCCTGACATTGATATAACATTTCCACTTCCCTGAAAACTCTGTTTCGGCTATGACCAGGCCGTTTTTCGATAATCTGAAATATATTTAATTGTTAAAAAATGACGTTCAGGAAAAAAAATACAAATGTTAAAAAAATAAATAAAACATGCTTTCACATTAAAGCAAGGACTAACTTCTATTTAGTGATTATAGTAAGGTAGCACAAATTTTATTATTGTATGTCTAAGCCATTTCCCTTATATCTACATTCAATTAATCAGAACTGTTATAAGCAATGCAATCATGTGACAAGTTTCAGTGCAGGACAGCATGAGTAATTCACTATTCATCAGAATAATGATGACTAATGATAAACTTTTCATTGAAAAAAAAGGTAGGCAACCTTGGCTGTTGTTGTCTGCATCACACCCACCTACAGTGATCAGGTGATCTACTAATCCATTCACATTGTGTACTTAATTGTTCATGGGCACACACAGTTATTTTCAAGTATCGTCAAAAACGGGTTTGGTATGGTATGCCGGCGGTCAGCATACCAACGCCAGAATCCCGGCCGCGGGGCAAGCACAACAAAGCCCCTTGCGCGCTCGCTGCTGTCGCCATGCTGCGCTAGCCAAGCTGCGGGCTCGGTGTCTCACTGCGCTCGCCACAGGTTCTATTCCCACTCTATGGGTGTCATGGACACCCACGAGTGGGAATAGCCACTGTTAGCCCGGATTCCGGCATTGCCAGTGGTCGGGATTCCCGCGTTGGTATCCTGACCGCCGGGATCCCAACTGCCGGCAATGTAACCGCATCCCGTCAAAAACATTATGACCATAGAACATCAGCATGAAATCCAGCTCGCCATATTGCTGAAAATCAGACTGGGATAAGCTAATACCATCCACTGAGTGACTCAAACGCTATACTCAGTGAATGCTACATAATGGCTAGAAAGATGACCTATGATGTAACACTGCTCTGTTCATGAGGGATGCATGTTGTACTATATTCATTCACAAATGCTTGTCAGTCAGTTGTTTAAAAAATAGATAAATAAAGGGAAAAAAACAGTTTATTCCTCATGCAATGTAACTAGATATTTTAAGTCGGGTCCTCATTTAATTACAGAGAGATTGTATGTTCATCTGTTAAACAAGGAGAAAATCAATGAGTGTTTTGTGGTGAAACTGAAAGTGAAAATGAGGAACTTAATGTCCCAAGGACTCACCTTAACTGCATATTCTTTATTGGTGATTAAGTTAATGCAGCTTTGGACTCTGGCATAAGCGCCTTCCCCAAGAACCTCTTCCTGTAGATGGTACATATCTATAGAGATCATATATAGAAATTCTGATTATTGCAATGCACAGTGGGACTGCACAACAAAGGCCTATAGATTATACAATAAAAATTGTTAACTACCCTTCAGAAACACATCAGGAATACTGACCTTCGAACCGTCCAGTGAAACTGTCTGTTGCCCTGCATCGTTTTTTTTTCTTTGTTCTTTTCTTGGCATCGGGAATATCAATGGGAGCACTAGAAGGCATGTCTATGGGGAAAATGGCAAACAAAGGAAGTACTCAAGTTGAAGTCACATCTCTATAGATAAAAGTGCATTTTACATCTAGCGCCTAACAGCAATATAAGCTTTGTCATCCCCAAAACCAAACCCCTGTTACATCCTGACTAACAAAGGAGTTCCCCAGTAATGCATTAGCACTACAGCCTATGGCTTATAGTATTTACCAGGTCGTGAGGGGCAGTCGAAATTGAACACAGACTCCATGTTTCGGGACTGTACTCCATAATCGACCATCTCAAAAGGGTTTTGGCCCTAAAACAAAGCAACAGAAATAATTGTCTTATGTAATAAAAAAAAACTTCCAACCTCCCATTATTTCTGCAATACAAAAAGAACACTTGAATGCAGGTTGTACCTGTAGGACAGTGCCGTACTCTGAATTATCTTGTTTTGGTAAAAGGTACAGATGCTGCATTTCATGCAAAATATCAGTAAAAATGTTTATTGGTATTTTGTTTCATGCCTTGGTTGATTTTTGTGTAATGCAAAATTGCATGTATGGAAAAAAAACGTGTCAATGCATAGCCTGTTCAAAAAAGACTAGCATTTAGTTATCTACATTCCTATAACACGCTAACATTTTGTCTGCTTGTATTTAAAAATGATGTTCATCCTTCTAATAAACATCTGCACATAAAAAAATGATAATCTCTACAAATCTGCACAAAAAGACACACTGCATCTATTACACAAGAGGCACTGTTAAATGGATATGTGACTGAAGATAAAACAAGGGGCTATTTAACACTACAAAATAAAACCATGCATCACTTGGGAATGCATTGGGTAAAACCTGATGTGACTTTTTTTGTATTCAATTCAACTAACTCCTAATGTTTTTGCTAGGGGAAAAAAAAAACTAAGACATTTGGAGAAGAACAAATATATATATATATATATATATATACACATACATACATACATACATACACACACACACTTGTCAAGCAGCTTGGGTTGAAACAAGTCTGAGACATGTCTTCTAAACTTCCTCTGCCTGTAACTCCACCTTCCCTCAGTCTGCCTGGCAACAAGTTTTATTTTAAAAAGGGGGCGGTAGGTATAGACCAGGGACGTACGTCACTGAGAGGAGGACGAGCTAAGTGCAGCCTGAAACATACACAAGAGATGGCCACTGGGGATTTTGCAGCATATGAGGCTGCAAACACTTTTATTTTTGCTGCAGAACGATCATTTTCATACTCTCTGCCTCACAAACATCCTGCTGAATAATACTTAGATTTAATTATATATTTCTAAAAATATAATGACCAGTTCAACAATATGTATAATTCTACTTCTATGGGTTGAATGCAATTTTAAGAGAAAAGAACTGCATTTTAAACTTTGAATGTCAAGAAAGTAGACATGTACGCTAGGAGATAAAAGAGGGCTGGTTTAGATGTAGGCCAAATAAGTCTGTCAGTAAAATGAATTTAAAAAAAAAAAACTCTAGCCAAAAGGTTATTCGATAAGTAAAGTATTGCTTACAGTTTCTTAAAATTTTTTATACTTTACAGTCAACAAAAATGAATTGGTTTTTGTTTTTCTACATTTTCTTTTTGCACAATGACAACACAACAATGCTTGTTTCTATTTAAGTTTTCCTTTACGGAATAGGTTCCATTGTGTGGGAAGTGATTTTGTAGTACAGTAGCACATTTTGAATCGGATATATAAAAAGTTATGATTTGAGCATATGTGTTGCATTACAATAAATGTCATAGTAGAGGTCCCTGAAGAACAAATAAAATTCTTAGCACTTTGCAAGTATGGACAAATGTCTATGTTTTGCTATAGATGTTTAAATATATATTCTTCAGTGAATTAAATCACACAGAGCCACTTTCTATTCTTTCATAGTTGTATATATATATATATATGAATGATACGAATGAGTGATACTGTGCACGTATCACTGTTGAGTGATCCTAGCGCCACACTAATTTAATAAATGAAATACATTTTTGCATCTGTTGCTGAGATATGTACTTTGTACACAGACAACTTGAATCCCTATTTCGCCCAATTTCATGAGCTGTCTCAAAATGAAACTTTACAGTGTAATGACAATAGAATAAGGAGGGCACGTTAGAGAGGTAATATCTAAAGTCATCTATCAGTTACCATTATGACCTCTACATTTCAACAGTACGCCTCAACTCACCTTAAAGGAGCGATGAAAACCTTTCATTTCAGGGGTTTTTTTCTGTACCATTTTTGTTAAAAAAAAATCTAAAGTTTAATCCTGAAGTTTAGAAAATATCAAAATAGTAGGATATCGTCAGCAGGCAATTTAGGGGAAATTGAATAAAGAAAAAATAATTTGGTGCAGTGAAGATCCCAGATGGCTGGAAAGAGACCCTGTGAAAGAGAGAGTGATGGATTTAGTGACATGACCTAGATAAAAACCGCTGCTATTGCCAGTGAAATAAATGTAAAAATCCTAATTTTCTTAAAATAAAAGAATTGTGTGGTAGCACTCACTTAGTGGACGGATTGTAAAGAAATGAGAACAGCATGTGCCTCATGTTAAAGTGATATAAATAATTTTTAGAGGGAGATGTATCAACGTTGGAGAGAGCTAAAACGGGGAGAGATAAAGTACCAACCAATCAACTCCTAAACACACCCAGTAAAATGAGTTAGAAGCTGATTGGTTCGTTGATACTATATCTCTCTACAAGCGTTGACAAATATTCCCCTAAGTGAATTGTATTTTTATGAATATTGGTTCAGGCTACATACAATATGGCTGACCCAACTGTGTATAGATGATTGGCTCTTTAGGATCTCTTCTTTGTATGGGTTGTGAAAATAAGCCGTTAACAATGTATTTCTACACAAAACATAAGTCTTTAACAAACCATCAGTGGCATGTGTTATGCACATACATAGAGCTATTTTTAGTTTTATGCCCACCAATGAGAAAGGAGTACATCAGAGCCCCCAACTGTTCAACATTCCCAGTGTCTGAAGTATTCAGTAACACATGAGAACCCACTTTCTGCCATGCTTTAGTTTAAGTAAAATAACCCGGAGACAGGTTATTATAGATAGCTGTATCGGAAACCATTTACTAAACTGCATTCCTATGTGTAATCAGAACATGATGGCACTAGATAACACAGCATAACAGTGGCTCCGCCAGTGTATTATTATAGAGATAACCTTTATGGACCATCATCTTTTATTTCCAATGGGAAAAAGTTGAGGGGAGGTTCTAAACTGTAACTCATTCATTGCTCTATCCCAAAAAAAAACAAAAACAAAAATCATCTGTGCCTCTGCAATGCAGGTATGCAGATTAACAACAGTATTTCACAGAAGACTATTTTAACAATGTGCATTTAGAATTGCCAGTAAATATACATTGTATCATGTACCTTTACTGAAATGCATCCACATTACCCTTCCCTACTCCCTTGGATATCAAAGGCTTTAATCACATGTCCTGACAGAGAAACATTCTTTATTGACTGTATCTCTTCTGTACAGACTCTGGTTTTGGGGTGGAAAGGAACAAAGCACGGCAGGATTTCTGCAGCACAGATGACACTCTCCCAGGCCTATACACTTTACAGGCAATGGAGTCAGTCAGCTGCACACCCACAAGGACATGTGGATGGTTGTGAATGGGGAAACTATGTTACACTAATAGGACTTCAGCAAAAAGCCCTGCAGAACTAACAGATAGTTGGAAAATGAGTATTTACAGAAAAAATAGCTTCAAGTAAGGTTCTTTAAGGTTTGATACCAGCTGTCTAAATATGTCCCTCCCACAAATGCAGTAACTCAAGTAGGATAAAGTGCACTTGATAAAATGTAAGAAATATAAAGCTAATTAAACATGTGGTAATTAGCAAATAAGTAACCACTAAACTTGCATTAAAAATACAGTTGAACTCCCCGCCCCTCCCCCCCAATAAAAAGATGTATGCTTGTTCACATATAACATTATCTTAATTTACTTTTCTCTAGAGACGCCCTTTTGGTCATATCCATAGATGAATTCTATCTATATAGTAAACATTCTCAAAACTATCATATTTGTGTTCATACTCATGCATTTGCTACCAGTGTTTTCAGGACACTGGGGGTCACTGTAGACTTCCCCCAATACACTTATACGCTATAAATGCATAACAGCAAAAGTGGTGTTCAGAGAAACGTGCCAAACTGTAATGAACCATAATGCTAGTAAATACGTGAAGAGTACAATAATATTACTAACAATAGATTCAATTGTCATGAGTGTACTAATGTACAGACGCTAGCACAATGCATGTCACTGACACAAGTGTGTATGAAGCCTAATATCTGCAGGAGCAGCGTCTCTTTTCACGCTTGCATGAATTAAAGGTATTATACACAATAGAACAATCTGGTAGGTCAGAATGTTATTCCTGTGGCCGGAGACAGTGAATATTAGTTAAAGTGGAATGTGCATGAGGTCAGCTGAAAGTGTGGATAGTAGCTGAATTTGCTAAAAGCAAATACAATTTGACAGTTAAATGAAACATATCCAACATGTTTACAAAATAAGGAAAGCATGGTCCATGATTATACCAGTCCCCACACCCCCACAATACAGCTTCAGTCCCCACACCCCCACAATACAGCTTCATAGTGGAACCTGAGGGAAATTATGCTAGTCTATGGTAGATTGCTGACCCTCTCACTCATATTCAGAAAAGCAGTTTATTTCTAACCTAAAAATGAAGACCTTTGATGTAAGAGGAAAACAGGACAAAGGCCCCCATTTATCAAGCCTTGGACTGTGATAAATTGCACGGAGATAAAGTACCAGCCAATCAGCTCCTAACTGCCATGTTACAGGCTGTGTTTGAAAAATGAGTTAGGCGGTGACTTGTTGGAACGTTATTACCATGCTATTTATCACTATCCAAGGCTTGATAAATCTGGCCCATTTGTTAGTAACTTCCAGTGTCATGATAAGTGTTGAACTGTATGTGTATATACTGTGAGTAAAGACCATATATTTAGCTTTGGTTTTCTCTAAACTTGCTTTTGAATACCTGCTAACAAAAGACAGTTGATTGATTGTCTATGATTAGATAGTGGGACAGAGTTTCACAGAAATGCAGCAGTATGCGATAAACAACATTATACATTCTGCCATTACAATGTTTCACATTCCACTCCACTTCCAAGTTACCTTAAGATAAAATTAAACTGAAAACATGTCTTATTTGTTACTTTGGGTTGACACATTGCATGCGTCATTGCAGATTGTCTGTTATAAAAACCAAATAGATAAAATAAATTACAAAAACACCTATCTTCCTGCAAACAACACAATGAATAAACTTGTTACCGCCCACAAATAAGTGCACAAGTCGTGTGGAACTTTCTGGTGGCATGTAGACAAGGCATGGGTTAACCATGAACGATATAGATAAATAAAGGCATCGGTGAATCGATCATGTTCAGCTTTAATATACAATACACAAATATTCCTGCAAGCAAAATGCAAAGACTGACAATAGCACTGCCCGATCCTATATGCAGCTGCCAGCTGGGGCGCACAGGGACTCGTAGCAGCACTGAAGGGAACAGCCCGGCCAGGACAAAGGGATTTTACTTCCGAGCCCTGGAGAAGGCGAAGGGGTTAATCATACCCTGCTGGCTACATGCCCCGTGTACTTTACCGCAGAGCGCACACCCCTCTTCTTGTCGCCCATTTTATGATCCCCAGGTATTAGAAGGGGAGGACTCAGCACTGTCACCAGCCACAACACAATGACCTCATTTGCTGCATGGGCAAAGGCTGCATCAGCAGCGACACACAGCCCAGGGCTGGCCCGTGGCCTCCACAGGGGCAATGCACAGCACTATAGTCAGGGTAATGCCCCATCGGTAGTTGCATACAGGCTTTACATGTTTCCACTGCCGTATTACACGCTCACCAGGCACCAACAGATCAATAAGCAGCTGCACACTGTAATATAACAGACACCAGGCAATACCAAGTTCCCCGCATGATGCTTCCACTGCCCTTGTGCCCACGTACAATTACATAGCACAGTATCATCCACTTAAATTACATGCGGCTGCAAAATGCAGTAATGGATTCATCTACGTCTGACTGTGTAGCGATACATTTCCCCAGGTACTGTAGTAGCAGGGCAACACAGCACCCGGAGACTGCAGAGGGACAGCATCCCCGCAGCCTCGCTGCTGCTGCCACCCGCTCCAGCATGTGCATCATACATACCTACTGGGCTCTGCAGTGGAGGGGGCACTGCTCGCAGCCTCTGAGACTTCTACTGCTGTTTACATGAGAGGGCTGACTCCTACCCTAACAGCTGCCTGCCTTATATCATTTCCCACAGGCAGGGGGTGTGCCCAGAGCTCACATGACGGAGGATGCTGACAGGGTGGCAGGGAGGGCTCCATTCTCTCACATGATGGGCCAGACACTGCCTCCTCTTGTACGTGCAGCTAATCACTGGCCCGCTCACTCTCTCCCTCCTGCCTCCCTGTTTGGCTGCTGCTCCCAGACCAGTTTTAACCAACCTAGCAGCAGCTGCAGCTCCTCCTTCTTCCTGACATGAAAACATATTGCATCACACTGCCCTCAGCTTACAGCAGTGCTCCTGCTGCAGAGAAAGTCCGCCTGTAACGATGGATAACAGAGACATGTTCTCTGGCCTCAGTGCAAAGTATAAAAGGCGCAATACTGTCTGATGAGCATACGTTATGGTCAAGTACAATGAGGCCAAAGAGCAGCCTGTGTGCCATACATTGGTCTTGTACATCGCTTGGCACCCTGTGGCAGCTGTTCAGACAGCAGTCAAGTAAGGGCAGTAAAACCTAAAGATACACTGTCAGTTACAAAGTATTTGTTGCTAATTAGTGTTAATGTATGTGTTCTACCCTGCTAGGATACGAAATAATAATGGAAGGTTTCTGTTGCAGAGGTATTTGCACTTGCCACCCCAGGCAGCAGGATATCTAGGCACAGCTGTATATGTGATGCTGCACACAGCACATTTTATTTCTGCATTAACGGAATGTTCTATTGACGTGTGTTATCTAGAACCATCTCATCCAGGCTTTCCCTTTGCGCTAACAACATTTGCTTCTTTAACTCAATATTTCTTAAAGGAAGCACATTTCCAGCTAAAATAGAAATTTTAGTTTGGGGTGAAACACAAGACATTTATCCCATCTCAAAGTTTACTTATTACTTTACCTGTTCATCTGGGTTTCATCATCTTGCGCGTACCTGGTGCCACATTGTTGGCTCCTGCCTCCTGGTACATGTTAGCACTGTGTTATTGGTAGACATCAATCCTTCTGTACAAAGAAAAAAGACCAGGTCAGCAGGAGTGAGGAGCCTACCTGGGCTTTTTCTAGTCAGGCACCATGTTGTTTACGGCCAGGGAAGTGAGCAGGAGCCAACAGATTGGTGCCAAGCACATGCAAGATATCAGTGGATATTAAATGCGCTATGAATATTGAAACCCCAGAAATGACGTTTTTGGGACATGGCAAAACTATAAAATATTCCGTCAGAACGAAATTTTCAATGAAATTATCTCTTGACTTTTTAATTCACAAAAATAGAGTTGCAAAGCTAATGCTGTTAATGAATAATTGGAAGCTGTACAGAAATATCACTGTCTCCAAGTAAAAAGATGTTGGAATGTATAGTTGTTACATTTCAGAAGATGTGCTGGAAACAAGGAAATATTTTGCAGAACTTTTGCTAGCTTAATGAACGAAAGGTTATGGATCATAGGGTTGACCTGACAAAGGTTGTCCCTAAAAGGTTGACAGGCACTTGGTCGACATGTCAAAAAGTTTGACATGACAAAAAGGTAGCACAGAAAAGGTCGACACATGAAAAGGTCGACCTGAGTTGTTTGGGGGTTTTTATGTCGTTTACTCGTAAAGTGACCAGGAACCCCAATTAGAGCTCCACATCCTCTTCAGGTTACTAATCCCAATTGTAGTACACGTGGGGGACTGAGTGAGAGAAAAAAAAAAAGTAAAAGTATCATGTCTATCTTTTCATGTGTCGACCCATCCTGCGTCGACATTTTTGCTATGTTGACACTTTCTCCATGTCGACCTAATGCATGTCAACCAATAGTGGTCAACCTAATGACTGTCGACCTTAGTCATATCAGCCTAGCATCCAGATACCAAACTAACCTAGACTTACCAAACTAACTAAACCCTCATTTTCTTAGTGCAAAAAGAAAACTTGTGTTTCCTTGTTTTAGTAGTGTTCATTAGCTAACTTGCTAGGGTAGTGCCCCTTTTGTTTACCTTATTATACATTACTGAACAGCATACCCTCCAACATGACCCTCCCCACTAGGTACAAAATGCTCTGTTTCTGGACTTCCCTCTTAATTTATTATTGCTATCACCTGTGAGGAAACAGCTTTCTTATCATTTAACTAGTTCAACACAGGTGATGGAAATCATAAATTAAGAGGGAAGTCCAGAAACAGAGCATTTTGTACCTAGTGGGGTGGGTCATGTTGGAGGGTCTGGAACAGTTATTTACTGAAAGAAAGGGCATGGCCTCACTTGTGTTTTTAGGTGACCAGCTGTGTCGGCCAAATGGCAGCAACATTGTTTTCTCAGATTGCCCAATATATGTATCTGTATTGCCCAGGTATCTGTATTTATTAATTACAGTACATTATTTATTTATCACACAATTACATTAAAACATAGAAAAAAAGTTAATTCCATTAAATTGTAGGCACAGAATAATATTTAAATGAAGTTACCCTTTAAATAGGTTTCTATAAATATGTATTTAAATCAGTTTCTGTAAAAGTGTGTTCTTGCTGTTATGGTACTGCTGGTCAGTTAGATTTGGCCTAATTTGTTTTTTGAGACCAGATTTAATGGTTTCTTTTCCTCTGTGATCTTTACTATTTATAAACTGGGGAATCTCTAGAAGCCAAAAAAAAAAGTTTAGACAGATGGAGATGCTATGAGTCTTTTACCGAAGAGCCCTGGTTTGGTGCTAGGCCAACCTGCGATAACTGTTCCACACACTCTTTACAGAAAATTCTTTCACCAAATTTTACTCTTATCAGAATCAATCAGCTTTATTGGCCAGGTATACTTGTGTATACTAGGAATTAGTCTTCGGTTTTCTATACAACAGCCAGATAGGTAACAGATAAGCAGGTGGGGGGGGAGGTGGGGGGGCAAGTAAAGTCATACAGATGGGAATACCGTAGGGACACGTGAGTTACACGTGAGGTACGTCTAGTCAGTCAATGTTCAGGAATTCAGCAGGCGGACCGCTTGGGGAAAGAAGCTTTTGAGGCTTCTGCTCTGCCTGTAGGAAGCGTGTTAAACATGCTGTGGCCGGGGTGTAGCTGGTCCTTTACTATCTTCATTGCCCGCTTTTTAGCTCTGGACAGGTACAGAGAGGGAAGGTCGGCCCGATGATGTTCTCAGCGGTTCTGACCACCTTTTGGGGCCTGCATCTGTCCCTCGCGCTGGCGGAGCTGTACCATACCGGTATCGAGGAGCACAGTACCGACTCCTCAATCGCGGAGTAGAAGAGGAGCAGAAGCTTCTGTGGGATGTTGAATTTCCTAGTTGCCTGAGGAAGAACAACCTCTGCTGCTAAACCACTTACCATTTCTCCTAATGTGTATTGCCTAAGGTGGATTTACAAATCTTCTTTAATTGCCCCCCCCCTCCCCCAACCAAACAGAAATACAGAGGGTCTCTGTACAGAACGCCTCCCGCTACCCGATGCTTGGACAGTTCTTTAGTCACAATGTGCCCTGCACTTGCAGCACAGTAGGAATAACTGCATCCAGTCCTCTACAATCCAGCTAAACACGTTTATGTTTTCAAAATATAAGAATTTTATAACTAATACTACTAAGTAAAACTATAACACTATCACATGACCTCTAGACGGTTCTTGCATTTTCCACAGAATTTGGTTTGATGATTATTTATGTCTCATATTGTCCTGGAACCTCACAACAGTTTCAGCAGGTTAACACATCTGAATATATTTGAGAAATTTATCAAGGTTTACATTTGCAATGTGATCTGGGTCCGATATTAGTGTCCAAGATTCCACTGCACAATGCACATACATCGGCTATATGTGTGACCGAGCAACCACAGGAACAGGCGGAGCCCAACGCTGCAATGTGCTCAGTGTGCTGCTGGGGCTCGTACCCATATGTGGTCCCACTGACCGCGCATGCACGACCGCCATTGCGATGGAAGTTCCCAGGGAAACCCTCTCCTGGCTAAGATTGTGATAGGCTACAGAGGGCCATCTTCAAATGGCGGTAGGTGTGAGGTCCAATCTCCGAAATATTTAACATTTTGGAAGTTGGTAAGCATCACATCCCCCATAGAAACCTATGAGGGGTTGTGGCTGCTGGCGGGAATGGGGGATCGCAGCAGGTATCGGAGATATCAGCTGCTGTCCCTCTGTGATACGCTCAGGGGATGCTAAATATTTGCAGTTAACCCATACTTGCCTACCTGACCCTCTCCATGAGGGAGAAAATGCTCTGTTCCTGGACTTTCCTGGTAATGTATGATTGTCATCACCTGTGGTGAAATGCCGTTCTTATCAATAAACTAGTTCACCACAGGTGATGGCAATCATACATTACCAGGAAAGTCCAGGAACAGAGCATTTTCTCCCTCATGGAGAGGGTCAGGTAGGCAAGTATGAGTTAACCCCAACCCAGAAAACGTGTGTTTTGGGGGATTAAACTGCAAATATTCAATGATAATTAGTTCCCCTTGTGATTATGGAAGAATATATTTTCCTACACACAACTAACTTCCTGTCAGTAATTTCACTGAAGGACAAGAACCATCCTCCAGTCATTGTGAAGTGACTGATAATGAAGGACAATAGCTTGCACTCAGTGACAGAGCAAATGTTAATACAGGTATGGAAACGTTACCATATATCTTTGTAATTGCATAGTTCTCAACCATCCTGATTTCAGTGGGACAGTAATACCAATGTTTGTGGATTGTCCCTGTCATCCCATAGTCAGAAGTGTTACAATTTTATGAAGTTGGGAGGTATTTTCCCAGCTGCACACAGAGGCTATGTAAACTGGTGTTTTATAGGTGTGTGCAGGATGGCCTAGCACTTCAGAAATGCTGCATGCCACAGCAATTCCAGTGTTCACATTTAGAATTTAGTAATGTTGGGAAGTATAAGTAAATGATTTTAACTTATTCACGCAAGATGAGTTGAGTTGTCTTATGTAAAGACATTTAAGCAACCTCTGAAGCCTTGTACTGTACAGACATTTAATTTTTACCTCTGTGTTTGCTTAGTACTGGCAGACTACACTATAATTAATACATAGTAAATATGTTTAATCCATATGATTTTTAGTTTTCTGGCAACCATAGAAAGTTGGAGGTGGTAGCTAGCATCTTTTATGTGCTCATTCTGACTGTTATGGACTGAAAAAGTGCTTTGTATTGCTGTTTGGTCCTTGTAGCCCATTACAATTTCATATCATCACTGACCTCCTAGCTCCTGTAAGCCATCCGAACTCTATTTACCAGATAAAGCCTGAGGCTCTAATATATATTGGGTAATTGATTCTGCAGTGCATGTCATCCTTGCATGTTACAGAGATCACTCCCTTTGCACACGTGGTACCCCTGATGACAGAGACACCCACTTTTCCCTCTGCACAAAGATCAGCCCATTGTAGGCACATGTTTTCTTACTGGACAGACATTTCCCCTATTGTAAAAAATACACCTAATATAGGGGGCATTCCGAGTTGATCGCTAGCTGCATTTGTTCGCAGCGCAGCGTTCAGGCTAAAAATTGGCAATTCTGCGCATGCGTATACGGCGCAATGCGCACACACGGCGTACGGGCACAACGAATGATGCCGTTTTGCACAGGCTCTAGCGATGCATTTCAGACATGGCCTTCTGACTGCACATGAGCAGTAGTTTCCTCCAGAGTTTCCTGCATTAAGTGTGAAGTAAAACTTTAATGTGGGGAACGTGCTTCTTTAGAGTAGAACTGTAATGGCAAGCATACTTTACAAATTAGAGGAAAAAACTTGATTTCACTCGTTATCTGTCAGGGACAAACTCTTATAAATAATACATATACCCCATATTCAGTTTGTTCCCCGACTGTATAGCATAGCAGAATATATTGGCCCTAATAATATAGTAATAGCAGGCTTTTTTTATACTGTCTCATGTTATTGCTCCAGAAAACTTACTAATGAAGCTAAAATATAAGCTTAATACCAGAGCTGAGGTTAAGTCTTTTTAAGTCTTTTTGTTTTTATTATTTTTATCTTCAATAAAGCACTTATTATTAAATAGGAGTTCTGCGTATGCATCCATCCATCCAACAGTGGTTACAGTAACAATACATGACCAGGGTAATACAAACGCAACAGTGGTTCACTGTAGAAATCATTGCATCAGTGGCAATTGGAAGATATATATAAAGACCAACAGTGTATAACAATCATACAGTAAGTGTCTTTATGACAGCACACACATTTACACAAAACAATGTATGGAAAACAAAGGTCTCAATAATTTTTCTTAATTCTAACAAGAGAAGAAAACAAATAAAAATCCAGCCGAACAGCAAGTAAAAGGTTCCTGCTGAGCTCTGCCCGGTGTCACAGATAGTAAGCAAAAATGTTGTGTAGATGCCGAAAAAATCCAACCGCCTTGTACATTGTGTAGATAGGTGATCCGTATACTCAGGGTGAGAGAATTGTAGAAGAGTATGGAGACCCAAGCCATTTAGACCATATTTTGTCAAATGTATTATTTGCTTTTCTCGACATGTATACATAGCACTCATGCTCAATATTGGAATTAATCAGTGTTTGCAAAAAAGGAAAATCAGGGCCAGTGGGGGCCATCCAAGAGTGGCCAATATTAACCTTGGCCAAAGCACAAACATTAACAACATACTGAGTGTCAGCCAGAGCCAGGACCCCATCGTCAGTAGCTCCCATAGTTTAGGCGTCAGTAAAACAGATGCTATGCCCGTAGAATCTAGTACTTTTATTACTTCGGACAAAAACGCCTGAATATATGGGCAATCCCAAAGGAGATTCCAAAAAGTGCAGATCCCACTTTTACATTTAGGACAAAGGTTCGATGAGCATCCACCAAACTTAGCCAGTCTAACTGGCGTCAAGTAGGTTATGTGTAAACTAAATAATTGTATCTGTTGGAATCTGATACAGGTGGTAGCAATACGAGTTAGCTCCCTGGCCGCAACCCAGTCATCATCACTTAGGGGGCCCAAGTCCTGATGCCACCGACTGCAGAGAACTGAAAGTTAATCTAAATGATGATTAAGTAACAAAAAAGAGTAGGACAGAGAAACTAGTCCGGGCTATCATACTGAATCCATGACTTGATATGTGCAAGTTGAGCCGCAAAGTAGTAGAATTTAAAATTAGGTAGGGCTAAACTACCGTCTACTTTAGGCCTAGTCAAGGTATCAAGCTTAATTTGCAGATGTTTATTAGCCCAAATTAGCAAAGACAGCATGCTATTCAGTTTTCTAAAAAAGGCAGAGGGAAGGAACACTGGTGACTGTTGTAAGATATATAAGAGTTTAGGGAGCACCAAGGTTTAGATCTTTCTTTAACAAGCTGAAGTACTGGAGCCAAATTGAGATTGAAGTAATCTGATGGAATGGTATTAATAACAATACCCAGATATTTAAGTTGAGAAACCCGGTGGACGTCTCAGAGGCATAATACAGGATATGCTGTAGTTAGTAGTAAGACCCGAGTATACACCAAATTCCTCAATGGTTGTTAAGACTAACAGCATTGCCACTCTGTAGTCACTAAGGAAGAGCAGAATTTTGTTTGCGTAAAGTGCTATGATATCCATTCGGGAGCGCAGCTGAAGCCCCTGGATACCAGGGTGGTTTCTAACAAAGCACGCTAACGGCTCAATAACGAGGGCAAAAAGAGCAGGAGACAGGGGGCAACCCTGCCTAGTGCCCCTAACTAGTGGGAAGGAAGGGGATACAAATCCGTTCACAGCTATCCTAGCTTTAGGCTGCTAGTAAAGTGGCTGAACCCATTTTAAGAAAGTGGGGCCAAACCCCATACATCTGCTGACTTCCCACAGGAAGGGCCACTCCACAGAATCAAATGCCTTCGCTGCATCCAAAGACACAAGGACGGAAGTGGACTCCTACCAATGAAAGACCTATACATGTGTACAAACCCCACAAAGATTAATGTAGGTGGACATCCCGGGCATAAAGCCAGTCTGGTCCGGGTGTACTACACAGGAGATAACAGAGTTAAGGCGGATGGCCAGCACCTTAGCTAGTATCTTAGAGTCTTTTGGAATCAGGGAGATGGGCCTATAGGAGTAGGGCATTCTAGGGTCCTTGCCAGGTTTGGGCAACACGACAATGATGGCCTCTGACATAGAGGACAGGCATGTACCTACCTCGAACAAGTGACTGAACAGAGTTTTTAGTCTGGGAATAAAAACCTTCAAATGCTTTTTATAAAGCTCAATAGGTATGCAGTACCCGAGTGCTCGGGTACAGCACATCGCATACCGGGTAGAGAGATTGTTGGGAGGGGCTCGAAAAAAAACAGCGGTCTTGGTGCATGTTGGCACCAACGACAAAGTGAGTGGTAGGTGGGATGTCCTTAAGAAAGATTATAGGGACTTAGGTCAGAAACTAAAGGCAAGGACATCTAAGGTAATATTCTCCGAAATATTACCCGTGCCATGCACTAGCCCAGGGAGGCAGAGGGAGATTAGGGAGGTAAATGTGTGGCTTAGAGACTGGAGTAGGAAAAATAGGTTTGTGTTCCTGGAACACTGGATGGACTACTCAAGACATCTTTTTTGTCGCGATGGATTGCACCTGAATGAGGAGGGGGCAGTAGTGCTGGGGGAAAGGATGGTTAGAAGGTTGGAGGACTTTTTAAACTAGGTACCTGGAGGGAGGGTTTAGCTAGGAACTACGGGTAATGCAGTGAGAATAGTGGGGATGGAGGTAGTGAATGAAATGGGGTTGGAGAGGGGGAGAGGGAAAGAGCAGTCAGCAAGGGTGTTAACATGGGTATTACCAAAGGTATTACCAAAACACTAACTAACGACGATTACGGGTCATCATTATTGCATCTAGAAAATGATGTCCCTAGCACAAGGGGAAATACTTATCTTAATTGTATGCATGTAAACACTGGAAGCCTTACAGGAAAAAAGGCGGAACTAGAAATCCTTGCAGCAAGCAAACAGTACGATTTAGGGGTATATTCAATAAGAGTCGGGTCCATTCCGACATGCAGTTGTTGGAATGGACCCGACAACCCCTATTCAAAAGAGCGGCCAAATCCGACTGTCGGATTTGACCGCTCCCGTTGTCATGGCCTGCTGCTGCTGTCAGCGGCGCCTGGGGGAGGGAGCTGTCTGCGGCGCCGGGATGGTGTTATCGGCCCGTCGGGAGGAAGTGTTGGCAGCGGGCTGGGAGGGGGGTGTTATCGGCCCGCCGGGAGGAGGTGCTAGCGGACCGCCTGGAGGAGGGCCGGACGTCCCGCGGGGAGGAGCGGTTGATGGACAGCCGGGAGAAGGTGGAGGCGGCCAGCCAGGAGAAGTTGTTGCTGGCACCCCTGGGCGGAGGTAAAGGCGGGCCGCCGGGTGGAGATGAAGGCGGCCACCCGGGGGAGACGGAGCAGATGGCGGAGGAGAGGAGGAGACAGGGGAGCAGCGGCTGCAGCAGCGGAGGCTCACAGCTCCATCAAGCGGGACGCCACTTGCTGGAGCCGGGTGGACGCTGCTGCTGGGTCCCTGCTCTCCCCGCTGCTCCCCCGTCTCCTGCTGTCTGCTCACTTATCTCAATCCAACTTTTTTTAAAGTCGGATTGAGATTGTCGGAAACGGGGCTAAAACCTGTCGGGTTTGGCCCCGCTTCCAACAATGCACGCTGATCGCGGCTGAAGCCAACGATCAACGTGCATTCCGACAGCATTCCGACAAGTCGGGTTTCCCGACTTGTCGGAATAAATGGGGCTGTAATGAATAGGTCGGAACCCATTCCGACCTAAAACTGTCGGAAGCTGCCGTCTTTCCGACAAGACGGCAGCTTCCAACAGTTATTGAATATACCCCTTAATAGGCATTACTGACACTTGGTGGGATGAATCTCATGATTGGACAGTCAATCTAGAGGGTTATATGTTGTTCAGGAGAGACAGATTAAATAAATGGGGTGGAGGAGTATGTCTTTACGTAAAGCCGTTTTTAAAACCTGATATACGAGAAGATACTCAAGAGGGGACTGTAAATACTGTTGAGACGTTATGGGTAGAAATTGCATGCGAGGGGAAAGGGAACAAAAAAGATAGAATTGGGGCTATGCTACAAGCCGCCTGATATTAATATGTCTGATGAGGAAATGTTGCTGAAACAGATTGAAAAAGCAGCAGGATTAGGAGACATAATAGTGATGGGAGATTTTAACTATCCAGAGATAAATTGGACAAACAATTCATGTGATACTGCTAGGGGTAATATGTTTTTAAACGCACTAAATGACAAACTACTGAGTTCAACTAATCGAGGAATCAACTAGGTACAATGCAATCTTAAAACCTGGGGGTAAATTTACTAAGATGGGAGTTCTATTTAAGATGGGATGTTGCCCATAGTAACCAATCAGATTCTATTTCTCATTTATCTAACACCTTCTAGAAGATAATACCTGGAATCTGATTGGTTGCTATGGGCAACATCCCATCTTAAATAGAACTCTCATCCTAGTAAATTTACCCCCTGGTATTAACTAACAATGAGGAATTGATATTAAATATTATACTATTATACTATACCAGCGATCAGATCTAAATGACCCCCTCAGTACAAAGTACTCTGCTTCCAACTTCTCACTCTATTAATTAAATGATAAGAATAGTATTGTGAAACATCAATAAACTGTATCAGCCCAGGTTACTGCAAGAGCATTTTGTGTCTGGTGCAAGCGGTCATGTTTGTGCTTGTGAAATGCAGTAAATGTAATCAACTGGAACAATTGTTTGGTTTTTTTAAGCAGGTTTTTTATATTTACCAAGCTAGAATATGTAAACTTCAGAGATGTAAATTAAAGTAACAATGTATACAAGGAAGGTCAAAGAACAAATGAAGTCTCTTAAACTGGGCACACACTAAGTGATATATTGGTTGTCAGCAGTTGTGTACAACTGATATGTCAGTGAACTATGTTGTTCACAGACCTATCACGTTGGCTCTGCAGCACAGCCGATGGCCGATATATCTAAATATATATCAGCGCATCTGGCTGTGTGTATGGGCGGTCCACCAACCGCCATACCAGTGAGGTAAATGGCTTAGCAGGCAGTATCAGTACCAAATGGTACATGTGGGCATTATACTCGTTCCGCAATATTAAGTCCTGGAAATTTGGTGAGTCTTGATCAGAGATGTGCGGAAAAGATAAGCGTAGCTGCTATAGACTTTTTATTTTATAGTTTTGAGTATAAAAATGATTAGAATAATACAAAGAAAAAATTTCTACTATATTCTTTGGGGGGGTTTTCATACATTTTATACAGTGAACACTCTGGTGCAAACATTAGTATGACAGGAAAGGCTCGGCATCACCTGCCTCGCTCCACCACACGTCACTGGCCCATACAATTGCTACGGAAGCCGACTTTACAGCTGTGTGGGCAAAATTAAAAGCCTGCCCAGCTAGAATAGAGAATCGACACCTCAAGTGACCAATCGGCAGGTGTGTATCATCAACTGGATTGGCCACTTGGTTTGCGCGACGGCGGGTCCTCCAACATATCTGTCTGGTGTGTACCCAGCCTAAGGTACAGACAGTTTCTTCATGTTGATGAGGACGTTATCAGCATTCATATTGTCGACATGGTTAAAATGTTAACACCTAGAAACCGTCAACATGAATAAAATGTCGACATATGATATGTGATAGTAAAGTGTTAGGTTTAGGGGTTAGTATTAGAGTCAGGGATACCTTATTGATCATTGATTATTATTGATTATTGATAATATAGCCATATCAAACTGTACTCAGTGTAGGCATGTTGCGTGTCATCATGCTGATTGTTGATATGATGATATGTAAAACCCTGCCATTGCGAGATATCACTTGGCTGCAGGCTCTGCCCCTGACATAGATTGTGACCCACAGAAGCTGCAGACGAGTTATTGCTGCTAGGACATTTAGAGGCAGAAATTTCCATGGCAGCTGGGACACTGTCATCTGTGTTTCTATCGGTGGGTGAGCCGTGCGATTGCGTCTCCCTGCTTCTCCTCCTTTCTCTTCTCTATTACTCCGCTTGGGGGACGGAATTTCACGTAATGATGTGGTTGCATTGTGATGTCACGATGCAACCGCATCATTCTGTGAAACGCCGTCCCCCGAGTGGAGTAGTAGGGAAGAGGGAGGGGGAGCAGTATAACAGTGCTGGCAGGCTGGCGCACGCCAGCAAGTATACCCATCGCAACAAGCATTACCCTTGGCAACGAGCATTATCCTTGTCAACAAGCTGGAATTCCAGAGTATGAAACCCCTAGCAACAAGCATTACCCTTGGCAACGAGCATTATCCTTGTCAACAAGCTGGAATTCCAGAGCATGAAACCCCTAGCAATGAGTATTACCCTTATAGATATTTTTTCCCACAATGGCGCATATCATATAAATGTTTCAAGAAAAATCCTTACTCCAATTGACTGTGAGAATGGAAGAAGGTCCAAAATCCCTTTTGTCATGAAGTGGAATAATTCTCATCAATATGTAGTATCATTTCACAGCAGGTTCTCAATCTCAAAGAGAAGAACAAAAGGATCTAGTGCAATATTGTCTGATCAAATGAACAGAATAGATTTTATTACATTAGACTCACAATAAAAACATGAAAAACAAGCATCTCACCACAACTTGTGGGTGGGGATCATCACAGCTGACAAATTCCACTCTATTACCCATCCCAGATCGAATAGGGTTCAGAGGCCGAAAGCCCGGGATTCTTTCACCTCATATAGTAAATCGTGGATCCAGTGATGTTATCCCTCAGATTAATCTCACCAGCAACCTAAAGCTTTTCGGACAACACGTCCTTCCTCAGAGGCATGGTGAGAATACAATGGGCTCCTATATTTATACCCCTTCTAATTGGATAATGGAAATTAATTTTCCCGCCGGTACGCCCTAAGTGACGTCACCGGAGGTGTCCCCAGTCTATTAGAAACGTAACTTCCTGTCCTCGGAAAGTTCTCCTACACGGTTGCCGCTGTCCGCGGCTAAACGCGCTCCGATCCGTTTCCGGCGGAAGTGACGTCTCTTCTCAGCGCTATATAGAGTTTTGATAAATAACAAGGCTCTCATGGACTAGACCACAGGTTCTCAAACTCGGTCCTCAAGACCCCACACAGTGCATGTATTCCAGGTCTCCTCACAGAATCACAAGTGGCTTGTGATTCTGTGAGGAGACCTGGAATACATGCACTGTGTGTCCATGAGAGCCTTGTTATTTATCAAAACTCTATCTTTCTTGAATTGTGTTTACTTCCTTCCCGTCGGAGAGCTTAAGATACTGTATCCGGCAGTGAAAGGAGATGACCGTTGGAACGCATGATTAACTTCCGGGATCATCTCCGACGAAGTATAGCGCTGAGAAGAGACGTCACTTCCGCCGGAAACGGATCGGAGCGCGTTTAGCCGCGGACAGCGGCAAACATGTAGGAGGACTTTCCGAGGACAGGAAGTTACGTTTCTAATGGACTGGGGACACCTCTGGTGACGTCACTTAGGGCGTACCGGCGGGAAAATTAATTTCCATTATCCAATTAGAAGGGGTATAAATATAGGAGCCCATTGTATTCTCACCATGCCTCTGAGGAAGGACGTGTTGTCCGAAAAGCTTTAGGTTGCTGGTGAGATTAATCTGAGGGATAACATCACTGGATCCACGATTTACCATATGAGGTGAAAGAATCCCGGGCTTTCGGCCTCTGAACCCTATTCGATCTGGGACGGGTAATAGAGTGGAATTTGTCAGCTGTGATGATCCCCACCCACAAGTTGTGGTGATATGCTTGTTTTTCATGTTTTTATTGTGAGTCTAATGTAATAAAATCTATTCTGTTCATTTGATCAGACAATATTGCACTAGATCCTTTTGTTCTTCTCTTTGAGATTGAGAACCTGCTGTGAAATGATACTACATATTGATGAGAATTATTCCACTTCATGACAAAAGGGATTTTGGACCTTCTTCCATTCTCACAGTCAATTGGAGTAAGGATTTTTCTTGAAACATTTATATGATATGCGCCATTGTGGGAAAAAATATCTATATCTGTTGTGATTATTGTGGTGAATTTGTGAGGCACCATTTTTTCTCATAGGCTGCCATTCATAGCTAGCGCATCCGTGATCAATTTTTGTCTTGTAATGAGTATTACCCTTGGCAACAAGCATGCATCCCAGAGCATGAAACCCATAGCAACAAATACTACCCTTGGCAATGAGCATGCATCCCAGAACATGAAACCTCTAGCAATGAGCATTACCTTTGGCAACAAGCATTGATCCCAGAGTATGAAACCCATGGCAATGAGCATTAACCTTGGAAACGAGCATTACCCTTGCCAATGAGCATGGATCCCAGAGCATGAAACCCCTGGTAACGAGCATTACCCTCGGCAATGAACATGCTTCCCAGAGCATGAAACCCCTGGCAACAAGCATGATACCCAGCGTATTAAACCCCTAGAAACGAGCAGGTAATTTCAATGTAATTAGAAGCCTTACTGTAGGGCATACTGTATCACGGGCATTGTGGTGTATGGCGTAATATGGTACAGGGGCCATTACTCTGTGGGGCTTAATATGGTGGAATGTTTTTTTTTTTCTGTGGTGGCCGAGGTCTGTTGTTGCAGGGTCAAAAACTGGGGTGTAAGGTAGTTTTTTCATGCAAGGCTACGCCCATTTTAGCAAAGTCACGCCCATTTTCATGAGGCCACATCCCAGTTTTTTTAATGTGGAGGGGGGGGGGGGGGGCGCATTATTTTAATGCTCACAATGGGAGCCAAATTGTCTAGAAACAGCCCTGACTGTCACAATGGCTGGAACTGGCTCGGAAACCGCGTGGGACAGTGTGGCGTCAGGTGGAAAGATGCCTAGTCTGAGCCTACAGATATAGGAGACACCTCCTAACCATTGGGCGAATTGTGAGAGGAGCTGCACCCTTTGCCACCCTGGAGCTAACACTGACAGTGTCTGAGGGGATATACTGGCTCTGTGTACTAACTTACTGATTGAGACTGGAGGGGGTAATACATAATTTGAGCCTAGGCTGCTGTCACCTGCCTGTCCGGGGGAGGAGAGCACTGCTAAGGTGCTGACTTGATCAAAGTGAAAGCTGCATCCTGTCTTGGAAGGTTACTGTGGTGAGAAAATAAAGTGACATTTTACTTCTTCACACATCAGCATCCGCTTCTGATATGTGACATTACTGCTATTTAGCGCTATAGAGAGCCCTACAAAATACTACATTTTTTGGCCCCAGCATTCACACTCAGACTCTCAGCTGCGACCCTGGTTGCAAACCTGCAAGAGTAGATGCCTATTTTAGAACTAGAACCGTCTTTAGTGACTAGTGGAGATGTACTAAGCCTTGAAAAGAGATACATTTCACAGTGATAAAGTACCAGCCAGTCAACTCCTAACTGCCATGTTACAGGCTGGGTTTGAAAAATGACAGTTAGGAGCTGAGTGGCTGGTAGTTTATCACTTTCCATTTTATCACTCTCCAAGCGATGATACATCTAGCCCTGGGTTTGAAAAATGGCAGTTAGGAGCTGGATGGCTGGTACTTTATCACTGTGCAATTTATCACTTTTCAAGGCTTAGTACATTTCTCCCTAGGACATTTAGTCAGTTTAGGGATGTGGAAAGTTATTTAATAGACGTTATTTCAAACAAAATGTGCCTAAGGGAATAAGGGGTCTATTCATACAGCAGTGAAAAGCCCTGTTTTGCGTTAAACAGGGCTTTTCTCTGCCTACTGCAATTCACAGAGCCGGTTACCGTGGAGAAGTCTCTGACTTCTCCAGCGGTACCCCCGCTCTGTGCCTGAATCGCAACACCATACCTTTGTATGGTGAGTGCGATTCATGAAGGTGCGGAAAGCTCTGCTTTCCGCTTCTCCATGGAGTTCAGGTTCGCCATCTCAGGACGGCGTAACCTGAACTGCAGTGCGGAGACGTCAGGGAAGCTCAATGCTTCCCTGATCGCTGCTCGGCACCTTGCGCTGGCTCCGCCCCCCAACCTCCCAGCAACCACTGCGGCCTGCCGGGAGGTCAACACCCTGCGCATGCGCAAAGGGACCCGCCGCTGGACCCCGCGCATCGCTGGGAAGGACCGCTGGAGAAGACCTCACCGCAGGAGCCCCAGACACCGCAGCGCATCGTCGGAAGGGTGAGTATACATGAATTGCTACTTATTACAGCTATACATCGCATCGAAGCGATGCGATGTATAGTGATAAGTAGCAATTATGTTTTCGTTGTCTGTATGAATAGACCCCTAAGAATGAGGAATTACACTTAGATTTAATAGAATGTTATTAAATGTGATGTTTGTAAATTGATATTTCAGTCAGCTGCTTCATTTTGGGGTGTCCCGCGCCCTAGATTTGTACCCCCCAGAATGTTATGGACTTGCCCGACTAATAAGGTCACATGGACACCTGGACGCAGTGGGCAAGCCGTTACTTATGGCCATAACTATGCGAAGAACCTCGCTCAAAATGCTAAATTTTATTGCAATGATTATTAGTAATAAATTGGTAATGTTTGAATTGTGCACCTGCAACCTTTTTCTTTGTATGCAGCACTGAAAGGTCTCCGCAGGGTCGCACCTCTCATTACTGGTGTGTACCCTAGGACCCCTCCCCTGTATACCTAATGTTGTGTATTTACATACATAATAGAAGGCCAGAGACCCCTTCTGCCTGGTGGTAGTACCCATGCCCCCCTGTCCTATTTATTTGTTTTAATTAGATTCCTGACATTTCTTAGACTGCATGCATAGCAAGGTGAGTCCTGCACAAATGTATATCGGATTATCGATGGGGGGTGGATTTCTGGGATGTGGGTCCCCCAGGACTGCTGTGGCTGTTTGGCCTCTGGAGCAACACAGGTTAACACTTATTTTTGTATTTCCTTTCATCCCTATTGTGTTTGTTGTTTCAGTGTAACTCATTTCCCACCTTCACTTCTGACTACTTTACCTCTCACTACTTTATTTCTCACCTCGTTACCTCTCACTAATTTACTCATGCTGTTTTCAGCAGACTCTCTCACTAACCTATTTTCACTTTTTTCACTACATAGTTTTTCACTTTAGTGTTGCCCTGGGGTCACTCAGTTGCTTCATTTTGGGGTGTTTCGCGCCCTAGATTTGTACCCCCTAAAAAATGTCAGGGACTTGCCTGACTAATGAGGTCACCTGGACGCGGTGGGCAAGCCGTTACTTCTGGCCATAACTATGCGAAGAACCTCGCTCAAAATGCAAAACTTTATTGCAATGATTATTATTAATAAATTGGTAATGTTTGAATTGTGCACCTGCAACCTTGTCTTTATATGTAGTACCACTGAAAGGTCTCCGCAGGGCTACACCTCTCATTACCGGTGTGCACCCCAGGACCCCTCCCCTGAATTGATATTTGGCAGTATTTCTGCATAGTACCATACTGTCATAGTAAATAGTATTAATGATCTAAAAGAAAACAGTTAACCCATTGGTGATATTAAAGTTGGACACTAATGGTAATCAATAACATTATCTAATCTACTTTAGTGCATGAAATATTGTTTAATTTGAGCTTCACTGAGCAGAATTGTTGTGCTTGCTTTTTATGCAAACCTTGTTATAATTTCACCTTATTGGTATACAAAAATTCTTAAATGAGGAAAATATTTTTCTGCGATTTGACCTATCTTAAACTGAGCCCTCAGGGGTGCCATCCATCTTGATTAAATATAACCTTGCCTGGTCAATATAAAGTAATCTTTTGCATTATCTGCTGTCAATTTACTATACCTTGTGGGCAAGAACCCTTGCCTCTCTGCTAGTGTGTGGAGATAAAAAGGGAACATCTCTGCTAAAGACATGTATTAACGGTCAGTATGGGGAAAGAGATATCAGCACGTCATGTGTACTAATACCGCCCTCCCCATGTATGTGTGCGGTGGTGTGTGCAAGGTGACAGGGGCGCTATGTGTCCCTGTTATTATCAGTGCTGTTATCTAAAAGATAGCACATGAATGTGCAGGGCAATATAATAATGACACCTGCAGCTATCGATTTCAATAGCTGCAGGTGTTGTTGCTGTATCTCCACAGCAGGGACAGTGCTGTACCTGGCTGTGTTGGGTGCTGGCTCCAGGCTGCATGTGAGATCTTGTGTAATTAGCGAGATCTCATGCATGGAGTCGGCCGAGGGAGAGACCCAGGGTCTCAGCACTACGCTGATACAATGTGCTCTCACCAATTCATAGAACAGTGCACAGTAGTCTCCATTATTCAAATTACGCCGCACAGTAGCGCCACTACACCAGGTAGAGCCCCTTTTACACATTACGTTAGACAGCGTCCCCTTTTTACACATTACGGAAGACAACATCCCCTTTTTACACATTACGGCAGACAGCGTCCCCTTTTTACACAGTAAGGCAGACAGCGTCCCCCTTTTACACATTATGGCAGACAGTCTACCTTTTTACACATTATGGCAGACAGTGTCCCCTTTTTACACATTACGGCAGACAGCATCCCCTTCTTACACAGTACGGCAGACAGCATCCCCTTTTTACACATTATGGCAGACAGCATCCCCTTTTTACACATTACATCAGACAGCATCCCCTTTTACACAGTACGGCAGACAGCATTCCCTTATTACACATTACGGCAGACAGCGTCCCCTTTTTACACATTATGGCAGACAGCATCCCCTTTTTACACATTATGGCAGCCATCGTCCCCTTTTTACACATTATGGCAGATAGCGTCCCCTTTTTACACATTACGGCAGACAGTCCCCCTTTTTACACATTATGGCAGATAGTCCCCCTTTTTACACATTACGACAGACATTCCCCCTTTTTAGACATTACGGCAGACAGTCCCCATTTTTACACATTACGGCAGAGTCCCCTTTTTACACATTACGGCAGACAGTCCCCCTTATTACACATTACAGCAGACAGAGCCCTCCTTTTTACACATTGCGGCAGACAGCGCCCCCGTTTTTACACATTACGGCAGACAGCGTCCATATTTTACACATTACGGCAGACAGAGTCCCCGTTCAAATGGATGTATTTTTTCTCTTCATAAAACGTAATTTCGTAATTTACTAACCAGAAGGAGGAAAATGAGGATCTCCTCCTCCTTCAACTATCAGCTCCTCGCTCGCTGTGCAGCGGTAGGGCAAGGCACAGGCAGTGTGGGAGAGTCTTTGTGTAAGCCGTGAGAGACGTCTGACATCATCACGTCTCTCCCAAATTGCAGGGGGGCCGAGGCGGCGATCAGGGCTGGGCCAATTAGCAGAGGCAGACAGTGATCACAGTGCTGCCGCCAGGCCAGCTCCTGAGTCCTTTACAGCAGCGGCAGCAGTGGGTAATGGGACACAGGCGTCGCCATCAGCGGGACACAGGCGCCGCCGGCAGTGAGTGTGTGCACTACACAGGAATCTGGAGATAGCGGCCGTGCAGGTGTGCTGCCAGATGGTGCGCCCTCAGTGCATTTGCGCTGTGGGTAAGGCACCATTGGCACACACCTACTTACGGCCCTGGGTTATTGTAGGTTGGCTGCTAGCAGGAGAGGCCATGGCATAGTATTAGCTATAAATAGTGGTGGGCTGGGCAGAGGCGTAACTAGGGGGGTGCAAGCAGGGCACGTGCCCTGGGCGCCATTGCAGACCCTACAGAGGGGGGCGCCCCTAACAGCATATCCACTGAAGTGTTTTTTTTATTTTATCCCCGCCGCTGGAGGATCCCTTCCCCAAACATACTTGTCAGCACAGAGATAATGTTGTGGAGCCATCAATCTGCATTGCTGGAATCTCTCTTGTTACTGCCAAGGCCGCGGGAAGACAGGTGAGTAGAAGAAGATCAGAAGACTTCAGTGACGGCTTTGAGGTACCGCACAGCCATGCTCCCACACTCAGAGGCACTACAGGGTGCAGGGCGCGGGGGGGGGGGGGGCGCCCTGGGAAGTATTTTAGCCTCAAATAACTACCTGGCAATAGCGGACTAAGTGCCAGGGCACTGTCCGGACCTCCGCCTGTATAATTTTTTTTAAAAAAAGAGCAGGTCTGTAGCGCGCCATGACGGAGGGCGGGGCTTAGCCCACACAGCCCGGCGCCATTTTCTCTACACAGGCTGCAGAGACGCTGGTCCTTCCTCACACTGCTGTACAAGTAACAGGGTGCAAAACGGGGGGGGGGGGGGAGGGGCACAGTGGATTTGGTGCATTATATGTATCTTATAAAAGCGCTGCAGGTCTGGGACATTTTCTGTAGTGTTTTCAGACCGGGTTTGGGCGCTGGGGTGTGAGCTGGCAATATCTCCCTCTGTGTCTCTCTGACAGGCTTTACTGTGGGTCTGTCCCCTATAGGCCCAGTGTATCTGCGTGTGGTGGGTGCACGTGTGTCGGCATGTCTGAGGCGGAGTGCTCTTCCCAGGAGGAGACTATGGGGGTAATTCCAAGTTGATCGCAGCAGGATTTTTGATAGCAATTGGGCAAAACCATGTGCACTGCAGGGGAGGCAGATATAACATTTGCAGAGAGAGTTAGATTTGGGTGGGTTATTTTATTTCTGTGCAGGGTAAATATTGGCTGCTTTATTTTTGCACTGCAAATTAGATTGCAGATTGAACACACCCCACCCAAATCTAACTCTCTCTGTACATGTTATATCTGCCTCCCCTGCAGTGCACATGGGCCCTCATTCCGAGTTGTTCGCTCGGTATTTTTCATCGCATCGCAATGAAAATCCGCTTAGTACGCATGCGCAATGTTCGCACTGCGACTGCGCCAAGTAATTTTACAATGGAGATAGTATTTTTACTCACGGCTTTTTCATCGCTCCGGCGATCGTAATGTGATTGACAGGAAATGGGTGTTACTGGGCGGAAACAGGCCGTTTTATGGGCGTGCGGGAAAAAACGCTACCGTTTCCGGAAAAAACGCAGGAGTGGCCGGGGAAACGGGGGAGTGTCTGGGCGAACGCTGGGTGTGTTTGTGACGTCAAAACAGGAACGACAAGCACTGAACTGATCGCACAGGCAGAGTAAGTCTGAAGCTACTCTGAAACTGCTAAGTAGTTAGTAATCGCAATATTGCGAATACATCGGTCGCAATTTTAAGAAGCGAAGATTCACTCCCAGTAGGCGGCGGCTTAGCGTGTGTAACTCTGCTAAAATCGCCTTGCGAGCGATCAACTCGGAATGAGGGCCATGGTTTTGCCCAATTGCTAACAAAAATCCTGCTGCGATCAACTTGGAATTACCCCTTATGTTAGGGACACAAACGGTTGTGGGAGTGACCCTGTCGGCACCGCCGACACCTGATTGGGTGAATGTTTTGAGTACTTTGAATGCAAATGTGGCTCTGATAAATAAAATATTGGATAAATCTGAGTCTCAGAACCAGGCTTGGAAGAAATCTGTAGAGGATGTGTTGTTTCAAGTCCAGACCCCCTCGGGGTCACAAAAACGTTCATTTGCCCAGCTGGCAGACACGGATACCGACACGGACACTGACTCAAGTGTCGACTATAGTGATGCCAGATTAGATCCAAAACTGGCAAAGAGCATTCAGTACATGATTGTGGCTATAAAATATGTATTACATATCACTGAGGACCCTACTGTTCCTGATACTAGGGTCTGTATGTATAAAGGGAAGAAACCTGAGGTAACATTTCCTCCCTCTCATGAACTGAACACGCTTTGTGAAAAGGTTTGGGAAAGTCCTGACAAAAAGTTTCAGATTCCCAAAAGGATTGTAGTGGCTTATCCGTTTCCCTCTGGGGATAGGGAAAAATGGGAGTCACCCCCCACTGTGGACAAAGCTCTGTCATGGCTGTCCAAAAAGGTGGCTCTCCCGTCCCCTGACATGGCAGCCCTAAAGGGCCCTGCGGATCGTAGACAGGAAAATACATTGAAATCCATTTATGTCACCACGGGTACGCTACTCAGAGCAGCCATTGCATCTGCGTGGGTGAGTAATGCTATCGAAAAATGGGCAGATAACTTGTCATCTGAAATGGATACCCTGGATAGGGATAGCATTCTTTTGACACTAGGTCATATCAGGGACGCTGCAGTCTACCTAAAGGAAGCTGCGAGAGATATTGGCCTCTTGGGATCACGGGCCAATGCCATGGCAGTCTCAGCTAGGAGACCATTGTGGATTCATCAATGGAATGCTGATGCTGACTCTAAGAAAGCTATGGAGTCTCTACCGTATAAAGGTGGTGTGTTGTTTGGTGACGGCCTCGCTGATTTGGTATCTACGGCTACTGCGGGTAAGTCATCATTTTTACCTTATGTGCCTGCACCACAAAAGAAAGCACACCACTATCAGATGCAGTCCTTTCTGTCCAATAAATACAGAAAGGGCCGAGGGTCTTCCTTCCTTGCTACTAGAGGAAAGGGAAAAGGTAAACGATTACCGTCCGTGGCCGGTTCCCAGGAGCAGAAGTCCTCCCCGGCTTCTGCCAAGTCCACCGCATGACGCTGGGGCTCCTCTGCGGGAGTCCGCACCGGTGGGGGCACGTCTCAGGCTCTTCAGTCAGGTCTGGGCTCGTTCGGCCCTGGACCCATGGGCTTTAGAAATAGTGTCCAAAGGGTACAAACTGGAGTTTCAAGACGTCCCCCCTCACCGATTTTTCAAATCAGCCTTACCAGCTCCTCTTCCAGACAGGGAGGTGGTATGCGCCGCAATACATAAATTGTGTCACAATCAAGTTAATGTCAGGGTTCCCCCGTCACAACAGGGAGAAGGCTTTTATTCGAGCCTGTTTGTGGTCCCGAAGCCAGACCACTCAGTCAGACCAATCCTGAACCTCAAATCCCTCAATTTCTGCCTAAAAAAAATTCAAATTCAAGATGGAATCTCTCCGGGCAGTGATCTCCAGTCTGGAGGAGGGGGATTTTATGGTGTCGGTAGACATAATGGATGCATACTTGCATGTTCCCATTTATCCCGCACATCAGGCTTACCTGAGGTTTGCAGTTCGGGATTGTCATTACCAATTTCAGACGTTGCCGTTTGGTCTGTCCACGGCTCCAAGGGTTTTCACCAAAGTAATGGCCGAAATGATGGTTCTCTTACGCAAGCAAGGAGTCACGATTATCCCGTACTTGGACGATCTCCTGATAAAGGCGAGATCCAGGGACCAATTGATGCAGAACATTGCGCTCTTCCTGACAATTCTGCAGCAACATGGTTGGCTCCTAATCTTGCCAAAATCACAGTTGGCTCCGACGAGAAGACTGTCGTTTTTGGGAATGATTCTAGACACAGAATTACAGAGAGTCTTTCTTCCAGTGGAAAAGGCTCTGGAAATTCAGAACCTGGTCAAACAAATGCTGAAACCAGCGAGATTATCGATCCATCAATGCACTCGGTTGCTGGGAAAGATGGTGGCGGCCTACGAGGCCATTCAGTTTGGCAGATTCCATGCCAGAGTGTTTCAGTGGGACCTGTTGGACAAGTGGTCCGGGTCCCATCTGCACATGCACCGAAGGATAACCCTGTCTTCCAAGACCAGAATCTCACTCCTGTGGTGGCTGCACAGCTCTCACCTACTAGAAGGATGCAGGTTCGGGATCCAGGACTGGATCTTAGTGACCGCGGATGCGAGTCTCTGAGGCTGGGGAGCAGTCACGCAGGGGGAAAGCTTCCAGGGAAGATGGTCAAGCCAGGAAATGTGTCTACACATAAACGTTCTGGAGTTAAGGGCCATTCACAACGGCCTTCTGCAAGTGGAACATCTTCTTCGCAATCGGCCCGTCTTGATTCATTCGGACAACATAACAGCAGTAGCGTACATAAACCGCCAGGGCGGAACAAAGAGCAGAGCGGCAATGGCAGAGTCCACAAAGGTGCTCCGTTGGGCGGAAAGGCATACAAGCGCTCTGTCAGCGATCTTCATTCCAGGAGTGGACAACTGGGAAGCAGACTTCCTCAGCAGACTCGATCTCCATCCAGGAGAGTGGGGTCTTCATCAAGAGGTCTTTGCAGAATTGTCAAGTCTTTGGGGAATTCCTCAAATAGACATGATGGTGTCTCGCCTCAACAAGAAACTTCAGAGATATTGTTCCAGGTCGAGAGACCCTCAAGCAATAGCAGTGGACGCCCTAGTGACACCATGGGTGTTTCAGTCGGTGTACGTGTTTCCTCCACTTCCACTCATTCCAAAAGTGATAAAGATCATAAGAAGAACAAAAGTTCAAGCGATCCTCATTGTTCCAGACTGGCCAAGAAGGGCTTGGTATCCAGATCTTCAGGAATTACTCATAGGAGATCCCTGGCCTCTTCCTCTGAGGGAGGATCTGTTACAGCAGGGTCCGTGCGTGTTCCAAGACTTACTGCGACTTCATTTGACGGCTTGGAGGTTGAACGCCGGACCCTAGCCCAAAAGGGTATTCCCGAGGAAGTGATCCCCACTCTTATTCAGGCCAGGAAGGGAGTAACATCTAAACATTACCACCGTATTTGGAGAAAATACATGTCTTGGTGTGAATCCAAGAAGGCTCCTACGGAAGAATTTCAGTTAGGGCGTTTTCTCCATTTTCTACAAGCCGGTGTGGATGCGGGCCTAAAGTTGGGCTCAATTAAAGTTCAAATTTCAGCTTTATCGGTTTTCTTCTAAAAACAATTGGCCTCCCTTCCAGAAGTTCATGTCACGATCCGGGTATCTGGACGCCATTTCTTACCCATCAGATGTCTCCTAAGGCTGGCTCAGCGCTCCAGGACCGGATCCCATCTGTTATCCTAATGTTCACATTCCTGCATCCTCTCCTGTCTCTCTGTGACGCTGTCACAGTAACGCCATATTACATCTGGCATGGCGTCTCCAGCGGCCTCCGCCGCCGTCCCTGAGCTTCTGCATGCAGAGTGTCAGAGTGGCGATTACGTCAGCCGCGGCCTCCGCTGTGTCCGCGTGGTTGGATGTGCACTTGTCAGCCTGGCGTCTCCTGTCTCCAGTGGCCGGCGCCGCCATTACTGTTTTCATTACCACATGGATTACAAACCAAACTTCCCTCCAAGTGTCTGCATGGGCGCAGCCATCTTGGATTCTGTCAGCTGATCATTTCCTCCAATCTGTTGTCAGTATTGTTAATCTGCATAATTGCCTAGCCAATCCCTTCCTTGCTGCAGGTATAAATACACTGTGCCTGAGCAAGGAAGGCGTCAGTGCTTTGGTTGTCAAACCTAGTTCCTGTTTGTCTCTCTCCTGTGATTGTCTTCCAGGTTCCAGCTCCTGTCTCAAGACTTCCACCATAGAGACCCGCACCAGCATTCCACCTGCGGTGTAGCCTGACTCTCCAATCCATTGTGGATTCATCTGTTTCCAGCTACAACATTACCTGCTTCCAGCTCAGCTTCCAGCAGAGTACAGCTTCCCTTAAAGGGCCGGTGTCCTTTCTACACTTTACCACTCTCCACCGGTATTATTATTTCTCCGCTCTCAAGTTCTACATTTCAGTTCATATTTCATCGCTCCCAAGTTCATTTATTATTTAACTGGTTCCAGCCAGTATCCACTCCGTGCTAACAACAGTCTGGTTCCAGCCAGTATCCACAGCAGCTGTTTTATCTTCAGCAACCCAGCTTTTCCTGGAACACCAGCTGGCACAATCCTGGGTTATCTCCATTGCTACAGTCGGGCCTGGTAAGGACTTTCCATCTAGAAGATCATAAGAACTATCTCACACTACCAGTGCCCTGTGGCTCCTGCCATCCTGTAGTACCCAGGAACTGTATTTATTCTTTGCTGACTTTTACGTTTTCTTTTACTGCTGCTGTGTTGCGGAGTTGTCATAATAAACATCATTGACTTTTATTCCTGGTTGTCGTGGTCACGCCTTCGGGCAATTCTTCTACATGTCTAGGGGTCTGATACAACCTGCCAGGTTCCATTACACCTCAGCCCCTACAACTGAGGCTGCCTCCCGTCAGCTCAGGCCCTCAGTTGTGACAGTCCCTACAACTGAGGCTGCCTCCCGTCAGCCCAGGCCCTCAGTTGTGACAGTTCAGACCTTCGTGAAAGGCGTGTTGCACATCCAACCTCCCTTTGTGCCCCCTGTGGCACCATGGGATCTTAACGTGGTGTTGCAATTCCTTCAATCTCATTGGTTTGAATCTTTACAGAAGGTAGAGTTGAAATTCCTTACTTGGAAAGTGGTCATGCTGTTGGCCTTGGCATCCGCAAGGCGGGTGTCTGAATTGGCGGCCTTGTCTCACAAGAGCCCTTATTTGATCTTCCATGAAGATAGAGCAGAGTTGAGGACTCGTCAGCAGTTTCTGCCAAAAGTGGTTTCGTCGTTGCACTTGAACCAACCTATTGTGGTGCCAGTGGCTACTGACGCCTTGCTGGAATCGAAGTTTCTCAATGTAGTAAGAGCTTTGAAAATTTATGTCGCCAGAACGGCTCAGTTTAGGAAAACAGAGGCTCTGTTTGTCCTGTATGTTCACAATAAAATTGGGGCTCCTGCTTCCAAGCAGACTATTGCGCGCTGGATCTATCATACGATTCAGCAGGCTCATGCTACGGCTGGATTGCCGCTACCGAAATCGGTGAAGGCCCATTCTACCAGAAAGGTGGGCTCGTCCTGGGAGGCTGCCCGGGGGGGTCTCGGCATTACAACTCTGCCGAGCAGCTACTTGGTCGGGTTCAAACTCCTTTGCGAAGTTCTACAAGTTTGATACCCTGGCTAAGGAGGACCTCATGTTTGGTCAATCGGTGCTGCAGAGTCATCCGCACTCTCCCGCCCATTCTAGAGCTTTGGTATAACCCCATGGTTCTTAACGTGACCCCAGCATCCTCTAGGACGTATGAGAAAATAGGATTTTAATACCTACTGGTAAATCCTTTTCTCTTAGTCCGTAGATGATGCTGGGCGCCCGTCCCAGTGCGTACTGTATCTGCAGTTATTAGTTGTGGTTACACACATGTTGTGTTACGTTTATAGTCAGCCTGTTGCTGATGTTCATGCCGTTGACTTGCGTTGTGTTAAATGCCATGTTGTACGGCGTGCTTGAGGTGTGAGCTGGTATGTATCTCACCTTAGTTTAACAATAAATCCTTTTCCTCGAAATGTCCATCTCCCTAGGCACAGTTCCTATAACTGGAGTCTGGAGGAGGGGCATAGAGGGAGGAGCCAGTTCACACCCCTTTGAAAGTCTTAAAGTGCCCATATCTCCTGTGTATCCCGTCTATACCCCATGGTTCTTGATGTGACCCCAGCATCCTCTACGGACTAAGAGAAAAAGATTTACCGGTAGGTATTAAAATCCTATTTTGGGGGATTCTGGAGGCAAGACTAAAAATATACAGTATAATAGAAATATATAGTGATACCTCCAGTAATGCCTCCATTATAACAGGAAAATACAGCCACTGTCGCACTCCCAGTAACCCTGACAAAGTGGGAGGAGTCGTCATGCTGCCAAGCACCATGGTCTTGTTGCTTTATGGCACTTAGAATTGTGGCAATGCAAAGTGTGTGGCTGATTGTACTGCGTACCCGCTGCCAAATTCTTAAGGGTACTCCATACCCGAGCGTACCCGCATACTTGCACCACTGCAGGTCTGTCACATGTGTGTGCCTTATGTGTAATGTTTGTATCATGAATGTTGTATGTATCATGTACTGTATGTGTGATGTATATTATTCACGTACTGTGTGTCTGATGTATGTATCATGTTTGTGTGTGTGTGTCATGTACTGTGCACTGTAGGGATCTCTAAGGCTCCCTGTGAGGGGGCTTCTGATGTCATATGTAATAATGTACTGTGGGATCTGTTATTGTATATAACACACCTGTGTTACTGTACCGTATATCTCACACACACACACACACACACACACACACACACACACACACACACACACACACACACACCGACATACACTGACACACCGACATACACACGCTGATACCTATTTATGCACCGACATACACTCACTGACACCTATACATACACCGGCATACACATGCTGACACCTATACATACACCGGCATACACACGCTGACACCTCTACATACAATGACACCTATGTATACACACGCTGACACCTATATATGCACTTACATAGCAATATGATGGTGCAATAGTTAGCATTACTGCCTTACAGCACTGAGGTCCTGGGTTCAATTCCCACCATTGCCCTAACTTTGTGTAGATTGTAAGTTCTCCCCGTGCTTGCGGGGGTTTCCTACAGATACTTCGGTTTCCTCCCGATACTTCGGTTTCCTCCCACACTCCAAAAATATACTGGTAGGTAATTTGCTTCTGACAAAAATGAACCCTACATGGGTAGATCGGCCAAGTGGTTCTTATCTGCTGTCAAATTCCATATTACTTTCCAACATTTTGCATATTAAAATTGGGGATGTGGCCTCACAGGAAGGGGGCATATTCTTGTGGTGCACCCCAGTAGGAGGTATGCCGTGTCAGCCTGCCTCCCCAGTCACCCACTATATCCCTGTCACCCACTATCTCTCTGTCCCCCTTGCTTCCTCAGTCACTCACTATCTCCATGTCGACAAGTATGTCCCTATCACCCACTATCTCCTTGTCACCTTCTCCATCACCCTCTGTCTTCTGCTGTCAACCTCTGATTCTCCCTATTTACCTCTCCCTGTCACCCTCATCTACCCTCAGTCACCTCTATTGAATTACCGTGCCGTTTCCCTTCTCAAGCGAGTGCTGCTACCTGTAACATAGGAACATAGAATTTGATGGCAGATACTAGTGTGTGTCCAGACTGACGCTTGAGGTGATGGGCGCAGAGAAGCGGTGAGGCACCTGTAACAGCACCACCATTTGCTAAGCAGCTGAAGACCGTCAGGGATCACCTGTAGACTGGCAGGGACACCGCACTCTGCTTGACCATCACAGGAGCAGGTAAGCAGAACATAGTGACCTGGGAACATGTCCCACCTTCTCTCTCCCCCATGTCTCCCATACTAACTGCCACTGGCCTCCCTGTCTCTTTCTCTCCCTCTCTCTACCATGCTCCTCCTCTCTCTCTCTTTCTCTCTCCCATGTCTCCCTCACTCACTGCCCCTGGTCTCCCTGTCTTTCTTTCTCTATCTCTCTCTCTCTGCCCCTGGTCTCTCTCCCTCTTTCTCCCATGTCTCCTGCTCTCTCTGACCCTGGTCTTTCTCTGCATGTCTCCCTCTTCTCTGCCCGTGGTCTCTCTCTGTCTCTCTCTCTCCCCATGTCTCCCCTCTCTCTGCCCTTGGTCTCTATCTCTCCCATGTCTCCCTCTCTCTCCGCCCCTGGTCTCTCTCTTTGCCCCTGGTCTCTGTCTCTCTTTGCCCCTGGTCTCTGTCTCTCTCTGCCCTTGGTCTATTTGCCTCTCTCTCCCATGTCTCCCCTCTCTCTGCCCTCGGTCTCTATCTCTCCCATGTCCCCCTCTCTCGCTGCCTCTGGTCTCTCTCTCTGCCCCTGATCTCTTTCTCTCTGCCCCTGGTCTCTGTCTCTCTCTGCCCCTGGTCTCTTTGTCTCTCTCTCTCCCATGTCTCCCTCTCCCTGCCCCTGGTCTCTTTATCTTTCTCTCTCCCATTTCTCCCTCTCCCTGCCCCTGGTTTCTTTGTCTCTCTCTCTCTCCCATGTCTCCCTCTCTGCCCCTGGTCTCTTTCTCTCTCCCATGTCTCCCTCTCTCTCTTTCCTGATCTCTCTCACCCCATGTCTCCCTTTCTCTCTGCTCCTGGTCTTGGTCTCTCTCTCTCTCCATGTTTCACTCTCTCTCTATGTCTCTCTCTCTCTCCCCCTTGTCTCACTTTATCTGCCCCTGGTCTGTCTCTTCCTGCCCCGGCCTCTGTCTCCCACCCCCCATGTCTCCCTCTCCTTGCCCGTGGTGTCATTGTCTCTCTCTCCCATGTCTCCCTCTATCTCTACCACTGGTCTCTCTCTGTCTTTCTCTCTCTCCTTCCAATGTCTCTCTCCCTCTGCCCCTGGTCTCTGTCTTTCTGATACCTCCATGTCTCCTTCCTTCTCTGCCCCTGGTCTCTCTCTGTGTCTCTCTCACATTCCTCCCACTCTCTCTGCCACTGGTCTCTCTGTCTCTATCTATCTATCTATCTATCTATCTATCTATCTATCTATCTATCCCATGTCTCCATCTTTCTCTGCCTCTGGTCTCTGTCTTTCTCTCTCCCCCATGTCACCCTCCTTCTCTACCCCTGGTCTCTCTTTCTTTCTCCCCATGTCTCTTTTTCTCTCTGCCCCTGAGCTCTCTGTCTGTCCTATGTCTCTCTCTGTCCCATGTCTCCCTCTTTCTCAGCCTCTCTCTCTCTACCATGTATCCCTCTTACTCTCCCCCATGTCTCTCTCTCTCTGTCCCTGGTCTCTTTCTCTCTCTCCCATATCTCCGACTATCTCTCCAATATCTCCCTCTCTCTCTGTCCCTGGTCTCTCTGTCTCCATCCTATGTCTCCCACTCTCTCTGCCTCTCTCCCCCATGTCTCACTCTCTCTCTCTCTCTCTCTCTCTCTCTCTCTCTGCCCCTAGTCTTTCTCCTTCCCATGTCTCCCTCTCTCTCTCTGCCACTGGCCTGTCTCTGTCTCTTTGCCCCTGATCTCTGTGTGTCTCTCTCCCAGGTCACCCTCTCTCTCTCCCGGGTCACCTTCTCTCTCTCTCTCTCTCTCTCTCTCTCTCTCTCTCTCTCATGTCTCCCTCTCTCTCTCTGTGTCTCCCTCTCTCCCATGTCTCTCTCTCTCTCTCTGCCCCTGGTCTCTCTCTTTTCTCTCTCTTTTCCATGTATTGCTCTCTCTCTCCCCCATGTCTGTCTGTCTCTCTCTCTCTCACACCCATGACTCCATCCCTCTCTATCTCTCCCATGTCTCCCTCTCTCTGCCCTGATCTCATTGTCTTTCTCTCTCTGCTACTGGTCTCTCTCCCTACCATTGATCTCCCTCTCTCTACCCCTGGTCTCTCTTTCACCATTACCCAAAAAGTGAGATGACATGCATCCCAAGTCAACCACGCCCCTTTTTATGGAGTGCGCGTAGGTTTTTTTTTTTTTTTTTGCTGGGGGGGAGGGCGCCATTCTTCATTTTGCCCTGGGCTCCAAAGATCCTAGTTATGCCTCTGGGACGGGGCCTAGCTGCTGCAACTGCAAATAGCTTAGCAACTGCTAAGCGGCGGCTTAGCGTGTGCAGCTGGGCCGGGGCAGGTTAATGTGTGAGGGATGTTCCTCATTTGTAGATTGTGCAGAGTGATCATTGCCCACCTTTTGTGATGTGAAAACTGTCCATTTGGCTAGAATCTTTCACTGCGTCAACGACCTGCCCTGTATGACAAACATAAGGTATGGCTGGCTACAGTTAAATGTAGCTGTGAAAGATTAATGTCTTACCTGAGCCTAGGCTGGAGGTTTTTATTATTATTATTATTATTATTTATTTATTTATTTACTTTAAGTGGAACTTGCTTTCACATACCATATGCATGTGGAACGGGCACAGCAAATTTCAGCTCAGTTCACATAGCAATATGAACAATAGAAGAAATGACTGAATTGAACAGCTGCTCCCTAACTTAAGGCCTAATTCAGAGTTGATTGCAGCAGCAAATTTGTTAGCAGTTGCGCAAAACCATGTGTACTGCAGGGAGGTGGGGGGGGGCAGATATAACATGTGCAGAGAAGGTTAGATTTGGGTGGGGTGTGTTCAAACTGAAATCTAAATTGCAGTGTAAAAATAAAGCAGCCAGTATTTACCCTGCACAGAAACAATGGGGGCCATTCTGAGTTGTTCGCTTGTTGCCGATTTTCGCTATATTGCGATTAGTCGCTTACTGCGCATGCGCAAGGTTCGCAGAGCGCATGCGCTTAGTTATTTTACACAAAAGTTAGGTATTTTACTCACGGCATAACGAGGATTTTTCATCGTTCTGGTGATTGTAGTGTGATTGACAGGAAGTGGGTGTTTCTGGGCGGAAACTGGCCGTTTTCTGGGCGTGTGCGAAAAAACGCTGGCGTTTCTGGGAAAAACACGGGAGTGTCTGAAGAAACGGGGGAGCATCTGGGCGAACGCTGGGTGTGTTTGTGACTTCAAACCAGGAACGAAACTGACTGAACTGATCGCAATGGCTGAGTAAGTCTGGAGCTACTCAGAAACTGCTAAGAAATTTCTATTCGCAATTCTGCTAATCTTTCGTTCGCAATTCTGCTATGCTAAGATGCACTCCCAGAGGGCGGCGGCTTAGCGTGTGCAATGCTGCTAAAAGCAGCTAGCGAGCTAACAACTCGGAATGAGGGCCAATATAACCCACCCAAATCTAACTCTGTCTGCAAATGTTATATCTGCCACACCTGCAGTGCACATGGGGGGTCATTCCGAGTTGTTTGCTCGTTGCCGATTTTCGCTATATTGCGATTAGTCGCTTACTGCGCATGCGCAAGGTTCGCAGAGCGCATGCGCTTAGTTATTTTACACAAAAGTTAGGTATTTTACTCACGGCATAACGAGGATTTTTCATCGTTCTGCTGATCGTACTGTGATTGACAGGAAGTGAGTGTTTCTGGGCGGAAACTGGCCGTTTTCTGGGTGTGTGCGAAAAAACGCTGGCGTTTCTGGGAAAAACGTGGGAGTGTCTGAAGAAACGGGGGAGTGTCTGGGCGAACGCTGGGTGTGTTTGTGACGTCAAACCAGGAACGAAACTGACTGAACTGATCGCAATGGCTGAGTAAGTCTGGAGCTACTCAGAAACTGCTAAGAAATTTCTATTCGCAATTCTGCTAATCTTTCGTTCGCAATTCTGCTATGCTAAGATACACTCCCAGAGGGCGGCGGCTTAGCGTGTGCAATGCTGCTAAAAGCAGCTAGTGAGCGAACAACTCGGAATGAGGGCCATGGTTTTGCCCAACTGCAAAGAAATTTGCTGCTGCGATCAACTCTGAATTACCCCCTTATTCTTCAGTTGGCAACGTGGGTCCTGTGGGATATGGAAAAGATGGATATGAAGTTAAGAAAATCTGAGGGCAATGATGAGTATCAGATAAGACAGCACATTGGGAGTCATTCTGACCCGTTCACACGCTGCAGTTTTTTGCACCCGTGCGAACGGGTCAGAACTGCGCGGGCGGCAATGTGCAGGCGCGTCGCTGCCTGTCGACGGCTGTCGCCGGGAAGCGATGACAATAACGAAGAAAGCGTTCGCAGCAGCGAACACAAGAAGATTGACAGGAAGAGGCCGGCCGGGGGCGGCAACTGACCGTTTTCTGGGAGTGCCGAAGAAAGCACAGGCGTGTTCGGCCGAATGCAGGGAGGGATCCTGACGTCAGCTCCAGGAAGGATTATCGCAGCGGGTGAGTAAGTCTTGAGCTGTGCAGAGACTGCATAAACTTTTTGCTTGTGCAGTCTCTGCACACCGGATCGCAGCCCTGCACAGTGACCCCCCTCCCCTGTAGGCGGCGACTACCTGATCATAGCAGTGCTAAAAGTAGCCTGCTAGCGATCAGGTCGGAATGACCCCCATTATCCCTAGAAGAACACACAGAGCGATGTAAAGAAAAGCTTCATACGCAATTGAGACAAATGTAGTAGTAACACAATATCACTCACTGTTCAATTATATACCAAGGGTGTGCAATAAGTTTCCAGATGTGCAGTGCATTGGTAGAGTAGACACAATTTGACTGTCTGGTTGTGAAACGGTGGCAGTATTTCTGAAACAGCGCAGTATGTAAACTGTTCGCATGCTGCTGTGGTGAAGGAGCCTGAGGGCCTGCCACATGCTACAGTGGAGCAGCTCACAGTCAAAATGAACCTGGTGGTTACCAGACGTATGTCTAAAATGACAGTTCAGCCCGTCTAGCTACTCTCCGTGCTGCACATGGTGGTTACTCTGGCTATTAGATGGTGGTCATAGTAATGTGACTGGAATGTGTATAAGCAGCACTGCATACCGAATAAGTCATCATGTTCACTTTCTTCACAAACTCTTTTTGGAGCTCTAGTGATAACATCTTTGTGCTGTTCTCTGAAGGATTGTCCTTCTATTAACAGGAATTTTGATAAAAAAAAGATGTACGCTTAATATATTAAAAGGAAAATTTTATTTATAAAACCTTTTAGTATGCAGAAAGCAACATGGGCCCTCATTCCGAGTTGTTCGCTCGCTAGCTGGTTTTAGCAGCATTGCACACGCTAGGCCGCCGCCCTCTGGGAGTGTATCTTAGCTTAGCAGAATTGCGAACGAAAGATTAGCAGAACTGCTACTAAATAATTCCTTGCAGTTTCTGAGTAGCTCCAGACCTACTCCTAGATTGCGATCAGCTCAGTCCGTTTAGTTCCTGGTTTGACGTCACAAACACTCCCTGCGTTCGGCCAGCCACTCCCCCGTTTCTCCAGACACTCCTGCGTTTTTCCCTGACACGCCTGCGTTTTTTAGCACACTCCCGGAAAACGCTCAGTTACCACCCAGAAACGCCCCTTTCCTGTCAATCATTCACCGATCAGCAGTGCGACTAAAAATCGTCGCTCGAACACCAGCAAATCTACAAAGTTTTGTGTTAAATAACTTAGCGCATGCGCTCTGCATACCATGCGCATGCGCAGTTTGCAACAAATCGCAGCATAGCGAAAATCGTCAACGAGCGAACAACTCGGAATGACCACCATAGTGTCACAATTACAACCTTTTGTAAATATAGAAAACAATAAATAAATGAAAGTGCGATCTATTAGTGCAAGAGCATAATAGATACTTAAGTTCATACCATAAACGTGACAGTGCACAATTGCATAAATACATAATCTAAGAAAAACAATTGCAAGAATATGTTATGTACTCTGAGATAATACCATAAGGGGCTGGTGGTGTGTGCCTATTGGGTGTAGTCCAAAGTGGTCCAAAAGGAAGGCAGTTTAGCAACACACCACCAAGCGTAGCCTATTTTGTTGGAAGATTCCTTAGGAGTCCAGTTCTTACAACAGGGCATTCAGCACATTGCGTTTCAGATTTGTATAAACATTTTCCAATACTGCCATCTCTCTTAAGTGTGCTATCTCATTGGGGACCATCCGCTTTATACTCCACAAAACGCTAGGCCTGAGCAAGGTTTCTGCACACCCGGTGCCCCATCAGCTGGCTAGAGAGCAGAAGGAGGCTTGGGTGACTTGGTGCAGCAATATGCTGACCAGGTTTGTTGAAATTCGCTCAAACTCTGTCTGGGAGATCATCAGTTGCGATTAATTCTGGATCTATAGTTTCAACCCAGAGGCCAACAGTCAGCCCAGTGGACCCCAGTTGGAGAAGCTCTGATGTGAGGGCAGCACGGCCAAGCAGATGATGGCTGTTTTTGGTGGCCAAGACTGGTCATGTAGCTACTATACCACTCGTGCATCAGCACACAATCACTGGGGACTAACCAGTGCCTGACGCAAGCGCTGGAAGCCATTGCCATGCGATGTCCAAAAACTGCGCTTGTGGTGCCGTTCTCCGTCACAACCATGCCCACAAGTCCAGGATAGTGGTGTATTTTCTGATCCATGAATGCATCAAGGAGCTTGGTCATCTGCTATAAAGTCCAGAACCGGCTGCCTACATTTCCTTTGTGTGCCCACAAACCAAGCGCAAGATGTGTAGGATTTGTTTTGAGTCAGTGGTTTGAGCGAATGCAACTTTGCAAATACTCCTCTGGTGAATACCTTGAAAAAATGTCATGTTCACTTTGTAAATATAATACTTTTTGTGCATCTGTAAACTTATTGTTTACTCCTCAAAAGCAATAAATGAGGCTAAACTGAGTGGAATTTTGGGTAAAAAATGTAAAACTTTACTTAAGCAAAAGAAGTTGTACTAAATGACTAAAGAACATTTGATAGTGCAAATACAGCCAGCTACAATAGCACACATGGGGTAAAAGTTGTAATGAAATGACTGTTGCCCATCACTTTATCCTGTGAATGATGTTTGATTTGATTCATTTTAGTTAACTGGTCATGGGAACCTGCCCCAAAGGTTTTCTCTTTAGAGGATTGGAGATGGATTGCCAAAACAAGGAGGGTGGGGAAAAGCTGACACAGCGTCCCTAGCTGTCTGTGTCCCCAACATAGGATAAACAGATGACAATGGACAAAACCATCATCCTTCCATCAGACATTAATCCCTTCTCTGTTGGAAGATCCAGCAACACATTGCAGCCTACAGTAATGCTGATATTTACAGGAAAGTAGATTCCAGGCCCCTATTTCCTAATGCTTGGTAAGGTCAATATGTTTTTTCATAATGCACTCATATATTCAAAAAGCAAAAATAAAGGCTCACTGGATAATGGCAGTGTAGGTATTGGGAGTTATTTGGATTCTGCCCAAACTCCGAGCATTTTCTTTTATTTATAAAGTGCAAATCTATGACGTGATGCTGAACATTGCATTGAGGTGATCAATTCACATTACATACAGGCCCTCATTCCGAGTTGTTCGCTCGCAAGCGGATTTTAGCAGATTTGCTCATGCTAAGCCGCCGCCTACTGGGAGTGAATCTTAGCATCTTAAAATTGCGAACGATGTATTCGCAATATTGCGATTACACACCTCGTAGCAGTTTCTGAGTAGCTCCAGACTTACTCGGCATCTGCGATCATTTCACTGCTTGTCGTTCCTGGTTTGACATCACAAACACACCCAGCGTTCGCCCAGACACTCCCCCGTTTCTCCGGCCACTCCTGCGTTTTTTCCGGAAACGGTAGCGTTTTTTCCCACACGCCCATAAAACGGCCTGTTTCCGCCCAGTAACACCCATTTCCTGTCAATCACATTACGATCGCCAGAACGATGAAAAAGCCGTGAGTAAAAATCCTAACTGCATAGCAAATTTACTTGGCGCAGTCGCAGTGCAGACATTGCGCATGCGCATTAAGCGGAAAATCGCTGCGATGCGAAGATTTTTACCGAGCGAACAACTCGGAATGAGGGCCACAATCAGCAGCGGCTGCAGCACTGAACACACTGTCAAGGGAAGGGTGTGTGTGTGTGTGTGTGTGTGTGTGTGTGTGTGTGTGTGTGTGTGTGTGTGTGTGTGTGTGTGTGTGTGTGTGTGTGTGTGTGTGTGTGTGTGTTATGGGGCGCTTAGCACATACATACAAACATACATGTTATGTTGTATGTAATATGTGTGCTGACGCTGCATACACTCACGTGAAACACAAGGTAACAGTGGCCAGACATAACTAAGTGTATAATCTAAGAGGTGTGGGAAACATTTAATATGAACGGTAGCAGAATAGCAGTTATAGCTGCTGCTGGAAAAAGTGCCATAAGATTAGTGTAGAACAGTGGTTCCCAAATGTGTACCTCAAGGTGCCCCAACAGTCAAGGTTTTAGGGATATCCCTGATTCTGCACAGATGTTATAATCAAATTGACTGATGTACTAATTAAGTCACCTGTGTCTAAGCATGGATAGCCTTAAAACTTGGACTGTTGGGGTGCATGAGGACCGTGTTTGGGAACCCCTGGGGTAGGGTGAAATCTGCAATTCAGACCTCATCACAACAGCAAACTTTGTCTCTAATGGGTAAAATCATGTGAAGGCAGGGCAGATATAACATGTGCAGAGAGAGTAAAGCTGCATACACATACACTATATAGTCCATTTCGCACGGAAACATATTGCATACTGCACCATGGCCCTCATTCCGAGTTGTTCGCTCGCAAGCTGCTTTTAGCAGCATTGCACACGCTAAGCCGCCGTCTACTGGGAGTGAATCTTAGCTTAGCAGAATTGCGAACGAAAGGTTCTCAAAATTGCGAATAGAAATTTCTTTGCAGTTTCTGAGTAGCTCGGGACTTACTCTGCCACTGCGATCAGTTCAGTCAGTTTCGTTCCTGGTTTGACGTCACAAACACACCCAGCGTTCGCCCAGACACTCCTCCGTTTCTCCAGCCACTCCCGCTTTTTTCCCAGAAACGGTAGCGTTTTTTCACACACTCCCATAACGCGGCCAGTTTCCGCCCAGAAACACCCACTTCCTGTCAATCACATTACGATCACCAGAACGAAGAAAAAACCTCGTAATGCCGTGAGTAAAATACCAAACTTCTTAGCAAATTTACTTGGCGCAGTCGCAGTGCGAACATTGCGCATGCGCAATTAGCGGAAAATCGCTGCGATGCGAAGAAAATTACTGAGCGAACAACTCGGAATGACCACCCATGTGTATGCACTTGCGATTGCCGATGCGCAGTCCTGCAGGATCGGCATCGCAAGAAAATATAGTGTGTGCAAGCGGGCCAGATACTGACTACATGCCTCCGGGCACAATGTAGTCAGTATCGCCCATTAGCCTGCATCGGTGCGTGTGTATGCACCTTTAGATTTGAACTGAAATCTAAATTGCAGTGTAAAAATAAAGCAGCCAGTATTTACCCTGCACAGAAACAAAATAACCCACCCAAATCTAACTCTCTCTGCACATGTTACATCAGCCCCCACCTGCAGTGCACATGGGCCCTCATTCCGAGTTGTTCGCTCGTTGCCGAGTTTCGCTGTATTGCGATTAGTCGCTTACTGCGCATGCGCAAGGTTCGCAGAGCGCATGCGCTTAGTTATTTTACTCAAAAGTTAGGTATTTTACTCACGGCATAACGAGGATTTTTCATCGTTCTGGTGATCGGAGTGTGATTGACAGGAAGTGGGTGTTTCTGGGCGGAAACTGGCCATTTTATGGGAGTGTGCGAAAAAACGCTGGCATTTCTGGGAAAAACGCGGGAGTGTCTGAAGAAACGGGGGAGTGTCTGGGCGAACGCTGGGTGTGTTTGTGACGTCAAACCAGGAACGAAACTGACTGAGCTGATCGCAATGGCAGAGTAAGTGTGGAGCTACTCAGAAACTGCTAAGAATTTTCTATTCGCAAATCTGCTAATCTTTCGTTCGCAATTCTGCTAAGCTAAGATACACTCCCAGAGGGCGGTGGCCTAGCGTGTGCAATGCTGCTAAAAGCAGCTAGCGAGCGAACAACTCGGAATGAGGGCCATGGTTTTGCCGATTAGAGAAAGATTTTGCTTTTGTGATAAGGTCTGAATTAGGCCCAATATTTTATAAGCATGTTTACATTTTAGTAAATGTGCTTATTTTATTAGGCCCTTTTCAATATATAATTATTTGAATAAAGATTTTTTTGTATGTGCAGGAAGTTTTATAATAGTGTATTTTATAAAATATGTTTTTATTAGATTTATATAAAAAAATAACAATGAATAAGGAATGGGATAACAAAGGAAGGTTATTATTTATAAATAATTTGTAATATTCTGTTACCACAAACGCCAAATGAGTTTTTGTTATAGGTGCAGAAAGGATCATTCGGAGAACGAATTGACAGAATAGGAGAGGAGTGGGTTAAACCTCAGCTAGTCTGGATGCAGGACGGTAAGGCATTATGGGAGTTTTATGGTTAGCCAATAGGAATGAATGTTGGGGGTAGGTGGAATGGGTTCTTAAGCCTGGGAAAGGGGCTGGGACAGCCTCTTCTGCTTTTGTCGTTGTGAGGGTGAGTGCTCTTCCCCCCTTTGTCTCCTTGCTTTGCTGCTTGCCATTGTTGAATTTAGGTGTGCTGCTGCTGTGACAGTGTGCTTTATACTGTGCCCCTCTGTCCCCATTACCTTGGATTAACTTGTGGCCTGGCATCCCCCGTCACCGCCGCTCCTCTGGCCCCCCTGCCCGCTACATTGATGCGGCTCCTGCTTGGGAGCCGGCGTCCGGTGCCCCGGGCCTGAGCACTTTGCTCACGGCCGGGGCTGAGCCTGCTGGCGCTGCTGCGGGCACCCGTCCACGGGCGCTCGCGGTGGCGCGTGCGTCCGCCCCTTCGCCGGCTAGGCCGCGGGCGCTGGGGGATCCCTCCTGCGCGGCGGCGGCTGGCGAGGGACAGGACGACGGCGGACTGGATCGGGCGGCTGGCGGGGGGAGCCGACCGGGGTGCCCGCTGGTGTGAATCCCCCGCCGGCTGCTGCGGTGCGGGGACACGCGAGCGCGCGTTCCCTGCGCCCTCCACCGCCGAGAGTCACCGGCGGCTCCCCAGAGAATGAGGGGACTGCATGTAGGGATGGGGCCAGTGGCTCTTACACTGGCCGTCCCTTACGCCAGGCGGGTTCCGCTTCGCTGCTGGACTCCCTGGGCGCTCTCCCCGCTCTAGGGGGGGGGGCTCCCGGGGGCATTTGGTGGTGTTGGCATGGTGCCAGAGGGGGGGGGGGGGTGATGTCTGGAGGCGGTCAGCGGTTTCTCCCGGGGGGCGAGGCCAGTGGGGCCGGGGCGGCACTGTGGCTCGTGGTTCACTGCAGGAGAGAACGGGGGTTCTTAGGGCGGCTAGCGCCGGTCCCAGGCGGGGCCGGCATGGGCGGCGTGACGACGCGGTTGGAGCCATCCCTGCTTCGGACCCGGGGACCGGGGGGACCACTGGAGCTACGGCTGCGGCTCCGTATCCCTCCGCCGTTGAGGCGGCAATGTCGGCCATGACGGCGGCGTTTGCGCCGTTTTTGTCGACTTTGTCCCCGGGAGGCGTTTCCATGGTTCCCGCTTCGGTCGTCGCGGCCGTTCTCCCGGGTGCTTCTGGCCCCGCCATGGCGCAGTTTCTACAGGCATGTCGCAGTCTGGGCTCCGCCGCTGCGTTGCTGGGTAGCGCTACCCCATCGCCCGCAGGGGTGTCTGCTTTCATTCCCGCCGGGGGGGCTTCGGCTCCAGGGGCGGTTGTCCCTTCTTTTTCAGGTGCGGATCCGGATGGCGTTTAGGACGAGGAGCCGGTCGTGGTCGACGTTTCGCCTTACGGAAGCGGGCCTGCCGGTGAGTGGGACGACGATACAGTTGCTATGTCGCTGGGGTCCTCTTCTTCCTCGTACGGTAGTACATCAAGTAGATCTTCTTCTTCTTCATCGTGCCAGTCTGCGGTTAGTAGCACCGCGAAGGCTAGGAAGCGGGCTATCAAGTACGCGCGGCGTGAGGCGCGGCACCGGGATAAGCGGTTTCGGAAGTGTAGTAGTAGTTCTCGTCGGGAAAGGAGGAGGCGTAATTTGCCGGGCGTGGTGCGCTGCGAGTACACGACAGTCTTGCGAGGGTTGCGTGAGAGTTGCAGGAGGAAGATTAGACGGGGGGGAATACGTCGACCTTTTTACGTTGACGGAGGATACCAAGAGGGAAGGTAAGGAAGCGGTGGTGAAGGGCGGTATTGGGGCGGAGGCCTTCCGCTCGTATGACAACTGGTTGGCGGGTTTCTGTGTCTTCGCGGCGTGCTACTTGGAGGATCGCCCTGGTGAACACATGAACGTCATCAGGTATATTTACCTGTGCATGACATGCAGCGTCAGGCTAAGGACGATTCGTGGCTGCATTATGACAAGCAGTTCCGTCAGAAGCACGATTGCCTGCACATCATTGACTTCGGATGCAAAGATGTGGAGGTATGGCTTCGGGTCACGCGAGCGCAGGATATGAAGCTGGTGACCAAGGGGGCGTTGGTGGCGCAGGCCGCGGCGGCGAGTCAGTTTCGGCCCGCGGTTGAGGCTCCGCCGTGCCACCCTTGGACCGCGACCCGTTCTCCGCAGCAGGCGCCGGCGAAGGGGAAGTGTTTCGCGTTCAACAATGCCACGTGCCCCCTTGGGCAACGGTGTCGTTTTCGCCACCTTTGCTTACGATGTAACGGATCCCACCCTGCTTCCAATTGCTTCCTCACGGGGCGACCGGGTGCCAGGGCGGCCGCGGGCCCAGCCGGAAAAACTACTGGGGGGCTTGCCGCTAGTTAGGGCGCCGACCCCGGTTCATTTGGGGGCCATGCTAAAATAGTTGGGGTGGTACCCAAACACAGACGACGCAAGATTTCTGCGGGAGGGTTTTGCGTCGGGTTTTCGTTTACCAGTGGTGGGGGAGGTTTTAGTTCGGGCCGCCAGGAACCTGCAGTCTGCTCGGGATTTCCCCGACGTGCTTCGGGAAAAGGTTGAGCAGGAGGTTCGCCTGGGGAGAATGGCGGGCCCCTTTGCGCTGCCGCCTGTCGAGGATTTGATTATTTCCCCGGTGGGAGTCGTGCCCAAAAAGGCTCCGGGTAAGTTCCGGCTCATTCAGCATCTGTCTTATCCATCTGGGTCCTCGGTGAACGATGCAATTTCACCGGAATATTGTTCGGTGGTGTATCAGTCCTTTGAGGATGCTCTGGGCATGGTCCGGGGCTGTGGCCCCGGGGCCCTCATGGCTAAACTGGATGTTGAAGCGGCTTTTCGCTTGCTCCCTTTGCACCCGGAGTCGTTTCGATTCATGGGTTTCCGCGTCGGGGAGGAATACTTTGTAGACAAGTGTCTGCCTATGGAGTGTTCCGTTTCGTGTGCCTTTTTCGAAAAGTTCAGCACCTTTTTACATTGGTGTGTGGAGTTTTCTTGCGGAGGTAGCGGGATTGCACATTACCTGGATGATTTTTTGTGCATGGGGCCCGCGGGTTCTCCTCGCTGTGGTTTCCTGCTGTTCTCGCTGCGTGCCTTGTTGGGGCATTTTGGCGTCCCTGTGGCCGAGGATAAGACGGAGGGGCCCCTCTCCTGTTTGTCCTTTTTAGGTATCGAGATCGATACGGTCGCGGGGGCTTGCCGGCTGCCTCAGGACAAGGTTGCGAAGCTACGGGAGTCCATTGCGCAGTGCTTGGAACGGCGTAAGGTGACGTTGCGGGAGGCTCAGTCCCTCCTAGGTCTGTTGAACTTTGCCTGTCGGGTGATTCCCATGGGCAGGGTTTTTTGTCGGAAGTTGGAACGGTCCACGGCTGGGGTGTCCAGGCCGCACCATTTTGTCCGTTTCTCGGCGGAGATTAGGCGGGACCTCGCTATGTGGGTTTCGTTTCTGGCGGATTTCAATGGTGTGCTGATCTGGATGGCCCCGCTCGTTGACAGTTTCGACCTGCAGTTGTTTACGGATGCGGCGGGCTCATCGGGGTTCGGTTGTTATCTGGACGGGCGACCTGTTGTTGCTGGAGCTTTTTCCCATCATGGTAGCCTTGGAGGTTTGGAGAGAGCGACTTCGCGATCGCAGTATTCTCTTCCGCTGCGATAACTTAGGGGTTGTGTACGCGGTTAACAACCAAAGAGCTAAGGCCCTCCGGGTCCTTCGGGTGTTGTCGCGGCTCGTGCTAACCTGTATGCGCTGCAATATTCTGTTTCGGGCGCAACACGTCCCCGGGGTAGATAATGGGATCGCCGATGCATTGTCCAGGGGGCAGTGGGATAGGTTCCGTTTGTTGGCCCCGGAGGCTGATTCGGTAGGTTTGCCCTGCCCTTCTTATGTTTGGCAGGTCATCATGGCGGATTGGAAGGGCTAGCAGAGCTGTCTTTGGCTCCGTCCACTCTCGCTGGATACCGTCGGGCCTGGAAGGAGTGGGAAGACTTTTCCCGTGACCAAGGGCCTAGAGGTAAGAGGGGTCAGAGCTTGTTTCTAGACTTCGTTTGGCAACTCTTCGTAACGGGGAGATCAAGGGCCGTGGTGTCTCGATACCTCGCCGGGATATCCTTTTATTCCTTATTGAAGGGTATGCCGGATTTTACGAAGGGTTTCCTGCTGGCGAGGGCGCTTAGAGGTTGGGCGTGCTCGGCACCGGTGCCTCCTGATGGCCGGCGCCCTATTGATGCATCCCTGCTTTCTTCCCTCTTAGGGGCGGTGGCGGGGGTGGCGGACTCCCGTTTTGAAGCGCTCCTGTTTCGGCTTGCTTTTTCCATGGCTTTCCATGGCGCGTTCAGGGTTTCTGAGCTGGTTGCGGCTTCTAAGAAGTCCGAGGCCATGATGCGGCGCGCGGATGTTGTCGTAGGTGGGGGGTCCGTGCTGTGCAGGCTGCGCCGCTCCAAGACTGATCAGATGGGTAGAGGTCATTGGATCACTTTGGCACCATCGGGTGGTGGGGACTGTTGTTCGGTGGCATTGGCTGGTCGGTATGCGGAGGTCAGGCCCTCGTCTGAGGGGTCTTGGCTGCTGCATTACGATGGGTCGCCATTGACGAAGTACCAATTTACATGGATGATGCGGCTCTGCCTGTCCAGTTTGGGCCTCTCACCTAGGGACTTTGGTTCACATTCCTTTAGAATCGGGGCCGCCACTTCCGCAGCATCTGCAGGGCGCGCTGTGGACGAAATTAAGGCTTTGGGCCGCTGGAAGTCGGCGGCTTATAAGCGTTACATTAGGCCCGTTGTTCCGTAAGCGAGTTTGTTTCTACTAACATGTTGTTCGTTTACTGCGTTGTGTTCAGTTCAGTGTGTTCGTGCTGTATTGTTTGTCTCCCCTGTCCTCCCTACTCGGATGGCTAGCTACTCGCCACTGCTGGCAGTGGGGGTCTGGATTGCTTCGCGATTTTTTACCTGAACTGACGAACTGATTTGGCTTCATTCATTCAATTCGGCTAATTGGCATCTAATTACAAGTTCCTCAGCAGGTTTTTACGTTTCACAACCAGCCGGGTTATCCTGTGTTTCCCCCCCCCCCCCCTTTTTATTATATTGCTTTTCCTTTTGTTTTTTTCTGTTGCTTCGATTGGCCTGAAGCTTGTCCAAGAGGAAAGTTATAGTCCTCTATTCAATTTTTCTTTTGGGCAGATACTCGTTCTGGTAGTTGGTTCCTGTTCTGGGCTGGGTTTGGTTTTACCTCACATATTCACATTTGTTTATCTGTTTTTCCCCTTATAGGTTGGCGGGAGGATGTGTGTGGTGTGTGGGTGATTGGTCATTCCTATGTTTATTGGGCAGCCGAATTTCTGGCTGCAGAAGGGGCTCCTTGCTTTCTTGGATCGGATGACGTACGGTGGATAGGTGTTCGGGGTATGCTTTGGCATGACCTGAAAGCGAGGCTTATGGAGCAGGTTCGACGGTTTGGCATCCCCAAACTGTTGGTGATTCACTTAGGAGGGAACGACCTGGGTAAGAGGAAGGCGGTGAATCTTCAATTGGCCATTATTCAGGATTTGCAAGTGATTATGGGCGCTTGGCCAGGCTGTAGGCTAATCTGGTCTTGTATAGTGCCGCGGTTGTGTTGGCGTGGAGTGGTGGATTGTCGGGCGATCGATGTGGCTCGCCGGAAGGTGAATGCGGCGGTTGCTCAGTTTGTGGTGGCCCGTGGCGGTGCGGTAGTTTGGCACCAGCAGATCAAGTTCCGGTACTTCTACTTGTTTAGACCTGATGGGGTGCACTTGACAGGACAGGGACTATCTATATTTCTGGAGGATCTGTTTTCGGTGGTTGGTTCGGTAGGTTAGGGGTATGGTGGCGGTGCGTAGTTTCTGTGGAACAGAACTTCGCTGTTGGCGGGAAAGAACGGCAAGTTAACATTTGTTGTATTAAAGAGTGGATTGGAGGTCGTTTGGTGTTTGATTTTTAGGTGCGCTCTCCTTCGCTGACTGGTTTTACATCTGCTGGACCGCCTTCTCGGGTGGCAGCCTCATCACCTTCACGGGTGGGTAGTCAGGATGGAGGTTGAGCGGATACCTATTGTTTGTTGGAAGGTTTACGTCAGTTTTTTATGAGATAGTTTGTTTATGGGATAGGGTTGTTTAGCCGTTCTTTCTGGCCACCATACTTTAGTTTAATTATTCACAGTTAATGGTTCACTTAAAAAATAGCTAACATTTTCTGCCAAATTCAAGTCTCCGTGTCTTTATTTATTATAATTAAGTGTTAAGATGTTATGGTTTATGTTACGGACAATCCTCAGACTATATGAGGTTTGGGAGAACGAATTGACAGAATAGGAGAGGAGTGGGTTAAACCTCAGCTAGTCTGGGGGCAGGACGGTAAGGCATTATGGGAGTTTTATGGTTAGCCAATAGGAATGAATGTTGGGGGTAGGTGGAATGGGTACTTAAGCCTGGAAAAGGGGCTGGGTCAGCCTCTTCTGCTTTTGTCGTCCCACCCTCCCTCCCTACTGGTGGTGTTTGTTTTATGCTGTTGCGTTGGCTATTTTCGTGATGTGGGTTGTCACTGTTTGGTTGTGGCGGGAAAGAACGGCAAGTTAACATTTGTTGTATTAAAGAGTGGATTGGAGGTTGTTTGGTGTTTGATTTTTAGGTGCGCTCTCCTTCGCTGTCTGGTTTTACATCTGCTGGACCGCCTTCTCGGGTGGCAGCCTCATCACCTTCACGGGTGGGTAGTCAGGATGGGGGTTGAGCGGATACCTATTGTTTGTTGGAAGGTTTACGTCACTTTTTTATGAGATAGTTTGTTTATGGGATAGGGTTGTTTAGCCGTTCTTTCTGGCCACCATACTTTTGTTTAATTATTCACAGTTAATGGTTCACTTAAATAAATAGCTAACATTTTCTGCCAAATTCAAGTCTCCGTGTCTTTATTTATTATAATTAAGTGTTAAGATGTTATGGTTTATGTTACGGACAATCCTCAGACTATATGAGGTTTAATTGAAAGTAACACTTGTTAGCACATGTTGTTTCCTTTTTTATTTCCCATCTTTGTACAGCAAGTCTTATAGCGGGTGACACTAAAACAACCTATAACCAAACAGATATTATGGATATTTCTAGTGGTGCAGACTGCAGAGGTGAAAAGGAAATTAGTGTATTAATCTTGTGCGATTGAGAAAGTGAGGACAGGGTTGTTTATATTTTTATCCCAATTAAATCGCCTTTTTCCTGCCCTGAAAAATCAGGTTCCAAGCAAGGAAACCCACTGAGTCTGCGTAAACTGCGTAATCAGGGACGGATTGGGAACAAAAAGCAGCCCTGGAAAAATTTGTACTAGTGTCCTCACATGGGCAGCACCAGGGATGTAAGGTCTAGCCATGGGCCATGGCAGCAGCACCCTCCCCCCAAGACTTTCCAGATAGTGGGCATGTCCAGCATCAAGGGGGAAGTTAAAAATAAATAAAATTAAATATTATGAGCACATTATATGATACACCTTCAGAATTTAGGAAACTATATCATTCTTTAGAAATATATATTTTCTTGCTTATTACACCAACCGTATCCCAATCACTATTCACTCAATCTTATATGTCAGCCAAGCAGAAAGACAGAGCATACACTAGATCATCTGCAATCACAGGCTAAGTGGCAAAGTAATTTTCATATATGCAAATTATTTTGCATCTTATTCATTATGTCTATAAAAATTACATGTCCTCAAACAAAACAGGCCCCACAGGTGCGTCAGCCCACCGGGAATCTTCCCCTGTAAACCCTATGGCCAATCCGCCTCTGTGCGTAATCAATGTTTTTTTCTCACGCTAGACCCAATTTTGTACTTTTTTACACGTCCATGAGCTGCTAGGTTTAGTCCATCTGCGGGGACTAGCATTCAGGTATTCTCCACTAATTAAATTGGACTGGGAGCGGCAATGAACAGCAGGGTTTATTGGACTCTGCTGCAGACTTTGTTGCAAATTTATTGTAATTTGCTCTCAAGAAAGCTTCATGTAAAAATAATATACTGTATGTATGCCCATATGCTGAGCCATGCCCATCAAATGATGGATGCAGGTTGGCAACAGTAGCATATACGTCCGGGTTATGCCTGGTATATACTGTATCATATCATATCATCTGCTATATAAAAGCGAAAATCTGTCCTTCTGTCTTTCTATACAAATCCACAGTTTACAAATGAAGAGCGGGAAATTTTACATACGAGCATATTAAAACATGGCGGAGGCACTTAAAACAATTTGAAATCCCTTGCACCCCTGGGGGGGGGGGGGGGGGAGACAGCAGCACAAAGTATATCAGGAGACAGCATAACTCCGGAATTGCTGGAGCAATGTGCTAAAAAATTGGTACACTTATGCCTTACAATCTGGGAACAAACACTGTGGGGGGAAGACACCCCTAGCACCCCTAGGGGTGGAACAGCAGCACAGAGTATGTCAGCAGACAGCATAACTGTGGAAGGCCTGGAGTAATTTACACCAAACTTGGTACACATCTGACTTACACTCTGGGGACAAACTCTGTGGAGGTTAGACACCCCTAGCACCCCCAGGGGTGGGACAGCAGCACAGAGTATGTCAGCAGATAGCATAATACCCAAATGCCTGGAGCAATTTACACAAAACTTGGTACACATCTGACTTACAAGCTGGGAACAAACACTGTGGTAGTTAAACACCCCTAGCACCCCTAGGGGTGGGACAGCAGCACAGAGTATTTCAGGAGACAGCATAACACCCAAATGCCTGGACCAATTTACAACAAACTTGGTACACATATGACTTACACTCTGGGAACAAACACTGTGGGGGTAACACACCACTAGCACCCCTAGGGGTGGCCCACCAGCACAGAGTATTTCAGGAGACAGTATAACTCTGGAATGCCTGCACCAATTTACACCAAACTTGCTACACATATGCCTTTTACTCTGGGAACAAACACTGTGGGGGTAACACACCACTAGCACCCCTAGAGGTGGGCCAGCAGCACAGACTATATCAGGACATGCATGATATGTTAGTGATGACAGGGCTGCATGTGACATGATGTGAGGAGGGGAATGGAGGCAGCAGGAACCCACACACTGAGAGTTATATAGTGGAAGTAGCACGGTCCCCCAGCAGCACAGAGTATATCAGGAGATACATAATGTGCTGCGCTATATAAGAAACTGTAAATAAATTGATCATTTCACAGGGGCACTGACATGATGTGAGGAGGGGAATGGAGGCAGCAGGAAGCCACACACTGAGAGTTGTATAGTGGGAAGATCAGGGTCCCTTGGGGGACCAAAAGGGGTCCGGCCACTACACAAAGTGTGTCAGGGAAGCAAGATATGCCTATATACTAGATCTCCAACCAACGTCAATTAACGAACAGCTATCATTCTAATTTACCATCCTCATCCCATAGCGAAGCACGGGTATTCAGCTATCTACAATGTTATTTACTTTGTGTTTAATATTTACATTTATTTTTGTAAACAGACATTCTTAAAATCCTGGGCAACACCGGATACTCCAGCTAGTATACAATAATGCTCATGTTTTAAAGCATTTGTTTTTATAGTAATCACACATTTGCTATTAGGCATCACTAAGATTGAAAGCAATATCTCTAATACAGTAGAGACAACACCTTGTGTGGTACTAGGAGATCAGCGTCATGGTACATTCTCAAACAGCCAATCATAGCCAGTTTGTTAGTGCTAGTGATGTTATCATTATGCACTATTTGCAACTTGGCTTGACAACTCGCAGATAATACGGCTCTCAGGTGTTTATGGGCCTGCATGTTCGCAATTAGGTAAATGCCTACTATTTTCCTACCTTTTGCTAACTATCCTTTACTGTAAGTCATTTTTTTAAGTCTTTCCTCCTGAATGCCATGATGAAGGTGTGTTACTGGATAGGCTCTAACCTTGAACCTGGGACAACACTGACAGTAGCCTAACCTTGACTCGGGGTTAATTCTGGCAGTGGAAAGCCGTCAGTTACCACACAAAAAATATATATTATTAAATTGGCATTAAAAACAATAAATAAATAAGACTTTACTTCAGCTTCCTGTAAATGTAAAGATTGTTTAGCAACATTCAAAAAACAAGATAAAACTTTGTGCATTGTTATTAAAAGTCAAGATATTTAGTTAATCAGCATTCTGCAAATCCTTCCCACGGAAAGGTTAAAAGCACACCCTGTGTACACAGCACCATGTAAACAAACCTTTTTTTTTCGTATTGAGATGTACAGAGTACAGGCTCAACTTAGAACATTACGGCATGTCTGATCTTGAATGTGTAATGTTACTTAATGTTCTTGTAACTGTAGCATTATGTAAAGAAATTATCCAGTGCCACTTACTCAGCAGTACAGCTAGGAATTCTGGAGTTTTATCAGTTTATTTAAATACAGTAGTAAGACAGACCTGTGGAATGCTGAGAACCAAATGAAGTGTAAAATAGTGTAAAGTAGGCACAAGTCATATGAAATAGATACATACAAAGACTAGAACGGTAGAAAGGGAAATACCAGAGATCTCACACTAATAGAGTTCTGCAGTATATATTAAAGATCATATATAACAGAACTCTTTAGAAAGGCCTGTGAGCCGCATGTTAGGGGGGTTAAGCAGTTCCAGTTGAAACTGGAACACAGAAAAGCAGGGATGAATGGGGGGGGGGTGAGATGGGACATGTTGGTATAATGGCCTGTTTACTTCTAACATATACTGGGGGAGGGGACAGATCACTTATACATTAACCTCTCTCTGTACAAACCACAGTTGTTCTCTGATTACAAACTAAATTCCATCCACAAACAGTGTAAAGTGTATGCGACTTGGATTTATGAAAATTAATATATGAAATATTAATATTGAACATACAAGCCCGAGCTTGTAGCATATTTTTCTTAACCTTTCGGGTGCCAGTAATATTCAAAAACGTGAAGATGAATTGTAATTTCTTCCCCCCAATGCAATGTCCCTCAGTGCCTTCACACTGTCGGTGAGAGGTATATTGTTTAAAAAACGTGAACTAGTATCCTTGAATAATTTCTGATGTTTGATAATAATGTCATATACATAGACATGATCACCAAGTCGATTTCCTCCTTCATTGTGAGCAGCACCTCCAAATAAATGAGTGAGGGACAGAATACCAAGAAAGTGTGGGTAAGGACAGAGTTCACTTTAAATATTATTTATTATATTTGAGACACAGCATTCCAAGTGACTAAAATAAAAGCAATTATTTTATTTTTATTGAGTAGGCTTATAGCTATAAAACTATATTTTGGGAATGTGATTAGTGTTACAGTATTACCATTCAGTTATCAAGTCATTTTCTAGTAGCATGTGCAAAGCTACAGCTATGCAATAATCGGGCTGTCCGATAATCGCAGAGTGTGTACACAGCACCATGGCCGAATATTGGGGGTAATTCCAAGTTGATCGCAGCAGGAATTTTGTTAGCAGTTGGGCAAAACCATGTGCACTGCAAGGGAGGCAGATATAACATGTGCAGAGAGAGTTAGATTTGGGTGGGGTGTGTTCAATCTGCAATCTAATTTGCAGTGTAAAAATAAAGCAGCCAGTATTTACCCTGCACAGAAATAAAATAACCCACCCAAATCTAACTCTCTCTGCACATGTTATATCTGCCTCCGCTGCAGTGCACATGGTTTTGCCCAATTGCTATCAAAATTCCTGCTGCGATCAACTTGGAATTACCCCCATTGTTTACAAATCAGCCCGCTCTGCTCATCTGGTCCGTTCTGATGGAAGATAGTTATCCAAAATGACTAGCCAAGATCGTACAAATTCTGTATGAGCCAATGCAAATGTTTGCACAATGGTTCATTTAAACATCACAAAATTGGATAATAATAATATTTATTGTAATGCTTGCTTCACTGTTATACTGTATAACCCTCTACTAAAATCAGAAAGGAATGGCACACCTTTAGCAATATATATATATATAGAAGAGATCAATTGCGCAAAATATTAGCGCAATCCATGTATATAGTACTGCTTTGTTACTTCTCCCGAATTGTGCTTTTTAGGATGTCATGTCCCATGCAGCCCCCTCCATACAGCACCATACCACAGGCTCAATAATGCACATGTGAAGAGAAAAGATGAGGGGCGCAAGGTATAAGTATATTGCTGTCTAAAACTGTACTCTTCACACACACACACACACACACACACACACACACACACACACACACACACACACACACTATATATATATATATATATATATATATATATATATATATATATATATATATATAAGAAAGAGACCTTTAGTTTGAACATCATTTATTCAGAACTGTGGGAAAATAGCTAATGATCGTAAGCCACACTATTAATTTGAAAAGGGTGTGGTGCTTTGTATTGCATGCTGCTTATTTGCAGTATATGCAGTATATTTCCAAAGTGCATCTGTTACTGAAAACTATTTTTGTTAGTTTGAAATCTGTATTAAATCAGATGATGTTATGTGAGCAAATACATATTTAACTTTAATTTTTTTGTTTCTCATTGCATATTTAAACATACATGGGATCTCTTGTCTTGAAACCTCCAAATCAGGCAATGTAGGGACCACTGCTAACCAATGTAATAACGGGGTACCAGGAGAAGAGGAAGGAACACAGTGGTAATTGTTAAATGCAGTTTTGGATATATTAGGCATGGTGCACCAAAGTCCGTAAACATATCTGCTGAATCCAGGTGATTCACGTTGTCTGAGCTCCCAGACTCATGGAGACTTTGGCACTCCCCATGAAGGTGGGTCAGACAGAGAAGCAATGTGCAGAAGTTGAACCCACCATGAAGCTGGGCATTAAACTGGGGCATTACATCATGAGAGGGGACCCATGTGTGCTCCCTGTGAAGACTTACCCAGACTCTGTCAGAATCTACTGTGCATGCGCATATATCCTGTGAAATAGTGCCAGCCCATTTTCCCAGTGAATTCCCCTAAATATAGGGCTGTTTGCATGGTAAGTACGTTTAATTGGTGTAGGATATGCATTATAGATACGTCTTTGCCATTATGACACAACTCCCCCAATCATCATGGAAATTCATATCAGGAGAAACTGTTTCTTTCCACAGTCTCCAATACTCTACATCACATAGATTGTAAAGTAGGTGTTGCACAAGGTGCTTGTTACTTCATCATTTCAGTTAGGTAAGTCATATAGATTTCAAATAACATACACAAAATAGATTGATATGAGTGCACTGAGAGAATTTGTCCATGCCTCCCTCCACATGACACTGTTACCTGCATGTGTCTCCTGTCCATACGGGTGCTAGTGTAATACGTGGCTCCGAGCACAATACCAGATAATTGCACATGCAAACTGTATACACCAGACTACCATAAAATAGCACCGACTGTGATACAATATAGGGTTAGCCACCACGGGAGTGGGGGGTTAGGTTTAGGCACTAAGGGGGAGGGTAAGGCTGTGGGGTGTTGGGGTTAGGTTTATGCACTGATTGAGGAGGTTAGGGTTAGGCTGCGATGAGGGAGGGGTAAGGGGGTGAGTTGGAATGCTTAACTTACCTCTGTCAGGACCTTCATCATTGGGATGCCGGCGTTGGTATTCTGACCGCCAGCATCCCGTCTGTCAGGATCTCATACCCAACCCTGCCACAATATACGCGGGTTATTAATGTTGTGTGCTTAATCACTCCACTGTTACTAGCATTGCAATCTAATGTGTATGACAAAAATACACAACTCTATACAATTTTTAAGCATATATATATATATTAGTGTATGTATAGTATATTTGTATTAACATTTAATAAAAGTAAAGTTTTATATATAAACTCAAGCGTGCTCCCATAAAAAAAGTCTTCTCTCCGTCTTTACATTTGTACTTCTGACTCTAGGGGAACACTGCCAGCTGTAATTCATATGAATAATTATTACAGGGTACTATTACTCCAGTAAAAGTATTACTATTTATTTTCCAGCCGACAGACCAGAACATGCTACATATCAATGTGCAGCACACCAGTGCACTGGCCAACTGCTTTTTCTGTAAGTTTTTTTACATTTTCTACAGATTGGTAACTTGTCATGTGTTGGGTATGGGATGCCGGCTGCTGGGATCCCAGTGGTTTGCATACCGATGCTGGGATCCTGGCTGCTAGAATGCCGGCAGGGGGGCAAGTGCAACGAAGCTGCGCTCGCCATGCTGCGGGCTCGATGGCTCGCTGTGCTCACCACAAGTTCTATTACCACTCTATGGGCGTTGTGGACATCCACGAGTGGGAATAGCCCCTGTTAGCAGGGATTCAGAGCTGAAGACTTCGTATTTTCAGTATCTCAATCAAGCCAACCGACACTGTAATGTTATCTCACCCTGTTCACCCCAAAAAATGTGTACGTATAATATATACCTGTATATATATATATATATATATATACAGGTTGAGTATCCCATATCCAAATATTCCGAAATACGGAATATTCTGAAATACGGACTTTTTTGAGTGAGAGTGAGATAGTCAAACCTTTGTTTTTTGATGGCTCAATGTACACAAACTTTGTTTAATACACAAAGTTATTAATAATATTGTATTAAATGACCTTCAGGCTGTGTGTATAAGGTGTATATGAAACATAAATGAATTGTGTGAATGTAGACACACTTTGTTTAATGCACAAAGTTATAAAAAATATTGGCTAAAATTACTTTCAGGCTGTGTGTATAAGGTGTATATGTAACATAAATGTATTCTGTTCTTAGATTTAGGTCCCATCACCATGATATCTCATTATGGTATCTAATTATTCCAAAATACGGAAAAATCCGATATCCAAAATACCTCTAGTCCCAAGCATTTTGGATAAGGGATACTCAACCTGTATATATATATGAAAATCGAAAGTGGTCAATGCGCTGCTTCCCCTCTATCTACAGTCAGATATATAACAAATGAGTCTTTCCTGTAATCTGTCGGCTTTAGCACCCGGATTCCACAGGGGGACCTATGGATGGCAGCTCAGTCCTTCGAAAGGCCACTAGGTTATAGTGGAAAAAATCTGGAAAGGGAAATAAAGGACAAGCGCCTGATGGTGCAGTAATTTAGAACTTGGTTTTGTATCACGATAACACTCATATAGGTATTCCGCGTACCAGATAAGGGATTTTCAATCAATCAAATACTGTTATTTCCGATCTTCCTTCTGTTGCTCACAGCATAGAGGGTCTACAAGTAAACATAAAAAACACCTCTCATGGTGCAATATTGTTGTTTCAGGATAAGACCGTAAGTCACTTTTACAGGTAATATACGTACCGGAAAGCTAAAGTGTAACAGCAAGTCACAAGGGGTCTTTACCCTCCAAAATTCAAAATGCGATGGAATCTAAAGTCAATAAACACAAAGTAAAAGGAGAAAGAGGGTATAAGTGCGGTTTCTTCCACATTAGGCTTGCCTGGGTTTGCTATTCAGGATTGTCATTACCAATTCACCGGAGTGATGGCGGTTTGATGGTTTTCCTTCGATAGTAAAAGTGTCATTAATATTCTGTACTGGGAAGCTTTCCTAAGTACGGCGTGATAATGTCAAATATTAACTTAAAACATAAAGCTATACACTATTACCGTGGAGCCACTATGGCCGCTAGACTAATTACACACTCTACGTACTAAGTACGCTATTTGCGTACTGAGTACCGTATGGATACGCACTTAGCGTATCAGACGCTGTGCCGTGGGCGCGACGCACACGCGGCGCGGACGCACACAGAGTGATATACAGTAAACCTTAAGTAATGAAACAATGTAAGGATATGCTTATACTTTAAACCTTAGCAGCCTAGTACTGCAACGATGTAATACCTTTAAAACCTTAAGTAGCGCTGGCGGCATTAAGTACCCGCAGTGCTTACACCTTAACAATGCTTATACACCTTATACCAATTAATACGCTATGAAAGCCCTTTGCAGGAAAGTGAAAACACAACACCGGTTTGTGGTAAACCACTGGGCTCTAACACCGCAGTGGATTATTCAGAGAAAAGGGGTAAACAGATACAAGTTATACACTACAGGCTAACAAGGAAATCTAAACAGAATAATAGAGAATAATGGCTACAGAGAATATACATACGTGGGGAATCGTTCGCAAGTGCGTCCTGGACCAGTCCTCAGCTATCAGGTAGAAAGCCTTCAGAGTCTTTGATAATGACCTGGCCTGCTGCTCGCTCTTTATTCAGTAGCTCAAGACATAATATAATAGACACTGTGTGCTCTTCTTCCATTGGTTAGGGGGTGGGACATGTCCTGCACCGGGGACCATTGGTTAGTTCAAGAAGTGGGCGATGGCTAGGACTTGGGATGTGGAGTTACCGCCCCCTAATCAGTTTAAACCCATCACATTAAACATAAATCCGGTATTATTAATATCTTAATGAGGTAAGTTTTAACAATGTTCTTATTCCCACCAGATTAATGTTCACGTGACTCTGAACAATATGAACCCACACATGATATTACTATCTATCTCAATCTTCAAGATATTCATATATCCACATATTCATATACATATATATATACACACATATATATATATATATATACACACACACACACACACACACACACACACACACACACACACACACACACACTCCTGCTATTACAATTTGTTAGGAATTATATATTTATTCACTTTTATATATATATATCTTCCATTGGTTAGGGGGTGGGACATGTCCTGCACCGGGGACCATTGGTTAGTTCAAGAAGTGGGCGATGGCTAGGACTTGGGATGTGGAGTTCCCGCCCCCTAATCAGTTTAAACCCATCACATTAAACATAAATCCGGTATTATTAATATCTTAATGAGGTAAGTTTTAACAATGTTCTTATTCCCACCAGATTAATGTTCACGTGACTCTGAACAATATGAACCCACACATGATATTACTATCTATCTCAATCTTCAAGATATTCATATATCCACATATTCATATACATATATATATATACACATATATACACACACACACACACACACACACACACTCCTGCTATTACAATTTGTTAGGAATTATATATTTATTCACTTTTATATATATATATATATATATATATATATATATATAAATGAATACCTCTATCTCCATGGATTTTGGACTAGGAATGTTAGTATTCTAAATTCCTATCTGTCTGGTTTTGTTGTGGTTAGTTATTGTTTCTGATCTTCCAAACATACTCTGCTCCTGGGCATTGTTCACCCTTGTTTGTCCCTTTCTTTCAGTTGAGACAATGGCAACTCAGCACTCATTGTTCTGGAGAGAAACCTGGCCCTATTCATAAACAAAGGTGTATGCCCTCTTCATAGAATCTCAAAGCTTAGTGTAAACAAGGCCATTGTATCTCAGTCTGTGGGAAATTTATGTGTGACTGGGTTCCATTCTCGTCCCCTCCCCATTCGTAATATATTTTAAATACAATTTTATATCTATATTCTACTTCTGCACATAACTATGCGCAGGAACATGCGATTCTTTCCTAACTAACACCGGAATGTTACCCTTAAAATACCCTACAGCTGGATACTAGACATCACCTACCAACCTTTATCTGACCCTTCCTATCATGCAAAGACGAATCTCTCCGTCCAGGAACTGTTTAAACTAATAAAACTCGCTGTCATGGTCTAGGGGAACTACATCTACAAAATGCACTATTTGGGTTAAATATGCTATGTTTTAATAGCACGCTACACGCTCACAAACTCCGCCGTAAATACACATATCATGCGCACGAGTCGCCGGAGCGTCTCTTACGCAACTTGCGGATATGTGTACGCACAGGGGACCAGGTGCACGAGCAGCGTGCATGTGCATGAGGGGTTAGAACAAAGGATATGTATAACAATATTGTTCGACTTTGACAGTCGACCCTTTGGCAGTCAACAATAACTGCCACTATCTAAACAATTAAGCAGAAAAATATACAATACAATGAAATACCTATAAATGATTGGGTGGAGGGAGGAGAGGAGTATAAGCGGGAAATGTATGACCTAGTGGGATAGTAAAAGCATGTATGTATGAAATTCATGTCTGAGGGGCATGTATCATCGTGTCGTACATGTTCTAGATAAGCTTCGAGGAATTGCGAAGTATACTTGAAATCCTTCTTATCCCGTATTAAGGGTCTGTAAGTGGGCCAACAAACACTACCGAGCTCTTTTCGGCTTCTTGTTCCAACAAATGGGGTGCACATTTAGTTGATGTTACATGCAGGGGAAAAACATGTGAATGCTAATATATGTACCTATATCACCTGTCGACTATGTGTGTCACTACCTGAAGGTTGTAGAGATGAAGATAAGACGTGTCACAAATACATTCACATAGTAATGTGTGCAATTGTCCTTGGGTGTCGGTTGAAGTCTTGTCCGGATGGCTGTATCCTTGCTGTGGGTGGTAATTAAAGTCTTTCAAGTGTCCATAAAAAGTCATTAAAGTCTTTAAAGTCTTCAAAGTGTCTATCAAAGTCTGTAGAAATGTCCATCAAAGTCTGTAGTCTTCTTCTGAATGGATGTCTTTTTGCTTGGGAGAAAAACAAAGGAGAAACGGGTGAAAGAAACGGACCGTGGAATCACGTCTTATCACAACATTGTCTCAATTGATGGGTCATAAATTAGATCAGTTTGTGTAACAATGCCCTCGCTCCTCAAACTCATCACTTTGGTACTGCGCTTGCACTGCATTAAAATCCGAACACATCTAAATATCAAACCAATCATTATGACAACTCCCAGGATACAAAGGAGAAACTTTCCTACATTCACGATAACATTTTGAGCCCATTCTCCTAAACCTGAGAACCAATTTCGTGGGTTCAACCATGAAACCCAGCCGGTCAGTTCATTACTCACAGCAGTAAGGGTAAGGTTGTGTCTCCTTCGGAACTCCCATTTCAACTGCAAGATATCGTCCATCTTTTGATCTATGACCTCGGTTGGGTCATCAGTGCTGTTTGTGATATATGTACAACACTTCACACCATACTGAGTTGCTAGGGTGACACAATACCCGCCTGTCACCGCTGTGATGTAATTGAGAACCATCCTGTGCTGGATCAGTTCCGTTTTGTAAGCTTGCAATTCCTTCCCAGTATACCTGAAGGTGTCATCATACATCTCGGTGATATTGTCTATCAGGTTTGCTAGCGCATGAATATACCTAAAATGTATAATTCCTCTGGCGGTATGGGTGATATCTAACGCGAGTAGGAATTGAATCCCGATGGATTCGTGGATCAAATCAGAGGCTGCGTGCTCTGTCCTATCTATAAGGTGTCTCTTAACAATGTGTTCGTAGTGAGTGTGAGTGTAAGGAGCTTGAGCATTGCGGTGAACGTCTTTCATCTTATTATGGGTAATGGTCATTACTTCTGGCAACACTCTTCCAATGTAACACAATCCCTCTGAGTTTGGGGCAAGCCACTTATACACCTTCCTCCTGCATATGAAATATGCATCATCGGGGAGAACATATGGGACAGAATATGACATTACCATATTGCAAACCTTCCAGGTGAAAAATCCTACCCCTAACTCTCTCATTTGTTCAGTACACGTATCAGGCTCTATGATATGCGCACAGTACCCTGGAGATACTTCTCCAACCCGCATGGTCCTACTTCCTAGAGTATACCTGTACCGAAAATACCTCCCACTGTCGGCTATTTGGCGTATAAGTTCAGGGTCTACGGGCATTCTATCGGCTCTGTGTGAAAATGCCATGGTTTGGTTATTCCATATCACTTCCCAATTTCCAAGCTTTCGGGGATTGGAAATGTTGAAACATATTAAGGACCTATCCACATGATATTGGTGGAGCTTCAAACTAGGTGGCCTAGAAATATTAAATTTCTTGTCCACCGGTCTCCCACCCCTTAATTCAAGTACCTCATCTAGTGTTAAAGGGTACGGTACTAATCCTGACTTGCTCTGACCTTGAGGTACTTGTGAGCACACCCAGCATTCTGTTTGGTTTAAAACCTTACCCACTAATGAGTGATAGTCACTCAATGGATGACGGCCCATGTTGATATTAAGGCTGGACTGACATCTCTGGATGCACCCGTCCTCAACTATGTTTTCACAATTTCTACAGAAACAATTTTCTTCAGCCAATAACCCTTCACAATGTCTCCTAGTTTCATGACTACCAGATCGTTTTCTGATACTCGCCTTTGCTCGGTGACTGTGTTGCTCTTGGAATTCTACTAATCCGTCCTTGTCATCAGAACCCATTCCAGATCCTTTCTCGACCTCTCTGGTACTCTCACCGAAATAGACTGCTCTGGTCAACAACAGGGTCAACAGGAAAACCCGGAACACAGTCTCTTGCGGTAAGTCCATCTTGCAGAAGGAGAAAGAAAGTGTTATGAGCCACGGCTGTGGCTCATTCCTGTTTTGCAGTTTTGTTCTGTATTTTATGTTTATAAAGTTGTCTTGCATGCCAGGATTTCCTGTTGCTCTGTTTTAGAATACTCTTGTCTGCTGCCGCTGGTGAGTCTGTGTAATTGCAGCTTGTTCCCATGTGTTCAGCCTCACCTGGCTGCTAATTGCATCTTGTCAGTTTGGAATCACGCAACAGGGCAGCTGCATGGGATTATTAATTAGGCCTCTCTGTTATATGCTGGCTGACTGCAATTCACAGATGCTGGTGATATTTCTTGGTTTTCAGTCTGCTTGAAGTCTGACCTGGTTCCTGCCAGTCCCTGAGCTCCTGTATAGCAGTGTCTGACTAGCTGCTTCCTGTGTTGATTCCTGTGTCAGTCCCTGTGTCGATTCCTGTGTCTGTTCCCGTGTCCTGCTGTGAGGCGTTCCTGCCCTGAGGTCCAGTGGCTTTGCCTATCCCTGGTCAAGTTCCTGGTTTCCTGGTGTCCACCGGTCTGTCGTTTGGGATTCTGCCTGTCCTCCAGTTCTGAGAGTGTGTGTCGGCATCATTGAGGGTTCCTGTCCGTTTGCCAGTATTCGTACCGGTTCCGTAAGTAGCGGCTCTCCCGCGTCCGTTGGCCTAGGCCGCTGTATTTCATTATTGTTTCTGTCCCTGGTGTTTTGCAGAGGGTTCTGCTTATGCTGTCACCGCCGGTACACAAAGGTATTGTGTCGGCGTGTGATCAGCATTTCCTTTGTTGTTATTTTCCTTTGGCGGTTTCTCCGCACATACTTTAGGTTTTTAGTTAGCTTGTAGCCCCTGGCCTGTTTGCTTAGTTAGAGGGCCTCTTGTTATCACCCTGTCTCGGATTTCCCTTTGTCTCTCACTAAGACCGGGGGGCATCGGAGTTGGGCAGACATAATCCGCCCTTCAAACGCGGCTGCCAAGGGCTCAAGAAACCATAGTCTCGCAAGGGATTTCTGACAGCACGGGTGAGACAACAGAGTTAGGGCGCCAGGGGCTATTCCCTTTCCATTCCCCTTTCCCAGCGTTACGTCCTGGTGCTCTGGACTTACTTCAAGAACATCTCCCTTGTTCTGAGCACCAGGAACCTAACAGAAAGAGTGGTAATGGGAGGTAAAGAAAATAATAGAAGGGAAAGAAAACTGGTACGATAACCGCCTCTAGTCTTGTTGTTCTCCTTGCTCAGATGCCATCTCAACAGTGCTGCCTCTCAGTCTTCCCGGAACGGACACTCCAGTGATACGATATTCTTTCCGAGTCAGCGACTTTTCTACCATGTGTTTAACTGTTGTGTGAAATACCATCCGTAGAACATGAAAAAACAAAAAGAGAGAGAATAATAAAAAGAAAAATTGTCAGATTTCCGTTCACCATCAGGCTGCCACACCAACATGTCTATCAGTATCTCTGCACAGTCTTCCCCCACCAGTATTTCCACTCTCCACCCTCTGTGCATGGCCAGGCACAATGATGCTGGTGAGATATACTGGGGTTGGGCAGACCTCTGAAAAGACCGAGTAGACATGTGACGTTTGAGCTGTAGTTCTGTCGGTGAACGTCAGAGATGAAGAGGAAACATTTTTAAAGATAAATCACAGAGTTTACCTGGCCGCCCCTGTATCTACAAGCTATGATCTACCAACTATATTCAGTGTGACCTCAGGTTTTTACTACCTAGGCTAGCAATTTACTTCACTGGCTGCAGGCTACAGGTGCGGCCCAAAATTTTTCCTATATGATCCCTGATCCCAATTACGTGTGTTATAACTTTGCTCGTGTTCTTGTCTAGGGGGTCTGACTTTATGTGTGCTTTTATATCTGCAACTCCGTGCAATATGTCCTTCCTTATGGCAGTTATAACATTTTACCACATACGACTTACCATCAGGGATCTGGGGTTTAGGCTGATGTGGCTTCGTTGTCAGGGCTTTTATACTTACTGTCATCAGCTTATCCCCCTGTGACTCCCTGTGTTTAATGATGTTCCGATCGTGCTTAACAGCGGACTCTCTTAAGGCAGCCACCGAGATACCTCTCCAGTTAGGTTGAGTGGTTTGTACCCTGGTTCTCAACGCTTCCTTTAACCCGTCCATTAATACGGACACAGCTACCTCTCTATGATGCACATTATCCTTAATGTCTTCGATCCCAGTAAATCTAGCCATTTCCTGCAGTGCTCGATGGAAATAGTCAGAAGCAGTTTCACCTTCTTTTTGTCTAATGGAGAAGATTTTATTCCACTTGACAACAGTTGGGAAATATACTCCTAACTGCAGATTGATTTGTCGTACATTCTCCTGAGTGTACTCCTCAGTGAGAGGTACTTCTGCGTCTAATTTACAATTAGTAATACATTTTTCAGGGTCAATATTGGAAGGTAGACATACTCGTAGCACTGTTCGCCAATCTTTGTTTGTGGGTTCGGTGGCATTACCTAGTTCTCTAATAAACCTCTGACATGCGGCTAGATCTTTTCTGGGATTGGGAAATTCAGACATAATTGTTCTCAATTTTGCCCGGGACCAGGGACAATGCATAGCAATGTCCTTGACGGGAGTGACTCCCTGAGCGTCAGTCCTCCCATTGGGGACTGCAATCACCCTGACAGGATTTAGTTCAATTACACCATTTTGTGTTGACTCTACAATGTGAGGTGCAATTGTCTGTGCATAATGTACAATACCGTGGACACGACCTCACCTGACCCTCCGCTAGGGGGCTTTACTACTGCTCTTACTGATTGGGCCGTGCCCACCTGGGTGTCCTGTATGGTGGCTGCTAGAGAAAGTGCCGACATCGTGCTGGGCTCACTTTCTTGCTTGTAATCCTGAGGGAAGTTTAAAATGGGGTGCAACTTGCACGGGTTAGAATTTATACATTTATCAGTTTTACTCTTATCGTCATTAATACATTTATTACATTTACTCTTATCGTCATTAATACATTTATTAGGTGCACTCTTATCATATATCAGTATGCCATTCTCTGTAGCCATTTTCTCTCCTGTAATGTACGGTGGTGGTGCGGTTGCTATCAGTTTCCTGCTAGGGTTAGAACCAGCTGTGTAAGCTAGTTCCCTCTGCATATCACTCTCTCGTTGCCATAAATGTAAACAGTTTGTGTGTCTGATCCTCTGTTTTTGGGATTTTATCAGACAGATCCTAAGCCTTAGATTATGCAATACCTCTGAGTCAAAACTACCTATCCCAGGAAATGGTGCTTTAGCCCCCACAGTCATTCGTGTCCATTCATCACAAAAGGTCTCAGTGTGGGGACCATACTTCCCCCACATTACTAACCGAGCTGACCCCCTGGGTCTGAAATCTGCAGTCTGAACCCTGACTGCTGAACGTCCCTGTGTTGTGCACTTGGCTTCCATTGTGGACCTTTTTAACACGGGAAAACTTCCTAAAATGCACCAAACACAGTAGTCTACGGTGGAAATCCTTAAAGCTCTTCCACTGAACTTCTTCTGCTCCAAGTACCACGGATCCGCCTTCTTTAGCAGACACGTGTAGCCATTGCAGGCCCTACCTCTAGAGATTTTCCTGAGAGACCAGCGAAAATTCCCTAAACCTTTACTTTACACAAATCACGCTTGTATGTGCTTCCTACAACGCGTATGATGACAAGATTTACGCACAAATATGCAAAACCTCGTATCACGTTGCGTCACGTGTTGCCCATACAACCGTGCGGTCCAATCGTACCGCTTATAGACACTTGCTATCTATAAGTGGTAGGATCACTGGAGTCTCCCCACTGTGCTCCAAAGCAGCCGGAGCGTAATACCACGAAAACTTTATCACACTCCGTCGCACGTTTTACACCTGACCGTGTTCACCACGTTTTCATCTAGGCCGTGCTTCACCAAGCTTCACCAAGCTTCACCAAGCTTCACCAAGACCACCAAGACCACCAAGCGGGGTTCAATATATTCACACCCTATTCAGCCCACACTAACATTCTATAGTTTTCTGATCAGAAAAATCCTTTCCTGTTAACTGATAGCTTTCCCCAGAGGTAATACAGAAAAAAAGTTTTTTTTTTTAAACTAAATATTGGACACTGATCAATTTGTGCTATTATCGCGTGGCTGCCGTCTCGCCTAAACTGAAACAATGCTATTGTGTGATTTGTATTTAGTGGACATATCTGTACGCACGTTGCGTAAAATACGCCACGTATATAGGCCTTTACGTTGCGTACTCAGTCTCGAACGTTTTTCCGAAACACGTGTACAATGGCCGTATACGTCTGCAGTAATACAAATACCACACTTCTATAAATGTAAACGATATTTAACTATAATCGCTTACCAAACACCACACAGTATCTCCTGTATAAACCTTTATAACTAGGCCAGGCTGCGTGTGTGTTTTACATGTACTCCCTTAAATATTACTCTATATTTTTAACTAAATAGCAACACATTTTTCAGCACGGGTCAAAATGTATCTAATAATCAATGCTAATGGCAACAAGCGAATAGATATGCAGAATACATAAATAAAATACAGGTGTGTGTTACGTGTGTTGCGTGCGCAGTTGGCACCAAACAGAAATTTAACAGATTTAAAAAAAAAACAATAGCTTTACGTTCTTACCTTTCGGATCCCACCAGCATCCCTACAAACCATGCGGAGCAGACGCTTATCTAATCAGCACCAGTGTATCCACCTGACCATGAGAAGGCTAACAGGGGATACCTTTATACCTTCCCGCCCTTTGCTGATAGATAAAGTCTGCCTTGTTCTGCTAGGCTGCGGATATGAGGAGGACCGGACGAGCTCCTCAATTGATAATGTCAAATATTAACTTAAAACATAAAGCTATACACTATTACCGTGGAGCCGCTATGGCCGCTAGACTAATTACACACTCTACGTACTAAGTACGCTATTTGCGTAGAGTACCATATGGATACGCACTTAGCGTATCAGACGCTGTGCTGTGAGCGCGACGCACACGCGGCGCGGACGCACACAGAGGGATATACAGTAAACCTTAAGTAATGAAACAATGTAAGGATATGCTTATACTTTAATCCTTAGCAGCCTAGTACTGCAACGATGTAATACCTTTAAAACCTTAAGTAGCGCTGGCAGCATGAAGTACCCGCAGTGCTTACACCTTAACAATGCATATACACCTTATACCGATTAATACGCTATGAAAGCCCTTTGCAGGAAAGTGAAAACACAACACCGGTTTGTGGTAAACCACTGGGCTCTGACACCGCAGTGGATTATTCAGAGAAAAGGGGTAAACAGATACAAGTTATACACTACAGGCTAACAAGGAAATCTAAACAGAATAATAGAGAATAATGGCTACAGAAAATATACATACGTGGGGAATCGTTCGCAAGCGCGTCCTGGACCAGTCCTCAGCTATCAGGTAGAAAGCCTTCAGAGTCTTTGATAATGACCTGGCCTGCTGCTCGCTCTTTATTCAGTAGCTCAAGACATAATACAATAGACACTGTGTGCTCTTCTTCCATTGGTTAGGGGGTGGGGCATGTCCTGCACCGGGGACCATTGGTTAGTTCAAGAAGTGGGCAATGGCTAGGACTTGGGATGTGGAGTTCCCGCCCCCTAATCAGTTTAAACCCATCACATTAAACATAAATCCGGTATTATTAATATCTTAATGAGGTAAGTTTTAACAATGTTCTTATTCCCACCAGATTAATGTTCACGTGACTCTGAACAATATGAACCCACACATGATATTACTATCTATCTCAATCTTCAAGATATTCATATATCCACATATTCATATACATATATATATATACACACATATATATACACACACACACACACACACACACACACACACACACACACACACACACACACACACTCCTGCTATTACAATTTGTTAGGAATTATATATTTATTCACTTTTATATATATATATATATATAGAACATGGAAGCAGCCCGGCACTCCGTTGTCCCCAGCGGGATAATGCTCCGGTGCCCTCCTAGGGGTATGGCAACCCCAATATGTACAGCAAGGGAGAAGCGGCGGCAGTGTCCTGAAGAAGGGGGTCTGTCCCCCGAAACGTTGACCTAATAAATGCACCCTTTGCTTTATTATCCGTGAAAGTGAAAGTCTCTGAGTGCCGCCGCTTCTCCCTTGCTGTATATATATATATATATATATAAATGAATACCTCTATCTCCATGGATTTTGGACTAGGAATGTTAGTATTCTAAATTCCTATCTGTCTGGTTTTGTTGTGGTTAGCTATTGTTTCTGATCTTCCAAACATACTCTGCTCCTGGGCATTGTTCACCCTTGTTTGTCCCTTTCTTTCAGTTGAGACAATGGCAACTCAGCACTCATTATTCTGGAGAGAAACCTGGCCCTATTCATAAACAAAGGTGTATGCAGGGCAGTTTCTTGGGGCAGGCGAGCAGTGCAACCGCACTGGGAGCCCGTCGTGGCACTAACTGTGGCTCCCTGCTTCCCCCTCCTATTTCTCCCTGTCACAACTGAGGGCCTGAGCTGACGGGAGGCAGCCTCAGTTGTAGGGGCTGAGATGTACCGGAACCTGGGAGGTTGTATCAGACCCCTGGACATGTAAGTAACATGAATAATAACTGCCCGAAGGCGTGACCACGACAACTTGGATAAAAGTCAATGATGTTTATTATGACAACTCCGCAACACAGCAGCAGTAAAAGAAAACGTAAAAGTCAGCAAAGAATAAATACAGTTCCTGGGTACTACAGGATGGCAGGAGCCACAGGGCACTGGTAGTGTGAGATAGTTCTTATGATCTTCTAGATGGAAAGTCCTTACCAGGCCCGACTGTAGCAATGGAGATAACCCAGGATTGTGCCAGCTGGTGTTCCAGGAAAAGCTGGGTTGCTGAAGATAAAACAGCTGCTGTGGATACTGGCTGGAACCAGACTGTTGTTAGCACGGAGTGGATACTGGCTGGAACCAGTTAAATAATAAATGAACTTGGGAGCGATGAAATATGAACTGAAATGTAGAACTTGAGAGCGGAGAAATAATAATACCGGTGGAGAGTGGTAAAGTGTAGAAAGGACACCGGCCCTTTAAGGGAAGCTGTACTCTGCTGGAAGCTGAGCTGGAAGCATGTAATGTTGTAGCTGGAAACAGATGAATCCACAATGGATTGGAGAGTCAGGCTACACCGCAGGTGGAATGCTGGTGCGGGTCTCTATGGTGGAAGTCTTGAGACAGGAGCTGGAACCTGGAAGACAATCACAGGAGAGAGACAAACAGGAACTAGGTTTGACAACCAAAGCACTGACGCCTTCCTTGCTCAGGCACAGTGTATTTATACCTGCAGCAAGGAAGGGATTGGCTAGGCAATTATGCAGATTATCAATACTGAGAACAGATTGGTGGAAATGATCAGCTGACAGAATCCAAGATGGCTGCGCCCATGCAGACACTTGGAGGGAAGTTTGGTTTGTAATCCATGTGGTAATGAAAACAGTAATGGCGGCGCCGGCCACCGGAGACAGGAGGCGCCAGGCTGACAGATGCACATCCAACCACGCGGACACAGCGGAGGCCGCGGCTGACGTAATCGCCACTCAGACACTCTGCATGCAGAAGTTCAGGGACGGCGGCGGAGGCCGCGGGAGACGCCATGCCAGGTGTAATATGGCGTTTACTGTGACAGCGTCCCAGAGTGACAGGAGAGGATACAGGAATGTACACATCAGGATAACAGATGGGATCCGGTCCTGGAGCGCTGAGCCAGCCTTAGGAGGCATCTGATGGGTAAGAAATGGCGTCCAGATACCCGGATCGTGACACTCCCAGAGTAACCCGCTGACACATCCCCGTCACTCCGCGAAACTCCCCCCCCCCGAGCGGGGTACAGAGGGGGATCCAAGTTAGGAAGAGTGAAAGGCCGGCGTGAGGAGCGACTGGTGAGGCGGGCCGAAGAGCGGTAATCGCCTCTGTAAGTATTCTCTCTCTCTCTCTTTCTCTCAATGTGTAAAATGGGGACACCTGCCGTAATGTGTGAAATGGGGACTCTTGCCTGCCGTAGTGTGGGGATTTAATGTATCAAGGACATTGCGGTGTGTGGCATAATATGGTGCAGGGGCATTACTGTGTGGGGCTTAATATGGTAGAATTTTTTTTCCTGTGGTGGTCGTGATCTGTTGGAGCAGGGTCAAAAACTGGATTGTGAGGTAGTCTTTTCAGAAGAGGCCATGCCCATTTAAATGAGGCCACACCCATTTAGATGAGGCCACGCCCCCTTGCCGGTTGCGCGCGCAAGTTTTTTTTTCTCTAGGTGTGTGTGTGGGGGCACATTTTTTTATGTCATGGGGGGCGCATTTTTAAATCTCGCACTGGGAGCCAAATTGGCTATAAACAGCCCTGGGTGTATGCCCTCTTCATAAAATCTCAAAGCTTAGTGTAAACAAGGCCATTGTATCTCAGTCTGTCGGAAATTTTTGTGTGACTGGGTTCCATTCTTGTCCCCTCCCCATTCGTAATATATTTTAAATACAATTTTATATCTATATTCTACTTCTGCACATAACTATACGCAGGAACATGCGATTCTTTCCTAACTAACACCGGAATGTTACCCTTAAAATACCCTACAGCTGGATACTAGACATCACCTACCAACCTTTATCTGACCCTTCCTATCATGCAAAGACGAATCTCTCCGTCCAGGAACTGTTTAAACTAATATTACTCGCTGTCATGGTCTAGGGGAACTACATCTACAAAATGCACTATTTGGGTTAAATATGCTATGTTTTAATAGCACGCTACACGCTCACAAACTCTGCCGTAAATACACATATCATGCGCACGAGTCGCCGGAGCGTCTCTTACGCAACTTGCGGATATGTGTACGCACAGGGGACCAGGTGCACGAGCAGCGTGCATGTGCATGAGGGGTTAGAACAAAGGATATGTATAACAATAATTTTCGACTTTGACAGGCGAGGTCAAGAAACAACTGGTGCAAAACGTTGCTTTCTCCCTGACAGTTCTTCAACAAAGTGGTTGGCTCCTGAACTTGCCAGAATCACTGTGGATCCCAACGACGTGGTTGTCGGCGTTGGGAATACTGTTAGTTACAGAACTGTTGAGAGTTTGTTTCTTCCAGTGGAAAAAGCTCTGAGGATTCAGAGTCGGGTCAGATCTGAAACAGTGTCAATCCATCAATAAGTTCCGTTGATTAAAAAGATGGTTACGGCCTACGAGGCCATTCAGTGAGCAGGTTAAAAGCCAGAGTGGTTTTAGCGGGACCAGTTGGACATGTGGTCCGGGTCTCACCTGCACATGCACCGGAATAATCCTATCTTCCAGGACCAGAAACTCTCTCCTGTGGTGGCTGCACAGTTCTCACCTCCTAGAGGGACGCATGTTCGGGATCCAGGATTGGATCCTGGTGACCACGGATGCAAGTCTCCGAGGCTGGGGAGCAGTCACACGGGGAAAATTTCCAGGGAAAATGATCAAGCCAGGAAGCTTGCCTGCACATAAACATTCTGGAATTAAGGGCAATTTACAACGGCCTTCGGCAAGCGGAACCTCTTCTTCGCGGTCTGCCCGTCTTGATTCAGTCAGGCAATGTAACAGCAGTGACGTACATAAACCGCCAGGGCGGAACAAAGAGCAGAGCAGTGATGGCGGAGGCCACAAAAGTTCTTCGCTGGTCGGAGAAACATGCAAGCGCTCTGTCAGCAGTCTTCATTCCAGGAGTGGACAACTGGGAAGATTTCCTCAGCAGACACGATCTCCATCCAGGAGAGTGGGGTCTTCATCGAGAGGTCTTTGCAGAAGGGACAAGTCGTTGGGAAATTCCTCGAATAGCCATGATGGCGTCTCGCCTCAACAGGAAACTTAAGAGATATTGTTCCAGGTCGAGGGACCCTCAAGCAATAGCGGTGGACGCCCTGGTGACACCATGGGTATTTCAGTCGGTCTATGTGTTCCCTCCGCTTCCACTCATTCCAAAGGTGATAAAGATCATAAGAAGAACAAAGGTTCAGGCGATCCTCATTGTTCCGGACTGGCCAAGGAGGGCTTGGTATCCAGATCTTCAAGAATTACTCATAGAAGATCCCTGGCCTCTTCCTCTACGAGAGGACCTGTTACAGCAAGGACCGTGCGTGTATCAAGACTTACCGCGGCTGCGTTTGACAGCATGGTGGTTGAACGCCAAATCCTAGCCCGAAGGGGTATTCCCAGTGAAGTCATTCCCATACTACTTCAGGCTAGAAAAGAAGTAACGGCGAAGCATTACCACCGTATTTGGAGAAAAATGTGTCTTGGTGTGAATCCAAGAAGGCTCCTATGGAAGAATTTCAGCTGGGGCGTTTGCTCCATTATTGGCAAGCAGGTGTGGATGCGGGCCTAAAGTTGGGCTCCATTAAAGTACAAATTTCGGCCTTATCTATTTTCTTTCAGAAACAATTGGCCTCCCTTCCAGAAGTTCAGACCTTCGTGAAGGGTGTGCTGCACACCCAACCTCCCTTTGTGCCCCCAGTGGCACCATGGGATCTTAATGTGGTGTTGCAGTTCCTGCGATCTCATTGGTTTGAACCTTTGCGTAAGGTTGAGTTGAAATTCCTTACTTGGAAAGTAGTTATGCTGTTGGCCTTGGCATCTGCAAGGCGGGTGTCGGAATTGGCGGCTTTGTCTCACAAAAGCACCTATTTAATCTTCCATGCTGATAGAGCGGAGTTGAGAACTCGTCAGCAATTTCTGCCAAAAGTGGTTTCATCGTTTCACGTAAACCAGCCTATTATGGTGCCAGTGGCTACTGACGCCTTGGCGGAATCGAAGTCTCTCGATGTGGTCAGAGCTTTGAAAATCTATGTTGCCAGAGCGGCTCAGATTAGGAAAACAGAGGCCCTGTTTGTCCTGTGGGCTCCCAACAAGATTGGGGCTCCTGCTTCCAAGCAGACTATTGCACGCTGGATCTCTGATACGATTCAGCAGGCTCATTCTACGGCAGGATGCCCATTCTACCAGAAAGGTGGGCTCATCCTGGGCGGCTGCCCGAGGGGTCTCGGCATTACAGCTTTGCCGAGCTGCTACTTGGCCGGGATCAAACACCTTTGCAAAGTTTTACAAGTTGATACCCTGGCTGAGGAGGACCTCTTGTTTGGTCAATCGGTGCTGCAGAGTCATCTGCACTCTTCCGCCCATTCTAGAGCTTTGGTATAAACCCCATGGTTCTTGAAGCATCCTCAGCATCCTCTAGGACGGGTGGTCTTCAGTATGCCAAGTGTCGGGATCCCGGCGCACAGTATACCGGCGCCGGAATCCCGACACCCGGCATACCGACATATATTCTCCCTCGTGGGGGTCCACGACCCCCCTGGAGGGAGACGGTGTCAGTATGCCGGCGGTCGGGCTCCCGGCATACCATACTACACCCCTATAGGACGTATGAGAAAATAGGATTTTAATACCTACCGGTAAATCCTTTTCTCTTAGTCCGTAGAGGATGCTGGGCGCCCGTCCCAGTGCGTACTGTATCTGCAGTTATTGGGGATGGTTACACACATGGTGTGTTGCATTTAAGTCAGCCTGTTGCTGACGTTATTCATGCCGTGGCATGCGTTATGCTGTTATTGGTTGTGTTTACACACAGGTTGTGTTATGCTTTATGTCAGCATTTGCTGCATATTCTTCATGCCGTCGGCTGGTGTTCTATTGAATGCCACGTTCTGCGGCATACTGGAGGTGTGAGCTGGTAAGATGCTCACCGTGGTTTAACTATAAATTCTTTCCTCGAAATGTCCGTCTCCCTGGGCACAGTTACGTAAACTGGAGTCTGGAGGCAGGGCATAGAGGGAGGAGCCAGTTCACACCCATTCAAAGTCTTAAAGTGCCCATGTCTCCTGCGGATCCCGTCTATACCCCATGGTTCTTGAAGCATCCCCAGTATCCTCTACAGACTAAGAGAAAAGGATTTACCGGTAGGTATTAAAATCCTATTTTTCCTTCTCTTACACTATGCTATACTTTATAGTCCCTTTGATGGCACCATACCCTTGGTCAATCTCCATCACGTCTGTCTCGCACCCCCACACACACTCCTGAGGTATGGCTAGCATTAGCCACTGCTGTTAGGTGAGGGGGCAGGGGACACAGTGCAAGCCACAGCCTGTTCATGCCGGGACAAAAGAAGATGCACTGGGCTGCATGCTCAGTGTGGACCTACAGTATAGTGCAGCTACAGTAATACTTTGGAGGATGCTGGCCAGTACTAATAGCACTGTCCTGTCTCTGCAACATACTCCGTATTGACCTGTGGAGCATCTGAAGAGTACACTCTGTACTGATATACTATAAAGGGCACCCATTGCCTGTCATAGGGAGGCAGTCAATTTTCCGCCTGTCGGGATCCCAGCGGTCAGGATACCTACACCGGAATCCCGACACCAGCTGAAATACCGGCGGTCGGAGTCCCAACCGCTGGCTGGTTACCCCTCTGGTAACCGTGGGGCGACATACACATGGTGAGCGGGACACGCTGTGTTTGCCGCCGGGATTTCGGGCTCCCAGTATGGTCTCCTGACCGCCGGGATCTCGTACTAATCCCCTGTCATGTCTCTGGGAGATACTCAGTACTGCCCTATAGTGCAGCTGATGAACATACAGTAGTCAGTACTAAAATATTATTAAGGGCCCCCACTGTCCTGTCATGGTACTGACCTGTGGGTCAGCTGATAAGTATAGTCAATACTAATACACTATATAGGGCCCCCACTGTCCTGTCTCTGGGAGATACTCAGACTGACCTATAGTGCAGCTGATGAACATACCAGGGACGTGCAGTCAGGGGAGGCAGTGCCTCCCCTGTTATATTTCGATATGATAATGAGAATATTACAAAGATGATATTTATAACACAGATTCTGTGTTATAAATGACTTCTTTGTATTAATCTACTTATTATGCAGGTAAATCCTAGCCATATTTGGATGTGAAGCAGCGAGAGCGCTGCCTCCCACTAACAATTCTAAACTGTACAGAGCGGGGGGCGGGGCCACGGCCGGGGGGCAGGGAAATGCCATTGAAAAAGACAAGGGGATGCGGCAGCTGTACAAGTGCCTCAAAGACAGAGCTGTGTCTCCAGCTCACATCAAGGCACACCCCTTCTGATAGTTGATGCAGGGACGGATCCAGAGGGGGCGTGACACACTGCTGTCTGACCTCCCTGATTTGTTTCTTGAAAAAGGAGGATTGGTTACACTCACTTTCATTACTCACTCCTCGTTTTATAGAAAAGGATCCTTTGAGGTCAGCAGTGCCCAGTTCTGCTAAGGGAGGTGGGCCCCGCCAGGCTGATGCCTGCTGTGACATTAATGCTGACTGTGAGTAATGTAGGGCATAGTCGTAATGTACAGCTGAGCTCAGCTACACAGGTCCTTGTTTGCAGTCTGTCCAATCAGATCTGGTGGGCGGGCTGTGATGGCACAGGGAACTCTCTGTCATTCCCCAGCAGTTCTGTCATTCACAGTAAGCTACTGGGGTGGGCGTGGCCTCTGCTTACTATACGCTGGGAAGGGAAAGGAAGCTCCCATGACTAGCACTGCCTGCTACCTGCTGCCTGCTGCCTGCGGGGGGATGCTGCTGAAAGTCCTATCATGCCCTTTAGTGCACATGGGGATAGGGAAGAATGCACACTGCAGGTGAGTCAGACTCAGCAGTCTGGGATATATAGATCACAATGCCACTAATATGGGATGTTCAAACAATTTTTTTCCAGCATTTCCATAACAAGAACCCTACTCCCTCCCCTAACCCTGTGCACTAAGTTACACCCCCATCCCACCAGGTCTAAAATAATGGGGCATTACACCCCCCTCCCCTCACAAGCACACCCTAGGGCTAATAAAGTCCCCCTGGGTCATTAACCACCCTCACCCACGGTATTATGCCTCATTATGATTTAGAGCACAGCAAAGCACATGTTGGGGGGGGGGGGGTGATAATGCTGAATCTGATTTTTGCACTCACAGAGATTATCCAAATAGTGCAATTTGCACCTCCTCTCTCTCTCTCTCTCTCTCTCTCTCTCTCTCTTTCTCTGACTGACCCTCTCCCTGTGTGAGTGCTGCACCCTCATTTTTCTAACTCTGACACTCTCACTCTCCTGTTTCTGTACTTGTCCTCTCTTTTGCCCCTCTTCTTGTGTGACTGCTCTGTCATTGCCCTAACTAATTACCCCCAGCCACAGACCCCTTCAGTCTCTCCACCTTCCCATCTCTTCCCCTCTCCCTTTGTGACTGCTCTCTCATTGTACTGTTTTTGACACCATCTATTACCTCCCCCAGTCACCTCTCTCTGCCCCTATTCCTCCCCCTGTGTGACTGCACTCTCATTGTTCTGTCTCTAACACTACCCCCCCCTCTCTCTCTGTCTCTCTTTCGCTCATTGCACCACCCACACTGGCCAGTGCCTCCCCAGCCATTGACCTCACCGCACGTCACTGGAACATACAGTAGTCAGTACTAAAATATTATTAAGGGCCCCCACTGTCCTGTCATGGTACTGACCTGTGGGGCAGCTGATAAGTTAGTCAATACTAATACTAATCAGCTGCTCTATAAGTCACTCACTGATGGGTATAGTCTGTATTAATATACTGTACTGTCTCTGGGAGATACTCTGGACTGGCATATACAGCAGCTGATGAGTTTAGTACTATAGTCAGTACTCGTACACTGTAGAGGGCAGCACCCGCTGACTCTCCTGCTCTGTCACCGTGCAGCGGGTGAGCCTGGGAGAGCAGGGGTTACTGGCAGTGGGGTGTGCTGCTGCCGCTATGTTGCCCAGTGGCCATGTGCTCTGCCAGGTGCCGGGTATAGAGGGGAAGGGGGGCTGATACTAAATCCCGTGCTCAGCCTCAGCCAGCAGCGGGCGAGTCTCTCACTACTCTAAGACCAGCAGCAACTGTCAGGAACCCCAGGGGGTGCGGGTCAGTGCAGAGCCCTCTCCACTTGCAACCCCCTTCCCCCGCCCCTGAGATGCAACGGGGGGGCTTGGCACAGTGGGAGGGGGGGAATGAGTGAGCCCGAGGCCGCCCTATTGTCCCGCAAGCAGCGGCTGATGGCAGCGGGTGACAGGCTGCTGCTCGACTGCTTAATCTGCAGGAGAGGGGTGCCCTGGGGGCGTGAGGTCCGGCTGACAGTCCAGTGCCCGGGAGGGCTGTGCCTTCTTCCCCTTCCTGCAGCAGCAGAAGCCTGCACAGTGCACCCGGTTCGGAGCCGCTGAGCCCAGGGGTCAGTGCCAGGGTGTGCGCCGTGTGTGTCAGTGCTTCCTGGGGGTGCAGTGCTCCCCGCTGACATCCTATCAGACTTCCTGCCTCCGGGTGGCTCCCGCACCACCGCTGCCGGGTTGACAGGGGCAGCTAGGCAGCAGTGATGGACTGCCGCAGCTGCCCTTGAAACCTTCTCCCACCTCCCACTTCTTTACCGTCGCTGCCCGGGTTAGAGGGGCAGCGCGACAGCAGTAATATACTGCCGCAGCTGCCCCTGAACTTCCTCCCACCTCCCGCTATTCTACGGCCGCTGCCGGGGTGAGAGGGGCAGCCCGACAGCAGTAAAGCACTGCCGCAGCTGCCCCTGAACCAGCTCACGCTCCACAGTACCACCGCTGCCGGGGATCCTGGGCTGACGGGCAGCCCAGCCGGCAGTGACGGGGAAGTAGGTGGACACTGCTGGTCAGTGTCCGCCTACTTATCATTCAGTTGGGGGGAAAATTCCCCCTACACCTGAATGATTAGTTTGGAAAATCAAACAGGTTTGATTTTCCCAACTAGTTGGACCGACCGTTTCTGGACGTTTTTTTAGCATGTGGGAGCAAACGGCTGATAATCGTTTGCTCCCACACACTGCCAGATTAGCTTTCCATCCAGCCAAAAAGTTGGCTGGTTGGAAAGAAATCGTCCTGATGTATGGCCAGCATTAGGCTGAGTCAAGTTCCACAGAAGCATGATTGGAACACCAACATTCAGTGCCCAATGTGTCAAGCATCTGTTTTTTCCTTTATTGCTCCTCTCCTTGATGTCATATCATACATACCTCAGTTTCTTTTAAGTCACTGTGCTATACAATAGAGAAAACACGATCCAAATACATCCAGTAGCTTTTGCGTTATCCTGAAACGTACAAACAGACAAACAGACAAATAAACAGATTGACAAAAATTCAGAATTTGTTTTTTTCATCTCCATACATTAATAGTCCCTGGAAGTATATTTCTAAAAAAAAAAAAACCTTACCTGGAACCACTTGCTGCTGTGTATGCATAGACATGCTGCTGACACTCCTCCTAATTGCGTTGGCTGATTCCCACTGGTTCCTCACATGGACCAGGCCCTGCATGGTAGCTGGCAGAGGGCAGAGCTTGTAGATGCTGGACTCAACTTAAAAAAAACAGAGAACGTGATTGGGTTTGTTGCACTTCTGTTGGTTGCAGGAATTCAAATGCAGTCATCTTAAAGGAAAGATGTTTATTGCTTCAATAGTCATAAAATAGACTCTTCCCCTTTGCAAGCGGAGTGCAGCAAACAAATGTTCACAGTAGTACAACCTTCTTGATGTCACAGAAGATAGATATACTGTGATAGATAGATAGATAGATAGATAGATAGATAGATAGATAGATAGATAGATAGACTAGCTAAATACCCATGCTTCACTACGGAATTTCAAGTATAATCACAAAGATTTTATTCTACGAGACTCTGTAGTTTATGGGGGTAATGCAGAGTTGATCGCAGCAGCAAATTTGTTAGCAGTTGGGCAAACCATGTGCACTGCAGGTGTGGCAGATATAAAATTTGCAGAGTAAGTTAGATTTGGGTGGGTTATATTGTTTCTGTGCAGGGTAAATACTGTCTGCTTTAGTTTTACACTGCAATTTAGATTTCAGTTTGAACACACCCCACCCAAATCTAACTCTCTCTGCACATGTTATTTCTGCCCCCGCTGCAGTGCACATGGGGGGGTCATTCCGACCCTTTCGCACGCTACTGTTTGTCGCAGTGGTGCGAACGGGTCGGTTCTGCGCATGCGGATGACCGCATTGCGCAGGCGCGTCATTGCCCGGTGACCGATGCCGCTAGAGACAAAAGCGGTCGCAGCGGCGACCGCAAGAAGATTGACAGGAGGAAGGCGTTCCGGGATATCAACTGACCTTTTCCGGGAGTGGTTCGGTGAACGAAGGCGTGTCCAGGCGTTTGGAGGGCGGATGTCTGTCGTCAATTCCGGGACCTGCATCGCTGGAACGATCGCACAGGGTAAGTAACTCTTACCCTGGTCTTCTTTTACAGGAAACTTTTTTTGCATAGCAGGGCTGCACAAGCGTTCGCAGCCCTGCTATGCACATATACACTACCCCATAGGTGGCGTCTAGTTGATCGCACGGGCAGCAAAAAGTTGCTACGTACGATTAACTCGGAATGACCCCCATGGTTTTACCCAACTGCTAACAAATTTGTTGCTGCGATCAACTCTGAATTAGGCCCAATGTGTCTTATTTTTTGGACAACGGGAGATACCTAAAGTTCACTGGTTAGTTTATCATAGAAGATCAACAATTAGACTTAGTATGGGTACACACCAGAACGATCGTGATTGTTCGACCATCGTGAGATGATCCCTTCAGCTTCTGGACAGGCCATGGCTCACGATTTGGTAAAAACGGTGCATTTGTGTCAAATGATTCCGACCTGACTTCGACCCATCTCTGATTCGATGCATGTTGCTACACAGAACACCAGGCGACCATCTTGCCAATTGGCCTGAAATTGAAATAATGGGCAGGACTAGCTGAGGGGGTATAAATAGCAGCAGCCATTTAAAGTCTTTGCACTTCTGCTTTGTGATTAGTGAGGCTTGGTTTATACCCTGCTGAACGCTGCACATAGCTATTGTGCTTTCCTTTGTTTTGCCTGACATTACAAAGTGTGCTTTTCCTGTGTAGTAATGGATCCTTCACAGCATCAACTTCAGCTGTCCTATGCTGTGCTGAGGCTGAGATGTGAGAGGGCCCAGCGTAGAAGGGTGAGGTTGTGCCGGACAAAGCAGTGGTTGCTGAGGAGTGAGACTCATTCTCACATGCCACTGCTCATGGAAATTAGGGAGAACAATCCTGATGACTACCATAACTTTCTGCGAGTGGATGACGCCACCTTCCAGGAATTGCTGCGTCTGGTGACCCCCACATCGAGAGGCAATATACAAAGTACCACATGGCTATCCCTGCTGAGGACAGGCTGGTGGCAACCCTGAGGTTTCTGGCTACAGGATGGTCTCTGGCTGACCTAAAGTTTGATTCCCTCATCTCCCCGCAAGCTTTGGGCCTCATCATCCCGGACACCTGCAAAGCTATCATGAAGGTGCTGCAGTACCAGTATTGCAAGGTAAGGAAAAATACACCACACACTTGTTGTAAATACAAAAACCGTTTTATTAAAACTAATGAATCTGTGTTTGGTTTGATTGTTTAACACACTAGGAATTATTTATAAAAGACAGAATCTGTACAAACATATATAAAACATTGTAAAAATGTTGAATCATCCAGTTTTACAATTCGCAATAGGTATGGACCCATATGATAGACGGTGCTTCTGGCGCAGATATGCAAAGGTTCATGCACATGTGGTGCAAAGTGCAAAGGCAACAGCCCTGGCCCCATCTGCACAATGCAGCACATGTGCATGGCCCTTGGATTATCTGTGCCAGAAACAGCATACATCATACCCCTCCATACATACGCGGATGATAAAACTGGGGAACACTTTATTAAATGTATCCGAACAGAGGAGACTTCTGATCATCCTCCAGTAAGGACGTATACAGGTGCCTGTGGGTGGGGGAGCAGGTTGTGAGGAGAATGCTGGGGGAACAAGTTGTGAGGAGGATGCTGGACATGGTGCTGGCGGATATGAGGAAGAGACTGTTAAGCGGGTTGGTGGAGCGAGGTATGAGGAGGGGGTGGTAAGGAGGGCATTGGAGGCCCTCAGACAGAAGGATGGTGGAGTTGGCTCCGATGTCGTCGCAGGTACAGCCTCAGTGTACGCAAGGCCCACTAGTTGTGTGTGTGAGGTAAGACTCCCTTTCCGCTGTTGGAATAACAGTTCGCTTGCTATTCGCTCGAACTCCAGCTGTTGTTCTGCATCCATCTTGCGAAGCCCATTGGTCAGAAAGGTGCCGAATTTATTCTGGCGGTCGGGTGGCCTCCTCAGTGCCAGCTTAGCACGTGACAGCAAATCGCCTTCTGCTGCTTGTTTTCCCTTGCGCTGCTGTTTCTTTGTGGGGGGTTGTGGCGGGGTTGGTGTTTTGGCAGGTGGGCAAGCCAGGCCAGGAGTGGCTGCGTCAAAGATAGGTCTGGAGTCCCAGGTGTCTCTTGCTCTGGCTCTCCACTGTGAGTCTGTGGGACAAAAAACAGAAATATTTATTAATAACCTTTCTTTTTTTCTTTTTTCTTTCTAGTTCCCTACAAGCGTGGAAGAGTGGAAAGCCATCGGTGAGGAATTTGAAGAGTGTTGGAATTTCCCAAATTGCGGAGGAGCCGTTGACGGCAAACATGTCCGCATAACCCAGCCTGTCAACAGTGGTTCACACTACTATAACTATAAAGGATACTTCAGTATCGTTCCGATGGCAGTGGTTAATGCAAACTATGAGTTCATCCTTTTGGATATCGTCAGGAATGGGCGGGCTTCGGATGGTGGCACTTTTAAGAATACACCATTCTACTAGAGACTCACCTCCAACACCCTTCACTTGAAAACTGTCCAGGAAACAAAGTGTGGCCTAAATATTGTGTTTGTGGCAGATGAGGCATTCGCCCAGCACGAGCACATCATTAGACCATATCCGCAAAGGGGCCTTAGCAAAGAGAAGGGGATCTTTAACTACAGGCTATCCAGGGCACACCATATTGTGGAGAGTGCCTTTGGAATCCTATGCAACAGATTCCGTATCTTCCACACTGCCATCAACCTGAGGGTGGACAAAGTTTACTGGGTATCAGTGCGTGCTGTGTCCTGCACAATTTGCTCCGACACAAAGCCACGCAGCAAAGGCCTACAGGCACATCTCCACAAGAAGACCCAGACCTGCCAAAGGAGGTAGTGCCAATGTCCTCAATGGAAGCACCTGCACTTCAGTACACGGGGACTGCGCGGGCCAAACAAGTCAGGGTACAGTACATGTCCTATTTCAACGGAGTGGGTGCTGTCGATTGGCAGGAGGAATCCATTAGGTAAAGTACAGTGGATTATACCTTTTCTCCTGTCAATACAAACTTGAACATTGCTCAAAGAAATTTAAATACTGTGTCACTACTTACTGAAAGTGGCTGCAACCTTTCATCCACATTTGCCACTTCGTCAACCTCCTTCTCGGCCATCACCACGACGCCACACCTCTGCATCTCCTGGCTGAGAGTAAAGGTGAGCAGGTCATAGTACGAGAGGGAGGTCTGGTACACCTCTTCGGCTCCAGCACCAGATCTCTGGGAGCTATCCATTTTCTTGTGCTCCTTTAGGAAAACCGTACATAGGTTCTGGATTTTCTTGCGGGCCCAACCCACAGTGGCCTCAGGATAGTAGGATCTCCTAAAAGCCACCAACTCTTCAAGCGCTTTGGTCCTTTTGACCTTATTCATATACCCTTTTGACTGCTGGTACACTGCACGACGCTTGAGAAGATGGCGGCAGGTGGGAGTGTACAGGAAATGACACTCAAATGATTTGGGTCACCCGACGGTCACACGACGCAAACACAGACGATCGGCACCCAATCAGAGCTCGGATTGACGAATCTTGACTGCAGCAGGTCTAGATCTCCAATTTGACATACAAACGGCGAGTACGTGCATCGGATCGGAATCGTATGCAAAACAGGTACGAAACAACACTTTTTCCATTAGATTGCATAGAAATCGGGGCTTTATACACGATGTCGTCATGGTGTGTACCCACCCTTACAACAGGACATGCTCCGCCTGCCGCTGCCAATCTTTGTCAGACCGCACCTCTGGGTGGGCCTTCTTCGGATTGATGCTGTCAAAAGGCTGGCGCTGAAGAGAATAATCCCCCTCCTTCTCTGCCCCATCCCGGCTCTGATGTTGTCCTGCTCAGTGCTGTAAATGCTGGGACGACAGGCCAAGCTCCGCCCGCTGTATGTTAAATATGTAAGGTTTGCAGGGATAGGCTGACTCTATTTCAAAGGGCCCTAGGTCTCCTTGCTTAGCTTCTCGCTCTCCTTAGGGCTCCTCCTTTGAGGTAAAAAGGTAAAGATTTTCTCACAACACTTAAGGTCACTGGTAGAGCTGTCAGTACCCTTTACACAGCAGATAAGCAGTTGCTTACTATTAAGATTTCCTTTAATGCATTTAAGAGTCAAAATATCTAACTCTCCTTTCCTCCTATTGCTCTCTGAGAGGTTTGGCAATGTTTAGTTCAAGTGACAGGCGAACCTCTGATAATTGAGACACTCTCCTCTCCTGTCTGGAAATAGGCTGGTTAAGTACTTATATCTGAAATCTATATATAAAAGGCAAATACAACTGACTCATCACAAAATCTCCTGAACCATGCCTTGCCAGTGGTAGTTGCAGAGCAGTCCATTATTCAAATAGGGGAGCCATACCCAGTGATGTTTGACAGTGTTTAGGGGCGGCAGTTGATGTGGCTCCCGTATTTTAATTATGGATTGCTCTGCAACTGCCACTGGCAAGGAAGTCCAGGAACAGAGCATTGTGTCCTTCCCCCTCCGCTACTTGGTATCACCTGCAACATGCATTCTTCATAGCCCCGGCTGGGTGGGCTGTCTTAACTCTCCTCTGTGAGGGAGGAATTCCCAATAATCATCTCACCCCTTTAAACCTCTTTGTGGTAGGAATTTTGAAAAAACCCTTCTTAGTGGGTGCCTACGTCACAAGAGCAAGCTACTGTCCAAATGTCAAGTTCCTTATGGTTCAGGAGATTTTGTGATCTGACCTGTTGTTTTTACCCAATCAAATTAAATGCACGTGTCTTGCATGCCCAAGGCATGATCACCTTTAACATTGTCCCCAATGGACAGTGGGGAGTGGTCACTCCTCTGTACCGAAGCCCACCAGTGGTGGGCTTAGGTACAGAGGAGTGTCAAAAATTGCCCTAGGTGCCGGCATGTCTGGAGTGGGGGGAGAGTTCCCTCCAAAATGCACTGCCAGAAATCTGCTAAGGGACCCAGCTCACCATCTCTAGCCTTTGCCTGAGCTTCAAGGTGGATAGACAAGATCCCCCGGCAGGGTTTTCTGGCCACTGAGTGGAAACCCTTTAGGGCTCCAGGGAATAATTAGCAGGCTGTGGGTTAGCCAGTTTTCTCTCTGCCTACCCATGCCAATTTCATGGAGTAGGCATTCCATTCGTCTAGGAGGGAGGCCAGGGGCCCCAGCAGTCCACAGATACTTCCAGATTTCTCCTAGACCACCAAGGATGCAAGTAAGTGCATTTTACTTTTAAATCCATCCATTTAAACATTTTTAAAATACCCTGTACAATATACTTTGTCTGCCTTTGTTTGCCATGGGAAATGCAGTCCCTGCTCAGTGCTGCTCATACATTTTGAATTACATTTATACATTGTTTTAAAGATTCATATATTTGTCTTTATTTTACTGTGCTCAGCGCTCAGTGCAGTCTGGTACTGCTGGGATTTTCCCCAGGTGCCATGCAGTGGACTGGGGGTTAAACCTACTATTGGCCAACCTCTGCTGGTGGTCCAGGAAGCTGGCTCTCCCTGTTCCATAGCACGTAGCCATACAGCTCTACAGCCGCGGGACACCACACTGCCTGGCCGTGGCCAGCAGCTGGCAAAGGGTGGTGGGACTTTTACCCTAAAAGTGCTGGGTATACCTTACGCTTCGGGAGTTAACTGATCACATCACTGTGCTGGGAGCAGTCTTTCCTGCTCCCCTAACAGGTGGCGTGCTCTCTTCACAGCCCTGTAATACCGGGGTGCCGGAAGCAGAGCTCCCTTACTCCAGGGGTAGGCACTTAGCCCAGCGGCTCCGGGTTTCAGATCTGCGATAGCTACTGCCTGATTGACAGTTTTTTATTTCCTTATTTTGAAAACAGACCTTAAAGGAAAAAGTTTTGCTCATATTGAAGAGGTGAAACAAGAAATAGCAAAAGTACTAAAAGGCATCAACAACGATGAGTTTAAAATTTTTTTTGAGCAATGTATTGATTGAAGTGGAGAGTACTTTGTGGGGGACTGAAGTCTCAAAATGTGCAATTAATTAATTAATAATTGAGTCATTCTTTTTTTCTTTTGGGTACCCCCTCTTATAAGTGGATTTCACCAACTGCTTACTAGATGGTTGATACAGGTGAACACATTAAACAATGATGGACTGTTGTCAGACACCGGGCGGGATGTACTAAGGGAAAAATGCGGTAAAACACCAATTTTCTGGGTTTTTACCGCATTTTCAAATGTACTAAGACCCCACCGCCGGATTTATGCCGCCGGGGGTATCGCAATCTTTTGATGGCGATACCCTATAGAAGCCTATGGGCTTCTTACTGCCGCCGCATCCTGCTGCCGGCCTGCGTTGCTCACGACGACCTCCCTCCCCCCATCCTCCTTCTCCCCCACAGCACAACCTTGTCTCCTTCCGGCTGCAGGGGGGAGAAGGAGGATCACGGGCGGGAGCAGGGTCGGTTCTGCACCTTGTGGCGCCAAGTGCGAAAGTTTCCACTGGCGCCCCCCCCCCCCACGGCAAAACATAGGGGTGTGGCTTCATAGGGGAGGGGCGTGGCCACAGTTATGCCCCCAGTAGCTGTGCCCCAGGTTTGCCCCAAGTAGTTGTGCCCCCCAGTTGATTTGCCCCCTGTAACTGTGCCCCCAGTAGCTGTGCCCCCTGTAGCTATGCCCCCAGTAGTTGTGCCCCCTATAGCTATGCCACCAGTAGATTTGCCCCAGTAGTTGTGCCCCCTGTTGCTTTGCCCCCAGTAGTTGTGCCCTCTGTTGCTGTGCTCCCTTTTGCTGTGCCCCCTGTCGCTGTGCCCCCTGTAGCTATGTCCCCAGTAGATTTGCCCCAGTAGTTGTGCCACCTGTTGCTGTGCCCTCAGTAGTTGTGCCCCCTGTAGCTATGCCCCCAGTAGATTTGCCCCAGTAGTTGTGCCCCCTGTTGCTGTGCCCCCAGTAGTTGTGCCCCCTGTCGCTATGCCCCTAGTAGTTGTGCCCCCTGTAGCTATGCCCCCAGTAGATTTGCCCCAGTAGTTGTGCCCCCTGTTGCTTTGCCCCCAGTAGTTGTGCCCTCTGTTGCTGTGCCTCCTGTTGCTGTGCCCCCAGTAGTTGTGCCCCCTGTCGCTGTGCCCCTAGTAGTTGTGCTCCCTGTAGCTATGCCCCCAGTAGTTGTGTCCCCTGTTGCTTTGCCCCCAGTAGTTGTGCCCTCTGTTGCTGTACCTCCTGTTGCTTTGCCCCCAGTAGTTGTGCCCCCTGTCGATGTGCCCCTTAGTAGCCGCTTACAAACACACACACAAATAAAAAAAAAATACTTACCACTGCCCCGCTCCTGCTTCCCGACCGCTGCTGCTGCTGCTCCGTCTGGCCTCCCATGGCTCCTTTCTATGGAAGAGACGTCATGACGTCTTTCCCATAGCAGCGCCGCACAGACACTAGAGGTCAATAATGACCTCTAGTGTCTGTCACTGGAGCCGGCTGCAGCGGATGCCCACACAGCCCACGGCGTCTCCTGTAGCCGGGGAGCGGGGTGCGGGTAGGGTGGCGGTGCCTGCAGGATGACTACGGCCGTGCCCCCAGGCGCAGGCAGTGCTTGCCCGCATCATGAACCGCTCCTGGGTGGGATGTGACGGAAGCCGCCACAAACCCTCTCCTGCAGACCATCACTGATCGCAGGACACCCCTGGCATCGCTTTGAGATACATATGCGAGTACATGTGCGATTAGCATCACTGCAATGACTGGCGATGACCCGCAATCATTGATAGTACATCCCACCCTCAGTCTTTTTGAGGTCTACTCAAGATGGCAAGTACCAGTTCTTCTGGTTAACAGTTCTCAGTGTACATCAAATATTCCAACTGATACATTTTGGATTTCAAGCAAGAAATATTTTCAAAAGCGGATACTTAGTCACAGTGCCGTTTCTTGCAGCGGGCGAGCCGTACAACCGCACGGGGCGCCCGCCGCGGCACTTCTTGAACACTTTAAAATCCTCCCTCCTCCCAAGTACCCAGCTCGGGGGGCGGAGTTTTGCGGAATGACGCGGTGCATCGTGACATCACGACGCAATCGCGTCATTCCGCGAAACTCCGCCCCCCCAAGCTGGGTACTCAATAGGAGGGAGGAGGGGGAGCCAAGCCGGCGGCGCCGCGAAGAGGAGGGAGAGGCGGCGAAGAGCGGGAAGAACCACTTCAAGTGTAAGTCAGCCTCTCCCTCTCTCTCCCCCCCCCCTCTGCCACCTGCCATCATGTATAAAAAGGGGACACTTGCCTGCCATAATGTGTTAAATGGGGACACCTGCCTGCCATAATGTGTAAAATTGGGACACCTACCTGCCGTACTGTGTAAAATGGGGACACGTGTCTGCCATACTGTGTAAAATGGGGACACCTGCCTGCCGTACTGTGTAAAATGGGGACACCTGCCTGCCGTACTGTGTAAAATGGGGACACCTGCCTGCCGTACTGTGTAAAATGGGGACACGTGCCTGCCGTATTGTGTAAAATGGGGATTCTTGCCTGCCGTACTGTGTAAAATGGGGACTCTTGCCTGCTGTAATGTGTAAAATGGGGACTCTTGCCTGCCGTACTGTGTAAAATGGGGACTCTTGCCTGGCGTACTGTGTAAAATGGGGACACGTGCCTGCCGTAATGTGTAAAATGGGGACTCTTGCCTGCCGTACTGTGTAAAATGGGGACACGTGCCTGCCGTATTGTGTAAAATGGGGACACGTGCCTGCCGTATTGTGTGAAATGGGGGCTCTTGCCTGCCGTATTGTGTAAAATGGGGGCTCTTGCCTGCCGTAATGTGGAAAATGGGGACACTTGCCTGCCGTATTGTGGAAAATGGGGACTCTTGCCTGCCGTAATGTGGAAAATGGGGACTCTTGCCTGCCGTAATGTGTAAAATGGGGATTTAATATATCAAGGGCATTGCGGTGTATGGCGTAATATATATATATATTATTTTTTTTCCTTGTGCTCGCCGTGATCTGTCTGTGCAAGGTCAAAAACTGGGTTGTAAGGTAGTCTTTTCAGATGAGGCCACGTCCATTTTACAGAGACTACGCCCATTTTAGCGAGGCCACGCCCCTTTGCCGGGAGCGCACACTCCTTCGGCGCGCGCATACCTTTTACTTTTTATATCTATGGGTGGGGGCGCATTTTTTTGTTATGTCAAGGGGGGGGGGCGCATTTTTAAATCTCGCACTGGGAGCCAAATTGGCTACAAACAGCCCTGCTTAGTCATTTCCCAGAGAGACATAAATACCAATATTTGTCCAACTGCGTGAGGTTTCCAGATCCTGCAGTCGCTAAGATATCCAGTGGTCGATTTCCTTCTCTAGTACATTTACCCAGAAGCTCAACCAGAAGTACAGTGCATTCCACTATGCATTCCACAGTGTCACACTCAGAAGTATAATGTGTTCCATTAGTTTATCGCTGAGAAGGGGTTTATAAAATTTAGTTTAATTTAATATGAGAGAAAAGGAACCCCACTCAAGGGGGTAAATTTACTAAGATGGGAATTCTATTTAAGATTGGATGTTGCCCATAGCAACCAACTAGATTACAGGTATTATCTTCTAGAAGGTGCTAGGTAAATTAGAAGTAGAATATTATTGGTTGCTATGGGCAACATCCCATCTTAAATAGAACTCCCATCTTAGTAAATTTACCCAACAGACTTTTAAAGTGATAAAGTATACTTATCTACTTTAACTTCAAAAGTCATTGAGTTCCATCTATTCTTTATATACTGTATAATATTGTATACTAGGTGACTCATCGCGCCCTACGGGCGCTCTTCACACTGTCGCAAGGGGCTGCGTCCCCTTAACCCCTGCATGCCTTTCTGGCATTCAATATTATATGGAGTATTACCTGCATTCCTAGTTTTGTTAGTGGTTAAATATTGCATGATGAAAGGGCATCTGATAGTGAAGGGGGCGTAGCTCCTTGCGTCGGGGAGGGGGTGGGAAAGTGGGGGCCGCAGATGGGGAGGGTTCCGGAGGTGCTGCAGGTGGGGGAGGGGCGGGAGTGCCACTGCTGGGGGAGGGGCAGGTGCGGGGCTGTTGCAGATGGGGGAGGGGCGGGTGCGGGGGTGCCATGGGAGGTGTAGGGGGTCTGGTGGCGCCGTGGATGGGGGAGGTGGTTTTGCGGGTGGGGCACATACAGGGGTGCAGTGGATGGGGTCCGGAGCTGCTGCGGGTGGTGGAGAGGTGGATGTGGGGGTGTTTTGGGTGGGATAGGGGGTCCAGAGGCTCCAGGGGTGGGTGTGGGGATGCCGCGGATGAGGCAGGGGGTACGGGGGCGCTGCGGGTGGGGGAGGGTCGGGTGCGTGGGTGCAGCAGGTTATTTTCTAATGCTGGGTGGAGTCACAATGCTGGGCGGAGTCAGAGTAAATGAGTCACAGATCTGGTCCTAACTGCCATGTCACAGACTGTGTTTGAAAAATGGCAGTTAGGAGCTGATTGGCTGGTACTTTTTCACTCTCCATTGTATCACTTTCCAAGCTATGATGCATCTGGCCCGCGGTCTGGGGGGGATATTTAATTAGGGTTGGGTACGGGATGCCACCAGTTAGAATACTGGCAGCAAATGAAATTAATTAACCTTACTCATACCCTCCCTCTACACAGCCTAACCCTAACCATCCCCAGCATACTAACATTCAGGATGCCGGCTGTGGGGATTCCAGCATCATATATTTGTATGCACCTTATTGTGTTCAATCCCCCCGTCTGTAAATTCATTACTGACCCAAATACAGAGAAATCCTTCAGATTTTTGCTAGATGAATTCAGTGCTGCCCTCCAGTGGCCCCACCTAAAGCTGCCTAATGGTAGAGGCGGCCCTGCTTATTATAACTCACCATTGTCTCATTTTCAGATATCAATATAGCATCTGCCCACAGTCCTAGTATTCTGCAGATTTAGAGGCATGTGTATTAGGGAAGATACTGTGTACACATTGCATGATTTGAAATGCTGTGTTTTGGGACTGTACAGCATATACTGTATGAATGAAACATGCACTTCACACTGTTATGGGATGGAGCTATAGGAGCTCATTAATATCTGAATGCGGGATCAGTACGTAATCCCGCTGGACGGGATCCCGGCGGTCGAAATACCGACGCCGGAATCCCGACCACACAATCCCGACAGGGTTGGCGAGCGGAACGCAGCCCCTTGCGGGCTCGCTTCGCTCGCCACGCTGCGGGCACGGTGCCTCGCTACGCTCGGCACACTATTATATTCTCCCTCTATGGGTGTCGTGGACACCCACGGAGGGAGAATATGTCGGGATTGTGGCGGTCGGGATTGTGGCGGTCGGGATTCCGGCGTCGGTATTTCGACCGCCGGGATCCCGTCCAGCGGGATGTTGACCGCATCCCCTGAATGCATATGCGCTCAGGTAGTGTGTAGGTGAAAAGATGCACATATAAAAGCACATATGTATATGGTAGCATTTGCACCAGGCGGAACAAGTGTCCTCACTAACATTTCTTAGCATAGATTGTAATCTCCCATGAACAGGTCCGCACTACCTCAATGCCACATATCTGCCCACACTTTGCCTACCTGCTTGTACCTCTTATGTTTTATGCTGCAATTTTATTTAAGTGAGTATTATTCTGCCGAGTTCAATTTATAGGTATGATATCTGTACTTGTTTTGTGCTACTTGCCATTGTACTTGTGCAATCAATCTTATATTTGTACTGTGGCACCATAAAAATCAATAATGATTATAGCGTGGAGGGTGTTAGTAGTTGCGATATAATGTCATTGATAAACATCATGATTATTGCATAGCATTGTGCCAACCTTCTTAAGGCTAATCTGTGGATGCCTACACATCTAGTTGTGTCACAGTTATGAGAATACCACCCTTACTGCACTCGTACTGCAATTGCTCCTGGTCGACCTCTCCAGCTAAAGGGAGACACAAGTCATCAATGCACAAAAATGTATAGAAAGATATGCTGTATGCATTTGTGTTTTTGGTGAATATGCAAAGGAGTGACATCGATATCTTCATGATAACAACAGCTGCAAATGAACCCTGTAATGTATATTTTGACGTGGGGCTGTATTAAAATCATACTTCTCAATAATATAAATGTGCAGACACGGGCATTGCAGCAGCATAAGGCGCCATGGTCATAACAGGATATGTCTCACCCAATCTAAAGTACTTTGTTGCTACCTCTACCTTAAAAACATACTCGCCAGCAGGGCCGTAACTAGGTGTGTGCCGATGGTGTCTTGCCCACAGCGCAAATGCACTGAAGGTGCACCATCTGGCATCACCCCCCACACACACACACACCTCACGACCGTTATCTTCAGTAAGTCAGTACTGAAAGTCACACCACAGCCGCTTATGTTCCGCCTGTGCAGGGGCTGGGAGTGCTGCCGTAGCCTCCATCTGGCAGCACACAGCTTCCCCCTGTCCTGCCGCCGTCCCTGAGTCCCACAGACGCCGTCCCTGAGTCCCGCTGCCACTGCGAGGGACTGGGAGCTCTGCTGCTGCAGCCATCTGACAGGACTCATGTCTCCACTCCGTCCCTGAGTCCCGCCGCTTGCCTCGTGCCGCCTCTGACAAGGCATCTGGAGTGTTGCTGTAGCCGGCAGGTCCCGGTTCTGATGAGCGTCTCTGTGTCCTCGGGATGTCAGATCGTGCCCCCAGGTGAGTAAAACACACAGACACACACACACACACACACACACACTCTCTCTTTCTCTCTTTTATACCCCTTTTCCATCTGTAGCACGGGTCACAGCCGTGTCGCCTGACATGGCTGCAACCCGTGCTACAGCCCCCTTTCCCACAGCGCTCACCAACCCGGCATATTGCCGGGTTGGTGACGCTGCTAGTGACGCGGTAGCGCCGCCCTCCCAGTGCCGCCCTCCCAGCGCCGCCCTCCCAGCGCCGCCCTCCCATACACTGTGAACGGGAGACGTGTCGCCTCGACACGGCTCCCGTTCACACTACACAGCTTACCGGGTTGAACACGTGTTGATCCGGGAATTTACAGCGGGAACCCTTTTCCACTAGGAAAAAACATGGGTAAATGCGCACCCCTGCGCATTTATCCATGTATTAAAAGCTAGTGGAAAAGGGGTATTACTTACTCACACTCTCTCTCTTACCCTCACACTCTCTCTCACACTCTCTCTCTCATGTGTGAAAAAAGGGGGGAATGCCTGCCTAATGTGTAAAAACAGGGGGACTGCAGATGTGATGTGTAAAAAATAAAAAAGGGGGACCCTGCTGATGTAATATGTAAAAAAAGGTGATCTCTGCTGCCTAATGTGTAAAAAAAGGGGACTGTGCCTGCCTTATGTGTAAAAAAGGGGGACTCTGCCTTCCTAATGTGTAAAAAAGGGGGACTCTGCTACTGTAATGTGTAAAAAAAGGCAGACTCTGCTGCCGTAATGTGTAAAAAAAGGGGACTCTGCTTCTGTAATGTGTAAAAGGGGACTATACCTGCCGTACTGTGTAAAAGGAAGCTCTGCCTAACGTAATGTGTGAAATCCGAGCTCTGTGGCCACACCCCTTCCCCATGAAGCCACGGCCCTATATTTTTGAACGTGCATTGACCCTGTTTTGTATATGGGGGGGGGGGGGGGGCGCCAATGTTTTTCTTGCACACAGTGCTAAAATATCGCCAGTGATTGACTAGTTAGACATAATCCTCATGGCCTCAGAATAGCAGTTAAAGAATCAATATAAGCTTATTTCACGTGTCCTCCAGGGCCCAACTGATATCTGAATTTCTGCTGCGGGGTACGCTGGGCTCCACAAGGATTAACATCGGGGGTGTAGAGTAGGATATTGATCCGAGGCACCAACAGGCTCAAAGCTTTGACTGTCCCAAGATGCACAGCACCGCCTCCTCTATAACCCCTCCTCCGTGTACAGGAGCTCAGTTTGTAAGTTGGTGCCATGCAGTAAGCAGGCACATAACAGGAGGGCTGCCTTTTGCAGCCTATTGATAGCTTTTTAAGAAGAAAAAGATTGAAGATTACTTCTGACAAGACTTCAGGCTGCAGCAGGTAAAGTCACACTGACTTTTCTGACTGCAGCTTCATCACCCCCAGCGGCGCTGTATACTCCCGCGCCCTGGTTGCCAGGTTACTGCAGCGGAGGTTCCGGTTCCTTCCAGCGTCAGTCACACACACACCGCTGTCCTCCCGGATCGCGTGGCCGCAGTTACGGGGGAGGTAAGGGTCTCTTTGGCCACACTTTACCGCGCCACTTTACCGCGATCCAGTGTGGCCGTGGGAGGCGGGCCGCGTGTGCGCTGGCCTGGACACTGTTATTGGGCAGCCGCTCCACTAGCCACCAGTGACATACATGGGCACAGGTCTGGGAGTTTTTACACTCAATTACCCCAGTTTTCAAAGTCTGCAGCACCCGGTGGGGATGCCAGCAGGGGGAGCAGGCCCCTTCCCCAGCCCCAGGGCGCTATTTCTGTAAATGTGCCCGCCCTGGAGCTGCATTTCTCTCCCTCACTCCCTGTCAGCAGCCATCACAAACTGAGCTGAGCTGTTCCTGGGACTGCTGGGGCAAATCCTCCTCTGTAAAGCCGCCTGATCGCCAGCGCTGTGCATATTACAGGACACTTAAGTATTCTACCTGTCACTGGGACAGTGTTAGTTAAGAAAGAGTGCATACATTCAGGGTTGTGTGGTACAAACACCCTGTGATAAACATCCAGTATCTACTGTGCTTTGTTATATCTATTGTTGACACATATAGCCATACTGAGTATTACTTTGTATTGCTAGTCCAGTGCAGTTTTATGGTACATAATTTCTGCATGGTCCGCTTGTGACTATACATGTGTGTGTGTGCATGTAGCTGCTGCGTGGCTGCCTTATTGGGTATTTCACTCAGCATGCTACTCCTATATTCCTATACCTGAGGGGGCTAAGTGTATCAGGTTTTTTTCTGTATAATATAGCATTTGTTTCACAAGATATACTTGCTGCGTATTTTTACTTGTGATTTATAGTCACTCTATATATCTCTTGAACTCCCGGTTTGTACTTCACTGGGTGTTATTGCTAGGTATATTGCTGCTTAGACTTGTACCAGGTTGCTCGCTATTGTGCACATTATTATGTCAGCTACCCATGGCAACGGAGCTGGTGTTTCTCCCACATTGTGTGGTGGTGATGCCGCAGACGCTTTGGAGGACAATATGGCAGCTGAGAGTTCAGGTTCAGGGGGTTCCTTACCCCCCCCCCCCCCAGTGGGTCTGTAGCACTGGGGGCATCACAGGACCCACCTTGGGCTACCTTTTCCACGCTGTTAAACACGCTTGTAACTAAATTGGCGCCCCCTGTGGGACCACCTGTGCCAATGCAGCAGTTTATGGTCCTTGCTATTAATCCGCCATGGGCAGATCAAATCTCCACTCAGTTACAGCATTTGAACCGGTCATTGACTAAATCTAAGTGTCACTCTCGCCTGCCTAAGACTAAGTCATCTTCTAAACAGGCCATTACCTCCTCCCAATCCACTGCTATCCCAGACACGTCCTCGGAGGAGGATGGTGCATATACTGATCCCACAGACACTGACTCAGATGTTTCTGATGGGGAAGGGAAATCATTGGTGGATGTCCCGGATTTGATTGATGCAATTAGGCTTATTCTTCAGGTGTCTGATAATCCTGAGCCTGAGGCAGTCTCTAAAAAGCCGGATAGGTTTAAACATAACAAGGTGGTTAAACAAATTTTACCTCATTCTGAACACCTGGTTGACATACGTCAGGAATCCTGGGAAAATCCGGGGACTAAATTCACACCAAATAAGAGACTGTTGGTTCGCTATCCTCTCTGTGTGGAAGTTTGTAAAAATTGTAAACTCCTCCGCCTGTAGATTCTCATGTGGCGCGCATGGTAGTTTCCTTTGCTCTGCCAGTAACTACCGTCACCTCTTTGAAGGAACCGACGGATAGACGTGTGGAGGGTTGTTTGAAAGCGATTTACATCCTAACAGGGGCTGTGCATAGGCCAACCATTGCAGCAACGTGGGCTGATGAAGCTGTTGAGGCGTGAGCTCAGGAGCTTGAGGCGGAACTGCCTTCCAACGCCTCTGAGCATGCTCGACAATGGTTCTCATATATTACCACGGCTTCTCTGTACCTTAAAGGAGGCGGCCTCCGATGCCGGGGTGTTGGCGGCCAAGGCTGCTACTACGTCTGTCTTGGCCAGACGTATCCTTTGGTTGAGATCCTGGTCGGTGGCTATGGATTCCAAGAAAACCCTGGAGGTGCTTCCTTTCAAGGGAGACATTCTCTTCGGAGAAGACCTCAATAAGATTGTGGCTGATCTGGCTACTGCTAAAACAGCTTGCCTACCTAGTACGGCTCCTTCCGCACAGAAGGCTAAAAGTACTTTCCCTCTGCCCTTTCGTCCTCCAGGTAAAGCAAAATTCAGGCTTACCCAAAGCAAGCTCATGCTTCCAGACCTACAAAGCCCAGACCGAAGCGTGCCTGGGCCGCCCATCAGCCTGCTTCCAAAACTGACAAGCCTGCCGCATGACGGGGTGGGTCTCCCTCTGGGGGATCCCAGGGTGGGGGCCAACTTCTTGGTTTTGCCCATGAATGGTTAGAGACCACTTCGGATACCTGGGTAAGAGAAATCGTCACTCGAGGTTACGCCATACCCTTCAAGAATCGTCCCCCTCATCGATTTTGCCTGACAGATGTGCCTCTTGATCCGGCAAAAGCAAACACGATGCACTCTGTGGTACATTCCCTCCTGACCACAGGAGTGGTGGTACAGGGGCCTCTAGCTCAGAGAGGCAAGGGGTACTATTCACCGCTGTTCCTAGTCCCGAAACCGAATGGATCCTCGCGGCCCATTCTCAATCTGAAGTCCTTGAACAAGCATGTGCAGGTCTCCAAGTTCCGTATGGAAACTCTGCGCTCTATTGTTCTGGCCTTGGAGCCTGGGGATTTATGGTCTCCCTGGACATTCAGGATGCCTACCTGCATATTTCTGTTGTGGTGTCTCATCAGCAGTATCTGAGGTTTGCGGTGGGCAACCTCCATTACCAATTTCGGGCATTACCCTTTGGTTTGACAATGGCTCCCCGAGTTTTCACCAAAGTTATGGCGGTCATGACGGCTACACTCTGCCGACAAGGGGTCAGGATCCTACCGTATTTGGACGATTTGTTGATCCTGGCAAATTCCCCAGAACTTCTCCTGTGTCATCTCGATCTGACGGTCCAGTGCATGAAAGCCCAAGGGTGGCTGATCAACTGGAAGAAATCCTCCCTGGTTCCTGCGCGGAAGCATTATTGGACACTCACAACCAGCGGTTGTTCCTGTCTCAGGAGAAAGTCCTGAAACTTCAGGACAGGAATTGATGCTTCCAATCTTGTCTGCAAGTGTCGATTCATTCGGCAATGCAAGTGCTAGTTCTCATGGTGTCGGCTTTCGACATGGTGGAGTATGCTCAATTCCATTCTCGCCCTCTGCAGAAGTTGATTCTGTCCAAGTGGGACGGCCTGCCTCACCGGATCAGATCTCACGTGATCTACTTGTCTCCGGAGGTTCGTCTTTCACTGAGCTGGCGGCTTCGGGACCAACGATTGAGCAGGGGCCGTCCCTTCTGGATATCCAACTGGGTCCTGCTGATGACGGATGCCAGTCTGAGAGGTTGGGGCGTGGTGTTGGGACAACACTATCTCCAGGGTCAGTGGACCGAGGAGGAGTCACTACTCCCGATAAACATTCTGGAATTGCGGGCAGTGTTCAATGCGTTGACAATGGCCCAGCATCTGATACAGAACAGACCTGTTCAAGTACAATCGGACAACGCCACCACGGTGGCGTACATCAATCATCAAGGCAGCACTCGAAGCCGCATGGCAATGAGAAAAGTATCACGGATTCTTCAGTGGGCAGAACGCCATGTGCTGGCCATATCCGCATTGTTAATTCCGGGCGTTCTGAACTGGGAAGCGGACTATCTCAGTTGTCAGGACGTACACGCCAGAGAGTGGTGCCTCCATCCGGAGGTGTTTCAACTTCTCGTGGACACGTGGGGCCTTCCAAATGTGGATCTGATGGCGTTTCGACACAATCACAAGGTTCCGGTCTTCAGAGCAAGGACAAGGGATCCTCAAGCTGCATTCGTGGACGCTCTGGTGATTCCATGGAACTTTCAGCTACCGTATGTGTTCCCTCCATTGTCACTCCTGCCCAGAGTAATACGGAAGTTCAAGCAAGAAGGAGGAAACCTACTTCTGGTGCTCCAGCGCGGCCCAGGCGGCACTGGTTCTCCGATCTCCTGGGCCTCTCATTGGATCGTCCCCTTCTTCTTCCACAATGACCAGACCTCCTCGTTCAAGGCCCTTGTGTTTACCAGGATTTGGCCCATCTGGCTTTGATGGCATGGCTCTTGAAGCTTCCGTCCTGAGGGCCAAGGAATTTTCTGAGGCGGTCGTTCAAACTATGTTGAAGGTCCGTAAGCCGGCTTCTGTTTGGATTTACCATAGGGTCTGGAATGCTTACTTTACTTAGTGTGTGTCTCACAATCATGACGTTTTCAAGTTTAGTACGGCCAAACTGTTGGCTTTTCTACAACAAGGCCTGGAATTAGGCCTGCATCTGGCCTCCCTCAAGGTTTATATTTCTGCCTTGTCAGTTTGGTTTCAGAGAAAGATTGATACCCTGCCTGATGTTCATACATTTACTCAGGGTGTGTTGCGAATTCAGCCTCCTTATGTGCCACCTGTAGCCCCTTGGGTTCTGTCGGTGGTTTTGGAGGCCTAACAAGAGTCTCCATTTGAGCCTCTTGCCTCTGCTGACCTTAAGTGGCTTTCCCTTAAGGTGCTATTCTTGCTGGCTATTGCTTCAGCTCGAAGGGTCTCGGACTTGGGTGCCTTATCCTGTAAGTCTCCGTATTTGATTTTTCACTGTGACGGGCGGTTCCTAGAACGCGGCCAGGTTATTTACCCAAGGTGGTGTCTTCCTTCCACCTTAACCAGGAGATTGTGGTTCCGGCCTTTAATTCCCCTGAGTTGTCTAAGAGCGGTCTTTGGATGTGGTACGGGTTCTCCGTATCTATGTGAAGAGAACCTCCTCCATTAGGAAATCTGATTCTCTTTTCGTACTTTTTGGTTTTCACAAACGTGGCTGGCTTGCTTACAAGCAGACCCTGGCCAGATGGATTAGAATAGTGATTGCACATGCTTATGTAAAGGCTGGTCGTCCAGCTCCTGCTACCAGCAAAGCCAATTCTACTCGGTCAGTTGGACCTTCTTGGGCAGCCCACCGTGGTGTGACCCTAGAACAATTGTGCAAGGCGGCCACATGATCCTCAGGGAACACGTTTATAAGGTTCTATGCCTTTGATACTTCCGCCTCCCTGGATGCTTCTTTTGGACGCCGGGTTCTTGTGCCTGCTACAGTGCATCTCCTCCCATAAGAAACTGCTTTAGGACATCCCGGATGTTATTCCTTGTGGAACCCAGTGTACCCCGCAGCAGAAAACAAGATTTATGGTAAGAACTTACCGTTGTTAAATCTCTTTCTGCGAGGTACACTGGGCTCCACAAGGCGCCCACCCTGACACACTTAGCTTCTTTGGGTTGGTGTGGCATAGCCGCTGACACCCTCTCCTGTGGTGAGTGTGTGGTGTACTTGGCTACGAGCGATTGTCGCCTCTGGTACCTGCTACTGCATTGGGCTGGTTAACGAAACTGAGCTCCTGTGCACGGAGGCGGGGTTATAGAGGAGGCGGCGCTGTGCATCTTGGGAACAGTCAAAGCTTTGAGCCATTTGGTGCCTCGGATCAAGATCCTACTCTACACCCCCGATGTTAATCCTTGTGGAGCCCAGTGTACCTCGCAGAAAGAGATTTAACAATGGTAAGTTCTTACCATAAATCTCGTTATTTCTCTCCCGACCACCAGTCACCCGATCCCAACCCAACCCATCTCCTTATTTTTCCCTTCCATTTATTTTTAAATCAACCTATAATGGGATCCTAAAGACTAATATACTGCATATTCCCACAACAAAATAATCTCATTATTTCTCCATCTGAACCAACTATACTTCCTATCCTTGCAAAACAGCATAGGACAGACTCCCTGCTGCGATTATGACCAGCTGCAATACTCCTATCTAGTGATAACCACCAGTTCTCTTGTTATGTATGTGTGTCATTCCCAACGATTTCAACTGTTCTTTGTGTAGCATAGAACAGATAAGAGCTGACTCTGAGTTGGGAGCAAAGCAAAAACAGCAAGTAACTGTGCACCTTGGGAAAACCATGCTGCCCTGCAGCTGAGGCAGGAGGTTATAATGTGCAGAGACATTTACATGTGAGAGGGGCATATCCTAGCTACTATCTAAATCAAAGAAATAAAACTGCTTTTGTGGACTACCAATAAATTGTTTGTTTTTCTGAGTTGGCCCGTTATAATTTGTGGATGTTCACAGAATTGAAGACTTTAATTGTATGCGATTCTATTTGAGTTCTATTCTATTTTAAGTTTTGGTTTGGAAGTTTCCTGAAGCTATTCATGTGTGCATATCTGTGACTAATTCTTGGATTATATACATATCCTCTCTGTATTTTGTTGTGTGCAAATCTGCCTTAAGGGATCCTTGCCTTGGGGTTTGGGAAAGGACTGCTGCTGAAATAAGAGTACCAGAACAGAGACCTGAAAATCCTTCTCACCCCAAAGTATTACTGCCCCACTCTTCTCATTCCCTTACCACACCCGGGTACCACAGACTAATGTTCCACCCTGCCAAGTAGCTTAAGGCCTGATTCAGAGATGTAGGCAAATGCCTTCGAAGCTGAGATTCAGTATGCTGCCAGGATTTGTATTGAGACACCCACTGTCTGCTGCTTGTGTATGAAGACGCAACCATCGGATGCACGTCAATAACCAACCTGAGTAACTATATGGTCGCCCAGCATGGGCCTCAGAAGCAAGATACTGGAGCCATGGTTACTGCATACGGGATCACAGTTGCAAGCTGTGACATGCCTCTGATACAGTCGTGGCACACCTGCATTTGGATTACCACTCCCCCACTATATCCCACAAGCTCTCCCTCACTGTGTATCACTTTGCCTATAATTCCACACTGCAACCGCTGCCACAAGATCACCGTGACATATGCACAGTGTGTCTTAGACGCGGGGGCAGAGGCAAAGAAATGCTCTGCTGTGTATAACATTGACACTGTGCCCATCTCTGAAACAGGCCCTTGGTCGCTCCACTGCCGAGGGAAACTATTGTCACATGTTACTCTGTGGGGAAGAGGGCTGAAATACTGTTCCAGAAGCTAAAGAAAGATAGAACAATATTAATTGCCAGATGTACTATCATTGTGTACCCTCCCTGAACACTAGTCTGGTGTGTTTTTGCCATCATGTGCAAAGTTGGCAGCACTTCCACCAATGTTTCTTTACTTCTAATCATACTACATGTATAAAGTACAAAACTACTTGTACAAAGTACAAACAATACGTTATAGTGGTCTAACCCTTTTAACATTTTTTCTATCACTTTGTTTTAATGTTAGCCAAGGAAACCCTTGGACACCTTTCCTCCAATCAGTGTGAGTGTACTTTTATGCATGTTATTGTATCCTGCAAGGCCAGGAAAGAAAAAACCAAAACTGTTTAAACAGCCACCGTGATTAACCCTTCTTTTTCCACTGATCACCTCATACAGCACTGCAGTGTCCATGTACTGGGAGGCAGCAGAGACTTTTCATGTACGATTGGCTGATGATTGACACCCACCCACTCTGAAAACCTCTTTTTACCCTCTCTGGCCATAGTGTGAAAAGCAGCTGAATTATTGTGCAACAGGGTTACAACAACAAAAATGAAGTATCTGAATTCTGCAGGGAGAGAAGATACAGAATTACCCAGAGCATGGAATCAGAAATAATAAAATATATTTTTAATAAACAGTTTTTACTTATGTTAACCTACTGACATTTAAATGTGATGATGTAGTAATATAATCCTGCTAGTGTACTAGTACATATCTCATACCCATGGTGTGGTGGGTTTTGTATTTACATGTGACTGTCTAATTTTACTGCACCATTCATGTTCATTGGTGATTTACACCTTACTGACCACCACAATTTCTACCTGTTTTATCTGGGTTGGTTCAACCAGGAATATCAATTGCATATTCTATATTCATTCATGAATTCATTCATATTCTCACTCTGCACTTACTGTCTATATTCCTCCTCGGCACTTACTGTGTACCCTTTTTTCACACTTATGGGCATATATATTATAAAATTGTGCACCCCAAAATATTAAGAATCCTTCTTATTAGCTAGACTGTACCAATATCAATTTCGGGGCAACATACTCCGATGGAAGTCTGCCTGGCGATCAGAAAGACGCAAAGTTATGGCGTATGCATTCACTTTACTTCTACTAATAGGCCCCTTCACAGCTACTACATGCGTGGTGCATTAACTGCGTGATGCGCAGCGAGACTTCCTGCAGCCCGCTGGTGATGGGTATGAGAAGCAGCCAGCAATTAGAATTTTCACACCTTTTTTTCACTCCTCTGCAGGATAGTCGTGATTTTGACTAATGCTGTATGTTTCTTCTGAAGCTTTGTAGTTACATTTAGAGATGTGCGCCGACCAGGGTCGGACTGGCCCACAGGGGTACCAGGGAAACCACCGGTAGGCCCCACTGCCTGAGTGTTTTGGTTTTGCCAAAACCACCCTCACGTGTTTTGGTTTTGGATATGTATTTTTTTCACAAATTGATAGAAACTGGCTGGCTGACTAAGCTAAGGGACAGCAGTAGGCGGCACAAACACGTGGCACTTCACCTTTAAACATGGCACATCTAGGAAACAGTGGCACTTTAGTGGCAGACAGGATGGCAGTTTAATAAATGATGCGACCACATACAAAGTAACCAAGAATGTTTCAATCAAGAACTAGATCAGATGGAAAGAAGGATTGATTCGGAAGTTAATTAAATTGAATTCTTTAATTCCGAAAAATATTAATCAAGGGAGGTATTGAGGATGGTAATGATTGACAATTCTTCTTTCATGGCCTTTTCCCTTCTCAGTTCCTAGGATTAGCTTAGAATTTGATGGCAGATAAGAACCAATTGGCCCATCTAATGCACACACACTACAGCTAATCTTTTTGTTGTGAGCCAACTCAACTACCAGTATATGGACATAGTGGAAATCAAACCCAGGACATCAGTGTTGCGAGACAGTGATGCTAACCATTACACCATCCATACTACCCTAGTTAATTAATTTAATTTAATTGTTTTATTCTGAAAATCTTAATCACTGGGGGCATTGGGGATAGTAATGACTGGAAATTCTTCTTTCATGGTGGTAATGATAAAAAAAAAATGTTCCTTCATGGCCTTTTCTCTTCTCAGTTGCTGTAAAAGAAAGAATGAAAGATTGATTAGTTTATTAATTTAATTTGTTTGATTAACTAATTATATTTATGAGAGCGGAGGGGGAAGTAGCATGGCCAGAGGGCCATTAATGCATTTGGTTTTAGATGGTTGAGGACAATTGTCTCCCCGTTACCAAATTCCATCTCAATTCCATTCTACCAGAACAGCAATTCCCTGCCTGTACTGGGAGGTTAAAAAAAAATTTGGCTTACAAAATGCCATTTTACCCAGTATCCACTTAACCACAGATATGTGGACAAGCAGAACTGGTCAAACAAAAGATTACATAACTGTGTATCGCCTTCAGCAGCAGTGGCAGTATCTAACACACAACACCAGCTCATTCACAGACGGGCTAATGTATCACCAGCTTCACTAAGAGGCAGACCAGTGTCAACCTGTTAGAAAAACTCAGAAATTTCATAGTTAGATGGCTTACCCCACTAAAACTCTCCTCAGAATTGTAATTTCTGATAACGCATGTAACATTCGTGGTCATTCCGAGTTGTTCGCTCGCTGCCGATTTTCGCAGTGCAGCGATCAAGTGAAAAAACGGCAAAAATGTGCATGCGCATTGTACGCAGCGCGCATGCGCTAAGTACTTTCACACAAAACTTTGTCGATTTACACAAGGTGGAGCAACGTTTTTTCTTCGCTCGAGTGATCGTAGTGTGATTGACAGGAAGTGGGTGTTTCTGGGCAGAAACTGCCCATTTTCCGGGAGTGTGCTAAAAAACGCAGGCATGCCAGGTAAAAACTCAGGAGTGGCTGGAGAAACGGGGGAGTTGCTGGCCGAACGCAAGGGCGTGTTTGTGTCGTCAAACCAGGAACTAAACGGACTGGGGTGATCGCAGTCTAGGAGTAGGCCTGGAGCTACTCAGAAACTGCAGGGAATTATTTAGTAGCAGTTCTGCTAATCTTTCGTTCGCTATTCTGCTAAACTAAGATACACTCCCAGAGGGCGGCGGCCTAGCGTTTACAATGCTGCTAAAAGCAGCTAGCGAGCAAACAACTCGGAATGACCACCATTGTGAGAGCATTACAACTTGGTGAATTTAAACATGTCCCATGTTTTGCCCACAAAATAAATTGTTGGTTCGAAAAAAAAATTTAAATGGCAGATGCCGCCTGTGGCCTGAAAATGTCTAGACATTTTCGCCATTCATTCAACAATCGTACGTAGAAGATCACAATGGCTGCAAGAACAGTTCCATTTACCATGCCAACTGAAGCAAGAGGTAGTGAACAGGTGGAATTGCACCCTTTATATGCTTCAGCTTGACTAGCGCCTGGGTGTTTTAATTAGGAAAGTGTTCCTATCATTTGCAGACTGCATTTTGGGAAGGGCATTATTATGGTAAGACCTGAATAAATGTATACAATTTGACAGTTTTTGGGATGAGCTTGGGGTCATGAGGCCCTGGGTTGGTGTGGCCTGGATGCCTTGGGGCATCACATTGCAATATTTAAATTAGTACCTTTTTAGTACCTTATTATTATATTACCTAACAACCTATGAACATTACCTCTCACCCACATACCACTCTTAACACATAGCTTATGATTCTTATGAACACTTAGGGACTGTGCATGTGAAGGACCCATTCTGTGATCTATTTCTGCATTGTCTTTGGGGGTGGACCGGGAAATGTACAGAAAACTTGGACTGTTGGCTGTCAAATTCTGGATGTGGCAAAACCAATGGCTGCGTCCTGGGAAATCCTGAATGGATAGCAGCAATGAAAAAAAGCTGAAAGGCCACAGCCCATCGGGTGAAGATGCCAGGGAAGTCTTGGGTGGACAGCGACCATGAAAAAGAGCTGGAAGGCGAAGGTGCTGGCTAATAAAATATTTGTATTTATGTATAAGTGTATAGCGAGGATTGGCTGTAGAATCTGCGATCAGGTCAGCAGAAGTTTTGTATAAACAGTCTGATCTACAATCTGATCTGCTGAGGATTGGACAAGTGTGTAACCAGCTTTATGGGCCCTACACACTAAGCGATAACACTGAAAGATATGATCGATCTCGTTCATTAATGAATGAGATATGGTTCATATTTTCAGTGTGTATGCACCAACAATGAACGATGCGCGGCCCGCGCTTGTTCATCACTGGTGCTGGCTCGTTTATACATACATGCCAATATGGACAATCTCATCCATATTAGCATGCAGGGGTATGGTGATGGGGGAGTGAAGAAACTTCACCCCCCCACGTGCTGCCGGGGCGTCCGTTGGCCGTATCGGCCGTCGTGCACCTCGGCGGCATATCTGCCAGTGTGTAGGACCTATAGCTCAGATGTTCACACACTTGAAGATGCAGCATCACGGCATCAGATCACAGAAGCTGTCAGTGGGTGTCTTTTTACTTAAGACACATCCTGTTGCTCTTGCATATTTCGCATAAAAATGCAAAATTAGTGTCCACCACTGAATCAGCCCTGTAGTACATACATACATACATACATACATACTGTGACAAGAACACTGGAATAGTGTTTGAGGGCAGGAATGTTTGTCCCAGGTTCTTGTCTTACATGTTTTAGAAAAAGGAAAACTTCAAGGAAAATGTTTTGTTTTGTTTTGTTAGAACCTTTTCAGTTTGCTGGAAAAGCTGGATGAGGGCCCTGCGAGAGAGAGAGGGCAAGTTCCAGACAGTGGGCCCAGTTCGGGTCTTTGGCCTCACAGAGGGCTAATCAGGGTTTCAGCTGTGTAAGAGTGTTATAGGGCTGCTAGCCTGATTAATGTGTGCAGACTGCCTGGGAAGACTGCAGAATCTCTGTGAGAGAAATACGCTTCCTTATACAAGTGAGCCATACAGTATTGACTGGAAAACTCTGTGGTTTTGTTTAGAGACAGTTAGGAACATCTTCTGTTTAGTTAGTGCCGGACAGGCAAGGTATTTTCTTTTGATGTTTGTTTTATTTTCTGTTTAATAAAACTGGCTGTGGCCAGTTGCACCATAAAAACTGGACTATGATTTCTCAGCTGCTGCCTGCTGCCATCTACCCCAAGAAACGGGATCTGGTTCCCCTACAGTGTTACAATACATATAACTGTCATTTGGGGGAACTTATGCATACAGTAACTCCTTACTGCCACTGAGGTCCCATAGTCAGAGACACTGCAGTAGGACCCAACTGAATGGCAGGGATGTCTATAATGACAGCTGTCTCATGCATCAGGTTTTGTTGGCAGTCATGGTCACAAATGCAAACTTTTTAGCATAAATCTAAATTGGTAGAGCTAGTATTTAATATTGGAAGTGAGACTGCTTGCATTTTGCTCACTGGCGTATTTATAATGGGTGCAGTGTGTGCCGTGCACATGGGCCACCGGGGTCCAGGAGGGCCCACACCCATTATTTTTAATACTTACCATCCGGAGTCCCGCGGTGCAGCAGCAGTGCTGCAGAAATCACAAGGAAAATGGGGCGGCACCATTTCCCCGATGTAAGTTCAGCGGGACCACGCATGCACAGTAGTCCCACTGGGTCACTTCGAAGCCCCTGTCCCTGTGGTTGCTGGATGATACATTCTTCCAGTATAATTGCATATTGCACTGCTATTCTGTGCACTTATATCACACCCAGATTGCATTGTATATGCAATTACTAATAAATGGACCATAGAGTTCTAAGGCAGGGTTGGGTAATAAGCAGCCCGCATGCTTTTTTGAAACTACTCATGACAGCATGCCCTGCAACAGTTTTGGCATGGCTAAATAGCAAACTGTGTCTGGCATGCTGGGATGTGTAGCTCTACAGCAGCTGGATGGCCACTGCAATGAGTCAATTTATGAAGACACCTAAAGAAAATAAATAGATTTTCTATCACTGCTCATTGTAGTCATATAAAATATTGCTTATGGCTATTTATCAGGAAAAAGTTTCCAGGAAAGCTTAGTGCTGCTCAGGTCCCCAGCGACACTGCCAGGCCAGTATTTACCAGCTCACACATGCACACATTTGCCCAGGACCTGGAAGCATGACTTGGTATGCCAGTTCTAGATTTATTACAAAAATAGAGAAATAAACTTGTGTGTTTAATGTGTGTTTAGCATTATATTATTGCAGATTTCAGTTATGTGTGTCTGTGTTATGTGTGTTTTCTACTCCATTGCAGATTTGCAAAGTATAAAAAATATTATTTACACAGCTGAATTCCTGATTGACTACTTGAATTGTAGCCATCTGTCAGTCAATGTTGTGTTATGTAATAGGTGTTCACTGCACAGCTCTCAATGTGTTACTGAAGTAAACACTGCTGCACGTCTGTGTGCAAATTATTCTAGCAACATCTTCCTGCTAATCTACATCCATAGCAAGAGATTGCAAAATAATCTGTCTATTTTAGGGTTAATACTATACATTGACACTGTGCACAATAACATTGTCACCCCTCCCCCTGAGTGTCCTGTGACAGACGTGTTCCAGAGTGTTTATGATAGAGGCCACTCCCTCCATCTCTGTCCTGTACATACCGTTCTTCCTCAAAGGCGGTTAAATTATATCACGAGTCTTGTGTGTGTGTGTGTGTGTGTGTGTGTGTGTGTGTGTGTGTGTGTGTATGTGTGTGCTGTATGTGTGTTTTCTGGAAAGACGTCTTCGTGCACAGTATACAGTAATTCACTGCCTTTAACCTTCCAACCTTACAGAAAAAAATGTTATCAATTACATTTTATGTTGCAGTGTTTCCAGTAGCTCTTATGAGCTTATCTTATATGAAACACAAATACATTTGCAGAATAGAAAATAAAGAACATGCTATTTTATAATGCAGGGTAAATGCAAATTGGGTTTGGGTGACCGGTGTTTGGGATCCCGCCAGTCACCATACAGACACCGGGATCCCGATCTTTAGATTGCCGTGTGGGGGAGGGCGAGCGTAACGAAGCCCCCCCCCCCCCACAGTTGCGCTCACCAAAGGTTCTATTCCCACTCTATGGGTGTTGTGGACACCCACGAGTGGGAATAGTCCCTGTTAGTCGGCATGCCGACTGTTGGAATCTGAGTCGGCCGGGATCCTGGTGTCGGTAACATAACTAAATCTCGTATATGCAGTACATAATGTATAATATACAAAACTTCAACAATTTGGACATTAGGGAGCTGATTCAGAAATGAAAATACATCTGTTGAATGAGTGTATCTTGTATGTTTTCACACTGTGCATGCTCTGGAACTCGGTGTACACAAGTGAGGCCTAGAGGGCGGCACCGTCATTGCCCTGCAATATCTGCATTTAGCATCCAGGGTGCCTCATACTTGCCAACACTCCCACACCCTACAGGAGGCTCCCGTTCCAGCAACAAGCTTCCCGCTTCTCTACAAAGCCCATCCCCCAGCCCCTTCTGAAATGCAGACTGTGCATGCTCTGGTCCAGCTGTGATGGGAGCGGAGATTAGCGCAAGCATGCAAAATAGGCCTGTCACGCACCTCAGCAGAGATTGCAAGCGGTAAGCCGCCAGTGCAGGGTGGGTATGGAGACCTTACAGCAGTTGCCCTCGGCAGCTGCCATGGCAGCAGTGTTTGATCCCTCCCCACCGGATGCAGGGAGCTGCAGGCAGTGAGACTCTTAGGAGGGGGAGTGATGGATGAGCTGGCCCAGCGTGGAGACCAGCCCTTGGGGGATATTCATCATCACTTAATTTCTACAAAAGTAGGGGAAAATTAAAATTTTCACCTACTTTTGAAAAAATTAAGTTTTGTGGGCATTCATCACAAAGGTAATGCAGGAGATATCAGTGATATCTCCTGCTTACCTTTCATTTTCGATCTGGTCCAAGGCACCCTCATTCATCAAGCTCCAAAAATATTGTCTTGATCGTGGGAGCATTTGCCATCTACAGAAAGCGAATGCTCCCTCACCCCGCTGCATTCCTATTGGAAGCAGTCCCGGCTTGCGAAGGCCGCTGGGGGCTTTGTGCACCTGTGTGAACCCTATTAAAGACTATAATTATTAAAATAAGAATTTACTTACCGATAATTCTATTTCTCGTAGTCCGTAGTGGATGCTGGGGACTCCGTCAGGACCATGGGGATTAGCGGCTCCGCAGGAGACAGGGCACAAAAGTAAAAGCTTTAGGATCAGGTGGTGTGCACTGGCTCCTCCCCCCATGACCCTCCTCCAAGCCTCAGTTAGGATACTGTGCCCGGACGAGCGTACACAATAAGGAAGGATTTTGAATCCCGGGTAAGACTCATACCAGCCACACCAATCACACTGTACAACCTGTGATCTGAACCCAGTTAACAGCATGATAACAGCGGAGCCTCTGAAAAGATGGCTCACAACAATAATAACCCGATTTTTGTAACAATAACTATGTACAAGTATTGCAGACAATCCGCACTTGGGATGGGCGCCCAGCATCCACTACGGACTACGAGAAATAGAATTATCGGTAAGTAAATTCTTATTTTCTCTGACGTCCTAAGTGGATGCTGGGGACTCCGTCAGGACCATGGGGATTATACCAAAGCTCCCAAACGGGCGGGAGAGTGCGGATGACTCTGCAGCACCGAATGAGAGAACTCCAGGTCCTCCTCAGTCAGGGTGTGCCCCTGACCAAGTAGCTGCTCGGCAAAGTTGTAAAGCCGAGACCCCTCGGGCAGCCGCCCAAGATGAGCCCACCTTCCTTGTGGAATGGGCATTTACATATTTTGGCTGTGGCAGGCCTGCCACAGCATGTGCAAGCTGAATTGTACTACACATCCAACTAGCAATCGTCTGCTTAGAATCAAGAGCACCCAGTTTATTGGGTGCCTACAGGATAACAGCAAGTCAGTTTTCCTGACTCCAGCCGTCCTGGAAACCTATATTTTCAGGGCCCTGACAACATCTAGCAACTTGGAGTCCTCCAAGTCCCTAGTAGCCGCAGGTACCACAATAAGCTGGTTCAGGTGAAACACTGACACCACCTTAGGGAGAAACTGGGGACGAGTCCGCAGCTCTGCCCTGTCCGAATGGACAATCAGATATGGGCTTTTGTGAGACAAAGCCACCAATTCTGACACTCGCCTGGCCGAGGCCAGGGATAACAGCATGGTCACTTTCCATGTGAGATATTTCAAATCCACAGATTTGAGCGGTTTAAACCAATGTGATTTGAGGAATCCCAGAACTACGTTGAGATCCCACAGTGCCACTGGAGGCACAAAAGGGGGTTGTATATGCAGTACTCCCTTGACAAACTTCTGGACTTCAGGAACTGAAGCCAATTCTTTCTGGAAGAAAATCGACAGGGCCGAAATTTGAACCTTAATGGACCCCAATTTGAGGCCCATAGACACTCCTGTTTGCGGGAAATGCAGGAATCGACCGAGTTGAAATTTCTTCGTGGGGCCTTCCTGGCCTCACACCACGCAACATATTTTCGCCACATGTGGTGATAATGTTGTGCGGTCACCTCCTTCCTGGCTTTGACCAGGGTAGGAATGACCTCTTCTGGAATGCCTTTTTCCCTTAGGATCCGGCGTTCAACCGCCATGCCGTCAAACGCAGCCGCGGTAAGTCTTGGAACAGACATGGTACTTGCTGAAGCAAGTCCCTTCTTAGCGGCAGAGGCCATGAGTCCTCTGTGAGCATCTCTTGAAGTTCCAGGTACCAAGTCCTTCTTGGCCAATCCGGAGCCACGAGTATAGTTCTTACTCCTCTACGTCTTATAAGTCTCAGTACCTTGGGTATGAGAAGCAGAGGAGGGAACACATACACTGACTGGTATACCCACGGTGTTACCAGAGCGTCCACAGCTATTGCCTGAGGGTCTCTTGACCTGGCGCAATACCTGTCCAGTTTTTTGTTCAGGCGGGACGCCATCATGTCCACCTTTGGTCTTTCCCAATGGTTCACAATCATGTGGAAGATTTCCCGATGAAATCCCCACTCTCCCGGGCGTCGGAATGAACACTGCTGACAGTGCTATCACCTGATTTTCCGCCCAGCGAAGAATCCTTGCAGTTTCTGCTATTGCCCTTCTGCTTCTTGTGCCGCCCTGTCTGTTTACGTGGGCGACTGCCGTGATGTTGTCCCACTGGATCAATACCGGCTGACCTTGAAGCAGAGGTCTTGCTAAGCTTAGAGCATTGTAACTTGCCCTTAGCTCCAGTATATTTATGTGGAGAGAATTCTCCAGACTTGATCACACTCCCTGGAAATTTTTTCCCTGTGTGACTGCTCCCCAGCCTCTCAGGCTGGCATCCCTGGTCACCAGGACCCTTCCTGAATGCCGAATCTGCGGCCCATTAGTAGATGAGTACTTTGCAGCCACCGCAGAAGAAACACCCTTGTCCTTGGAGACAGGGTTATCCGCTGATGCATCTGAAGATGCGATCCGGACCATTTTTCCAGCAGATCCCACTGAAAAGTTCTTGCGTGAAAACTGCCGAATGGAATCGCTTCGTAAGAAGCCACCATTTTTCCCAGGACCCTTGTGCAATGATGCACTGACACTTTTCCTGGTTTTAGGAGGTTCCTGACTAGCTCGGATAACTCCCTGGCTTTCTTCTCCGGGAGAAACACGCTTTTCTGGACTGTGTCCAGAATCATCCCTAGGAACAGCCGATGTGTCGTCGGAAACAACTGCGGTTTTGGAATATTTAGAATCCACCCGTGCTGTCGTAGAACTACTTGAGATAGTGCTACTCCGACCTCCAACTGTTCTCTGGACCTTGCTCTTATCAGGAGGTCGTCCATTTTCTTTGAAGAAGAATCATCATTTCGGCCATTACCTTGGTAAAGACCCGGGGTGCCGTGGACAATCCAAACGGCAGCGTCTGAAACTGATAGTGACAGTTCTGTACCACGAACCTGAGGTACCCTTGGTGAGAAGGGCAAATTTGGACATGGAGGTAAGTATCCCTGATGTCCCGGGACACCCTATAGTCCCCTTCTTCCTGGTTCGCTATCACTGCTCTGAGTGACTCCATCTTGATTTGAACCTTTGTAAGTGTTCAAATATTTCAGATTTAGAATAGGTCTCACTGAGCCTTCTGGCTTCAGTACCACAACATAGTGTGGAATAATACCCCTTTCCTTGTTGTAGGAGGGGTACTTTGATTATCACCTGCTGGGAATACAGCTTGTGAATTGTTTCCAATACTGCCTCCCTGTCGGAGGGAGACGTTGGTAAAGCAGACTTCAGGAACCTGCGAGGGGGAAACGTCTCGACTTTCCAATCTGTACCCCTGGGATCCTACTTGTAGGATCCAGGGGTCCTGTACGGCCCCAGCGTCATGCTGAGAAACTTGGCAGAAGCGGTGGAGGCTTCTGTTCCTGGGAATGGGCTGCCTGCTGCAGTCTTCTTCCCTTTCCTCTATCCCTGGGCAGATATGACTCTTATGGGGACGAAAGGACTGAGGCTGAAAAGACGGTGTCTTTTTCTGCAGAGATGTGACTTAGGGTAAAAACGGTGGATTTTCCAGCAGTTGCCGTGGCCACCAGGTCCGATGGACCGACCCCAAATAACTCCTCCCCTTTATTCGGCAATACTTCTTTGTGCCGTTTGGAATCTGCATCACCTGACCACTGTCGTGTCCATAAACATCTTCTGGCAGATATGGACATCGCACTTACTCTTGATGCCAGAGTGCAAATATCCCTCTGTGCATCTCGTATATATAGAAATGCATCCTTTAAATGCTTTATAGTCAATAAAATACTGTCCCTGTCAAGGGTATCAATATTTTTAGTCAGGGAATCCGACCAAGCCACCCCAGCTCTGCACATCCAGGCTGAGGCGATCGCTGGTCGCAGTATAACACCAGTATGTGTGTATATACTTCTTAGGATATTTTCCAGCCTCCTATCAGTTGGCTCCTTGAGGACGGCCCTATCTGGAGACGGTACCGCCACTTGTTTTGATAAGCGTGTGAGCGCCTTATCCACCCTAAGGGGTGTTTCCCAATGCGCCCTAACTTCTGGCGGGAAAGGGTATACCGCCAATAATTTTCTATCGGGGGAAACCCACGCATCATCACACACTTCATTTAATTTATCTGATTCAGGAAAAACTACAGGTAGTTTTTTCACACCCCACATAATACCCTTTTTTGTGGTACTTGTAGTATCAGAATTATGTAACACCTCCTTCATTGCCCTTAACAAGTAACGTGTGGCCCTAAAGGAAAATACGTTTGTTTCTTCACCGTCGACACTGAAATCAGTGTCCGTGTCTGTGTCTGTGTCGACCGACTGAGGTAAATGGGCGTTTTAAAGCCCCTGACTGTGTTTGAGACGCCTGGACAGGTACTATTTTGTTTGCCGGCCATCTCTGTTGACATTATCACGTAATTCCTTGAATAAGCCATCCATTCCGGTGTCGACTCCCTAGAGAGTGACATCACCATTACAGGCAATTGCTCCGCCTCCTCACCAACATCGTCCTCATACATGTCGACACACACGTACCGACACACAGCACACACACAGGGAATGCTCTGATAGAGGACAGGACCCCACTAGCCCTTTGGGGAGACAGAGGGAGAGTTTGCCAGCACACACCAAAAACGCTATAATTATACAGGGACAACCTTTATATAAGTGTTTTTCCCTTATAGCATTTTAATATATATAGTCATATCGCCAAATAAGTGCCCCCCCTCTCTGTTTTAACCCTGTTTCTGTAGTGCAGTGCAGGGGAGAGCCTGGGAGCCTTCCCACCAGCATTTCTGTGAGGGAAAAGGGCGCTGTGTGCTGAGGAGAATAGGCCCCGCCCCCTTTTCGGCGGGCTTCTTCTCCCGTTTTTCTGAGACCTGGCAGGGGTTAAATACATCCATATAGCCCCCAGGGGCTATATGTGATGTATTTTTAGCCAGAATAAGGTACTATCATTGCTGCCCAGGGCGCCCCCCCCAGCGCCCTGCACCCTCAGTGACCGCTGCTATGAAGTGTGCTGACAACAATGGCGCACAGCTGCAGTGCTGTGCGCTACCTTATGAAGACTGAAAAGTCTTCTGCCGCCGGTTTCTGGACCTCTTCACTTTTCGGCATCTGCAAGGGGGTCGGCGGCGCGGCTCCGGGACGAACCCCAGGGTGAGATTTGTGTTCCGACTCCCTCTGGAGCTAATGGTGTCCAGTAGCCTAAGAAGCCAATCCATCCTGCACGCAGGTGAGTTCACTTCTCTCCCCTAAGTCCCTCGATGCAGTGAGCCTGTTGCCAGCAGGACTCACTGAAAATAAAAAACCTAACAAAACTTTTACTCTAAGCAGCTCTTTAGGAGAGCCACCTAGATTGCACCCTTCTCGGCCGGGCACAAAAATCTAACTGAGGCTTGGAGGAGGGTCATGGGGGGAGGAGCCAGTGCACACCACCTGATCCTAAAGCTTTTACTTTTGTGCCCTGTCTCCTGCGGAGCCGCTAATCCCCATGGTCCTGACGGAGTCCCCAGCATCCACTTAGGACGTCAGAGAAATGGAAGCTGTGATAAGGCACAGGCACTAAATAAGTAGCTGCATCTATGGTCATCCAAACATGCTCCAAGAGAGTTTCTCGTTAAGTCCCAGAGGTGAATGGTATTGAGCTTGTAGATCCACTTTGCTTCCAATTGAAGCAGTTTACCAAACCTATCTCTTTCCCTTATTGACATCGGAATATGATCAATTATCATAAGTTTTAAATTCTGGAGAATGTGTCCTGCTTTGAAGTGGCGTGCAACCGGCTGCTCTGATAAGGGGGGTAATTCAGACCTGATCGTAGATGTGCTAAATTTAGTACATCTACGATCAGCTTCCCTGACATGCGGGGGGACACCCAGCACAGGGCTAGTCCGCACCGCATGTCAGGCCCGGCCCTGCACAGCAGCGATGCTTTTGTACTTGAAGAGTAGCTCCTGCGCGCTGGCAGGGAGCTACTAGTCGCTGCTCAGGTCACAGCGGCTGTGTGTGATGTCACGCAGCAGCAGTGCCTTGTCCCGCCAACGGTCCGGGCATGCTTTTGTTGCCCGGACCGCTCTCACTAAATAGCGGCCAAATGCCACTGGCCCGCCCCCACCTGCCCTGCGACCACCTCTGCCTGTCAATCAGGCAGAGGCGATCGCAGGGCTGAGACAGCCGCCAGCTGTCTGGCATGCGCCGGCGCGCTTCAGTGCCGGTGCATGCGCAGTTCAGACCTGATCGCTGCTATGCAAAAATGCACAGCAGTGATCAGGTCTGAATTAGGCCCAAGGATCCAGATAGGGCCACCTTATTTGCGGACCTGTGGATGGCCATTCATTCTCTTACACTTCAGGTGGTCTTACCTATATAGAATAGATTACATGGGCATTTGATCAAATAAATGACGTGATTAGACGTGCACGTTAATACATGCTTGATGGCCAAATTCCTGTCTTGATGGGGATGTTTGAAAACTGAGCCCATGAGCATGTGGTTGCAGGTGGTACAGCCCAGACATCTGTAACACCCCATTTTCCTATTTAGGAAGGTCGCTGGTTTGGTACCCTGGTTAGACAAGTCGGTGATATCAGTGCATAATATCATGACTTTGACGGTGTGGACTCTTTTGAAACAGGTCATAGGCTTTTTGTTCTCGAAGCACTTAAGGCTCTCATCAGTGGAAATGATGGGCCAAAGAGCCCTGGATGCCCGCGGAAGGACTGGACTCAGTGTGTTGTATGTGCTAGTCCAGGGAATCACATCCTCTGGTTCCCTCCTTTTTGGGCTGAAAGAGCTAAACACAGGGAATATTTAGAACTATCACCTTCTGAGCCCTTAGGACTGTTGGATTGTATCCCCGGGAAGTGAATTTGTGTACCACTGTATCTCGCTCCTTCTCCAGATGGGAAGATTCACTATTGATACTGGCAAATCTAATCACCTGTGATTTTGTGAGCCCCAATTTTAGAGCCCGTGGATGGTGGCTGTTTGTTCTTAAGAGCGTATTCTTATCAGTCGGTTTTGAATAGACCCCGCATTCCTGATAGTTGAATGATTGGGTGGAGTGTTGAAAAGTAATTTTGATAGGCATTGGTCTATTGTTGATGGAATCGTAAAGTTGGATCAAACGCTCCTCCTCGGCTGTCAATAAAATTAACAGGTCATCAATGTATCTTGCGTATAATGCTGTAGAACTCTTAATTGTTGGGTCCTGGAAAAACATTAGGTTCACCTCATGGAACATAAATATTGGCAAAGTACAGAGCAACATTGCTCCCCATCGCGCAACCTGTTCGTTGAAGGTTGAACCTACCATCAAAGAGAAAGTAGTTGCGGATGAGGGTTAGTTCCAATAATCTCAAAAGCAGCTCTAGATTGAGGTCCTGCATATTCTCTTTGATCAGGAATTACCTCATTGCTTGCAGTCTCTCTCAATCAGGAATGCACATAGACAGATTCCATATGTCCATGGTACAAATAATGATACCAGGGGGTACTGTTCCGAAGTCATCTACGAGGATTAAAAATTTTTGTTGTGTCTTTGTTAAACATGCTTAGGGGACCCCTAATTTTTTCTCTGCTTCCCCCCCCCCCACCCCCCCCGATGTCCCTACACCATGAAATTCCCCCCATGCATGTAATATCCCATAGCAGCATATGAGTTGAAATATAAATGACCCTCAGCTTGGGACAGGGAGTTTGGCGCCACTGAAGAGCTTGTGTCTCTTCCCTGGCCAGCAACAATGTAGCCGGTGAAAATTGGCCCCTAACTATTGGGTCCCAGGGTCGCAGTTCAGACTATACAGGGGGAGGGTTGTTGCTGGTGCCCTGGGAGCCAATGACCTTGCAGAAGGAGCTGGACCTATATAGGGAGGACCGCACCACTGATAGGAGGAGCTAAAGGTGGACATCGGGAGTCAACCATCATATGATGGCTAGGCTTCCACCATTGACACTTTCAATGCGATGGTTACTAACCATCGCTTCAAAAGTATTCGATGGTGAAAACTATTTATATGACTTGCGAATGTGCTAAAACCCTGCAACACGGTTGGCAGGAGGTGGGATTGGGGACAGGATTGGGGGTGGGGCCAGTATACTAGCCTACAATGCAGGCTGCATGTGGTGTGTATATGTATGTATGTATGTATGTATGGTTATATATATATATATATATATATATATATATACACTGCTCAAAAAAATAAAGGGAACACTAAAATAACACATCCTAGATCTGAATGAATGAAATATTCTTATTAAATACTTTGTTCTTTACACAGTTGAATGTGATGACAACAAAATCACACAAAAATTATCAATGGAAATCAAATTTATTAACCCATGGAGGTCTGGATTTGGAGTCACCCTCAAAATTAAAGTGGAAAAACACACTACAGGCTGATCCAACTTTGATGTAATGTCCTTAAAACAAGTCAAAATGAGGCTCAGTAGTGTGTGTGGCCTCCACGTGCCTGTATGACCTCCCTACAACCCACACAAGTGGCTCAGGTAGTGCAGCTCATCCAGGATGGCACATCAATGCGAGCTGTGGCAAGAAGGTTTGCTGTGTCTGTCAGCGTAGTATCCAGAGCATGGAGGCGCTACCAGGAGACAGGCCAGTACATCAGGAGATGTGGAGGAGGCCGTAGGAGGGCAACAATCCAGCAGCAGGACCGCTACCTCCGCCTTTGTGCAAGGAGGAACAGGAGGAGCACTGCCAGAGCCCTGCAAAATTACCTCCAGCAAGCCACAAATGTGCATGTGTCTACTCAAACGATCAGAAACAGACTCCATGAGGGTGGTATGAGGGCCCGACGTCCACAGGTGGGGGTTGTGCTTACAGCCCACCACCGTGCAGGACGTTTGGCATTTGCCAGAGAACACCAAGATTGGCAAATTCGCCACTGGCGCCCTGTGCTCTTCACAGATGAAAGCAGGTTCTCACTGAGCACATGTGACAGACATGACAGAGTCTGGAGACGCCAAGGAGAACGTTCTGCTGCCTGCAACATCCTCCAGCATGACCGGTTTGGCAGTGGGTCAGTAATGGTGTGGGGTGGCATTTCTTTGGGGGGGGCGCACAGCCCTCCATGTGCTCGCCAGAGGTAGCCTGACTGCCATTAGGTACCGAGGTGAGATCGTGAGACCATATGCTGGTGCGGTTGGCCCTGGGTTCCTCCTAATGCAAGACAATGCTAGACCTCATGTGGCTGGAGTGTGTCAGCAGTTCCTGCAAGATGAAGGCATTGATGCTATGGACTGGCCCGCCCGTTCCCCAGACCTGAATCCAATTGAGCACATCTGGGAGATCATGTCTCGCTCCATCCACCAATGCCACGTTGCACCACAGACTGTCCAGGAGTTGGCGGATGCTTTAGTCCAGGTCTGGGAGGATCCCTCAGGAGACCATCCGCCACCTCATCAGGAGCATGCCCAGGCATTGTAGGGAGGTCATACAGGCACGTGGAGGCCACACACACTACTGAGCCTCATTTTGACTTGTTTTAAGGACATTACATCAAAGTTGGATCAGCCTGTAGTGTGTTTTTCCACTTTAATTTTGAGGGTGACTCCAAATCCAGAACTCCATGGGTTAATAAATTTGATTTCCATTGATAATTTTTGTGTGATTTTGTTGTCAGCACATTCAACTGTGTAAAGAACAAAGTATTTAATAAGAATATTTCATTCATTCAGATCTAGGATGTGTTATTTTAGTGTTCCCTTTATTTTTTTGAGCAGTGTATATATATATATATATATATATATAATATACACAGTGTTCCAGCACTAGGAGTACCCTCTGTCAGAGGTGTAGCAAAGTGTCATGGTGCCTGGAGCAAGGTATGTTTCGGCGCCCCCCTCCCCTGTACTGAATTGGGGGCGTGGCTACCTGGGCCGGTTCTAGACCTTGTGGCACTCAGAGCGAAAGTTTCTTTTTTGGGCCCCCACACACACACCCGCAGGCGAAACATAGTGCGCGCCAAAAAAAAGGATCATGGCTTCATAGGGAAGGGGCATCGCCACAGTTGTGCCCCCTGTAGCTGTGCCCGGAGTAGTTGTGCCCCCAGTAGTTGTGCCAGCGATAGATTTGCCCCTTGTAGTTGTGCCGTCAGTAGAGTTTCCACCTGTAGTTGTGCCCCCTGTAGCTGTGCCCCTGTATATTTACCCCCAGTAGCTGTGCCCCTGTAGCTGAGCTCCCTGTAGATTCGCTCCCTGTAGATTTGCCCCCAGTACTTGTGCCCCCAGTAGCTATGCCCCCAGCAGAGCCGGCAACAGAAATCTCGGGGCCCCGTACAGTGATATCTGTGGGGCCCCATCTAATTTTATATATATATATATATATATATATCCACACAAAGAGGCTCCAGCAGGGGCTATGCTGCAGACAAGACCAGCACTCCATTCATAGCATAAAGTTATTTAATGTCATCCAAGACACGACTAGTGCAAAGTCAGCATATGGCATATTGGAATATTCTCACAAATAACATCCATGCTGGGGACATGTGTCCAACCCAGCTGTGGCTCCCTCAGTCTGTCTGTCCCCAATGACTACATGCTGCATTCCCAGCTCCCCTACCCTATGCCAAAGCAATTTATACCCTCACCAATCCACTCTTACCCCGGGGAGAGATTCACCTACGCTGCACTTTCCACTATCCAGACCCGCACACCACACAGCAGGTACCATGCGGCCCTCACACCCCACCAGAAGAGGCCAGCACAGGGCACAGGAATCCTGCCCAGCGGAGCTGCTGCCATGTCCCATAACTGCTTGCAACAGATAGGGACCCGGAATAGCAGGTGCACACTTGTGCCGCATAATGACTGTGTGTAAGAGGCTCCTGTCACTTTGAGGCTCCATTGTAGAGAGCACACCCCCTTTTTCATTTTGTACTTTTGTACTGAGCCCTTAGGGAGCCCTGGAACTCTCCACATGGCCAACTGTCTCAGTCCTATACAGCGCAGACTTGCTACCCCCGCCCTCCTGTTTACTCTGAGGCTGCGCCCACACCACCTACAGCTCGCTGCCCTATTTGGACAAGACGGCTCACATCCCTGACGGTCACTAAGTGGCATATCCTTGGGGCCCCTCTGACCCTTGGGGCCCGGTACGGTTGTCCCCTTTGACCCCCCCTGTCGCCGGCCCTGGCCCCCAGTAGGTGTGCCCCCTGTAGATTTGCCCCCAGTAGTTGTGCCCCCTGTAGATTTCCCCACAGTAGTTGTGCCCCCTGTAGATTTCCCCACAGTAGTAGTGCCCCCTGTAGATTTGCCCACAGTAGTTGTGCCCCCTGTAGATTTGCTACCAGTAGTTGTGCCCCCTGTAGATTTGCCCATAGTAGTAGTGCACCCTGTTTATTTGCCCCCAGTAGTTGTGCCCCCTGTAGATTTGCCCACAGTAGTAGTGCCCCCTGTAGATTTGCCCACAGTAGTTGTGCCCCCTCTATATTTGCCCACAGTAGTTGTGCCCCCTCTGTATTTGTCCCTAGTAGTTGTGCCTCCTCTATATTTGCCCCCAGTAGTTGTGCCCCCTGGTAGCGCCGCTTCACGCACACAAAAAAACGAAATAAAAAACAATACTCACCTGTCCCGCTCCTGCTGCTCCATCTCCGCAGTCCTGTCCCATCTGGCTGCGGCGCATCTCCACCCGTCGGGCATCTGACGTCATGATGTCAGCCGCCCGTGCATCACAAAGCATGGAGCAGGGGAGGGAACTGACGCTGCTCCGGCTCGCAGCTGTCAGTGACTGACAGCTGCTAGCTCTGTGCGGCCAGACGGAGGTCCCGGTGGAGTTGAGCTGCGGTGCCCTGTAATGTCTAGGGCGCCTGGAGCTCGAGCTCCACCGGAACCACCCTCCCTACGCCCCTGCCCTCTGTATACACTACTTCATCACTGGGCACTGTGTGTGTATAATATATATAATGTATGCACACAATGCCCAGTGATGAAGTAGTATATACAGAGGATACTCCCAGTGCTGATGGAGCAGTGTGTATATATATATATATATATATATATGGAGTGCACACATTATGTGCTATCAGTCACACTGCATGTCCTGAGCTCCGTGTATCAGACTGTGTGGAAATTGCTGTGTGTGTGTGACTGGCTTCTGCAGCAGGGAGAGGGTTGTGCTCCGATTCGCTCTCTCAGTGAGAGTCAGTGAGAGCCAATCAGAGCTAACATTGTGCACTGTTGCTTAGCAGCAGCCTAGAGAGGGGAGGGAGTAAGAGGACTGAGCTGGCTCACGTGTGAGGCAGAGAGTCAGCCTCCAACGAGCCCAGGAAGAGTCTCTGATATGGACACAGCAGCCAGGGGAGGCATCCTATCAGCAATAAAAAATAAAATAAAATCCACCATCGGAACACCATTGAATGATCACCATTTGATGGTGGCAAACATTGGAAGGTCACCATAGAATGGCAAAAACACTACCATCGAAAGCAAAACGATGTTTCAGAAACATCGACCATCGCTGTCCATCAGTAGGAGGAGCCCCCTGGAGAAATGGGAATGTGTATCTGGGGAAGTGGAGCCATGTAGTGTCCAGAGCCAGGAGACCGGAGCATGCAGCACTTGGTGGATCGTGGCCAGAGGAACTTGGGAAGCCGGAGATCAGGAGTGGCACCAGACTACACCCCTGGAAGGACTAATGTGAGAAGAGCGGTGAAAGAAACACTCACCAGGACAGAGGATCGGGGAGCCGTGGAGTCGTCGGGACCATTGTGGAGGAGTTCAGCTAGCTGCAGGATCCGAAGAAGACCAGCGCCGAAGAGAGGGGCTGCCTGTGATTCTGTCAGATGGAGCAGAGGACGGGTGTCCCGCGGGAGAAGAGAGCCTGCTGCAGGAATGCTCACTGTCGAGGACCAGCGTGACCGCAGCCTGTGGTGAGCACCGCTAGCAGCCGAGGATGGGAAGAGGACCAGAGAGGGAAGAAGGCAGGCACCGCGGAGGACACCCATCGCACAGGATAAATGACCCGGGAGGACCCCTGGCAGCTGGAAAAAGGACAGCGCGGATCGGCGGCTGGCTGCAGGAAGCAGAAGACTCTCAGGGCGGTGCGACTGGAGACCAGAGAAGACCCGTCAGCAGACTCCTACAAGGGTGCATCCCTGGTGCAGTGCTCTGAATCCTGGGTGGCACCGAAGACTAACGCCGGACCGGAAGTGGCAGAAGTGGAGCAGCTTGGGGTGAGATTCATTGTACACCTTCCGCTGCCATACTCTGCCCCTGTATCCCTTCCTGTGTGCCACTCTGCAAATGGAGACATATTATTGTGGGTAGGATCCCCACTTCTCTCGCACCGCATCATTTATAAGCTTATAGGGGGTAAGCTCCTCTCAAATCAGTGGCCCTATCTAAGTATGTGTAGAAAAGGGGGTAGGCTCCACTCCTTACTACTGTGCCTCCTCAGGACAAATAAAGTAAAAAGGGGGTAGGCTGCCCATAAGTGCTGTGCCTGGCAAGACAATGTTGAATGGGGTAGGCTCTCCTCAATTACCTGCACCCCTGTATAGCAGAGAGAAAGAGGTAGGCACCCTCCTTACAACGTTACCCAGACATCTTTTCTAAGGGTGTTAGAGAGTATTTAATGCTAATTCTGCTACTGCTGGTACATCATTGACTGTTTATGCAAGCTCCGCCCAGCAGTGTTTCAGTTAAAGCTTATGCACCTGTCTGCTATTCTACTAATGCTGGTACATCATTGACTGATTATGCGAGCTCCGCCCAGCAGTGTTTAAGTTAAAGCTTATGCACCTGTCCACTGTTGTATAATAAAGCCGGTATTCGAGACTGAGTTAGTACAATTATAGCCAGCTGGTTTCATTGTGCATTTCCCTGGTGATTCCAACCAACAACTTGTTACTGTTGCAAATGGTTTGGGACTGAAATGTAACAGTTAAAGTTGACTTGCTTATTTGTTTCATTGTTACCGGTTCCAAAACGCTAACAGACTAAATGTTATGTATCACTGTTTAAATTGCATACTTCAATTATATTTTGTTACTGTAACAATAAAATGGAGTTGGATCCAGCATTTTGTGTGGTCATTGTGTCTGACGGGTTAAGCAGGTCTGCCCCTCTGATCTTAACCGAACCTGGTTTATTTCAGTACCCCACACTTAGTTTTAAGTTCCGGCACCGGATTTGTGGGCATTACATGCTTTGTTTAAGAACCAACGGTTGAAGTGCTAAGGGAATCATCTCGGATAAATTACATAAGGCCTTATTACAGGATTTCCCAGTGGCACCCATCTTGTTTACCGTCCCCAAAGTCCATAACAGTTTTACCAGGCCCCCAGGGAGGCCAATTATTTCTGCATGCCATTTCCTGTACCAGCCCATTTCCCAATTCCTGGACAGCATCCTCCAACCATTGGTTCTCTTTGTTGGAACCTCATTGATATTTTGTACAATATGTATCTCTTTTCCGCCCTGCTTTATTTATGTCACTTTGCTGCATACATATTTTTTTCTACCTTTCTTTATTTTGCACAGGGATGTTATATGATATTTTGGTGGCTTTAGTTTCTCTATTGTTCTTCCTTTTATCAGTCGCAGGGATGTTCAGACAGGCACCACACGAGAGTCCGGCGTTACTATGGAGATGGATTTCCCCGGCTGCGCTGACGTCATCTCTCTTGGAGATGCCACAGGCGGGTGTGCCTTCTGTTTCTCTCCGGCTGGCGGGCTTTCTTTCTATACGATTTGTCTTTTCAACTCAATGTCTTTTCAACTCACATTGACAAAGGGGCACGATTGGCCCAGAAATGTTGGTGTCATGTTTGTGTGTATAACACACGTATAGTTACCAGCCCCTGAGTGCCGCTGTGTCTCTTTTTTTCTGTTGTGTACATTTACACTGGAAGGCAATGAAGCATTTAATGTGAGTTAGTGGAGAAAATAGAAGTTGCTGGCATTGGGAGGGGAAGGGACAACAGACTGAGAGAATGTGTACTTGGACAAGGAGCAGGTGTGCTGGGACTGGAAAGGAGAAACAGCAAATTGGGAGCAAGGGTGCTGGGACTAGGAGGGGAAAGAACAGCAGACTGGGAGATTGGGTGCTGGGATTGGGAGGGAAAGGGCAGTAGACATAGAGCAGGGGTGTTAAGACTGGGAGGGGAGGAGACAGCAGACCGCAAACTGGAGTGCTGGGGCTGGAGGGGAAGAGACAACAGGCAGGGAGCAGAGGTGCTGGGACTGGGAGGGGAAAAGACAACAGAAAGGAGCAGGGTTTCTGGGACTGGAAGCAGGGGTGCTGGGACCAGTAGGAAAAGGTGACAGCAGACTGCAAACAGGGGTGCAGGGACTGGGAGCAGATGTGCTGAGACTTGGAGGTGAAGACACAGCAAACTGCAAACAAGGCTACTGGGAGAAGAGATAACAGACAGCGCATACTTACCAACATTCTGGCTGCCCCATGTGGGAGGGGGCAGCCAAGTCGGTCAAACAAAGGGCATGGCATGATTTGGGGGCACTCCTTCTACCTCCCTTCAGCCCGGACTACTGCTGCCGGGTCCCACCGCTGACCGTACTCGGCACAATGATAGGGGGAAGCCCTTGCTTCTACCGTCTCCAGCGTTACCTGTTACGCAGGCCAGGTGCCGGGCAGCTCAGACTCCCCAAACTACTGCTATGCTCCAGCGCTCTCTTGCCTTACTGGAGACCCCGGTTGATCAGGGAGCCAGAACAAGCATCTTTACCTCCGGCTCCCCCTGTTCCGACCGCTATCAGTGAGATTGGTATCCCCAGCAAGGAGCAGTGCAGAGGGGTGAGGAGGCATCCACAAAGCAGCACTGGACCTTTGGTAATATGGGGAGAAATGTCACAGGGGGAGGGGGGTCTTCTGTGCTTAGGGAAGATAATCTATTTGGGGGTGGGGGGGTCTTCTGTGCCGTGAGGTGTATAATGGAGGATATTGTAATGTGAATATTGAAGGAATGGGGGAGCTTTGATGTAATGAAGTGCGGAGAGTGCATTGAAGTGGGGGAGTGCTGGGAGGTAGGCATTGAAGGGCAGGTAGGGGTGCTCTGCCCAGACCTGGTTACAGACTCTCTCACCCTGTCACCCAAACATCTGCCCTACAGACACTTAACCTGAGCCATACCAAACACACACTCACCCTGTCCCCTACCAGACCTGTCCCTGCACACTCACTCTGTCCCCTACCAGATCTGTCCTTGCGTACTCACCCTGTCTCCTACCAGACCTGTCTACGCACACTCACTGCATCCATCCCATACCAGACCTGTCCCCGGACACTCACCCTGTCCCCTACCAGACCTGTCCCTGCACACACACCCTGTCTCCTACCGACCTCTCCCCACACACTCAACCTGTCCCTTATCAGAACTCTCCCCACACACTCACCCTATCCCCTACCAGACCTGCCCCTGCACACTCACCCTGTCCCCGCACATCCACCCTGTCCCCTACCAGACCTGTCCCCGCACATTCACCCTGTCCCCTACCAGATCTGTCCTTGCATACTCACCCTGTCCCCTACCAGAACTGTCCCTGCATACTCACCCTGTCCCCTACCAGATCTGTCCTTGCATACTCACCCTGTCCCCTACCAGAACTGTCCCTGCATACTCACCCTGTCCCCTACCAGATCTGTCCTTGCATACTCACCCTGTCCCCTACCAGAACTGTCCCTGCATACTCACCCTGTCCCCTACCAGAACTGTCCCTGCACACTCAGTCTGTCCCCTAGCAGACCTGTCCCCGCACATTCACCCTGTCCCCTACCAGAACTGTCCCTGCACACTCAGTCTGTCCCCTAGCAGACCTGTCCCCGCACATTCACCCTGTCCCCTACCAGACCTGTCCAAGCACACTTACACTGTCTGCTGTCAGACTTGTCACTATGAGGTTGTGGCTCATTGGCATGGCATTGCTTGTGAGGCCAAAACCCTTGTTATGATACCACACCCAGAAGCGTGCGCAAAAGAACTCCCCCCAGCCTTCCCCTATCATGGTGCCCCCCCTGTCATTTTGTTCTGGATCCGCCCCTGGCCATCCCTAGTGCAGGGGTTCTGAGACTGGAAGCACAGGTGCTGGGACTAGGGGGATAAAGAACAGCAGACTGGGAGATGGGGTGCTGGGAATGGTAAAGGGGAGAAACAGCAGACTGGAAGCAGGGGTGCTGGGACTGGGATAAGGAGAGACAGCAGCTGGGAGCAGGGAAGAACAGCAACTTGAAGAAGAGGTGCTAGTGTGGTACTCTGGCAAGTGGTGTGCAGACCCCTTTAACACATGACTCATAGGTCCACAGCAGCACAGGGGGCGAGCGCGGCACAGCAGGAGTTAAAGCCGAGACCCTGGTCCGATCACACGATCAAGATGCCAACTGCTGATTGGACAGGGGCAGCCTGGGAGAAGAGAGTCTTATGGGAAAAAGAAGGTGGAGCAGTGCAGAGCGAAAGGAGGTGTAGAACGCTGGCTGGACCCGGTGCAACGCCATAATTCTGCACCATGAGTGACAGTAGCGGCCCTCACCAAGGGACACCTGGCAGTGGGTGGAGGGTGAATGGTGGCACCTTCATATGCTGGCTTTACAGAAATGTTGGACTGACAACTCCCAACATGGGCTAACATGATTTATAGTCTGTTATGCAAGTCAGTATGAGCATGATGTCACACGCAGCTGCTCCATTGGAAAAAATGTCGGCGGGCCGTCTGCCTTTGCAGCCGGCATCCACAGTTGGTAGGACTACAGTGTAATTGCGGTGCAATTGCAATTACATTGCAGTCACAGCCATGGAGCAGCGGGCAGCATGCTTGGCGGTCTTACCCTGAGCTGGGCGCTACCCAGCATACGATAGAAATGATTGCAGATTCTGATCGCATGGGCGTTTGCAAGGTGATTGACAGGAAGAGGCTGTTTGTGGGTTGTAACTGACCGTTTACTGAGAGTGTCCGGAAAAACACAGGTGTTCCCAAGCATTTTCAGGGAGGGTGTCTGATGTCAGCTCCGGCCCCGATCAGCCTGTTCATATCGCACTGTAGGAGTAAGTCCTGGGCTGCACACAGACTGCACAAACTGGATTTTAGCAGCTCAGTGTACACATGCGATCGCACACTTTCACAGCAAATTTACACTCCCCCTTGGGCGGCGACTATCTGACCGCAGGACAGCAAAGTTAGCAGCACAGCGATCCAATCTCAATTACTCCCAGAGTTTGCTGCATTGGAAATACCCCCATTGCTAAGTAAGTTGTATCTGTTGAGAGACACTACCATCCCTTTGCCAATTACATCCTCTTTGCATAGAATTGTGAACAATTGTCTCTGATATCATCCAGGATTACCCTCTGCGCCAACTCTTAGAAGAACTGCAAAGTTAACAGAAGTAAAATTATCATACCACTACGATAAATAATCTGGTCCTCCTATCCCTGGGAATAAGGTCTTGGTGCTAGTGCCAACCTGAGAAAGTAAGCTTTTCGCTCATTGGCAGGGGCCCTGTGAGGTGGTAGAGGTGATTGGCCCTGTGATCTAAAAAGTCCAGCAGGCCGGGAGGTGGAAGGAAGAGCAGATATATCATATAAATTTATTGAAACCATGGCATGATGAAAATTCAGTGCCAGGGATATTGAGTAAGGTAGTAGAAAAGTACTTAATTACCATAAACCTAACTTGTCCACAGAGCAAAAGCTGCAGGTGGAAGAGATGGCACAATGGAAAAAGTATGTGTTCTCTACCAGAACACTCGTCTTTGATTGAACATAATATTGTCACACCTCCTAGGGTAGTAGTGAAACAAAAGCCCTACACAATGAGGTTAGAAGGGAGGTGGAGAGTATGGTCCAACTGGGGGTTATTGAGGAGTCTACCAGTGAGTGGTGTAGCCCGATTGTGCTGATTATAAAACCCACTGGCAGCTTATGGTTCTGCAATGACTTTAGAAAGTTAAACAGCATTTCCCAGTTCGATGCCCATCCAATGCTGCGGGTGGATGAACTGGTGGAAAGTTTAGCTGGCAGCAAATATTTAACCATTCTGATCTCACAAAGGGCTTCTGGCAGATTCCTCTTATGCCTACAGCTAAGGAAAAGACAGCCTTTTCTACTCTTGAAGGCCTTTTCTAGTTAAAAGTCCTAAAACTTTGTTTTGCATGAGCACCACACACTTTTTAAAAGGTGATGAACAAGGTACTGAAATCCCATACTGCCTATATGGCCAATTATCTAGATGATATAGTTATACACTCATAAGACAGGGAATTACCTCTTCCTATGGTTGAGGCAATACTGGCCTCATTGAGAGCCACAGGTTTCACGGCTAACTCTGACAAATGTACAGTGGCCCTAAGAGGCGCTAGCATTTTGGGTTGCGTAGTTAGGGTCAGGAAATACCTTAGATAGGAAAGGTTGAGGAGTCTAGGGTAGAAAAGACTGCCTGGGCCATTTATCTGTATGACTAATTCCAGAAAAGCATCCGGTGACTAGGGAGTAGATCTCAGTTAGTGACAGGGCCATGAACAATTGCTTTGCAATGGTTACTGTTCTGCAGTCATTCTGATAAAATAAAACTGAAGTGGAGAAGTCCAGAGTGTGCTTCCACTGCACAGCTTCTTGTCACAATATCTAATATATAAAATGAATTGGTATGTTTGTTTATTTGTCTGTCCGGTTTTGCATTCAGACACCCCCTGCACTGATTGGGATGAAACTAATGCAAAGTGGTCCAGTTGGATCCTGGCCGGGTTTTAGGGGGGTTTGGGGGCTTAGACCTCCCGTTGGTGTATGCTGGCCAGGACTTTGACCCATGGAGCCTGTTCTGAGCCTTCCACTGGATGGATTTGGATGAAAACGTCACAGAGTGGTAACATTGGATCCAAGAAGACATAGAGTACTAGGGTTGGGGTCCAGTCGCGTCTCCTGTTGGTGTATGCTGGGCAGAACTTTGATCCAGGGAGCCTGGTCTGGGCTATCCATTGGATGGATTTGGATGAAAACTTCAGAGTGGTAACATTGAATTCCAGAAGACATACTAGGGGGTTGAAGTCCTGGTGTTCACCAGGTAGAACTTTGACCCCATGAGCGTGTTCTGGGTCATCCATTGGATGGATTTGGATGAAACCTTCACAGAGTTATAACATTGGGGCCCAGAAGACATACTAAAGGGTTGAGGTTCTGGTCAGAACTCCCATTGGTGTACGCCAGAGTGAACTTTGCCAAAGGTAGCTTGTTCTGGGCCTTCCACTGGAAGGATTTGGATGAAAACTTTATTGAACTGTAATAACTGACAGAAATAACCATAATTCAATAACCCCAAATAACTGACTGAAATTACTATAAATCAATGAACTAAAATCATTGACAGAAATGGAGGTGGGAAGACACAAAATTATTGTATTCCCAAAAGCCTTGGAATAGCAACGTTGATAACAGAAGGAAAATTTTAAACCCATCTCACAATGGAAAAGTGATTATAAAATTGAACAGCAGCCACCTGGAAGAGCTGCTACTGTAAACTGCTAATTATTTCTAAAATGTTGACAGTTACATCCAACTCATTGATAACTTAAAGATTTAAACCTGGGCAATGCTGTGTACTTCAGCTAGAATAGACATATAGATAGATGCAGAGTCTAGGGGGTATATTACTAAGGTGTGAGCTTTTTTAAAAGTGGAGATGTTGCCCATAGCAACCAATCAGATTCCTCTTAACATTTATCCAGCTGCTTCTGATTGGTTGCTATGGGCAACAGCTCCACATCTAAAAACTCACACCTTAGTAAATATCCCCACAGGTGCTTAGGGGGATACCCAATTAGCTGGAATAATGTGATTTGCGATCACAGTAAAATTTATCACACCTATGTCCCGAAAAATCAATTTATCAAAGCCTGTATGCTCCCATTTTTCACACTTATCCTATATCAAAATGTCTAGCCCTAACCGTCCATGTCCTGCAGCCTAACCCTAACCCACCCCCACAGTCTAAACCCCCCCATCCCCAACCCCCCCCCCTCCCCCCCGAGCTGTCAGATGTTTGTTTGGGATCCCAGCGCCTGTATTTAGTATCCCTAGCAGTGTTGGGATTCTGACCGAATCCCATTTAATCATCTGCTGGGCATACACTATACAATTATCTGGTAGATAATCTGTCAGATCTGGCTGGTTGGAAAGAAAATCTGGTTATGGATGAGAGCAGGGGCGAATCCAGAAGAAAATGATAGGGGGGGCACCATGGATGGGGCAAGTACATTTGCGTGCCACTTTGGTGCATGTGAGGTGCAGGGTGCAGTGTGCAGGGGGCAGCGTTTGAGGGGCAGGGGGCAGCGTGTGAGGGGAAGGGTGCAGGGGGCAGTGTGTGAGATGCTGGGTACAGGGGGCAGTGTGTGAGGGGCAGGGGGCAGCGTGTGAGGGGCAGGGGGCAGCGTGTGAGGGGCAGGGTATATGAGGCAGCGTGTGAGGAGCAGGGGGCAGGGTGTGAGGGGCAGGGTGTGAGGGACAGCGTGTGAGGTGCAGTGGGCAGGAGGCAGCGTGTGAGGGGCAGGAGGCAGCGTGTGAGGGACAGGGTGTGAGAGGCAGGGTGCAGTGTGTGAGGGGCAGTTGGCCCCCAGTAATAATGTCCCCCAGTAGTTTGCCCCCAGTAGATGCCCCCCAGTAATTATGTCCTCAAGTAGTTTGCCCCCAGTAGTAATGCCCCCCAGGAGTTTGCCCCCAATAGATGACCCCCTCAGTAGTAATGCCCCCAGTGGATGCCCCCCAGTAGTAATGCCCCTAGTAGATGCCACCAGTAATAATGTCCCCCAGTAGTTTGCCCCAGTAAATGCCCCCCAGTAAAAATGTACCCCAGTAGCTGCCCCCAGTAGTAATGCCCCCCAGGAGTTTGCCCCAATAGATACCCCTCAGTAGTAATGACCCCAGTAGATGCCCCCCAGTAATAATGCATGTGAGGTGCAAGGTGCCGTGTGCAGGGGGCAGCGTTTGAGGGGCAGGGGGCAGCGTGTGAGGGGAAGGGTGCAGGGGGCAGTGTGTGAGGTGCTGGGTACAGGGGCAGTGTGTGAGGAGCAGGGGGCAGCGTGTGAGGGGCAGGGGGCAGCGTGTGAGGGCAGGGGGCTGCGTGTGAGGGGCAGGGTGCAGGGGGTAGCTTATGAGGAGCAAGGGGCAGGGTGTGAGGGGCAGGGGGCAGCGTGTGAGGTGCAGGAGGAAGGAGGCAGCAAGTGAGGGGCAGGGGGCAGGAGGCAGCGTGTGAGAGACAGGGTGTGAGAGGCAGGGTGCAGTGTGTGAGGGGCAGGGGGCTGTGTGTGTCAGTGTGTAAGTGTGGGGTTGAAGAGAACTCTCATATGTGGGCTGCAGTATGTGGGCTGCAGCCAGGGAAGTGAGTAGTGAATTGGTCACAGGGGTGGGTTATTTTGTTTCTGTGCAGGGTAAATACTGGCTGCTTTATTTTTACACTGCAATTTAGATTGCAGATTGAACACACCAAACCCAAATCTAACTCTCTCTGCACATGTTATATCTGCCTCCCCTGCAGTGCACATGGTTTTGCCCAACCGCTAAAAAATTTCCTGCTGCGATCAACTTGGAATTACCCCCACTACGCAAATACTCCAGCCGCAGCAGCGCAGTGAGAGGCTGCCAGCCTGGATATGTGGGATGCCCGGCCGCTCTCTGGCTGCGGCTGGAGTACTTGCATAGTGGGTGGGTGGCAGTGCTTAAAGTGGTCCTAGAGAGGTGGTGGAATCCACCCCCCTCCCCACGGCGCCCAAGTAATAAAGGTATTGCGCGCCCCGCAAAAGGGGCTTGGTCTCCAAAAGAATGGGGCATGGTCACACAATAGTAATAATGTCCACAGTAGTAGCACCCCGTAATACACATAATGCCCACCACAGTAGCGCTTCTTATACAATGCCCACAGTAGTAGTGCTCATTATGCAATGTCCACTGTACTGGTAGTGCCCCTTATATAGACCCCATAGTAGTGGTGCCCCTTATGCAATGCCCGTATTGGCCCAGAAGTAATGTTGCTTGTAGTAATGCCCCCAGTCGTTTAGCGCCGTAGTAGTTATGCCCCCAGTGGTAATGCCCCTGCAGTTATGACCCCAGTAGTTCACCCCCCCTTTAGTTTAGCCTCCCAGTGATAATGCCCCCAGTAGTTTGCCCCATTGTAGTTTAGCCCCTGTAGTTATGCCTCCAGTAGTTTAGCCCCTGTAGTTATGCCCCCCTTGTAGTTTAGCCCCCAGTAGTAATGCCCCCAGTAGTTTGCCCCCTGTAGTTATGCCCCCAGTAGTTTGGCCCCCCTGTAGTTTAGCCCCCAAGTAGTAATGCCCCTATAGTTATGCCGCCAGTAGTAATGCCCTCCTGTAGTTTGCCCCCAGTAGTTAGCCGCTTTGTAGTTTGCCCCCTTGTAGCTTACCCCCCAGTAGTTTGCCCCCTTGTAGTTGGCCCCCAGTAATAATGTCCCCCAGTAGTTTGCCCCCAGTAGATGCCCCCCAGTAATAATGTCCTCCAGTAGTTTGCCCCCAGTAGTAATGCCCCCCAAGAGTTTGCCCCCTATAGATGACCCCCTCAGTAGTAATGCCCCCAGTAGATACCCCCCAGTAAGAATGCCCCCAGTAGTAATGCCCCCAGTAGATGCCACCAGTAATAATGTCCCCCAGTAGTTTGCCCCCAGTAGATGCCCCCCAGTAAAAATGTCCCCCAGTAGCTGCCCCCAGTAATAATGCCCCCAATAGATGGCCCCCCAGTAGTAAAGCCCCCAGTAGTTTGCCCCCAGTAGTAATCCCCCCCAGTAGTAATGCCCCTTGTTGATGCCCCCCCAGTAGTAATGTCCCCCCGTAGTTTTCCCCAAGTAGATGCCCCCGCTGCACTAAGGAAGAAAAAAAATCATACTTACCGAGCCCCGTTCCCACTTCCAGACCGCTGCAGTCCTCCTCTCTTGGCGTCTCTCCCATAGCGCACGCTGCACAGTGACAGCGCCGGAGCTCAGTACTGAACTCCTGCCTCCAGCTTTCGGTGAGGAGAGACGGGCACCCGCTGGTAACACAATCTCAGCGGGCGCCCGTCATCTCCCTGTGCCACAAATGACATGGGGGGCACAGGCCCGAGTGCCCCCCCCCCCCCTGGATCCGCCATTGATTATTTAGACGTGGATGTTAAGTCTCTTCATATTGACTTATTTAAACTGGAAGTTTGGGCAGCTATTTGGAGAATTAGGTTTAATATAGAAAAATGTTAAGTTATGCACTTTGGGACTAAAAATAAACGTTCAACCTACAAATTAAATGTGTAAAATGTAGGGGAAATGGTAACAGAAAAAGATTTTGGGGTGTTCATTGATAGTAGATTTAGCAGCAGTACGCAATGTTAAAGTGCAGCAGCGAAGGCAAAAAAGGTATTAGTATACATAAAACAGGGAATTGAGACAAGGGATGAGAGATGAGAGTATAATCCTCCCTCTGTATAAGTCACTGGATGGCCGCATCTTGAATATTGTGTACTGAAGGGTTAAATCTCCTCTGTCAGTGTGCATTGTGTAAATATTGTTTCTTTTTCTTTTGCCTTGGATTTAGCTTGCATTGCATAAAATGAATATAGCTCCACCCATAGTTTGTTGGGAACTGTGTGAAATCACCACCCCTAGATGAAGTACTAGGCTGTATCCTACATCCCCCCCCATGTAGCCTGTTTTATCCCTCCTATGCAGTAAAGTTAAACCAATAAAGTATTTACTTTTGCCTACCCCTCCCTGGACATTCCAATCCCTCCCTAGACAATGATGCCTTATATACCATTGTTATGAACAATAAACGCAGAGTGATTCTTAATTACATGGTGTCGTGTATAATCTGTAATTTTAAGGATTGCTCTCACTGACGTCAGTGGCCATCAAATCGAGGGGTACAAGAAGAGGCTGATATCCTTTCAAGTGGGGGCTCAGTCCTGGATTCAGTTGATCGCCCCCGAATCGGTAAGATAGAGAATTCATTGTCTGTCTTTTCCGTAAGGGATTGCGTTCAAACACTGAATTTGAACTCGCTCCGTGTTCCGGGAACACGTGACAAGGTAATATTTAAGTCCGGGACTTAATATTACGTAGTTTTATGTAAAGCCATAAAACAGGTATCAGGGATACCATATAATCTTTAATGTCTGGGACTTAAAGATACGTCTGAGAAAAGCGCAATTCTCCAAAGACGTTAGTATCTGGGATACTTAAAAAAATAGACCTGGGGTCTATACGTAACGTAGAAAATACCCCGATTTGATCGCCTATATTCTTGTATGCTTGTAGTGTGATAAGTTCTTATGTTTGGTCCAGACGGCTGGTAAGTTTTCGTCTGCCAGATATCTTTACTCAAAACACTTTTCTTGCTTCCTGTTTAAAACGCTGTATTTTTTCTGACATCTTGTACGAAGGTAAGCGTACCCGTCAAAAGATTTCATGTTCTCATTATACAGATAATATTGTGATATTGTCAATGACTAATTAACTGGTGTTAACTAATGCATGCATAGAAAGTTTTTGTAAATTGCATAGAAAGTCTTTTTGTTGTGAAGTTGTATAGAAGGTTTTTTTTAAACTGCATTTTTGTTGTGATATTGCATAGACAGTTGTTATAAGTTGTTGTAGAAATTGCGTAGAAAGCTGGTGTAGATTGTATTCTTTACTATGGGAGGGGGTCAGAGTAAGACAGTCATTTACCCCCCACCTTTACCAGGAGAAACATGTAAGGAATATGTTGCCCGTAACTCCACCACAGATTATTATTTAGTTAACCCTTGGGTGGATAACTTAGCAGGATGGACAGAGAAAGTTGGCAGCCCCAGTCCATTCCCCCGTGACGGTATTAATTATCCCTTTTATATGGACATGGTCAAAGGTCTTTGTCTGGAAGACAAGGAAGCCTGGCCATGGTACGATCATGACCCACAATGGGACATGACATATATGCGTGCTGGAGGAGAGCAATGGCTCACGATAGCACCTCATTGGTATGACAAGAATATCAAGCAGAAACAGCGTAGAATAAAATCTGTAACTTCCAGACTGCATAAAGCTGAGGAATTTAGAAGCAACAAGTTTCTGAAAAATTCTTCTCCCCCGCCTTACAATCCCCTATACCCCTCCTTAAAAGACACAGATCTGTTAGCTGCAGTTGCTTTGTCACGAATTCCGATGCAAAGGGGAGGGGGAGGAGGGGAAGGGGAAGGAGAAGGAAGCTCAGTTGCTTTGTCACGAATGCCGATGCAAAGGGGAGGGGGAGGAGGGGAAGGGGAAGGAGAAGGAGGCTCAGGAGGAATAGCCCCCCCTGACAGTACCCTCCACATAGACGTAACCACCCCCGCCCCTAGTGCCCCTACTCCTAACAGACAAACCGCCTCCCGCCGCAACGCTGACTTAACTATTGCTACTGACAACCCTCTCACCCCCTCCACAACGCGATCCGGCACTGGTTTCCTTGAAAACAGTGCTGATGCCAGCAGTGTCGCCACCCAGCACCTGCCCTTCATGACAGTAGGGGATCAGTTGTTAAAGAAACCCATTGAAATAGAGGATTTAGACAGAATTGTTAAGAACTGTCCCAAACCCACTGTTGCACCTGACGGCTGCATAGCTTACTTGAAAAAGGCTTGCACAGGACGCAGCTATACTCAAGAAGATATGAAGCTGATCATAGATGGGGTTATAGACCATTACAACGGGTGGGATTGGAAAAAGATTCCCACCATAAACACTCCTACCATCCTTAACGATGCCGTTCGCTACCCTCTCAATACTGGGGACGGTGTAACGGAGATGTGGAAGGAAATTGAGACCCATATGAAAGAGATTTTTAAAACCCGAGCTTCTCTTCCTATTGCCGTAGCATGTAAACAAAAGCCCACTGAAACTGTCACTGAGTTTTGGAAGAGGTTTAAAAAGTGTTGGTCTGAAGATGCAGGTCTTACTCTTGTAGATACAGACCATTTACTAATTTCTACCTTTGTAAATAACTTGTTGCCATCTGTTATGGTCCCTGTTAAGCAAGGTGTTTCTTCCTGGACCTCTGATAATATTAAGGAATTTGAAAAGCACTTATATGAAAAGGAAGCTGCAGGATGCTTTGATGTTAAAAAACCCTTGCAGAATGCCCCAACTCATAATTACCAAAATCACAGAAACCGGGGAGATAGACGCCAGCAGCACTTTACTGGCCCACCCCGCAATCCAGCCCGATATCAAAACCCACAAGCCAGGCCACCCCACCCCCCTGACTCTGCCAGCAGGAAACAAACCTCCTGCTTCAACTGTGGAAGGGACGATCACTGGGCAAGGGATTGCCCTTGTCCCCCACAAAACCACCGACAGCCCCAAGCTCCGGCTCCCTCCCGGGATCATCCCCGACAGTCACACAACAACCCCTTTCAGGATCATGTCCGATTCCGAGTTGACTGGCAGGACCCCTCCCACTGACGGGGCCCGGAGGAGGGTATCCCAGCCTTTGCCCAACTCACCAGACACTGGAAGGACCCACCGCTACTAACCTTGATTATAGGAAAGAGAGCAATCCCTTTCCTGGTAGATAGCGGGGCAACTACTAGTGTTTTGTGTGTCGACCTGTACGATGGTCATTTGGAAAAGACTGCTCCTTCAATGGGAATCAATGGGATACCCACAGATGCTTACCTGACAGATGCCCTTAGTGTCAGAACCACGGGAGGCACGTATATGGGTAAACACAATTTCACTGTAATACCTGAATGTCCAATTAATCTTCTGGGAAGGGATCTTCTTAGCAAACTCGAAATCTCCATTCTCCCTTCACCCACTAGCAGTGGCCTGGAGGTCGAGTCCCCACACCTACCGGTGTGGGAGGCAACAGACATTACACCTGATTTTGACAAAGTGAACCCTGCTCTATGGTCGGAGGGTCCCTATGACACTGGCCTCATTCCTTGCACACCATATAGAGCAACCCTGAAACCTGACACACAACCTGTCTATCAAAAGCAATACCCCTTGTCACAAGAGAAGGTTGAAGGTCTTAGACCAATGATACAACAGTTTCTCCAACAAGGCATTCTCAGACACATAATCTCACCTTACTGCACACCAGTCAACCCTGTTGCTAAGTCAGATGGTAGTGTAAGGTTTGTACAAGACCTCAGGGCAATTAACCAACTCATTGTGCCCATAGCACCCATTGTACCTGACATTAACTCACTCATTTCAGCTATCCCTGCAGATGCTGCAATTTTTTCTGTGATTGATTTAAAAAATGCATTTTTTAGCATTCCAGTGGATGCACAGACACAGTTACTTTTTGCATTTTCTTTTGAGGGCAAGCAACTCACCTGGTGTCGTTTACCCCAGGGCTATATTGACGCACCCGTTGTCTATAGCATTGTACTCCAGGCCACATTGGGGCCCTGGCAACCTCACCATGGTTCAGTCCTGCTACAGTATGCAGATGATCTGCTGCTCTGTAGTCAAACTGAGGAGGCCTGCCGGGAGGATGGTATATCACTGTTAAACTGGCTCTGTGAATGTGGACACAAGGTGTCCAAAACAAAAATGCAATGGTGTAAGAAGCATGTGGATTACTTAGGTTTTGTGCTCACTCAGGGGGAAAGGAAAGTCAGTCCACAGCGCATTCAGTCTGTATTGGGCCTGGTCACCCCAACTACCCAGAGAGAACTGCTGTCTTTTCTGGGTATGGTAAATTACTGCAGACAGTGGATATCTGATTGTTCCTATTATGATAACATTTTGAGACAAGCCACACTGAAAGACAAACCTAATATTGTACAATGGTCACAAGAAATGTTAACTGCATATGAAAGCTTAAAGTGTATGTTAATGAAAAGTCCGGCACTTGGCCTCCCCAACTATGTACTACCTTTTCATTTGTTTGCAAGGGACAATTGTAAAACCATGGCGGGGGTGCTCACACAGTTTCATGGAGGAAAGTTGCGCCCAGTGGCATTTTTTTCCAAAGTAATGCCTGTCACTGTGCAAGGTATGCCTGCTTGCCTCAGGGCACTTGCAGCCTGTGCAATGGTAACTGAAATGGCCACCACACTCACCCTAGGCCACACAACAATACTTCACACCACTCATGATGTTCTAACCATTTTAAAAGGGTTACACACACAACACATGTCAGCTCAGCGCCTTAGTGGATATGAGGTTCTCCTTTTGAACAACCCCTCCCTCACCATTAAGTATGCCACCAACTCTTCAGGTCCTGCACCCATTCTCAACGCTCTCCTGGGGCTCAAAGGTCCTGAAGACCACCCTCCTGAACCCCATGACTGCTCAGCCTCCATTGAGTCAGAAACATCCCCCAGACTGGACATGTCCCCTGTCCCTGTCCCCGACGCGGATGTCATTTTTGTAGATGGTTCCTGTAGCAGACCCAATGACACCACGTACCAAGCGGGTTATGCTATTGTCACTCTCCCTGACATTATTCTGGAAGCACAGCCCATTCCTTACCAGTCAGCACAGGCTGCAGAGCTCATTGCTCTCACAAGGGCTTGTCACCTTTACCGGAATAAACCAGTCACCATCTACACTGACTCCAAATACGGGTACGGCGTCGTGCATGACCATGGGGTCATTTGGCAACGCCGTGGTTTCCTTGGAGCTGATGGAAAAGGCATATCACATGCCCAACTCATCTCTGACCTTCTGCATGCCATAACCTTACCCTCTGACATTGCAATCCTCCATTGCAGGGCACACACCGGGGGGAAGGATGCAGTCTCCCTTGGAAATGCCCTTGCTGACTCTGCTGCCAAACATGCAGCCTCACAGCCCATCACTCAGGCCCACATGACCATCATGACCCCCCCCAGCTCTCGACAACCATTACCTGATCACCCAGTTACAGGCCTCAGCCTCCAATGCCGACCTAGCTGACTGGACTTACCCAGTTTTGCAGAAGAATCCTAAAACAGGATTAATCTGCAAAGAGGGGAAACCTTGTATACCCCAGTCCAGTGCACCCTTGTTTATTGCCCACTACCATGGCATAGGACACCACAGTAAGGCAACAACTACCTTACTCTTACGTAATGATTTCTATGTCACGGATGCCAAGTCATTAGTAGATCAGTATGTCAGTAGATGCATCACTTGCCTGCGAAACAACCCCAACAACCCTGACAAGGCAAAACATCAGCATCTTGAATACCCCACCACACCCTTTACACACCTGCAAATTGACTTCACCCATATCCCAGGTACTGGTAAACAGGAATATGCCCTGGTCATTGTAGACATGTTCTCTCGATGGCCAGAGGTATTCCCCACTAAATCTGAGGATGCAAAGACAGTTGCTAGGATCCTAACTCAGGAAATCATCCCCAGATGGGGGTGCCCATTGCAAATCAATAGTGATAAAGGCTCCGCCTTTACAGCAAAAATTACACAGGCCTTGGTAAAGGCCCTGCAGGTGGAATGGAAGTTCCACATCCCGTATCACCCGCAGAGTTCAGGGGTCGTAGAACGCATGAATAGGACCCTCAAAGACAAGCTTAGGAAGGCCACAGGGGGTACCTTCCATAAATGGAAGAAGGTCCTTCCTATTATCCTAGCAGAGATCAGAATGACACCACAAAAGACTTTGGGTTACTCCCCCTTTGAAATATTAATGGGTAGGCCCTTCCCTACACCTTGGGCTAAGAAACCATTAGTAATACAGGAGGGAGATCTAGAACTTATCAGAGAAGAGTATGTCAGGTCCCTGATAATAAAACTGAATGAAATTGAACATGAGGTTGTTTGTAAAAACCCTTTGAATCCACAGGAACCTACACACCCCTTTAAAGTCGGAGACAGAGTCGTGGTGAAGGTGCTCCCCAGGAACAAGAGCCCAGGAGACTTTACCTACGGTCCAGAGACAGAGGTCGTAGCAGTAACCAGAACAGCAGTCCTGACAGAGGAAAGCCCCACCTGGATCCATGCATCCCGAGTGAAAAAGGTTCCTAGACCAGACCTAGAGAGGGAAGCAAGTGATTCCAGCGAGGTACAAACGGGGGCAGACAGCCCTGACCTCCCACCTAGCGAAGACAGAAGAACAGAGGAGGATGAGGAACCTGTCCCCTACCTCTATCCTGGGGACTATGTTGATAATCCTAATGGTCCTCACTTGCCAAGCTACAGCTGAAGTAGACATTACACAAAAATCCGGCACCTACACATTTTGGTATAACTCCTCCAATACTGAGGTTGCCGCCTATAAAATAGATTTCTGTACCATTGCTCCCTGTCTTAACAAACATTATGCCTGGCAGTGTGATCAGTATGGTACACGTAATACCCCCACTGAAGCCTATATTTGTGTTACTAGTAAATATTGGGGAAATAAATGTGCGTATTGGGGATCAGTGGGATGGAATTCTGGCCATAGTTATGGATACCAGCCCAAAGAGGCTCTCTCAAGAAAAGACAAATATGGTGAGTCCCTGCTTACCCGTCTTACCCTTCATAGACAAAACAGATGTGATAGTAAATTCATATTAAGCATAAAACATCCCCAGTCTACTGATGCAGGCACCTATGTCCTAGGTGAATCCTTTTTTTTAAACCCATCCCTTACACCATTCTTGTTACAGGATATGTTTAACAATGAAAAGTATGCCCAGCTCAAGCCCCCTAAACCACGCCCCAACCTCTTGAAACCTCATATAACCACCTTCAAGGATATGATGGCCGTTAACAATCCCACCTTTAAAGACACCCTAGCTATTGAAACTGGTTTCTCTGACATCAATTTCTGGTTAGAATGGATGAAGTATAGTGCTAGCAAACATAATAAAAGTAACTGTTATGTCTGTGGCAAATCTAGGCCCCACCTAGGTACAGTGCCCCTTAATATACCCCTAGAACAGGAAAATTGTTTTTTCAGCCTTTTTAATGACACCAAAACAAATGACAGTCAGTGCGAAATGTGGAAAAGGGAATATCCCATATTGTCAAAAAATCCCAACCCAGGAAGCACCATAACCATATATCCTGGAAACTATACCTGTTATACATCTAACACCACCACAGGGAGAAATTTAAAAACCTTCCCACCAGGGTATTGTGCAAATAAAAGAACAACTGTTTTAGTCAACCAAACTAGATCATTAGGCGACATTTATTACATATGTGGGGATATGAAACTTAGAAGTAAATTAGACACACCATGGTATGGTGAGTGTGCCCTGGCCAAAGTCATAATGCCACTCCTAATGATCACCGATGACCCCACTCCTCCCTCTAATACTCCTGCTAATCGAAAGAAAAGAGCACTCCCAGGAGGTAGCTTTGACCCCCACGTATACATTGATGCTATAGGGGTCCCAAGAGGTGTTCCAAATGAGTTCAAAGCTAGAGATGAGGTGGCTGCGGGTTTTGAATCATTGTTCCCTATAGTAACTGTAAATAAAAACGTAGCCTGGATTAATTATATATATTATAATCAACAAAGATTTGTTAATGATACCAAAGATGCTCTTAAAGGTATAGCTGAACAGCTAGAAGCCACTTCCCAAATGACCTTCCAAAATAGAATGGCCCTTGACATGATTCTAGCAGAAAAAGGCGGTACATGTGTTTACATTAGTAAGGTGGAAGGCTGTTGTACATATATTCCTGACAACACTGGTCCCAACGGTAAGGTTACTTTAGCCATAAACAAGTTAGAAACCTTATCCATAGAACTTAAGAAAAATTCAGGTATTGATAACCCATGGAGCCAATATTTTGGGTGGTTTGAAAATTGGAAACAGGCTCTTGTGCAAATAAGCATATTCATACTTGTAACTTTAATTCTTTTAGGCATTATAGTTTATTGTGTAATTCCCTGTGGAAAGAAACTTACCTCCAAAGGCATTGATAAGGCCCTGATGTACTATGATATAACCACCAGTCCTGTCACCTCCTCTGATAGTAAGGGACCCGACGATTATGCCCAATATCTCAAGAACTGGAGGAACAAGAAAGGAGCCTCACTTAAGAATCATGTCATATAACAATCATGATTCTAAGAGGGGATTGAAGGGTTAAATCTCCTCTGTCAGTGTGCATTGTGTAAATATTGTTTCTTTTTCTTTTGCCTTGGATTTAGCTTGCATTGCATAAAATGAATATAGCTCCACCCATAGTTTGTTGGGAACTGTGTGAAATCACCACCCCTAGATGAAGTACTAGGCTGTATCCTACATCCCCCCCCATGTAGCCTGTTTTATCCCTCCTATGCAGTAAAGTTAAACCAATAAAGTATTTACTTTTGCCTACCCCTCCCTGGACATTCCAATCCCTCCCTAGACAATGATGCCTTATATACCATTGTTATGAACAATAAACGCAGAGTGATTCTTAATTACATGGTGTCGTGTATAATCTGTAATTTTAAGGATTGCTCTCACTGACGTCAGTGGCCATCAAATCGAGGGGTACAAGAAGAGGCTGATATCCTTTCATGTACAGTTCTGGGCACCACACTATAAAAATATATTTTGGAACTTGAAAGGGTTCAGAGGCGAGCTACAAAATTAATAAAGGGGTTAGAGAAACTGGATTATTAGTTAAGGCTTACTAGGTTAGATATGTTTACAGCAGAAAAGAGGCATCTAAAGGTGCATACACATGGTGATATATTGACTATGTGCGATTATGACTTTGCGATTTCACCTGAACTCCCCGGAGCCCAGAACCACTGATTTTGACTATCTTTACTTGCGATTTTGAATATGTGAGTTTGGCTATCTCATTAGAATAGTGGGGTGACATTACAGGGTGAGGGTGTGTCTCTTTGTAAATAAATAGTGGCATCTATTTTAAATCAGTGCATTTATGCTCTGTGGCTAGTTTAGCTAGGGTTACCTGCTGAATGCTTCACATTGCTAGTGTGCATTTCTTTGTTTTTTGGCGGACCAGAACAAAGTGCTTTTCATCATGGATTACTACCAACAAGTCAGGGTACGTATTATATGCTCAGGCTGTGGCAGTGTGTGACATGGAGAGAGAGCAGAGGAGGGAGAGGAGACATGCTCGATCCTGTTGGACCAAGCAGTGGCTGATGCAGAGGGAGTCATTCTCTCACATGCCATTGCTAATGGAGATTCAGGAGAATAATCCGGAGGATTACAGCAACTACCTGTGGATGGACAAGGAGATGTTCCAGGAGCTGCTGCGACTGGTGACACCCCTCATCGAGAAGCGGGATACCAACATGCACAAGGTCATATCTGTGCAGGACATTCTGGTAGCTACCTGCGCTATGTGGCTACCGGGAGATCACTGCAGGACCTCAAGTTCAGCACCCTCATTTCCCCTCAGGCTTTGGGGCATATTATTCCTGAGACCTGCAAGGTCGTGTTCACCGTGCTCAGAAAAGAGTATTTTAAGGTAAGAACATGAGGGGTTTATTCAATAGGTTATAATGGGGGCTACTGCATAGCTGATAACCATGTCACTCAGCCCTAGGTTAATTACAGCATGCTTTTCTAAGTTTTCTGGTGTGTTGCAATTGTATATAGTATAATGTTTGTGAGGGAAAGTAATGTCCTAGGGGCTTGGGGGCTGTTATTTCTTTGCGTGACACAAAATTTAATGAAAATTAGAAATGCTGTTCTGTATGTTGAAAAAAATAAGCTGCTGTCTGGAGTCACGTGTATGTTGCCTGTCACTTGCCGTGCTTTGCCATGTTTGCAGCCACTTTATATAAAAGTGTTTGATGACCTAAAGTATACCCAGCAAGTAATTTGCTGCAAGTTATGGCTTTGCACATGCAGGTGATGGGTGCAACAGGGTCAGGGGTTGACGTGTCATTTTTGCACCATTGTGAACCTGGCAGCCCTCTGCATGGGTTGGGTATGTGTGTCCGGTGGCTAGGATCCCGGCAGTCAGCATACTGACTCCGGGATCCCCATCGCCAGAATGCCGGCAGGGGAGGGGAAGCACTAAGAAGTCTCCTGCACTGGCCACATGGTTCTATTCCAACTGTATGGGTGTCCTGGACACCCATGGTTAGGAATAGGCCTTGGTCCCATGTTGGTATTGTGGCATACAGATGCTGGCTGCCAGGATCCTTACTGCCAGTATCGTTACTACATCCCCTAGACACCATTTGGACACTATTGTATTTTCCCCCTATCTATATGTATTCTGTGTTTGTGCAAAAATGTAATGTACAAAGAAAATAATTATTATTACAGTGTATTGTTTTGTTCTCTAGTTTCCTGCTTCTGCTGATGACTGAAGAGCTATTGCAGAAGAATATGAAGTTCAGTGGAATTTTCCCAGTTGTGGAGGTGCTATTGATGGGAAACATGTGCACATCACTCCTCCTACCAAAAGTGGATCCCTGTACTACAACTATAAGGGCTTCTCTACATTGGCATCTCTATAATGGGTGCAATATGTGCGGTACATACTGGCCTCTGGGTCCAGGGGGGCCCCACACTGCACCCATTTTAATACTTAGCTTTTCGGATTCCAGTGTTGGGTGCTGCGGTCGCGGTGGAAATCACTTCCAAAATTGCTGCCGCTCCTGCACAGTAGCCACATTGGTCTCTGGATCATTTTGGGCGCCATGTTTCCGGAGACCTGCGCATGCACAGTAGACTCCGGCACAAAGCCGGAGTCTACAGCACCGTACAGAGGAGGGGGTCCATCCAAAGGTGCACACGGGCCCTTTCCTCTGTTGAAACGCCCCTGCTTCTTTAGTGTAGTTCTAATGGCAATTGTCAATGCTAATTATGAGTTTCTTTTTGTAGATGTGGGTAAAAATGGGCGAGCCTCAGATTAAAGGACATAGTGTTTTACAAGATGCTTGTAACACAGCAGCCACAGCTACCTAAAGCAGAGGACTGCAAGCATGGGCTAAACATTGTATTTGTGGCTGATTAAGTGTTTGCTCTCCAAGAACATATTCTTAAGCCCTACCCACAAAGGCACCTCACAGGGAGAAGTGCATCTTCAACTATCGCCTGTCTCGGGCCCAGCGTGTAGCTGAAAATGCCTTTGGGTTCCTGAGCAGGCGATTTTGGATTTTCAACACTGCAATAGATCTGCATGTCGATAAAATAAACTGGGTGGCATTTGGGTGTTGTGCGTTGCATAACTATCTGAAGCACAAACACTCCCATTGTAGTCCTCAACCTATCACTGTGCTGGAAGACACACCGCACATTTCGGACAATGACAGGTGGACTAACGTGGAAGTCACCTCCGGACACACCACACAGGCAGTCAATGCCGAGGCTAAACAGGTCAGGGAGGACTACCTGGCCTTCTTTAACGGCGTGTGGGCAGTGGCATGGCAGGAAGCTGCAATTAAGTAATGTTAGTTTCTGTTTACCATAGACATTACTGATGTGTACATATATGGATATATGAATCCTTTGTTTACATTAAATGATGTCAGTTGATTGCCTCATTGTGTTTGAACAAAATTTACCTGACCCTTGTCTTTAAATGAATATGGTGTAAATGTGTGCAGGATGCTTTATTAATCAATTTTTAGGGTGTGGCTCTTGTCCCATGCCAGCAAGCCTATTGCTGGTGTGGAGCTGTAAAAAAGCATCACAAAATATGCCTGAACAACTTGGGCGACCCTGCCACTGGTGTAGGAAACAAGGTATATTAATAATAGTCTTTCATGGAGGTCAAGTGATGGAGATAAAGTAGCAGCCAATCAGCTCCATAATGCTGGGTACACACTGGCAGATATATATATATTGTAAAGTTCGATTAACTTATAGGGAAAAGCAGTACCTTATTACACTAGGGTTATAGCGGCTGCGGCCCCTAAACATATGCGTACACCCGCTAAAGTATGTATATTAAGTTGCGTATACACGCCGACACATTACACGCACAATGTAGCGACACGTGTGGCTGAATACACCTTATCCCAAATAAGAATGTTATGCGATACCAGTAGTTAAATGTAATGTTGTGGTCCAACGCATCAACAGTATTTACTCAAAAGATACAGATAAAAGAAACAACAATATTACAATATTACAGAGAAGAGCTACAACCAATAGTACATACGTTTGTTCGCGAGCGCTCCCGGATCCAGGACTCAGTCAGTCTTAGCAAGATGACCTTCAGAGAATAGGGACTGAAGCCTGGATCAGAAGACCTCTCTTTTATACAATGAGTCCAAATACAATACAATGGAAAATTTAAGCTTTTCTTCCATAGGTCAAGGGGCAGGTCATTTACAGTACATGAGGGGTCATAGGTTGGTTTGAATGAATGGGTGATGCTTGGTCCAGGTGTGCTTGCAGGTGTTCGCCACTGGGTTCCCGCCGAATATCCTGAGTACAGTATCATAACAGTTTACTAATATTATATTTCTGCATATATCTACACGCAGAAACATGCGATCAACTGCAAATAGCAACCGGAATGTAGATCACAAAATACTGCACATCTGGATACCAAACACTAAGTCCTAACCTTGCTCTGTCCCCTCAAATCCTGTAAAGCTGAATAACTATTGTTCTACCTTTTAAGTTTATGTAAGTTGCTGGCAATGTGTATGGAGACTATGTGTAAATTATGCACTATATGAATAGAATATTGAATATGTCTTTGTGGCTTTTCTGCGTGAATGCGTGTGCAACCATATATACTCATACCACGCGCCAATACACAAGGCTCGTGAACCAGTGTACGTAGCGTGCGTGTATGGGCACACACGGCGACTATGCGCACGCACAGAGGCCACTCTGTTTGGTGTTTGCATGTGGTGTGTATCTGATATTTTTAACTTCGACAGTCCACCCTTTGACAGTAAACAATAACTGTCATAAATTACTAACAAAATATTTCAAAACACATAACAGGTGACCTAGACACACGTATGTATTTATTTCGCAAATCAGACATTGACTATGGTTGGGGAAGACAGGGAAAAGGACGAGACATCCTCTATGTGTACTCGGCGGTCATGGGACCACTGGTTGGGTGTGGGACAACATTCAACCTATAGATTATGCTGGGACAGTGCTATAGCCTAAGATGTCTGATTTGAACGAGTGTTGTATACATACATGTACCTATGTCTTTGCACACTGATGTCCGGATTTGGTAGAAGTTTTGCTGGGTAGAGGGAGAGAAAAACACAAAAAGATGGTGAAAGAAACAGGCCATGAAATTCATTTACCTTCCTATCACAGTACTGTCTCTATCATCGGATCGTATACCAGATCTGCCACATTTACAATGCACTTGCTCCTTAGACTCATCAAATTTGTATTATGCCTTTTTCGCTGCGTCAGAATCCGAACACATTTAAATATCAGGCCAATAATTATGACAACACCCAGGATACAGAGGAGAAACTTCCCCACATTTGCAATCTTTCCTTGTGCCCACTCTCCTAACCCAGAGAACCACTTGAGTGCATTCAACCATGAGGCCCATCCAGACAATTCATTACCCACAGCCGTTAAAGTGAGATCTAATGAAAGAAGAATCTGAATCCTGGTGGATTCATGAATCAAATTAGAGGCTGCAAGCTGTGTATGAGGTGTCTCTTGAAAATGTGTTCGTAGTGGGTGGGAGTATAAGGAGGCAGAGTGCTGCGGTGAATGTCTTTCATTTTGTCATGTGCAATGGTCATGACTTCTGGTAGTACTCTGACAATAGGGAGAGAAGAAGACTCTTTTGTGGGCGCACTCTTTACTTTACATAAATATAGAAAATAGTCAAAATAGATTAAAAATACAAATTTTAATAATTCAACAAGATAATTTCAACAAAATTAGAACAATTGGTGGTTCATCAAGAAGATAATGGTGGTCAAATAATTAACAAAATATTCAAAATAGCACTATGTGCTGATATGAAATTGATTGAGCCCATATAGTGTCTAACACTGACAGCAGATTCACACTGCTCTTCAACTTCCACTCTTCTTCTTTTCCCCTTCTGCCCCCTCCTCCCCTCTCTTCTTTGGCAGGAGACAAGAGAGAGACATCTATATTACTCACAAGTACCACCAGTATCCAGACTTATTACAGGGGAATGTATAACAGTGATCGGCTTACCAATTGAACGTACCAACAAATACATAACGTCTAGAATTTCCTTCCGTCAGCCAAACCCAGTTTTAATTTCATATCAGCACATAGTGCTATTTTGAACATTTTGTTAATTATTTGACCACCATTATCTTCTTGATGAACCACCAATTGTTCTAATTTTGTTGAAATTATCTTGTTGAATTATTAAAATTTGTATTTTTAATCTATTTTGACTATTTCCTATATTTATATAAAGTAAAGAGTGCGCCAACAAAAGAGTCTTCTTCTTTCCCTATTGTCTATGTTCTCATACTGACTCAGGGTGCACCACCAAACAATATCAGAATTAGAAAACAGCGTTTTCTTGCAATTACCTGATTTTGGTTTAAAAAAAAATCAATTTTCTATACTTAATATTTCCTGTGCGGTATTCCCTCCCTTTATGTTCTGGTAGTACTCTACCTATGTAACACAACCCTTCAGAGCTCGGAGTCAGCCACTTGTACACCTTCTTTCCACATATGAAATAAGCGTCATCTGGGAGAACATAGGGGACAAAATGCATCAATATCATGTCACATATAATTCTTACAAAGAAACCTGTCCCCAGTTTTTCCATCTGTTTGACACAAGTATCTGGCTGGATGATGTGCGCACAATATCCCTGTGACACTTTTCCAGCCCGCATTGTTTTGATCCCACGTGTATACTTGTATCGGAAATACCTCCCACTTGTGGCTATCCCACGTACAAGTTCAGAGTTGATGGGTTCTTTGTCAGCTCTGTGTGAGAAGGTCATTGTCTGATTGTTCCAAGTCACTTCCCAATTTCCTAGTCTCTGGAAATTGGTTATGTTGAAACATAGTAGTGATCTATCTACCTGGTACTGTTGGAGCTTTAGGCTAGGGGGTCTAGATATATTGTATTTTCTGTCCACCGGTCTCCCCCATGCAATTTGAGTACCTCATTTACTGTTAATGGGTATGGCACTAATCCCGATTTACTCTGTCCTTGAGGTACTTGTGAGCACACCCAGCATTCTGTTTTGTTTAAGACCGTACCCACTAATGAGTGATAGTCACTCAAAGGATGTCCATCAATACTGATATTATTCTTTGACTGATATCTCTGGATGTACTCATCTTCAACTATGTTATCGCAGTACTTACATATGCAGTATTCATCAGACAACAAACCTTCACATTGCCTTCGAGCTCAGTGACTACCAGATCTCTTATACCAGCGTTGACCAAAGTGATGGACTGATCCTGGGGTCCTACAAATTCATCCTCTCCATCAGAACCCATTCCAGATCCTTGCTCGACTTCTCGGGGGCCCTCGCAAAAACAAATTGTCCTGATCAAAAATAGAGTCACAAAAAAAATCCAGAACACAGTCTCTTGATGCGAATCCATTTCGACAAGAGGAAGGGGGGGAAAATGAAGAGGGGGAAGGGGTGTTTGGAGAGAAAACAATTAAGATAACAGTCCTTGATTTTGCCTTTCACCACGCCTTTCACCACGCTCAGGTGCAGTTCAACAGTCCTGCCTTTAAGCTTTCCCGGAACAGATTCTCTAGTGATATCAGGTTTTCTTCACCTTTCTCTTTCTAACAAGCTTTCTCCGGGTTAGCGACCTTCTTGCAGTGGGACGAGTGGACCCAAGTCTCTCTCTCTGCAACCTTCAGTGATGTTGTGCTGGTCAACAAAACTTGATACGGCAACCTGAGTGTAGAAAATTTTGAATAATCACATAGTCCCCAGGTTCAATTTCATGACAATTACTGTTTGGTAGGTCAGGAATTGCCAGTTTCAAATTCTTTTGCTGGTTTCTCAATTGCTGGCTCATCCTAGCCAAGTATTACACAGTCATTTCATTATTGCATTTCAGATCATCCTGGGGATCTATCATTACATGGGGCTGTCGTCCAAAAAGAATTTCAAAGGGTGATAGGTTAAGCGGTGACCTGGGAGTGGTTCTGATGCTGTACAACACTAGTGGCAGTGCCTCTGGCCACAACAGTCCAGTTTTAGCCATCACTTTGCTCAGCTTGTTCTTAATAGTGCTATTCATTCTCTCCACCATCGCACTGGCCTGTGGTCAGTAGGGAGTATGTAGCTTACTATTAATGCCCATAAGTTTGCACATGACTTGAAAGACTTCACCTGTAAAATGGGTACCCCTATCACTCTCAATAATCCTAGGGATACCATATCTACACACAAATTCCTGCACAATTTTCTTAGTGGTAAACACAGCAGTATTTGTGGCGGCAGGAAATGCCTCTACCCAGTTTGAGAAGACATCAGTGCATACCAGTACATATTTCAAATTCCTACAGGGTGGTAGCTGTATGAAGTCTATTTGTATTACCTGGAAAGGTCCGTCTGTAGGTGGGATATGGGATGGCTCCGTCGGTATTGTCTTACCAATATTCTTCCGCAAGCAAGTAAGACATGTCTTTGCTTTCTTGCTTGCCTGAGAAGAGAACCCTGGTGCACTCCAGTAAGCTCTTACCAATTTGCACATACCTTCCTTGCCCAGATGAGTCAGACCATGTGCTGCTTCAGCTAGGCTTGGGAGATATGCCCTGGGGGCCACTGGCTTACCTTTGCCATCTTTCCAGAATCCTGAGGACTCCTGACCAATCGCTTTGACTTCCAGACCGCCTTCTCCTGTAGGGAACACAAATCTTGCATTTCAATTAACTGTTTTGTATTTACTGTATTGAATGTCATCAGTTGTGTGGTGGTACTTTGTGTAATTGTGCTTGCTGCCGATTTAGCAGCTTCGTCCGCCCGGCTGTTACCAAGTGAAATTGGGTCTAGGTTGTAAGTGTGTGCTTTACACTTGATAACAGCCACTCTGTCAGGTTCCTGTATGGCCTTCAGCAGTCTTTTGATGTGTGACGCATGCACCACAGGTGTGCCAGCTGCCGTCATGAAATTTCTGAGGTGCCACAGGGCCCCGAAATCATGCACCACTCTGAAAGCATATATAGAGTCTGTGTATATATTAGCTGACTTACCCTTTGCCAACTCACATGCTCTGGTCAGTGCTACCAGCTCAGCGACTTGTGCTGAGTGAGGTGGACCAAGGGTTTCAGCTTCTATAATACCTTCATCATCTACAACTGCGTATCCAGTGCACAGGTCTCCTGAGTCCGTCTGTCTGTGGCAACTGCCGTCAGTGTAAAAGGTAAAGTCTACGTCTTCTAGTGGGTTGTCACTGATGTCAGGTCTCGCAGTGAAGGTCTGGTTCAAGTATTCCATACAGTCATGCGTATCAGTGTCTGTACTAAATCCTGCTCTGCTTCACCATCATTCTCATCCTCCACCCTTTGTGCATGACAAGGCACACTTGGCAAATAAGTTGCAGGATTTAGTGTGCTACACCTTTTTATGGTGATGTTTACAGGGGCCATCAATGATAGTTCCCATTTTGTAAACTGAGCAGATGAGACATGTCTGGTTTGGGCGGAGTTTAGCAAGGCTGATATTACATGAGGTGTATGAATTGTCAAGTCATGCCCTAGCACTACGTCTTCACTCTTACTTACCAACAAAGCTATGGCTGCAACACTTCATAGGCAAGTGGGGAAAGAGCGTGCTACAGTGTCCAGCTGTGCACTGTACTAGGCTACCGGTCTGCTGGCATCACCGTGTTTCTGTGTTAGGACCCCTGCCGCACACCGAGCACTTTCGGTACCATATAATGCAAAAGGTTTCTCATAATCTAGCATACCCAATGTTGGTGCTTTTGACAAGCACTCTTTCAGTCTCTCAAACGTCAGTTCGGACTCCTCAGTGTGAGAGACCCATTCTGGTTTGCTTGAAGAGACCATTTCTTGCAGTGGTAGTGCCAAAATAGAGAACCCCGGAATCCAATTCCGACAATACCCACACATTCCTTGAAAAGTGTGAATTTGTTGCTGGGTTTGCGGCAGAGTCATGTCATGGATGGCCTGTATCTTGTCTGTGGTCAGGTCTCTTAGTCCTTGTGTCAAGCAGTGCCCCAAGTATTTAACTCTTGTATGGCTAATTTATCCTTAGAAATCTTGTGTCCTGTCTGGGAGAGGTGAAACAGAAGCTGTTTAGTGCCTGCCAGGGAAGACTCAAATGAATCAGACCATAACAACAAGTCATCAACATATTGTATCAGCACCGACCCATGCTCAGGTTGAAAGGATTGCAAACAGTCATGTAGGGCTTGGGAGAAAATACTTGGGCTGTCAATGAAGCCTTGGGGAAGATGGGTCCAGGTGTAATGTACTCCCCTGTAAGAGAAGGCAAAGAGGTACTGGCTGTTGGGGTGAAGAGGAACGGAAAAGAAAGCAGAACAGAGGTCAATCACAGTAAAGCACTTAGAGGTAGAGGGAATCTGCATGAGGATGACAGCTGGATTGGGCACTACTGGGAATTGGCTGTTGACTATTTTGTTTAGTCCCCTTAAATCCTGCACTAGCCTGTAACCCCTCCCCCCACTCTTTTTCACAGGGAAGATGTGACTATTCGCTGTGCTGGACATCCTGACTAGGATGCCCTGCTGTAGCAGCCGTTCTACGACAGGGTATACTCCTAATTCCACCTCTGGTTTTACAGTGTACTGGAGGATTTTGGGAGCTATCCTGCCATCTTTTATTTGCACTACTACTGGGGCTACATTTGGCATCAATCCAGTATCCTGTCCATCTTTGGTCCATAAGGAACCCGGTGTTTGTGAGATCATTTACTCTAACTGCGATGGACATGTATCTAGAACGGTAGAATGCAACATTAGCCTTTGAGGGGTGTCTAACATATCTTGTACTTCCCGCGCATGGTTCTCAGGGATATCTAAAAACACACCCTCAGGAGTACAATATATAACACACCGCATTTGCATAATAGATCTCTGCCAAGTAGATTAGTTGGAGCCAATGCAGCCAACAAGAAAGAATGTTTGGTGTGCAAGGGCCCTATCGTAACCTCTGCAGGTTTGGTCAAAGGGTACTGTTGCACTTTTCCTGTTACTCCCATTGCTGAAATAGTTTTGCCCGTGGTCATTATTCCTATTGAAGAGTTTAATACAGATCTGGCCGCCCCTGTATCTACAAGGAAAGGTTGTCTTGTACCAGCTACATTGACCATGACCTCAGGTTCATCTCCAAGGCCAGCAGTTTCACTGGCTGCAGAATATTCGTAATTCCTTCTATATGTACCCTGGTCCTGTCTATGTGTCTGATAACGTGGCTCATGTTCTTGTCTAGGGGGTCTATACTTACTATGTGTCCCTGTGTTCCTACAATATCTAGCAAAATGTCCTTCCATCTGGCAAATGTAACATTTTATTGACCTTCTCCAGTTCTCTTCAAAGGTCTGGGGTTTCGGTTGGTTGGTCATCCCTTCAAGTGCTTGTATACTTACTACCATCAACCTTTCCCCTTGCGATTCTTTGTGTTTGATGATATTCTGGTCATGCTCAATAGCGGACTCTCTCAGGGCATCTACCGTAATCCCCCCCAATTAGGCAAAGAAGTCTGTACCCCGACTTTCAATGCCTCTTTGAGCCCGTCCATTAGAACAGAGACAGCCACCTCCCTGTGGTTCAAATCATCCTTTATATCCTCTATCCCAGTGTATTTAGTCATATCTTGTAACGCTCTATAGAAATATTTGGATGCCAGTTCACTTTCTTTCTGTTTGATTGTGAAAATCTTATTCCATTTTACAACTGTGGGAAAATACATTCCTAGTTGTATATTAATCTGTTTTACGTTCTCCTGATTGTATTCATCAGTCAGAGGACTGTCTGCCTCTATCTTACAATCTGTTATAAATTTTTGGGTGTCAATATTAGGGGGTAGGCACGCTCTTAACACTGTCCGCCAATCTTTGTTTGTGGGTACATGGGCATTGCCCAGGTCTTTAATAAACTTCTGGCATCCGGCTAAATCTCTCCTGGGATCGGGGAATTCTGACATGATTGACTGCAGTTCAGACCTGGTCCACGGGCAATACATTGCGATATTCCTCATGGGGGTTACCCCGTCCCTGTCAGTTCTCCCATTGGGGACAGCAATTATGCGGACAGGGTGTAGCCCCTGCTATATCGCTTCTTTCTGACCCAACCTGGGGATACACTGTCTCTTCATAATGGACGGACCCATACTTACCGGTAGCTCTGATCCCAGCCGTCTCACCTGAAGAGGATGCAGTTGTTGGGCTTGCCCTACCTGGGTTTCCTGTATGGTTACTGCCTGAGAGAGGGCCGAGATCAGGCTAGGTTCGTCATCCTCTTCTGAACTATGACCCTTGAGAGAACTTAAAACAGGGTACAATTTGCATGGGTTAGGGTTAATACAATTTGTTAGTGCATTCCTATCATTTCCTGGTATGCTATTGGTTGTAGCAGCCTTCTCTCCATCGACATATGGCGGTGGTGGTGCACTCGCATTCACATTCCTATCTGGTTTGGAACTTGCTACACGAGCAAGTTCCCTTTGCATTTCTCCCTCTTGTTGCCATATGTTTAAACAGTCATTATGTCTGATCCTTTACATAGTAACTAGTAACAAAGTAACTAAGGTTGAAAAAAGACAATTGTCCATCGAGTTCAACCTATTTGTGGTCTCCTATGCTGTCTTATTATAGGACTAGTTATTTTTATGTTAGGACTAGTTATATTAACTATAATGCGTGCCTACGCACCAAAACCCTGAATATCTTTATCCAATAGGAATTTATCTAACCAATTCTTAAAGGTGTTGCCTGAGTCCGCTGTTACTACTCTCTCAGACAGGGAATTCCAAACACGTATTGTCCTTACTGTGAAAAAACCTTTTTGCCTCAATGTGCGGAAACTCCTCTCCTCTAACCTAAGCGAGTGACCACATGTCCTCTGTGCTGATATTATAGAAAACAGGTCCCTCCCGAGCTCTGTGTATTGACCCCTTATATATTTGTAGATGTTGATCATGTCCCCTCTTAGTCTCCATTACCTTACACTTGTCTGTGTTGAATCTCATTCTCCATTTTGCTGCCCATGCTTCCAGTTTAATTAAGTCATTCTGAAGAGACTCAGCATCCCCCTCCGTATTTATAACCTTACACAATTTGGTATCGTCTGTGAAAATTGACACCATGCTCTCTAGACCTACTGTTAGGTCGTTGATAAAAATGTTGAACAAAAGTGGTCCAAGTACAGACCCTTGTGGCACACCACTTAGTACTTTAGTCCAATTTGAAAATGATCCATTGACCACAATGCGCTGCTCCCTATTATCTAACCAATTACTGACCCAAGTGCATATTGTACTCCCTAGCCCTATTTCTTGCAGCTTATATATAAGACGCATGTGTGGTACAGTGTCGAAAGCTTTGGCAAAGTCTAAAAAGATTACACCCACCTCCTTACCCTGATCAAGGTTTGCACTTACTGTTTCATAAAAGCCAAGTAAGTTGGTTTGACATGATCTGTCCTTCACAAATCCATGTTGGTTCCTTTTAATGACCTTATTTGCTTCAAGGAACTTTTGAATACTGTCCCTTAGAATACCTTCCAATACTTTCCCCACTATAGATGTAAGACTAACTGGTCTATAATTACCTGGTTCAGCTTTGCTCCCCTTTTTGAATATCAGCATTACCTCCGCTGTACGCCAGTCTTTGGGAACCATACCCAATTTAACCGAATCCATGAAGATCAAATATAGAGGTCTTGCTAGTTCAGCGTGCAACTCCAAAAGAACTCTCAGGTGAATTCCATCTGGACCAGGTGACTTATTAATCTTTAACTTTTTAAATTTGTCACAGACTACCTCCTCACATAAATAAGCATTTAGCAGTGGGACATTATCTTTGTTCTTGGGTTTGATCAGACATATCCTATTTCTAACATTCTGCAGCACTGCTGGTTCAAAACTACCAACCCTAGGAAATGATGCCCTATCATCAACAGTCATTCGTACCCATTCATCCCAAAAAGCCTCTGTGTAAGGACCATATTTCCTATACATAATATAACCGGCGGACCCTTTCGGCCCCTATACTTCAGCCTGAGCCCTGGCTGCCGAATGTTTCTTGCTTGTGCATTTGGCTCCCATCGTGGGCCTTTTAACACGATCCCCAAATGGACAATACGAGCAAACGGTGAAAGTCCTCCGAGTTCTTTCATCAACTCCTTCTCCACTGGAAAGTACCATGGTCCACTTCTGTAGTGACTGCCGCGTACCCAGTGAGGATCCCTACCAGACCCCTCAGCACTAGAAGTATGACGTATTAACAGCAATAAATCAATACCCCACCTTTTTCAGTGGAGGTTACAGGCCTGCTCTTTTTTGGTTTCTATCCACTGGAATTTTCTTGGGTGAGAAACAACTTATCGATCACCATATCCAATGAATGTCCACCTAGGAATATTTCCTGTGAGATTCAGTGAAAATTCCTTTTCCTTACACAAATCACGTCTGCGTATGCTAACACAGCGCACGTGTGATGATGAAATTGCGCAAAATGACGCAAATTGTATCACGTTGCTCCACGTATTACATACACACATGTGCGGTCCAATCGCACGACTCACAAATACTTGTTATTTGTGTGCCTTACGATTATGAAGACAATTTTACTTTTAGAAGGGTATGTCTCCGTCACCTGGGGTGTTTTGGCTAACCCCACACCTTGGCCTTAAACGTGCGGTTACGAGCTTCTCCTAGCTGAGTTTCTCGCCCTACAGGATCTCGAATTCCGGGGTTCAATACAATCACACCTACTTTCAACCCACAGTAATACACAATATTTTCTGGACAGAAAAAAAAAATCACTCCCTTTGATTGATAGCTTGCCCCAGAGGTTGTACACTTATAATAAGATTTTGAGTAATCTGTATAAAATCGGTTAGTTACTTGTTAATAAGTCTTTTATCCCACCTTAAAATTAACTTCTATTATGTAGCAAACTTGCGCTCGCTATTTTACGCATCTTTTGCGTAAGTACGCAACCGTGCTTGTAATCGTGCAAACGTGCGCATTCCAGTACACACGCTTCACGTACTGTTGTACCATACCACGTGTGTATCGTGCGTTCACAAATAAATATACCACACTTATATCGATCAATGTAAGCAATGGAGCAAACTTGTGTTTCTACTGCTTTTGCTTAATACACAATACTCCTTTGTTCCTCACACACGCTGGAAGTCACCCACGAGGATAACTTCCATTGTGTGCTGCCTAAACCTTTAGGCCGGAACTGAGTTTTGTATGTGTTTTACAAGTACCCACTTAAACAAATACACCAGATGTATAACAAATAACTTATCCGATTCTATGCAGATCTATAATGACTATTACAACCTATGGCAACAATATATGAGAATATACACAAAATATCAGTACGCTTGTGCAGGTTTTCACGCCAAAAGTAACACACACAAAAAAAGAATAGCTTTTCCTTCTTGTCCCTCAGTTCGCCCCAGCACCTCTGAGACTATACAGGACAGACGTGGTTTAACAACATTAGGTAGTTTTAACACAAAACAAAATTACTGTAGACGCATCTCCACCCTTTGTTGTTAGACCAAAGTCTGTAAGGCCCTGCAAGTCCGCAAGTATGAGATGAACCGGAAGAGCCCCCAACTGTAAAGTTCGATTAACTTATAGGGAAAATCAGTACCATTTTACACTAGGGTTATAGCCGCTGCGGCCTCTAAACATATGCGTACACCCGCTAAAGTATGTATATTAAGTTGCGTATACACGCCGACACATTATACGCACAATGTAGCGACACGTGTGGCTGAATACACCTTATCCCAAACAAGAATGGAATGCGACACCAGTAGTTAAATGTAATGTTGTGGTCCAACGCATCAACAGTATTTACTCAAAAGATACAGATAAAAGATGCAACAATATTATCTTATTCCATAGGTCAAGGGGCAGGCCATTTACAGTACATGAGGGGTCATAGGTTGGTTTGAATGAATGGGCGATGCTTGGTCCAGGTGTGCTTGCAGGTGTTCGCCACTGGGTTCCCGCCGAATATCCTGAGTACAGTATCATAACAGTTTACTAATATTATATTTCTGCATATATCTACACACAGAAACATGTGATCAACTGCAAATAGCAATCGGAATGTAGATCACAAAATACTGCACATCTGGATACCAAACACTAAGTCCTAAACTTGCTCTGTCCCCTCACATCCTGTAAAGCTGAATAACTCTATTGTTCTACCTTTTAAGTGTATGTAACTTGCTGGCAATGTGTATGGAGACTATGTGTAAATTATGCACTATATGAATAGAATATTGAATATGTTTTTGTGGCTTTTCTGTGCGAATGCGTGTGCTACTGTATATACTCATACCACACGCCAATACGCAAGGCTCGTGAACCAGTGTACGTAGCGTGCGTGTATGTGCACACACAGAGGCCACTCTGTTTGGTGTTTGCATGTGGTATGTATGTAATATTTTCAACTATGACAATATCTTGGCCAATCAATTGATTGGCCAATATATCTTTTGCTGATCTGCAGGTGTGTACAAGCAATATGTCTGTGAAAGACGTATTGTAGAGATGTATTGCATCTGCTGTACAGTACAGCAGATAGCCAGTATATCTGCAGATATATTGGTGCATCTTTCTGTATGTATGAACGACCCCCATCTGCATATATAGCTGCAGATAGATTGAACAGCAGATATACCTTTAAGATATATTGGTGCATCTTTCCACCATTGGCAGATATATCTGCAGATTGATTAAACTGCAGATATATCTGCCAGTGTGTATCCAGCTTTACACCCATATCACAAGCTGGGTTTGAGAAATCACAAGTAGCAGAATGGCTGGTACTTTTTTTCCATCCCTATGGGGGATGCTGCTGCCGTCGGCAAAGGAGGGATTGCATCAGGTATGGGAGATACCTGCATGCAGTCCCTTCTACTTACATTTTGGAGGTATTTAAAATCTGCTATTTGCGGCAAATATTAAAAGGTGCATTGGCTCCATAACACTGTGCTGACCTTGGGATGTTGTACCAAATTGAAAATAACAAAATGACAAGATCATTAATTAATTTTAAAAAATGAAATAAAAATACCACACAAAGATAGTTTTTAATAACTTTATATGTTCAAAAATTGTTAAGAAACAACGCCAATTCTGGACTGAATTCATTAGCTCTACCACGAGAACAAGTGCTTTTTGCCAACAGAATACACAAGAGAAATCAGGCATAATCCACTGAATATCATATACAGTAGAGCCAAATACAGTGCTGCGACCATATATTGGGTAAAGAAGTGCAAATTTCCGAACAGTGTTTATAGAAGGAACACAAGAAATGCTTCGATCACAACAATCAGAAGTCTGGGACAATGAGGTCAGGAAGCCCACGCTGTGGTACTAATGGGTTCACTACGATATGCCGGCGGTCAGGCTGCCGGCGACCAGCATACCGGCGCCGGGAGCCCGACTGCCGGCTTACCGACAGTGTGGCGAGCGCAAATGAGCCCCTTGCGGGCTCGCTGCGCTCGCCACGCTACGGGCACGGTGGCGCGCTACGCGCGCCACGCTATTTTATTCTCCCTCCAGGGGGGTCGTGGACCCCCACGAGGGAAAATAAGTGTCGGTATGCCGGCTGTCGGGATCCCGGCGCCGGTATACTGAGCGCCGGGAGCCCGACCGCCGGCATACTGAAGACCACCCGTACTAATGACCTCAATACAGTTTACTTGGAGCAAGAGACTAGGATACGGTCAACAACAATTTTTTCAACAGAACTAAAAAACTGGGATAAAAAAACTAATTAGAAATTTAAAAAATGTGGGTCTTCCAGTACAGAGAACTGTGTACTCAGCATGTCTTAGTACATGCCACAGGATGACGGGCTGGACTGGGAGAAGTGGGCGGGCTTTGTAGAACCTGGCGGAAATAAACCTAATCTGTTGAGGAGGGTTTCTTGGCACATACTGCATGGGCTGTTGATGTGGGAAGGTGGATGGGGCCATATTTGGGTGATGGCGTCTGGCAAGTGGCATTATCTCACACTGATCTACAAGAATTTGGTTGGTGGCACGTGAGGTAGCATCAAGTACCAAACGCTTGTGGATCCTCTTTTGATGAGTCGTTATCAGTCTCATCTTCACTGCAATATAGTTGCAAAATGTTTGGTAAACATCTGGGGGCCTATGAAGAACCTCCTCTGCACGTTGAAAAAACTGATGTGAGCTGGATGGGGCAGAAGTGGCCTTTTTGGTCATCCTCTGCTGTTTTGGAGGACGTGGCTGTGGTGATGGTGAAGCCACAATGGGGTCGACCACTTCTGAGGCCTTTCTGGTAGAAGGCTTCACCTTCAGCTCCAAAGATCCTGCAATATAAATCAAACAAAAATTATTTCCATGTAAAAATGTGTGGGTACAATACAATACAAATGTGTGTGTACTTACCAGATCCAGACTCTCCTGGGCCTCCTCTTCAACGAGGATTGGAAACTCTCAATCCAGACTACTCTAGGACCTTATCCTCTGCTCTTGCTCCAAGGTGAACTTCAAGAGGTCATAATACCACAGCGCTGGCTTGTAGCCCTTATCCATCCCGGCACTCGATCATTGTGAGTCGACAACTTTCTTGTGTTCCTTCAAAAACACTGTTGAGATACGCAGCACTTTTCAGACTCTACTGAATCATATCAGTTGGTCATATGCCCGATTCCTCTTGGTTCTGTTGGCATAGTCTGCGCTCTTGACTCTCCAAAGGCATTTATTCACATGGTACAGCTCAATGAACCCAGACCAGATTTGGCGTTGCTCTTCTGAAGACAAATCTGTGGGAAAATAAAGAAACACAATTTATCTACAAAATACAAGTGCAATGTGCAAAACCCCTGACAAACAACGCAACATAATATGCCACTGTTTTATGGGCATTATACATTACGCTGCACCCCAAAAATGCTGTTCAACAATATTACACAACAATATTGCATTAAACATTACACTGCATTCCCAAAAATGGCATTAACCTTCTTACACACAAATGTGGCATTACACAGTAATCTACACTCTGCATGGCCCCCATGTAATGTCACATATGTATTTTTGAGGTATAATGGAAATTCGGTGCACATGGCATTCCCTCACTGCATCATGGTTTATTAGCATAAGCTTGTCATAAATTGTTCTCAGTTGCAATACAATACAGAGAGAACAATACAGCAGGGGATTAAGTCATTACAGCAGGGGATTGATGGTAGCCATACACCAGGACGATATCTTTCCAACCAGCCAACTAGTTGGCTGGTTGGAAAGATAATCTGGCAGTGTGTGGGAGCAAACGATTATCAGCCGTTTGCTCCCACACGCTAAAAAACGGTCAGAAACGGTCTGACCAACTAGTTGGGAAAATCAAACCTGTTTGATTTTCCCAACCAATCGTTCAGGTGTAGGGGAAACTGAACGATAAGTAGGCGGACACTGGCTGCTAGTGTCCGCCTACTTTTGTTTCGGGCTGCAGAGGACCCTCTCTGACCAGTCCCCCTCCGGCCACCTCACCGCCCCAGCCGCAGTGACCAGCCACCGCACAGCACCGTCCATCTCTCCCCCCCCCCCGGCCGCCAGCCTCCCTCAGCCAGCGCACCGGCTCCCCCGCACCGCTAATTCACCCCCCCCCCCGGCCGCCAGCCTCCCTCAGCCACCGCTAATTCACCCCCCCCCCCGGCCGCCAGCCTCCCTCAGCCACCGCTAATTCACACACCCCCCCCCCCCGGCCGCCAGCCTCCCTTAGCCCCCGCACCGCTAATTCATACCCCCCCCCGGCCGCCAGCCTCCCTCAGCCACCGCTAATTCACCCCCCCCCCCGGCCGCCAGCCTCCCTTAGCCCCCGCACCGCTAATTCACCTCCCCCCCGGCCGCCAGCCTCCCTCAGCCACCGCTAATTCACCCCCCCCCCCCGGCCGCCAGCCTCCCTCAGCCACCGCTAATTCACCCCCCCCGGCCGCCAGCCTCCCTCAGCCACCGCTAATTCACCCCCCCCCCGGCCGCCAGCCTCCCTTAGCCCCCGCACCGCTAATTCACCTCCCCCCCGGCCGCCAGCCTCCCTCAGCCACCGCTAATTCACCCCCCCCCCCGGCCGCCAGCCTCCCTCAGCCACCGCTAATTCCCCCCCCCCCCGGCCACCAGCCAGCCTCCCTTAGCCCCCGCACCGCTAATTCACCTCCCACCCGGCCGCCAGCCTCCCTCAGCCACCGCTAATTCACCCCCCCCCCGGCCGCCAGCCTCTCTCAGCCACCGCTAATTCACACCCCCCCCCCGGCCGCCAGCCTCCCTCAGCCAGCGCACCGCTAATTCCCCCCCCCCCCCCGCCGCCGCCGCCAGCCTCCCTCAGCCACCGCTAATTCACCCCCCCCCGGCCGCCAGCCTCCCTCAGCCAGCGCACCGCTAATTCACCCCCCCGGCCGCCAGCCTCCCTCAGCCACCGCTAATTCACCCCCCCCCCGGCCGCCAGCCTCCCTCAGCCACCGCTAATTCACCCCCCCCCCCGGCCGCCAGCCTCCCTCAGCCACCGCTAATTCATCCCCCCCCCCCGGCCGACAGCCTCCCTCAGCCAGCGCACCGGCTCCCCCGCACCGCTAATTCACCCCCCCCCCCCCCCGGCCGCCAGCCTCCCTTAGCCCCCGCTTCGCTAATTCACCCCCCCCCCGGCCGCCAGCCTCCCTCAGCCACCGCTAATTCACCCCCCCCGGCCGCCAGCCTCCCTCAGCACACCGCTAATTCACCCCCTCCCCCCCCCCGCCCGACAACAGACAGACAGACACACACACACATATATACACACTGACACACACATATATACACACACTGACACACATAAGTACACTGATATACACACACACATATATATATATATATACACACACACTGACACATATGTACACTGATACACACTTATATGCAGTGTGATAGACACACATATATACACTGTGATAGACACGTACTGTATAGACACTGTGACACACTCATACACTGTGAGATACACACACATACTGACATATACATATATACACACTGTCACACACACACACACACACACACACACTGAGACACACCTATATACACTGTCACACACATATATAACTGATACACACATATGTAAACTGTGATACACACACATATACACTTTGATACACATGTATGTACACTGTGACACACACATATACACTGGTATACACACATACTGTTACACTCACATACACTGACACACACACACACACACACACATATTCAATGGTGGGAACTGTCCGGTCAGCGGTGAGGTCACCCGCGGTCAGCGGCTGACCGCGGGTAACCCCACCGCTGACCGGAAAGTTCCCACCATTGAAACTAATGGAGGGAGCTGTGCGATGCGCTTCTGTCACTTCAGACGCGCACAGAGCCAATCAGGTGAGTGCCACGGAGTGGCGCTTCCTGATTGGCTGAAGAGACACTTCTATGACAGCTGTCACGGGGGTGTCTCTGCATTCGTGGAAAGGGGTCCCATGTGTAAACATGGGACCCCTTTCAGTCCGTTTGGTTCGGGTGTTCGGTTTGTTGTTTTGCCAAGTACGTGGATTATAATCTGGACCCTGGATCAGGTGAGTATAATTATCTTTTATTTTCAGGTACCCGTGGATTCTACTTGGAGAAGAGGACCGACTGCTTCGTGTCAACATAGGTAAGTATGTGTGTGTCGACATGTGTAAAATAAAGTATTACTGTCACGGTGTGTGTCTCCTGTTTTTATTTGGGTATTTTTTTCCCTTTAGAACTACAGGTACCAGCGGGCCCGTTTTTCTCCCGCATGCTGGTACTTGTGGTTCTCCAAGTACCAGCTTGCGGGGGAGGCTTGCTGGGACTTGTAGTACTACTGGAAAAAACAATATTCTTTCCATTTTCTCAAGGCTATCAGCCCCCCATCCGCAGCCTTTGGATGGGGGGGACAGCCTCGGGCTTCACCCCTGGCCCTTGGGTGACTGGGGGGGGGACCCCTTGATTGAAGGGGTCCCCACTCCCCCAGGGTACCCCGGCCAGGGGTGACTAGTTGGATATTTAATGCCACGGCTGCAGGGCACTGTATAAAAGTGACCCCCGGCTGTGGCATTATCTGTCCAGCTAGTGGAGCCCGATGCTGGTGTAAAAAATACGGAGGACCCCTACTCTTTTTGTCCCCCCGTATTTTTTGCACCAGCACCAGGCGCAGAGCCCGGTGCTGGTTTTAAAAATACGGGGGATCCCCTGTCCGTTTTTCCCCCGGATTTTTAGAACCAGGACCAGCTCGAAGAGCCCGAGGCTGGTTATGCTTTGGAGGGGGGACCCCACGCAATTTTTTTGTTTTTTTTTCCCCCATTCCATTAAAAAAAAAAAAAAAATAATAATAATAATAATAATCTTTTAAAAAATATATAAATAATACTTGTGCCTCCAAAAAAGACAAACCAAGTACCTAATCCCTTCTAATATAAATAGATATGCTATTACAAAAAAAAAAACACCCAAAAAAAACATGTTTTTAAATTTTTTTATTAGATTCCGCCAGCAAACTGTGGCGGATTGAAAATGACCGAAACCGAAACGTTAAGCTGTCAGAACAGGGTCACGTATGTTCTTGATTTTTGAAAAGTCCTAGAGTGCCGCCTATCGTTTGTGATATGTTTGCTTTTTGAAGCTCAGGAGGGCACCAGGCAAGCTGTACATTTTACTACATTGGGAGTGCCGAATATCTACATCTGGTGTATATATATATATATATATATATATATATATATATATATATATATTTGCCTTGGCAGCCCAACCATGCTGGTATCCATAGTTCAGTATAAAAATTAGTAAATCTAATAAATGTATGGTGGTGAAAGAAAAGCCCAGTTTCACTGAAAAAAAGACACTTCTGCATGTTTTGAAATGAAAAAACAAAACAAAACTGAAGAACTGTAGGAAGGCACTGTCCGCCTACTTCGGTGACATCACAAGTTGGACAGAAGTTGGAAGGTTGGTTGGTCTGATGAAAAGTTGGTTAGATGTGTGGAGCACTGGTTAAAAAGTTGGTGAGATGTGTGGGGCACTGTTTTAGTTGAACAGACAAGTTGGATGGTTGGAAGTTTGGAGTGTTGGAGAAAAGTTGGTCTGATGTATGGCTAGCTTAAGTCCGACTGCCCTGACTCAGTTAATCCTATTAAAGGGATAGATGAGCATGGCTCCGTCTGCATCAGGCAATTTTTTTTTATTGAGAGAGCTCTACACAGGACACACGGACACCATCTGAGGTTAGAAGAGAGGAAATAATTTCATACCCAGCGAAAAAAGTAAGGATTTGGAATTCTCTGCCAGAGAAGGTAGTAATGGCAGACTCAGTCAATGGGTTGAATGTAACAGGGTGTGAAAATCAGAAAGTGAGAGATTTTAGGAGATTTTTCCTGTTTTTTTTTTTTTAAGTGGCAAACATTTACATAGCAAAAACTACCTTGTTTTGGCAATGTAAATGATTGCCACTTTAAAAAAACTAGAGGCCTTCTTGTAGTCCTCCCTGCAAATAAAACACAGAGCTTGGTAGTCCACCCTGCCACATGCAGGTCTGGACTGGACATATGGCTGACTAGGTTCTTTTAGGCGTTCACAGAGTAGTCTGATGGACCCTCACACGGCTGAAGCAGCCATCCTCTAGGTGTGGTCACACCTTGTTTTTGTTCCTTGTGTGGGTACTGAATAAGGTCCCAAGTTCATAATATGCAATGTGGCAGAGGGAGACACAGAGAGGCGGTGGGTAACAGGGTGGGTGTCAGTATGCCAGCTGTTTGGATCTCGGGGTTCAATATACCGGTTCCGGAATCCCGACACCCGGCATACCAACAACTATTCTCCCTCTTGGGGGTCCACGACCAAGAGAGGGAGAATAACTAGCGTGGAGCGCATAGCACATCACCATGCCCGCACCGTGGTGAGTGCAGCAAGCCCACAAGGGGCTCATTTGCGCTTGCCCCACTGCCAGCATGCCGGCGGTTGGGATCCCCATGCCGGTATGCTGGGCGCCAGGATCTCGACCGCCGGCATAACCTACTATACCCACAGGGAGAAACAGTGAGTGATGGGGAGAGGGTGACAAGGAGAAGCAGTGGGAGACAGGGACAAGGTGACAGGCAGTAAGTGACAGGGTGAAAGGGAGAGGGTGACATTGGGGTGATCGGTATAGGTAGTGGGTAGGTAGTGGGTAATGCTTGGGAGAGGCAGTGGGTGGCAAGGAGAGAATACTAGGAAGTGAGTGATGGAGGGGCGATAGAGAGAAGTAGTGGTTGACAGGGAAAGGGTGTCAGTCAGTGGGTCACAAGGAGACAGTGGTAAAGTGGGTGACAGAGAGAGGAAGTGGGTGACGCCAGCGAGAGGCATTGGGTGACCAGAAAGACAGTGAGTGGTGACAGGGAGAGACAGTGGGTGACAGGGAGAGGGTGCCAGCAGTGGGTAACAGGGAGAGGGTGACACCAGGAAGAGTCAGTGGGTGACACATAAAGATGATAGGCAGTAGCAGGTAAGAGGGTGATAAGCAGTGTGTGACAGAGAGACAGTGGGTGAAGCCAGGTAAAGGTGAGAGAGGCAGTGGGTGACATCAGGGAGAGGGTGACTGCAGTCGGTAACGTCAGGGAGAGGGTGACTGTTAGTGGGAGACGTGGAGAGGGTAATGGAGAGAAGGAGTGGGTGGCTGGTAGTGGGTGACAGGAAATGGGTGATGGAAAGAAGCAGTGGGTGACAGGAAGTTGGTGATGGAGAGAAGCAGTGGGTGACAGGGAGGAAGCCAGTGTCAGAGCAATAGAGGAGAGAGGAGAAGCAGGAATCACAGACCTTGATATTCCTCCGGTCGGAAAGCAGCTGAGCCTGAGTTGCTCACTCTAGTTAATGGGGGAATATGCTGCTGGCGGCTCAGAGCAGGGACTGATGGGCAAGTGGCAACTGCATTAAATGAGTCAGTGTGACTCTTTGCAATGCTATGAGTTCAGCTTCTGCCTGGGAGCTATAGTGGTTACCCACTGGTGGTGACAGGGAGAGACAGTGGGTGACAGGGAGAGGGTGCCAGCAGTGGGTAACAGGGAGAGGGTGACGCCAGGAAGAGTCAGTGGGTGACACATAAAGATGATGATAGGCAGTAGCAGGTAAGAGGGTGATAAGCAGTGGGTGACAGAGAGACAGTGGGAGTAGCCAGGTAAAGGTGAGAGAGGCAGTGGGTGACATCAGGGAGAGGGTGACTGCAGTGAGTAACGTCAGGGAGAGGGTGACTGTTAGTGGGAGACAGGGAGAGGGTGATGGAGATAAGGAGTGGGTGACTGGTAGTGGGTGACAGGAAACGGGTGATGGAAAGAAGCAGTGGGTGACAGGGAGGAAGCCAGTGTCAGAGCAATAGAGGAGAGAGGTGAAGCAGGAATCACAGACCTTGATATTCCTCTGGTCGGAAAGCAGCTGAGCCTGAGTTGCTCACTCTAGTTAATGGGGGAATATGCTGCTGGCGGCTCAGAGCAGGGACTGATGGACAAGTGGCAGCTGCATTAAATGAGTTAGTGTGACTCTTTGCAATGCTATGAGTTCAGCTTCTGGCTGGGAGCTATAGTGGTTACCCACCCCAGGAGTACTGTCCTGCCAGCAACAGTTCCTGTGGCTCCCACGGTCTGTCTCTCTGCATCTCTTCAAAGCACCACAGGTACACTCCCTTGCACTGTTCAGTCACCTCATGCATTCTTCCTTCAGTAAAGCACTGGCATTCCCACTCTGCCCGGTACTCTGGCTGCTGCGCTGCTTCCCTCCTCAGACGCTGCCTCACAGGACCTGTCAGCTGAAGCATGCTGCTCTACTTCCTCACCAGCCACTCCGACACCTCGGGTCGCTTGCCTGCTCTCTCCCTCGTTGAATAATGCTGCTACACAGTCCTGCCCTGAACTGCCATCTCTTGCACCCGGAATGTCTCTTGCTCTCTGCACTCGGGACTCCAGAGCGCAATGGCAGCAGGAAAAAAGGCGGATGGGGGTTACACGGGTTTGCAGCTCCTATTGTGTGGTGCACATGGGCCCCTGGGTCCAGGGGGCCCACATTGTACACGTTGCACCCACTTTTTGAATACTTACCCCTCTGGAGTCCCACATCAGTGGCAGCAGTGCTGCACGAGTCACTGGTAAATTGGGATAAGTGACATTTTCCCGGCGCTTTTGCACATGCACAGTAGGAAAATCATGTAGAAAATGGCCACCATGCTATTTTCCCAGAGTCCTGCGCATGCACTGATGGCACATCACTAGGTTCTCCAAGTAACCCTAGTGCTCAGAAACGACTGTGCTACCGGCTAGAGAGGAGACTGCACATGGGCCCCCTTTTCTCTTAATACACCCCTGTATAACACCCCATAATTTTGCCATTAATTAAAGGCAGTCCTAATGGGCTCTACATAAAATCTACCAGCCTCCCTCAGACAAATGATTAACCCTGCAGGTAGACAGTACACATCAAAGGTCACCATGCTGGTAATTAAAATGAATACACTTATTAAATATATATCAGGTTATCTTGTGATCCATAATATTATATAACAGCAAGCACCTGTGTGCGCACACTCAGCATAATACATGCACAGTAGGAAATGTCAGAACCTTTGCTGCATGCCCAGGTGCAAATAATCACTCAACTACGTGACCATCGGCATTGTGTGCGGATTGCTTGCGGCTCTAAAGCAGACCCTGAGTGTTTCCTCTCAGGGGGAAGAAGAGGATATCCACAGTCTAAGGATTATTTTCTTCTTCTTTCTGTTATTGGTGACTATGACAAATAACAGAGGGCATAAAGATTTTGCCAAGGAATCCAAAGGAATCCCATACAGTTTAACAGAAAAACTATAAATGTAAATTTGCTCAGTACCTAAGAACTATCCTGCTTGCAGTGGCGTCACCAGGTGTACTATCCCCCCCGCGCCAAAAGAGGCGTGCCCTTGCGGGGGTCTCCGTTTCTTCACTCTGGGGGTGTGTCCAGCATCCCTGGAGATGCAGGCTGCCCCCAGAGACTGGGCTGACTGCAGTGTTGGCTCCTCATTTGTGACGGGAGACAAGTGTCACCAAAGAGTCGGCTCCTGTCACTGCAAAAGAGACTCTGCACTTTGGTGTCACCCCTTCCGTGGACACCCAGGTGTGGACAGCACCCCCCACACCCAGCTTGTGACGCCAGTGCCAACTTGTACTGTGATGTTTTAAATTCAGTAATGCACAGAATGGAAGCTGCTCAGTTTATTGGACAATCACAGGTACTTGCCAGCGAGAGGTTAATCTAGACTCTTCGACTGGCATCCTACATAATAATACAATGCACAGTACTCAGTTAAACACATTTGCAAATACTGTATATGGTAAGCCACCAGCCAAGTCAACTCATCTCTGCTCAGGTGGTCCTGCACTACATAACAATAGCCCCACTACGGGTCATATATTCATGTGTTTCTAAATTGAGAGCTAACTCACCTGGATGCACCCCAAGATCCACCCATACTTTATGTCAAAACAAGGATCAGCATTTTCTCCACCAACTGATCCCATGCTTTCCCGTTTTGGTCAGTTACTGAGTTTCCCATTGTTTTAGAAAGGGGAATGCACATAAACATCTACTCCACAATTTGTATGCCACATCCCAGATGCATTCTATACTGTATGAGTAGAATTACTTGTAGCAACACGAGGGAGCTGGCAATTGTGGTTATAAAGCAAATGAGTGGAAGAGTTAGATTAGAAAACAGAAAAATATTAATTGGGCTAGTATATCTAGAAAAAGGAAGTGACTTCATTTAGAATCAATGTTTAAATGTTTACAAAGATAATACAATGATTAGCTTTTGATACCTTGGATTCTGCAGGACAGAAGTAGAAGAAAGGCTAACTATTAGCATAGAAAATAATCAAACTACAGATGTAGCCACGCTCATCTAGCCTGCAGCTTGCCGTATTTACAGCAATCCAGGTGTTTCCGCAGTTAGGATGTGCATGCATCTAAGTTTGGGCACCCATAAGAATATATGGATGGCATACTAACCAGCAGCTCAACGTACTAAGTAGCATCTGTGTGCAGGGGTTACCGGTGCAGGATCCAGAGGCCGGGGATGTTCCTCTGCAGCAATGTGAGTCCACAGCCCAGGGAAAGGGCTAGGGCACACAGAGGCAGTGATGGCCAGGGGCAGCCGAGATCGACAGCAGCAGACCGGGAGCAATTGGAGCCAGTCACCCATGCAGGCCCACTCAACAGAGATGCAAGGCAATGGATGCAGCACATAAGCCATTGACATAGAGGTTTATAGGCAGAGCACAGCCTGCAGCGACATGCAGGCGGCAAAATGGAGGCCACAGTGAGATGGTGCCCACCAGTGTGTCACTGGAGGTGAGTGCACCTAAACCACACCAACACCGTAAAAACTGTGACTATCAAGCCAAACTAGAACCTGCCGTTCTTTTCTGCCAACAGCGAAAGACTCTTCTACAGAGGCTTCGCACCACCACCATACCCTCAACCTAATTCCTGCAAACCCTCAAACAGATCCTCCAGGAAAAACATCATCACTTCCTTGGACAAATGTACACCATCAGGCCGAAAAAGGTGAGTGTCACGGAACCGAATCCTAGCGTGGCGAACCACTGTCCCTCTGTGAGCCAAAACCCACTTTGCTACCGCTGCATTCACCTTTTGCCTGGCCTCATCAATAGGGCGACCATCTGCCACTCCTCGCCAATGCAACCTTGGCACAATCATGGAGAACACCAAAACACAGCTAGGCCAAGCTGTGGCAATACTTGACAAATCTTCCACCATGGACCATCTCAAATCTAAAGACGTCCTCTTACCCAGATCGTTACCACCCAAATGGACAACCAGGACCCTAGGGACTCCATGCTCCCTGGCTTGACTGACCAACCTACCCTTTAACTCATGCCACATCATTCCACGCCAACCAAGCCAACGAAAACTATGAGCCTTGGGAAAAAACTGCGCCCCTTCCGAGGCCAAAAACCTGGCTGCCCAGTAAACAAAAGAGTGACTGACTACCCATACTGACAACTCGTCATCCACCCAACCTAAAGTGAAAGAAAGGAATAAAAAGTAGGTTAGTAAATGTCCTAACATGAGCTTAATATATGACTTAACCTGAAGGATCTGCCAAAAAGAAAAAAAAAATTCATTTCTCATTGAGACACGGCCTAGCCGTGCTAAACAAGCTCCAAGCCAATCGAAGCATAACATAAAGGCACAAAGGGAAAGATCAAATAAAACAAAGCAAAAGTAAAAGAGGGGGTGGGGGTGTGAAAATGGGGAAAACATAGAACTCAGCTGGAGGTGAAAGCTTAAAAAACCTGCCGAGGGACTTTTAATTGGAACCAATCAGCCGAATTATGGTAAAATTGAAATTCAGTCCGTCAGGTCAGGCAAAAAGTGCAAAAGAACTCCAGACCCCCACTGCCAGCAGTGGCGAGTAGATAATCCCTGAGTAGGATGAACAGGGGAGACAAACGGACACAAACTGAACAATGACGGACACAACAAATCCAACAGTAAACCTCTTAACACTTGCTAAAACAGGAACTCATAAATCCGGGCGAATATATCGCTTGTAACTGGAAGACTTCCAGCGCCCCACCGCCTGAATCTCCACAATGGAAAAAACCTGCCGACGCAGCCGACGTCGCAGCCCCGATTCGAAAGGAATGCGTACCAAAAGCAGAGGGTGAAAGGCCCAAGCCGACCAGCCAGCGACTCAGCAGCCAGCGAAATTGATACTTCATCAATGGTAAACCGTCATAATGCAGCAGCCAGGATCCCCTCGCATCGGGCCGTACTGCCGCATATCTAATCGCCAACTTTACCGGGCAAATGCGCTCATCCAAAGACGAAACCAAAGTGACCCATCTACCCACTTGGTCCGTCTTAGAGCGACGCAGTCTACACAGCAAAGACCTCTCACCCACCACCACATCGTCTCGGAGCATGCGTGAATCAGTCCATTTAGAAGGTGCCACCAGTTCCGAAACCTGAAAGGCCCCATGATAAGCCATGGAGAACACCAACTCGAACAACAATGACTCAAAAAGTGAAGACGCGACCTTGGACACCGCACAGATGACCGCCGGCAGCAGAGCCGCATCGATCGGGCGCCGCCTATCCGGCGGAGCTGGCGCTACACGCGCCCACCCTTTCATCACTTTTGTAAGGAGGCCGCTCTTTGTTCTCTTTGTTACATCAGGAAAACCCTTTAGTTTACTAAAAAATGAAATCCCTGCCAGGTACTGTGACACCACGGCTCTAGACCTACCCGTGACAAAAAGCTGCCAAATAAAAGAAAACATCAGCCGATGACTGCTCTTACCTGCTTGCCCTTGCGCTTGGACAAACTCTTCCCACTCACTCCAAGCTTGACTGTAAGCCTTGAGCGTGTTCGGAGCTACTGATCGCCTCGCTAAGCTCTTCCGTCCGGACCGATCACCTGCCAGACATAATCAGGACATTGAAAACCCCGCGCATCGGCCTCAGGTGCTAGAAGCCAAAATCTTTCCCACTGCCCGCGGGACAACGCGCTGGCTATTCCGTTCTCAAGTCCTGGAACATGCTGCGCTCGAAACCATACATTCCGACGCAAGCACATCAGCAACAGCTGCGCAAGCACCCTCAATACCACAAGTGACTTGACCCTCTGATTATTAATCGCGTGCACCACGCCCAGATTGTCGCATGTGAACAAAATGCTGCGATCGGCCAGACGCTCACCCCAAACCTCCAAGGCCACCATGATTGGAAAAAGCTCAAGCAGCAAAAGGTCCTTAGTAAAACCTACGCGAAACCATTCCTCAGGCCAAGGAGCCACACACCAAGATCCCTCTAGGTAGCATCCGAACCCAGAGGAACCCGCCGCGTCAGTAAATAGCTGCAATCCAGCATTGTCGACCGTCGGGGCCAACCAGATACGCACCCTATTGAATCCCTCCAGGAACGAGGCCCAAATGGCCAAGTCCCTCTTAATCTCGGAGGACAAGCGAATGAAGTGATGCGGTCTGGCACACCCCGCCATCGACCTTTCCAACTTTCGGCAAAAAACCCTGCCCATCGAGATGACCCAACAAGCAAAGTTCAAGAGACCCAACAAAGACTGCGCCTGCCGCAGCGTAACCTTGCGTGACGCCACGAACTGCCCGATAACCTTGCAAAGCTTGGCAACCTTGGCCTGAGGAAGGCGGCAGGAGCCCGCCATCGTGTCGATTTCAATCCCTAAAAACGACAAACAGGAGACCGGCCCCTCCATTTTATCCTCGGCCACAGGGACGCCAAAGTGATAAAACAGGGCCCGGGTGCTAAACAACAAACCGCTGCAGCACGGGGAATTCGACGGTCCCACGCACAGGAAATCATGAAGGTAATGTGCTACCCCATGACCTCCTGTAGAAGACTCAACGCACCAGTGCAAAAACGTGCTAAATTTTTTGAAGAATGAGCAGGAAACGGAACATCCCATTGGCAAACATTTGTCAATGAAATATTCCGCTCCGATCCGAAAACCCATAAAACAGAATGAGTCCGGATGCAACAGAAGAAACCAAAATGCGGATTCAACATCAATCTTAGCCATCAGGGCTCCTGGGCCATAAGTCCGAACAATCCCCAGCGCTTCGTCAAACGACTGGTACATCACCGAACATTGTTCCTGCGGTATTGCGTCGTTGACTGACGACCCTGACGGGTAAGAGAGATGCTGAATGAGCCAAAAGGCACCTGGAGTCTTCTTAGGGACCACCCCCACAGGAGAAATAACCAAATCATCCAATGGGGGCAGAGGAAATGGGCCTACCATCCTACCCAGTCGCACTTCTTTCTCCACTTTTTCGCGCAAAACTGGCGGAAAAGTGCGAGTGGATTGAAAATTCCTGAGGGCCCTAACACTGACGTCGCCCACAACTGGCAGGCGGAAATCAAACTGGAACCCTTGAGACAAAAAACTAGCGACTTGCCTATCAGGATACCAGCCAAGCCACTTGGACATGGCATCCAACTTAATTGGCGTTGGAGCGCTCCCGCTCCCAGGGGTTTTACCAAAGCCTTGCTTACCGCCTCTCGGCCCCTGCCGACTGCCCTTAAAACAGTTGGAGGCCGGGTGAAAACCGCCGCATTGCAAGCATGTGTGTCAAAAACGATACTGCCTGCTGAAGGAACAGGACACGTTATTATAAGCGTAGCATTTACCCTTCGCCGGCACCTCCCCCCCCCGCGCGAGTAGCAGCTCTACCTTTCCTGTTCAACTCCACCTCCGCGCTAGCTCCCTGGGCTGCTAACCCAGTGTGCTGAACATCCGCCCCCGGAGTCCGGGGTTCCTTTGCAGCTTGAGAAGCTCGAGTGACCTGAAGCCATACCTCCACGTCTTTGCACCCAAAATCAATTATATGCAAGCAGTCCTGCTTCTCCCTAAACTTCTCATCATACGCGCGCCACTCAACTCCTGTCGAAGACCGCTGCCTATCATGTATCAGGTGCAAGTACCGGATGATATTCATGTGCTCATCCGGCCTATCCTCCAAATAACACGCCGCAAAGACGCAGAAGCCAGCCAATTGTCAAACGACTGGAACGCCTCAGCACCTATGCCCTTCTTAGCTTTAGCTGCCTTATACTCTTTCTTAGCATCCTTAGTCAGCACGAACAAATCCACGTAATCGCCTCTACCAATTTTCCTATGGCAGCTATCCCGCAACCCCCTTAACACTGCCGTATAGTCACAGTGCACCACTCCCGGCAAATTACGGCGCTTCTTGGCCCTGCGATTGCTCTAAATCCGCTGCCCAGCCGCCTTTTTTGCGTACTTGGCAGCCCGCTTCTTCGCTCTAGTCGTGCTACTAACCTTGGACGCTTGCGACGATAAGGATGAAGAAGAGGAGGAACTGTCAGAACTAGTGCGCGCGGAAGAGCCCGATGCCGAAACCTCCACCTCACCTGACGATGACGACTGCTCGGACTCAGACGCCAGAACTGTGTGAATCTCAAAATCCTCGTCCCCATCATCTTCCATCTCGCCAAGCCCTCCTGAAAAAGAAAACAAAGAACGGGACCCGGAAACCACTGCCGGGACCGGCAGACCACTCCGAGATACCCCCGCCTGCTCATTACGCGAGCGCCTCACCCCCGTTGGCGGGGTGCCCAACTGCGTTGCGGCCTCCTGCAACTCCTGGCAAGCTCACTCTATCCGCTGCACCACTGATCCCGACGGTGCGGCAAAAGCCCCCCTAACCCCCCGCGTGCCCGCAAGATGCACCGAACCCGGGGAGGCAGCTGCCACCAATGGGGCTAAAGCCGACACCACTGATGACAGTGCAGATGCCAGGTCCCCAGTGGCCCCCGTTCACCTCTATCCTCCCGACCACTGCCAAGCGAGACTCCCGGGGCCTCCGGTGCCCCACTACGCCTCCTACCCTGGCCTACATAAGGTGCCGGGGAGGGCCCAGCCCCTAAAAGGTCAGATCGCCTGAGTGACCTGCTGGTCCCCCCTCTGACCCCCTGTCCTGCCCTCTGCACCCCGCCCCCTTCACTCATTCCATCCTCCAATGCCCGGCCACCACTGCCAGCCCGAGCCTGCGCTCCAACACCAGCCCCCAGCCGGGAGGCTCCAGGTTCCTGAAACCTGGAGCACCCCCGAGCGACAGGGAAAGCAGCCCCCTCAGCCAACTCATCATCAGAATTATCAGTGTCAGCAGCATAATTAAAACGGCCCGCCCCCCGCCCCCTCCGTCGTCCCCGACGGGACTCCGGCACTGAGGGAGGCAGCAGGGGAGAGAGACCATCAAGAGCCGCCGCTGCGCGCACATGTGTACGAGCGGGGCCAGAAGCAGCAGGGACGGCCGCGCGCGACCCCTGCCGAGCGTGCCCCTCCCCATGCCGAGGACAAGTCCGGCCTGCAGGGGAGAGAGCCATCGGCCGAGATCCGGCCACCGCCTCCCCATGCCTTTCCGGTGCCTGCCGCCCACCCCGCCACCCACGGCCGGCAGACAACTACGGCTTAGCTACGGGCGACGGAGGTGGAATGAAACCCCCTGTGGGAAGGCGCGTAGGCCCGCCCCGGTGTGCACGCGTGCGCCCGCGGCCCCGCGAAGACTGGGCACAGACGGAGGGAGCCGCAAGCCGAGCCCCGGCCACAACTCCCTCCCTAGCCGCGTACTGGCGCCCCCCCTCCGGCAACTGTGGCAGGGGAGATCGAGCTCGACCCACCGCCGCCACGCGTGCCAGCAGACGAGGAGGCAGAACGGCCGGCCAAGGCTACTGGCCCCACAATGGCGCCCTCCTCACCACCCCCTGAGCGGTAGCGTGCAGAGGCCCGGGGGGAATGCTGGGGTCGGACTGCGGCAGCCATGACACAAGAAGGGAGAAGGAGGGGGAGGTGAACAGAGTGCTAAAACCCCCGAAAGCTAAGTTAAGCTAAAGGCAACAGCAAAAATACACTAAAGCACTAAAAGCACTACCTAAATCTCCTAGCAAGCAATAAACTGACCTAATCAGGACAGCATAAACTCACCAGCAAGGAAGGCAAACTAAAAGAGACCCTTAATGCCCTATGCATCCCCTATATATAGTGATCCCTCCCCTACCTATAATTGGCTGTAACCTGTCATGCCATTTTGGTCCACACCCATCACAGGAGGTTTAACTCTCTCCATTCCCATGTCTGTCATTCTGTTCTCCATCCTGAATTATTATTATTATTATTATTATTATTATTATTATCCTTTATTTATAGGTTCCGCAGCGCCCAATTACAGAGTACATAAACAAATAATCAAGCAGGAAAACAGCAACTTACAGTTGACGACAATATAGGACAAGTACAGGGTAAATAAACATAGCTACATCAGCAGATGACACTGGAATAAGTATCAGGTGGCAGAAGACTGCTGGATTTGGTGCAGTTGAATATTATTAGAGTAAGAAAAGGATAAGCACATGAGGGAAGAGGGCCCTGCTCGTGAGGGCTTACATTCTAAAGGGGAGGAGTAGACAGACAGGGGTGAGACAGATGGGGTACATAGAGAGCATGGGACAGAGGTTTAGGATGAGATTCGGCTGGGTTTGGTAAAGAAGTGGGTCTTGAGAGCCCGTTTGAAGTTTTGTAGAGAGGTGAAGAGTCTGAGGGGGAGAGGTAGGGAATTCCAGAGAAGTGGTGCAGCACGTAAAAAATCTTGGAGGTAGGAGTGGGAGGAAGTAATCCGTAGGCAGGAGAGTCGGCGTGCATTAGCAGAGCGAAGAGGACGTGTGGGAGTGTAAAGGGAGATAAGGTCAGAGATGTAGATGGGAGAGGAGTGGATGAGGGCTTTGTAAGCAACTATGAGAAGCTTGAAATTGATTCTGAAAGGGAAGGGGAGCCAATGAAGGTCTAGTAAGAGAGGAGAGGTGGACGTAGTGCGTTTGGTGAGGAAAATGAGCCGGTCAGCAGCATTGAGGATAGATTGGAGTGGAGAGAGGTATTTGTCAGGAATGCCAGTCAGGAGGAGATTACAGTAGTCCAGTCTGGAGATGACCAGTGAGTGGATAAGAGTCTTAGTAGCATCCTGGGTCAGAAAGGGTCTGATCCTGGAAATATTTTTTAGATGAAAACGGCAGGTTTGTGAGAGGTGCTGAATGTGTGGTTTGAAGGAGAGGGAGGAGTCAAGGATTACTCCAAGACAGCGCACTTGGGGGCAAGAGGAGATAGTAGTGCCATCAATAGATAATGAGATTGTAGGAGGTGAGGTTATACGGGAGGGAGGGAAGATGATCAGCTCGTTCTTAGACATGTTAAGTTTAAGAAAGCGCTGGGACATCCAGGAAGAGGTAGCAGAGAGACAGTTGGAGATACGAGTGAGGAGAGCAGGGGAGAGGTTTGGAGAGGAAAGATAGATTTGAGTGTCATCAGCATAGAGATGATATTGGAAACCAAAAGAACTAATGAGCTTACCTAGTGAGGACGTATAGAGAGAGAAGAGAAGAGGACCAAGGACAGAACCTTGGGGTACCCCTACAGTTAGTGGAAGTGAGGGGGAGGTGGAGTCATGAGAGGAGACAGAGAATGAACGGTCAGAAAGGTAGGCAGACAGCCAAGAGAGGGCAGTGTCACGCAGACCAATGGAGTGAAGGATTTGCAGTAGGAGAGGATGGTCCACAGTGTCAAAAGCAGCAGAGAGATCAAGTAGAATAAGTATAAAGTAGTGTCCCTTAGATTTAGCAACATGGAGGTCATTGCATACTTTTGTAAGGGCAGTTTCAGTGGAGTGGAGAGGACGGAAGCCAGACTGGAATGGGTCAAGCAGTGAGTGTGAGGAAAGAAAGGAAGTAAGGCGGTTGTAGACAATACGCTCAAGGAGTTTGGAGGCAAAAGGCAGGAGAGAGATGGGTCAGTAGTTGGAGAGAGTGTTTGGATCAAGGGTAGGTTTTTTAAGAATAGGAGAGATGAGTGCATGCTTGAAGGCAGAGGGGACAGTGCCTGATGAGAGGGAGAGATTGAGAAGGTGGGAAAGATGGGAACAAGCAGAAGGAGAGAGGTAGCAGAGGAGGCGAGAGGGGATAGGGTCAAGTGGGGAGGTGGTGCGGGGACAGGAACGAATGAGGGCCATGACTTCCTCTCCAGATGCATGGGAGAAAGATGTCAGAGTTGGTGCGAGGGATGGGGAGGGTTGGTAAGGGATAGGAGAAGGCTGGTTACTAATGGTCTGTTGTGATGTGATGTCCTGACGTATGGAGTCAATTTTGGATGTGAAGTACGTGGCAAAGTCAAGAGCAGAGAGTGAGGATGGGAGACGAGGTGGAGGTGGGCAGAGGAGTGAGTTGAGAGTGGCAAAGAGGCGCCGGGGGTTGCAAGACTGGGAGGAGATGAGGTTCTTGAAGTATGACTGTTTAGCAAGAGAAAGGGCAGCACTGAAGGATGAGAGCATAAGTTTGAAATGGAGGAAGTCTGCCTTAGAGCGTGATTTCCTCCAGTGTCGCTCAGCAGTACGTGAGCATTTTTGCAGATATCTGCTGCATTTGGTGTGCCAGGGTTGAGGTGTTAATTTGCGAGGGTGAATAGTGGTTGGTGGAGCAACAGAGTCAAGAGCAGAAGTAAGGGATGCATTGTATGTGGAAGTGGCTTGTTCAGGGCATGAGTGAGAGAGAATAGGAGAGAGAAGTGAGTCAAACAGGGAGGAAAGGAATGTGGTGTCAATAGCTTCAATGTTACGCTTAGTGATGGTAGCCTTAGGAGGTAGAGATGGGGAAGTCGAGAGAGATTGGTTAAAGGAAAGCAGGTGGTGGTCAGAGAGTGGAAATGGGGAGTTTGAAAAATCAGAAATATCACAGCGGTGAGTGAAGACCAGATCCAGTGAGCTCCCATTCACATGGGAGGGTGAGGAGGTCCACTGGAAGAGACCAAGTGAAGAGGTGAGGTTAAGGAGTTTAGAGGCCGGGGATTGTGTGGGGATGTCAATAGGGATGTTGAAATCGCCTAGGATAATGGAGGGAATGTCAGAAGAGAGGAAGTGAGGAAGCCAGGAAGCAAAGTTGTCGATGAATTTGGAAGCAGTGCCAGGGGGGCGGTAAATGACAGCTACTCTAAGATGTACTGGTTGGAAGAGGCGTATGGCATGGACCTCAAATGTAGAGAATGTATGGGATGGTTCTGGTGGTATGAGTTGGTAGGAGTAACTAGAAGGTAAAAGGACCCCAACACCACCCCCATGGCGACCCCCAGGTCGGGGTGTGTGTGTGAATGTGAGGCCCCCAACAGAGAGAGCAGCAGGAGAAGTAGTGTCAGAGGGCGTAATCCAAGTTTCAGTAATGGCTAGTAGGTATAGGGAGTTGGAAATGAAAAGGTCATGAGTGGGGACCAGTTTGTTACAAACAGATCTGGCATTCCACAGGGCACAGGATAGGGGGTATGAGTTTGTGGGAGAGATGTGAATGAGATTATCAGGGTTGCTGAAGCGATGAGGAGAGATTAACTTTGAGGGCAGGGATGATGAGAGAGTAGTGATGGTACGGGTGCCTGAGCTAGGAGGGGAAACTGCAGGAGGTGGGCAGGGAGGGAGGTCAGTGTGATGTGGATGGGGGTGTGGGGAGGTGACAGGGAAAGGAGAGAGGGAGCAGGGCTGAGTTGTGGGGTAGCAGGACCATGGGGCAGAGGTGAATGAAAGTGGGGTAACAGGAAAGGAGGGGGAAGGAAACAGAGGGATGGAGGGGAGAGAGGAGGAGGGGAGAGAGGAGGAGGTGTAGGAGACTAGGGGGGAAGGATAAAGATACATTATTAGGTAGACAGTGACTGATGTGGGGAGTATAAGAAAGCCTTGACATAGTGTTAAGTAGGTAAATAGGTTGAGGGAAAGTGGAAGTGGGAGTGGAGGCTGTAAGGGAATCCGAGCAGAAGAATTGCAGAAATGCAGGTGAGAAAAGCAGTGTAGGCTTAATGGGTGTAGATTTAGTATGAAATTAGTCAAAAGCGTAGATAAAGTGGGTGCAGAAATGTATTTGGAGTGTAAGAAATGAAAGGATTGTGAGAGGTTTAAGAAGCGATGGTAATTATGTTAGATGTTTTAAGTGTTTGCAGGTAAAATTGCATTGGTGCAGCTGTGCTTCAAAAACAAAATTACAATAATACAGATACAAGCATTTGTAGGTGAAATGGATGGTTTTTGAATTGTCCAACTAAGGTAGTTCCGTGCTATTTAATCAGATGCAACCATAAGGAGGTGTGTGATCTGAGAAGTGACTCACATTTGTTATTAGTTGTTCAGTTTTCTTTGTTTTGTTAGATTGGTGTTATGTTTAGTCTTAGCGTTCTACGTTTTCATTTTTATGTCTGTGTGGCTTGTGCACTGCTCTATTAATCTTCTGTATGATAGGCCTCATTCAGCTTCCGTTGCAAAATTACAAATTGCAAATCGGACGAATATCAGCAGACTGCAAATTAGTGATGAGCGGGTTCGGTTTCTCGGGAACCGAACCCCCCCGAACTTCACCCTTTTTTACACGGGTCCGAGCCATACTCGGATTCTCCCGTATGGCTCGGTTAACCCGAGCGCGCCCGAACGTCATCATCCCGCTGTCCGATTCTTGCGAGATTCGGATTCTATATAAGCAGCCGCGCGTCGCCGCCATTTTCACTCGTGCATTGGAAATGTTAGGGAGAGGACGTGGCTGGCGTCCTCTCCGTTATTGTTGAACTTGATTGTGCATTATTGCTTAATTGTGGGGAGGGCTGGGGAGCAGCTGTATAATATAGGAGGAGTACAGTGCAGAGTTTTGCTGATCAGTGACCACCAGTTATCCGTTCTCTGCCTGAAAAAAACGCTCCATATCTGTGCTCAGTGTGCTGCATATATCTGTGCTCACACTGCTTAATTGTGGAGACTGGGGAGCAGCTGTATTATATAGCAGGAGTACAGTGCAGAGTTTTGCTGACAGTGACTACCAGTATACGTTGTCTGCCTGAAAAACACTCCATATCTGTGCTCAGTGTGCTGCTTTATTGTGGGGACTGGGGACCACCAGTATAATATTATATAGGAGGAGTACAGTGCAGAGTTTTGCTGACCAGTGACCACCAGTATATAATATATAGCATTACGGTACAGTAGGCCACTGCTGTACCTACCTCTGTGTCGTCATTAAGTATACTATCCATCTACATTCTATACCTGTGGTGCATTTTAGTTTTGCAGTTTGCTGACACAGTGACCACCAGTATACTATATATAGCAGTATGGTACGGAAGGCCACTGCTGTACCTACCTCTGTGTCGTCATTAAGTATACTATCCATCTACATTCTATACCTGTGGTGCATTTTAGTTTTGCAGTTTGCTGACACAGTGACCACCAGTATACTATATATAGCAGTACGGTACGGAAGGCCACTGCTGTACCTACCTCTGTGTCGTCATTAAGTATACTATCCATCTACATTCTATACCTGTGGTGCATTTTAGTTTTGCAGTTTGCTGACACAGTGACCACCAGTATACTATATATAGCAGTACGGTACGGAAGGCCACTGCTGTACCTACCTCTGTGTCGTCATTAAGTATACTATCCATCTACATTCTATACCTGTGGTGCATTTTAGTTTTGCAGTTTGCTGACACAGTGACCACCAGTATACTATATATAGCAGTACGGTACGAAAGGCCACTGCTGTACCTACCTCTGTGTCGTAATTAAGTATACTATCCATCTACATTCTATACCTGTGGTGCATTTTAGTTTTGCAGTTTGCTGACACAGTGACCACCAGTATACTATATATAGCAGTACGGTACGGAAGGCCACTGCTGTACCTAACTCTGTGTCGTCATTAAGTATACTATCCATCTACATTCTATACCTGTGGTGCATTTTAGTTTTGCAGTTTGCTGACACAGTGACCACCAGTATACTATATATAGCAGTATGGTACGGAAGGCCACTGCTGTACCTACCTCTGTGTCGTCATTAAGTATACTATCCATTTACATTCTATACCTGTGGTGCGCCTCTTTTTTTCTTTGCATCATGTGCTGTTTGGGGACAATTTTTTTGAAGTGCCATCCTGTCTGACACTGCAGTGCCACTCCAAGATGGGCCAGGTGTTTGCGTCGGCCACTTGTGTCGCTTAGCTTAGTCACACAGCGACCTTGGTGCGCCTCTTTTTTTCTTTGCATCATGTGCTGTTTGGGGACTATTTTTTTGAAGTGCCATCCTACCTGACACTGCAGTGCCACTCCTAGATGGGCCAGGTGTTTGTGTCGGCCACTTTGTGTCGCTTAGCTTAGCCATCCAGCGACCTCGGTGCAAATTTTAGGACTAAAAATAATATTGTGAGGTGTAAGGTGTTCAGAATAGACTGGAAATGAGTGGAAATTATGGTTATTGAGGTTAATAATACTATGGGATCAAAATGACCCCCAAATTCTATGATTTAAGCTGTTTTTTAGGGTTTTTTGAAAAAAACACCCGAATCCAAAACACACCCGAATCCGACAAAAAATTTTCAGGGAGGTTTTGCCAAAACGCGTCCGAATCCAAAACACGGCCGCGGAACCGAATCCAAAACCAAAACACAAAACCCGAAAAATGTCCGGTGCACATCACTACTGCAAATGCACTTTGAACACATTGCACGTGCGTGGTGACTAAATTGCGATCGCAATGTGTGTATGTCTTGAGAGCAGAGCCGTTTACATACACATCTGATGGCTGCTATTATCGCTCCCCCTCCTGCCACCTACATCACTCCGCTTGTGGGGCGGAGTTTTGCAAAACAATGTGATTGCGTTGTGACATCATGACACAACGCGTCATTTCACAAAACTCCACCCGAGCAGAGTGCTATGAACAAGACTGGTTTGAACATTGGTGGTCATTCCGAGTTGATCGCTCGTTATTTTTTTTCCGCAATGGAGCGATTAGTCGCTAATGCGCATGCGCAATGTCCGCAGTGCGACTGCGCCAAGTAAATTTGCTATTAAGTTAGGTATTTTACTCACGGCATTACAAGGTTTTTTCTTCGTTCTGGTGATCGTAATATGATTGACAGGAAGTGGATGTTTCTGGGCGGAAACTGGCCGTTTTATGGGAGTGTGTGAAAAAACGCTGCCGTTTCTGGGAAAAACGCGGGAGTATCTGGAGAAACGGGGGAGTGTCTGGGTGAACGCTGGGTGTGTTTGTGACGTCAAACCAGGAACGAAACTGACTGAACTGATCGCAGTGGCAGAGTAAGTGTCGAGCTACTCAGAAACTGCTAAGAAATTTCTATTCGCAATTTTGAGAATCTTTCGTTCGCAATTTTGCTAAGCTAAGATTCACTCCCAGTAGGCGGTGGCTAAGCGTGTGCAATGCTGCTAAAAGCAGCTTGCGAGCGAACAACTCGGAATGAGTGCCATTATGCAGTCGCGTACAGCGCCGCATGGTGGAGGGGGCTGTCGCTGCCTTCTCCATCAGTGGGTGCCCGGCTCCTTCACAGAGCTTGCGTTGTGCCAACAGGTGCCCACAGTCAGTACGCTGTGAGCAGGGCCGGCTCCAGGCATGTTCGAATAGAGCGGCCGCGCAGGGCGCCACCCTTAATGGGCGCCGCGCGCTGGTGCCGCCATATTCGTACCTGGAGCCGACCCTGCTGTGCAGCTCTCCCCGGCCTTTAACTGTGGTGCGCGATATGTGCGCTGCGCGGCGCTGGCGTCTGACGTCAGACGCCGGCGCCGCGCAGCGCGCATAGAGCACACCACCGTTAGAGTCGTCCAGTCCCAAGCCTGCAGACAGCCACACTCCCCCTCCCGCGCAGCGCGCATCGATCACACCACCGTTGGAAGAGTCCTCCAGTCCCGGCCCGCGCCCTCTGACAGCAGCACGCCCTCCCTCCCGCGCCGCAGGTATTGTGGGGGGCATTTATGGATCTGTCACTGTGGGGTCATATCTGCACTGTGGGGCCATCTGCACTGTGGGGGCATTTATGGATCTGTCACTGGGGGCATATCTGGCACTGTGGGGCCATCTGCACTGTGGGGGCATTTATGGATCTGTCACTGGGGGCATATCTGGCACTGTGGGGTCATCTGCACTGTGGGGGCATTTCTGGATCTGTCACTGTGGGGGCATATCTGGCACTGTGGGGTCAGCTGCACTGTGGGGGGCATTTATGTATCTTGCACTGTGGGGGCATTTATGTATCTGGCACTGTGGGGGCATATCTGCACTGTGGGGGCATATCTGGCACTGTGGGCTCATCTGCACTGTGGGGGCATTTATGGATCTGTCACTGTAGGGGCATATCTGGCACAGTGGGGTCATCTGCACTGTGGGGGCATTTATGGATCTGTCACTGTGGGGGCATATCTGGCACTGTGGGGTCATCTGCACTGTGGGGGCATTTATGGATCTGTCACTGTGGGGGCATATCTGGCACTGTGGGGTCATCTGCACTGTGGGGGCATTTATGGATCTGTCACTGTGGGGGCATATCTGGCACTGTGGGGTCAGCTGCACTGTGGGGGCATTTATGTATCTTGCACTGTGGGGGCATTTATGTATCTGGCACTGTGGGGGCATATCTGCACTGTGGGGGCATATCTGGCACTGTGGGGTCATCTGCACTGTGGGGGCATTTATGGATCTGTCACTGTGGGGGCATATCTGGCACTGTGGGGTCATCTGCACTGAGGGGGCATAAACGGATCTGTCACTGTGGGGGCATATCTGGCACTGTCGGGTCAGCTGCACTGTGGGGGGCATTTATGTATCTTGCACTGTGGGGGCATATCTGCACTGTGGGGGCATTTATGTATCTGGCACTGTGGGGGCATATCTGGCACTGTGGGGCATATCTGCGCTGTGGGGGCATTTATGTATCTGCACTGTGGGGGCATTTATGTATCTGGCACTGTGGGGGCATTTATGTATCTGGCACTGTGGGGGCATATCGGCACTGTGGGGGCATTTATGTATCTGGCACTGTGGGGGCATTTATGTATCTGGCACTGTGGGGGTATATCTGCACTGTGGGGGCACTTATTTATCTGGCACTGTGGGGGCACTTATTTATCTGGCACTGTGGGAGCACTTATTTATCTGGCACTGTGGGGGCATTTATTTATCTGGCACTGTGGGGGCATTTATTTATCTGGCACTGTGGGGGCATTTTTGTATCTGGCACTGTGGGGGCATTTATGTATCTGGCACTGTGGGGGCATTTATGCATCTGGCACTGTGGGGGCATTTATGTATCTGGCACTGTGGGGGCATACAGTATCTGCACTGTGGGGGCATTTATTTATCTGGCACTGTGGGGGTATATCTGGCACTGTGGGGGCATTTTTGTATCTGGCACTGTGGGGTCATATCTGCACTGTGGGGGCATTTATGTATCTGGCACTGTGGGGGCATTTATGTATCTGGCACTGTGGAGGCATTTATGTATCTGGCACTGTGGGGGCATTTTTGTATCTGGCACTGTGGGGTCATATCTGCACTGTGGGGGCATTTATGTATCTGGCACTGTGGGGGCATTTATGTATCTGGCACTGTGGATGCATTTATGTATCTGGCACTGCTGGGGGGCATTTATGTATCTGGCACTGTGGGGACATATCTGGCACTGTGTGGCCATTTATGTATCTGGCATTGCTGGGGGGCATGTCATGTGTATCTGGCACTGCTGAGGGGCATGTCACGTGTTGCTGGCACTGCTGGGGGGCATGTCACGTGTTGCTGGCACTGCTGGGGAGCATGTCACGTGTAGCTGGCACGGCTGGGGAGCATATCATGTAGTGTTCCCGCTAGGCAATGTGTCTCAGTGCTCTGCCTGGCGCAAAGTGTCTCAGTGCTCTGTCTGGCGCAATGTGTATTAGCTGCACTACTGTGTGGTGTATTGCGAATTGACACTATTATGTGGCCACGCACCTTCCCCACGAAGCAATGCCCCTAGGGGGCGCTTTTACATTTTCTCGCTCAGGGTGCTGGTAGGCCTGGAGCCGGCTCTGGCTGTGAGTGATAGTGTAGCAGTGCCTATGCTGTATCACCCGGGGAGCTGCCTGTCACATTGTCAGCAGCAGGGAGTGGTAACACGCTAGAGATCCAGTTCTCCTCATCCCACCCAGCGCTGGATTAACACACAAATCCCCCACACAGATCAGTCCACGTGGACACAATAGCAGCTGTTCCAACAAATAAATGTCCATTGGTCGCAATGTTCATCTGTGACGGCAGGCTGAGTAAGACAACACCTTGAACTAAACATAAGATACTCGTGTTGTCAGCTGTGTATCATATCCAGATAAATAAATAATGTAGCAATATATTACATAGAGAAACTCCTACATGCTGAATAGATAACACTTGCAGACCTGATCGCTAGGCTGCGTTTTCGTACAGTGGGCGATCAGGTCTAAACTGCACATGCGTATGCACCGCACGGGTACAAAGCGGATTGCCGCTCAGCGATGGGTCTGTGCGAAGTATCCATTTGCACGGGCGTTCGCAAGGAGATTGACAGAAAGAAGGCGTTTCTGGGTGGCAACTGACCCTTTTCTGGGAGTGTTTGGAAAAACACAGGCGTGTACAAGCGTTTGCAGGGCGGGTGTGTGATGTCAATCCCGGTCCAGAACAGGCTGAAGCGATCGCATCGACTTAGTAAGTCCTTGGCTGTGCAGACACTACACAAAATCTGTTTGTACAGCTCTGGTACACATGCGTTCGCACACATGCAAAGCGAAAATACACTCTCCCTGTAGGCGGCGACTATCTGATCGCAGCAGTGCAAAAATCGCATACTAGCGATCAGGTCTGAATTAGGTCAAATATGTATAGCAGACTTGCCTGCTCTCCTGGAATGTCCAGGAGACTCACAAACACCGGGTCGCTCTCCCGGCCCCCCAGAAGAATAGACAACTCTCCTGTTTGTTGCAGCGCCCCCTGACCCAGCCGCCCACTCTGCGAGTGAAGTGGGTGGTCCGAGCAGCCGAAGACGTGATTCTCACTGAATTGTGTCATTATAGCCACGCCCCCTGCTGTATAATGTTGGTATTATAGGTCAGGAAGCGTGGCTACGATGACATAATCACTGTCACCACTACCCGTACAGCATCATTTGCATAGGCCCACCCTCACCCACCACCTTCGATGCATCCTACCTCCCCCTGGCCCACTGCTGAACCGACCTGGCTGCTCTATCCCGGAGAGAGCAGCCAGGAAGTCAGCAGTGGCGTGTAGTGAGGTCAGTGGCTGGTGAGGCACTGCAGCCATAATGTCCGCTGAATCACGCCGATGACCCCTACCGCCGCTGAGCCAAAGCCAGCTACTGCCCCTGAGCCGATGCCCGCTACCCCTGCCACCGCCAATGGCTTACAAACTCGCCCACCATCATCTGTCCCGACCCTCCACCACTAATTCGCATCTCAGTCCGAAGCCGCCACCAATGCCCGCAGCCTGCCTGCTTATCAAACATGTGATGAGCAGGCAGCTAATATATTGTACATTTTTATAGAAGAAAAAAATTGTGTTTGGGACTGGGGAGAGAGTGGGAGGAGAACATGAATGCAATTTTGTTGTCCAAGGCTTCTATTAACTTATTAGCACCATGGGTGTGGCACTATTAAGTTAATGGAAGTTCTTGACAACAAAATAGCCAGCAGTGGGTGACAGGGAGAGCGTGACGCCAGAGAGAGGGTGACAGCTGTGGGTGACAGGGAGTGGGTGACGCCAGGGAGAGAGTAACAGGAATAGCGTGACGCCAGGGAGAGGGTGACAGGAAGAGCATGACGCCAGGGAGAGGGTGGCACGCTATGTTTGTATGTGCCTATGTCTGTATGTGCTCCTGTATGTCCGTATGTGCCTATGTCCGTATGTGCTTCTGTATGTGCCTAAGTCTGTATGTGCTCCTGTATGTCCGTATGTAGCACGTTATGTCTGTATGTGTCTATGTCCATATGTGCTCCTGTATGTCCGTGTATGCCTATGTCCGTATGTGCTCCTGTATGTCTGTATGTGCCTATGTCTGTTTGTGCTCCTCTATGTCCCTATGTGGAATGATATGTCTGTATGTGCTCCTCTATGTCCATATGTGGCATGCTGTCTGTATGTGCTCCTCTACGTCCGTTTGTGGCACGCTATGTCTGTATGTGCTCCTGTATGTCCATATGTGCCAATATCCATATGTGCTCCTGTATGTCCGTATGTGCCTATGTCTGTTTGTGCTCCTGTATGTCTGTATGTGCCTATGTCTGTTTGTGCTCCTCTATGTCCCTATGTGGAATGATATGTCTGTATGTGCTCCTCTATGTCCATATGTGGCATGCTGTCTGTATGTGCTCCTCTACGTCCGTTTGTGGCACGCTATGTCTGTATGTGCTCCTGTATGCCCATATGTGCCTATATCCATATGTGCTCCTGTATGTCCGTATGTGCCTATGTCTGTTTGTGCTCCTGTATGTCTGTATGTGCCTATGTCTGTTTGTGCTCCTCTATGTCCCTATGTGGAATGATATGTCTGTATGTGCTCCTCTATGTCCATATGTGGCATGCTGTCTGTATGTGCTCCTCTACGTCCGTTTGTGGCACGCTATGTATGTAGGTATGTGCTCCTGTATGTCCATATGTGCCTATATCCATATGTGCTCCTGTATGTCCGTATGTGCCTATGTCTGTTTGTGCTCCTCTATGACCGTATGTAGCACGTTATGTCTGTATGTGCCTATGTCCATATGTGCTCCTGTATGTCCGTATATACCTATGTCCGTATGTGCCTATGTCTGTATGTGCTCCTCTATGTCCATATGTGGCATGCTGTCTGTATGTGCTCCTCTACGTCCGTTTGTGGCACGCTATGTCTGTATGTGCTCCTGTATGTCCGTATGTGCCTATATCCATATGTGCTCCTGTATGTCCGTATGTGCCTATATCCATATGTGCTCCTGTATGTCCGTATGTGCCTATATCCATATGTGCTCCTGTATGTCCGTATGTGTCTATGTTTGTGCTCCTTTAAGTCCGTATGTGGCACGCTATGTCTGTATGTGCTCCTCTATGTCCGGATGTGTCTGTTTGTGCTCTTCTATGTTCGTATGTGGCACGCTATGTCTATATGTGCCTATGTCTATATGTGCTCCTGTATGCCCATATGTGTCTATGCCCGTATGTGGCACGCTATGTCTGTATGTGCTCCTCTACGTCCGTTTGTGGCACGCTATGTCTGTATGTGCTCCTGTATGTCCGTATGTGCCTATATCCATATGTGCTCCTGTATGTCCGTATGTGCCTATATCCATATGTGCTCCTGTATGTCCGTATGTGCCTATATCCATATGTGCTCCTGTATGTCTGTATGTGTCTATGTTTGTGCTCCTTTAAGTCCGTATGTGGCACGCTATGTCTGTATGTGCTCCTCTATGTCCATAATGTGTCTGTTTGTGCTCTTCTATGTTCGTATGTGGCACACTATGTCTATATGTGCCTATGTCTATATGTGCTCCTGTATGCCCATATGTGTCTATGTCCGTATGTGGCACGCTATGTCTGTATGTGCTCCTCTATGTCCGTATGTGGAACGCTATGTCTGTATGCGCTCCTGTATGTCCGTATGTGTTTATGTTTGTGCTCCTCAATGTCCGTATGTGGCACGTTATGTCTGTATGTGCCTATGTCTGTATGTGCTCCTGTATGTCCATATGTGTCTGTTTGTTTGTGCTCCTCTATGTCCGTATGTAGCACGTTATGTCTGTTTGCGCCCCTCTATGTCTATATGTTTCTTTAACTGTATGTGCTCCACCAATATGTCCTGTATAGTGCTCCCTCATCTATATTTCCTTTATTGTGCTGTCTCCCTTCCCATCTTCTGTATTGTGCTAATCCTTTTTTATATGCTTTTTAATGCTCCCCAAATCTGTATTTTCCTTAACCATTAAAAATGACCCACGAACCACATACCTGCTGCCACCAGCACCCTGCTACCACACCCCTTACCAGAAGCGTTGCAGCATAGTACATCACGTCCGCAATGCTGATCCTCCTCCCAGAAGCAGTCGTGACCAATGTTTGGGGCAGTGTGGGAGGCCCCCATCTTGTATGTTCCTGAGTGTGCTCCAGCCACCTTCAATAAGTTCTTTACTGTGCTGCCCCCAACCCCCACCATATGCACTGTATTTTATTTATTTGTATTTATTTATTTTTGTATTTTATATATATATATATATATATATATATATATATATATATAAAAATTATATTCAGACACTCCAGAGTCTGTATTTTCTTTATTGTCCTGTTTAAATTGCCCGACGCCCGTCTCCCTCCACTATGGATCCTGCGGCATCCCTGACCCCAGTACTAACCATAAGAAGTCTTCTTGACTTCTCTCCTCGTCTGGTCTGTAAGAGATCCTCATGCAGTGCAGATGGCAGTAGCATCGGGAGAGCGGCAGAGTCGCTGTCAGGGAGCCGGGAAATGAGACGGCGGGGGGAGGACGGACCCGCTGCATCCGAGTGTGCGGCACACAGGGAGACCAGGCTAGCCGGCTCCCTGAGCAGTGCAGGGTGATGAGGTCCGGGAGCTTAGCTCCCAGTGCCACAGCGTCACATTCAGGCAGAGTAGGCACTCAGACGGAGCTTGTCTGCACGGCTGGGGACCGGGAGCTCAGCTTAGCAGTGCACACCCCCGAATCCACCACTGCCCAATCACCTCCTTCACAGTGACAGGGGCGTGCATTCATATGGGCTGAAAGTGCGCCTCTGTCAAAGCGGCACTTATACTAGTGCTGCTTGCAGGGCTTTTTTTCAATGGGATTTTACTCCCTGCAGCTTGGCCCCGCCCCCCGCTTCCGGCACTTTTTCGTTGTCAGCGGGAGGCACCGCGAGCAGTGCCTCCGAAACACGGATTTTAACAGGATAAAAATGATTAAAATAATACAAATATACCTATGACACAAAATCTGTGTCATAAGTATCTTCTTTGTATTATTTGAATCATTAATGACAGGGGAGGCACTGCCTCCCCTGACTGCACGTCCCTGGAAGTCAGCTACTATGGGCCTAATTCAGATCTGTTTGCTGGGCTGCCTTTTTTGCTGCCCTGTGATCAGATAGTCGCCGTCTACAGGGGGAGTGTATTTTTGCTGTGCAGGTGTGCGGTGGCATGTGTAACAGAGCTGTACAAAATTAGTTTGTGCAGTCCCTGTGCAGCCCAGGACTTACTCTTCCAGTGCGAATTAATCCTGCTGATCAGGGTCGAAGCTGACCTCAGACACCATCCCTGAAAACGCTTGAGCCCGCCTGCGTTTTTCCGGACACTCCCTGAAAACGGTCAGTTGCCACCCATGAACGGCCTCTTCCTGTCAATCACCTAGCGAACGCCCATGCGAATGGATCCTTTGCACCATCCCGTTGCTCATTTGCGAAGTCCGTTATAGCCGGCCGATGCGCCGGCGCATTGCGGTGCATACGCATGCGCAGTTCGGATCTGATCGCCCGCTTATGAAAATGCACAGCAGCGATCAGATCTGAATTACCCCCAATGATGAATAGGAATAGTGGCACTGGAAGTGCTACTTACCCTGCTTATCTGTGGTCATGTAGTTCTTACATATTTATTATAATCCGCATTTTGACTTGAACGGCCCCTCATAACATTCGCAATGTGAAAATGAATATTTTCAGGTGAATGAAGTAAAATTCTTTTGGCAGGAGACAGGCTCCGCTAAAACCTGTCCTTGTGAAGTGCGGGAAGCAGTGTAATGCTATCACAAAGCTTGCTGGTACAGGTCCTTTGCAGCCAATGAGCATGTGCAGCCGCCGGCCGTCACATGTGTCACTGGGGGCCGACAGATTCTCCCTCTTCAAAAAAAATAGCAAATTAGTAGCCCAGAGTTACTAGGCTACTATAGTGTAACCTAATCTGGAGATGGTATTATCCTAGCTGGGCTAAGCTCTGGAATGCGAACCCTATAAGGGCTGTGTATGCTGTCAGAAATGGAGGGACTACAGCAGATATCAGAGCTGAAAACCCGCACCCATTTAAAAAAAATGTATACTACAAGTATCGGGAATGCACATACCCACAATCCAAAAGTGGGCGCAAGTTTGTTTTACGGGCAAAACCTCACATACAATTGAAATCCCCCTATTGTGTACAAATCTTTCATTTTGTGACTTATTGTTAAAACTCATCAACTTAATAATGTTTAATTTTTTATTCTTGTTATCTCTGGATAATTGTTTTCTAATGGAAATAATAGGATTTTAATTACCTACCGGTATATACTTTTCTCGTAGTCCGTAGAGAATACTAGGGTTCCATTTAGTACCATGGGGTATAGACGGGTCCACTAGGAACCATGGGCACTTTAAGAATTTTATAGTGTGGGCTGGCTCCTCCCTCTATGCCCCTCCTACCAGACTCAATCTAGGAAACTGTGCCCAAGGAGACAGACATACTTTGAGAGAAGGATAGATAAGGATAGTGGTGAGATTCCGAACCAGCACACAAACAAGAGGAAAGCTAAGCTAACCAAACTTGAAACATGAACAGCAACAGCTGAACAAAACCACAATACTTAACCAAGTAACAGTACAGGAAGAACGGAGCACCGGGCGGGCGCCCAGTATCCTCTATGGACTACGAGAAAAGGATTTACTGGTAGGTAATTAAAATCCTAGTTTCTCTTACATCCTAGAGGATACTGGGGTTCCATTTAGTACCATGGGGATGTACCAAAGCTCCCAAACCGGGTGGGAGAGTGCGGAGGCTCCTGCAGAACTGATTGACCAAACTGAAGGTCATCAGAGGCCAAAGTATTGAACTTGTAAAACTTAGCAAATGTGTTCGACCCTGACCAAGTAGCTGCTCAGCAGAGCTGTAAAGCCAAGATACCCCGAGCAGCCACCCAAGAAGAACCCACTAACCTAGTCGAGTGGGCCTGAACAGATTTCTGAACTGACAAGCCTGCCGTGGAATAAGTATGCTGGATAGTGAGCCTGGGATCATAGAGAACGAACAACGAGTCAGATTTCCAGTGATGAGCTGTCCTCTTTACATACACCTTCAAAGCCCTCACAACATCCAAAACTTTGGAGTAGCAGAGGTGTCCGTAACAGCCAGAACCATAATAGGTTGGTTGATGTGAAACGCAGACACCACCTTAGGATGGAATTGCTGATGAGTTCTGAGTTCAGCTCTGTCCTCATGAAAAATTAAATAGGGGCTTTTGTGAGACAACGCCCCTAGCTCCGACACACGTCTCCCTGAAGCCAAGGCCAACAGTGTGACTATCTTTCATGTAAGATATACCTCCTGTAATGGTTCAAACCAGTCTGCGATTGGAGGAACTGCAGCACCAAATTGAGATCCCAAGGTGCCGTAGGAGGCACAAAGGGAGGTTGGATGTGCAGAACACCTTTCAAGAACGTCTGGACCTCAAGAAGAGAAGCCAATTTTTTCTGAAAGAAAATGGACAAGGCCAAAATCTGGACTTTAATTGAGCCCAGACGTAGGCCCACATCCACTCCCGACTGCAGAAAAAGCAGGAAACGCCCCAGCTGAAATTCCACCGCAGAATATTTTCTGCTCTCACACCAAGAGACGTATATTTCTTCCAAATATGGTGGTAATGTTTAGACGTTATCCCCTTCCTGGCTTGGATCATAGGGGGTCATTCCGAGTTGTTCGCTCGGTAAATTTTTTCGCATCGCAGCGATTTTCCGCTTAGTGCGCATGCGCAATGTCCGCACTGCGACTGCGCCAAGTAAATTTGCTATGCAGTTAGGTATTTTACTCACGGTTTTTTCTTCGTTCTGGTGATCGTAATGTGATTGACAGGAAGTGGGTGTTTCTGGGTGGAAACAGGCCGTTTTATGGGCGTGTGGGAAAAAACGCTACCGTTTCTGGGAAAAACGCGGGAGTGGCTGGAGAAACGGGGGAGTGCCTGGGCGAACGCTGGGTGTGTTTGTGACGTCAAACCAGAAACGACAAGCACTGAACTGATCGCACTGGCAGAGTAAGTCTCGAGCTACTCAGAAACTGCACAGAGATGTATTTTCGCAATATTGCGAATCTTTCGTTCGCAATTTTAATATGCTAAGATTCGCTCCCAGTAGGCGACGGCTTAGCGTGTGCAAAGCTGCTAAAAGCAGCTTGCGAGCGAACAACTCGGAATGAGGGCCATAGTCGGGATGACTTTGTCAGGGATGCCTCTCCTGGCAAGAATCAGCCGTTCAACTTCAAACGTAGCCGTGGTAAGTCTTGATAGATGAATGGGCCCTATTGCCAAAAATCCTCGCGAAGAGGTAGAGGCCACGGATCTTCGAGGAGCAACTCCAAGAGGTCCACGTACCAGGCCCTTCTTGGTCAGTCCGGAGCAATGAGAATTGCTTGAACCTTTTCCTTTTTTATTCTTTTCAGAATTCTTGGGATCAGAGGAAGTGGAGGAAGCATGTACACCATCTGATATACCCACGGAGTCATCAGAGCATCCACTGCCACTGCCTGTGGGTCTCTCAACCTGGAACAATACCGCTTGAGCTTCTTGTTGAGACGAGAGGCCATCATGTCGATCTGTGTATATCCCCATCGACTTGTCAAGCATATGAACACCTCCGGGTGAAGGCCCCACTCCCCTGTGTGCAGGCCATGTCTGCTGAGGAAGTCTGCTTCATAGTTGTCTACTCCCGGAATGAAGACCGCTGACAACGCTGCAGCATGTTTTTCTGCCGAGAGGAGAATTCTTGACACCTCGGACAGTGCTGCTCCGCTTTTCGTTCTGCCCTGTTGGTTTATGTACGTTACTGCCTCCACATTGTCCGACTGGACCTGAAAGGCCCGATCTTGAAGATATGAGGCTTGCAGAAGGGCATTGTATATAGCCCTGAATTCCAGAATGTTGATTGGAAGGACGACTTCCTGCCTTGACCATCTTCCTTGAAACTGCACCTGCTGGGTGACTGCTCCCCAATCTCTGAGGCTTGCGACCGTGGTTAGCAGAATCCAATTTTGAATCTCAAACCATCAGCCCTCGATCAGGTGAGAAGTCTGTAGCCACCACAGAATGGAGATCCTGGCCTTTGGCAACAGACGGATCCTCTGGTGCATGTGAAGATGTGATCCGGATCATTTGTCCAACAGATCGAGCTGGAAGGGTCGTGCATGAAACCTTCCGTACTGAAGACCCTTGTAAGAGGCCACCATTTTTCCCAGAAGGCGAATGCATGGGTCTACCAATATCCGGGTTGGCTTCAGGACATCCCGAACCATTGACTGGATTACCAATGCCTTTTCCAACGGAAGAAAAACTTTCTGCGACTGTGTGTCCAGTATCATTCCCAGAAATTGGAGTCTCAGAGTGTGCTCTGAGATTTCAGAAGATTCAGAATCCAGCCGTGATCCAGGAGTTGTTGGGTTGTGAGGCCAATGCTGTTCAACAACCTCTCCCTGGATGGAGCCTTTATCAGAAGATTGTCCAGGTACTGAATTATGTGTACTCCCTGCTTGCAAAGGAGAAATATCTCTGCCATCACCTTGGTGAACACCCTCGGTGCCATGGAGAGACCAAAAGGCAGGGCCTGGAACTGGTAGTGACAATCCTGCAGTGCAAACCGTAGATAAGCCTGGTGAGGCGGTCAGATCGGAATGTGAAGGTACTCATCCTTGATATCCAGAGACACTAGGAATTCCCCCTCCTGCAGACCTGAGATCACCGATCTCAGAGACTCCATCTTGAACTTAAACACTTGTAAGTACTGGTTCAATAATTTTAGATTCAGAATCGGCCTTAGCGAATCGTCCGGTTTCGGTACTACAAACAAGTTGGAATAATACCCCTTGTTTTGGAGATGAGGTGGAACTGGAACAATGACCTGCATTTGTACCAGTTTTTGAATGGTATCCTGTAAGGTTATACTTGCCTCCTGTGAAACTGGTAAGCCTTATTTGAAGAATCTGTGGGTGGGAGTTTTTGAAACTCCAGTCTGTAACCCTGGGAAATAAGATTCTGTGACCCAGGGATCCCAGCATGATGTTGTCCAGATGTGACTGAAATTTTTTAGTCGGGCTCCCACCTGCCAGTCTTCCAGGCATCGCAATCCACCGTCATGCTGAAGGCTTTGCAGAAGCAGAGTTGGAGAACCGGCAGTTGCTGGTTTTTGTGGTTTACCTCTAACGCCTCTGGTGGCTGTAGAAGATCCTCTGGCTTTGCCCTTAAATGTGGCAGTCCGAAAAGACTGTAGAGTAGGTTCTGAGTAGGTCTTCCTAGTTGGGGGAGCTGCAGAAGGAAGATATGTAGCCTTACCCACAGTAGCTTTGGAGATCCATTGTCTAGTTCGTCTCCAAATAAGGCCTCTCCTGTGAAGGGTAGGCCTTCCACGTCTTTCCTGGAGTCCGCGTCCGCAGTCCACTGGTGTAACCATAAGCCCCTGCGTGCTGACACTGCCATAGCAGTGGTGCGTGCGTTAAGCAAACCCACTTTTTTTATGGCTTCCACCATAAAGTTCATAGAGTCCTGTATATGTTTCAGAAGTAAAACAATCTCCCCTCTAGATAAGGAATCCAACCCCTCAATTAGGTTACCTGACCATCTAGCAATGGCTTTAGTTATCCACGCACATGCTATAGTGGGTCTCTGGGCCACCCCCAGCAGCCATGTACAAGGACTTGAGTGTAGTATCAATCTTGCGAACAGCCGTGTCTCTCAGGCAGGTTGCACCAGGGACAGGCAACACTATTTTCCTTGACAGCCTGGATACTGATGCATCCACGATCGGTGGATTTTCCAATTTTTTTCCTATCCTCTTGAGAAACAGATGAGATTAACCTTTGAGGGATCTGACATTTTTTATCAGGATTAACCCACGGTTCTTCAAATAGGTTATTCAATCCCTTTGACAAAGGAAAAGTGACAGAGGATTTCTTTGTTACATTAAAATAATATTCCTCACACTCCTCTGCCACTTTATCAGGAATTTGCAGAACGTCTCTGATAGCTTCTATATGAGCCTCTATTCGCTGTGACAGAGCATCGTCCCCCTCTTCTGAATCCACCTCCCCCTCCTCCATGTCTGACCCCTCAGTGTCAGAGTCAGATTGCAGGATAAGAGCCAGAGTTCACTTTTGTGGACAAATGGCAGGGGACTGAGACGCTTGTTTGGGGACTGAGTCTCTATTCATGATCTCATCCACAGACTGTCTTAAGAAATGCGTCTCTTTCTTATTGCGGGCCAATTTATTAGATATATTGGAAATTATTCCTTTAATGGCATCCAGCCGCGCAGGTTAAGCCCTGCTAGCTTGAGAAGGTGCACTACACTGAGTACATAGTAGTGAGCTCCCTGGGGAAGAGGAACACTGGGGGTAATTCTGAGTTGATCGCAGCAGGAACTTTGTTAGCAGTTGGGCAAAACCATGTGCACTGCAGGGGGGGGCAGATATAACATGTGCAGAGAGAGTTAGATTTGGGTGGGTTATTTTGTTTCTGTGCAGGGTAAATACTGGCTGCTTTATTTTTACACTGCAATTTAGATTTCAGATTGAACACACCACACCCAAATCTAACTCTCTCTGCACATGTTATATCTGCCTCCCCTGCAGTGCACATGGGTTTGCCCAACTGCTAACAAAGTTCCTGCTGCGATCAACTCAGAATTACCCCCACTCTGCCGTACATGAAACACACTCTTTGCCTGACATATTGTAAATGTGACAGCAAACACACACACACACACACACACACACACACACACACACACACACACACGGTTAAAAGCACTATTAACCCACAAAGATCCCTTCCAGGGAGACACGAGATATTTTGGAGCCAGCACACAGTGACCTTATTGCTAATGCCAAGCTTAGCCGGGTTGCAGACTAAGTTCCCAGATTGGGGACTTAGTACACTAATAATCGCTCCCCCCCTGCTATGACCCCTGGTACCGCTGAGGTAATCTGGAGTCACACCGGAGAAGCTGCACGTCCTTGTCAGTCAGCGTCTGTGTCTACTGCAGAGGAAAAATGGCGCTGGTGTGCTGCTGGATCCTCTCATAGATAAGCCCCGCCCCTTCAATGGTGCACAATGTTCCTGCTTTTTTTATACTGGCTGAGGTAATTTTGTGCTTAAAATGGAGCCAAATCCGTTTTAAGGCTTTGTTTGCCAGTGTGTGTACTGTGTACAGAGTACTGAGTCTGGAGACACAATCCACCCCAGTGAAAAGCCGCGTGCCTCCGTAACCTCATACCGCCATAATGGCCGGCGACCCGCTAACCGGGTCGCCGGCTTAGTACTCACCACTCTTCTTTCTTCTGGCTCTGTTAGGGATGGTGGCGTGCTGTGGGAATGTACGCTCACCGTGGTGGGGCTTGCGAATAGTTCCTTCAGGAGCTCAGTGTCCTGCCAGCGGGGAACGGGACCATTAACCCTTCAAGAGGTTGCCCCCCCCCCCCCCCCCCCCCCCCCTAAGTCCCATGAAGCAGACAGGTGCCATCCAGACCTGCCTGAAAATAACAAACCGAAAAACAAATGCAGAAAACTCTTCAGGAGCTTCCATAAGCGTGATCGGCTGCTCCGGGCACATTTTGTAAACTGAGTCTGGTAGGAGGGGCATAGAGGGAGGTGCCAGCCCACAGTATCAAATTCGTAAACTGCCCATGGCTCCTAGTGGACCATCTATACCCCATGGTACTAAATGGGACCCCAGTATCCTCTTGGACGTAAGAGAAAAATATAATGCCTTTACAATTATTTATCCAATTTTTTCAAAGCCAGACAGAAAATTGCTTGCAATCGTTACCAAGTCAACAAACACTAACGTTGGTCTAAAGTAGTAGTGTAGGGCACTTTGATGTGGATGACCAGAGAGTCCACCCGCAGTGCCAGTCCTGTTCTGGGGGTACATGGTGCACAGTGTCAGCTGTATTGGGGATGGGTGATAGAATCAAACCTTCTCCTGCTCCGCCTCTGCTGACAGGTATCCCGGACTGACAGGAGCCGCAGCCGTCTCCTAACCCTCCTACTGGACCCCATTCCACTGCCACTAAACCCATGCTGACAGAACCAGCCTAGCAGTGATGGACTGTTGCTGCTTGCTTCTGACTCACCTCTCGGCTTCTGCTCCATCCAGTGATGGACAGCCCAAACAAGTTTAATTTTCCCAACTAGTTGAAACCGGTTGGGTATACGTGACCGGCAGTCAGGAGACCGGTGGTCAGTATACCGCCACAGGTATCCTGGCAGCAGAATGCCAGCGGGGGGGGCACAAGCCCTTTGCTGGCTCGGTGGCAACCTGCGATTGCCATATGTGCTATTCCCACTCTGTGGGTGTCGTGGACACCCGCGAGTGGGAATAGTCCCAGCTTATCAGCATGCCGACTGTCATGTTTTTCAGGGGGCAGGATGTAGGGGGAGGTGTTGTGACCTGAGGTCTCCTGACTGCCAGTCACATAACTACGTTTCATTGTAACGACCATTATTTGAAGTTTTGGGGGTTTTGATTATCGTTTGGCTTCATGGGGCCACAAAATAATACCAGTTCTTATTATGCTGCATAGTAGTTTCCAATATTCAAATTACGCCACACAATTGCACCACTTACACACATTACACCAGGTAGAGCCCGTTTTACACATTATGCCAGGTAGAGCCCCTATCACACATTACACCAGGTAGAGCCCCTGTCACCCATTATGCCAGGTAGTGCCCCCATTATACACATTACGGCAGATAGAGTCCCCTATTACACATTACTCCATGTAGTGCCCCATTTTACACATTTCTTCAGGTAGTGCCCCTATCACACATTACACCATGTAGAGCCCCATTTTACACATTATGGCAGGTAGAGTCCCATTTTACACATTATGCCAGGTAGAACCCCATTTAACACATTACTCCAGGTAGAGCCACCTATCACACATTATGCCAGGTAGTGCCCCATTATACACATTACGGCAGATAGAGTCCCCTTTTACACATTACGCCATGTAGTGCCCCATTTTACACATTACTCCAGGTAGTGCCCCTATCACACATTACACCATGTAGAGCCCCATTTTACACATTAAGGCAGGTAGAGTCCCCTTTTACACATTATGCCAGGTAGAACCCCATTTTACACATTGCTCCAGGTAGAGCCACCTATCACACATTATGCCAGGTAGAGTCCCCTCTTACACATTATGGCAAGTAGAGTCCCCTTTTACACATTACGGCAGGCAGAGCCCCCTTTTACACATTACGGCAGGCAGATCTCCCTTTTACACATTATGGCAGGCAGAGCTCCCTTTTACACATTACAGCAGGCAGAGCTCCATTTTACACATTACAGCAGGCAGAGCTCCCTTTTACACATTATGGCTTGCAGAGCCCCTTTTACACATTATTTCAAGCAGAGCTCCCTTTCACACATTACGTCAGGCAGAGCTCCCTTTTACACATTACGGCAGGTGGAGTCCCGTTTTACACATTACAGCAGGCACAGTCCCCTTTTACACATTACGGCAGGCAGAGTCCTTTTCACACATTATGGCAAGCAGAGCTCCCTTTCACACATTACAGCAGGCAGAGCTCCCTTTTACACATTATGGCAGGTAAAGTCCCCTTTTACACAGTATGGCAGGTAGAGTCCCCTTTTACACAGTAGGCAGATAGAGTCCCCTTTTACACAGTAGGCAGATAGAGTCCCCTTTTGCTCATTATGGCAGGCAGAGTCCCCTTTTACACATTTTGCCAGGTAGAGTCACGAGAGAGAGAGAGAGGGAGGGAGACAGAGAAAGAAAGGTGGCAGGTAGAGACAGTGGTGGGATGGAGACAGAGAGAGGGGTGAGAGGGGTAGAGAGGAGAGAGTGGGAGAGACACACACACAGCATTACCTATGTGATGATGGCTGGAGTGCAGGCAGTCATGGTGGCGGTGGGGGGATGTCCCTATGCTGGTGATGGCTGTAGCTGCGGTACACTATGGAATCAGAGCTACTGCTTGAGCTGCCGCCACTCCATCCTCCCGGCATCCCCTGCGTGGCTCCCTGCCTGGAGGAGGCGTGTCTCCAGCCTCCTGTATGGTGCAGGGACACTGTCTTGCTGCACCAGTAAAGGAGGAGGGTAGAGGAGCAGGGCAGAGCTGCAGCACACAGGACAGGGAGACAGAGATAGTGGCCAATCAGGGTGGATGCGGATGGCGTACCCACAGTGCAAATGCACTGTGTGCAAAGCACCATCTGCCCACACCTAGGTACGGCCCTTGGCTACATGCTTGACCTGACCATGCTCTAAAAATTTTGTATTGTGACTGGGAATTATCACCAAATAAATTTACTGACACAAGATATAGGGAGAACTCCTTACTGACCTAATTTTTGTAAGTGGAAGGAAGCATGGCCTCACCCAAAATGGTCCTTACTGACCCAATTTTTGTAAGTGAAAGGAAGCATGGCTTTATCCAAAATGTGTGTGGTTTCGGCAGATCTGGGCATGGAACACACACAGGGCTACCGCCAGCCACAGCTGCCGGTAGTGTAGCGTTGTCATGCCAGGCGCTCACACAGCCCAGCCGAGCACATGCTCTTCACGCCACTGGTCTCCTTGCTGACGTCAGACACTAGTTCTCCCGTGCTGCACACCCGTCACTTCATTGGCCACTCCCTCATTCACTCCAAAGCCACTGTCCAATCACAAGAGCCCTGGTAGGAGACATAACGTCCCATCCCGCCTCAGCCACAGGCAGCATATATTAACCCTTTGGGAGTGAGTTTTGAGGACAGTTTCCCGGATGCCACACAGAGAGGCTGTAATTTCTCCCTGTCTCCCCAGTGACAGCTGTCACAGGCACCCTTCAGAGGGGACATCCTCCGGACAGGAATGGCTGGGTATGCACACTACAAGCTCCAGAGAGGCAGAGCTTGCTGCTGGGAGCTGGTCTGGAGTTCCGGGGCCTGGACCATTCCATTTTGTACCCAATCCCATCTAAAACTGGTTTGCATAAATGTGTTCCCAATGGTCCTTACTGACCCAATTTTTGAAAGTAAAAGGAGGCATGGCTTCACCCAAAATGTGTGTGGTTTCAGCAGATCTGGGCATGGAACACACACAGATGCCCCGATAATCAACTCTATGGTCACGCAGAATGGCTGCAGTACGTTAGATGCTGGCAGCATGTTCTCTGCACAAGGGATTGTTCCCCAGTCCCTCACCCAATGCTTTATTCCTGTCACTCACTTTACAAATGAATCCATACAGTGAGTGACATTACAGGGGTACCTTGCCACGTGCGCAGTGAGGCCATTGCGCAGACGCAGTCAGTTGAATCCTTAGAGCGAGTGACATCGCATAGGTACCTTGGCACGTGCGCAGTGAGGCCATGGCGCAGACACAGTCAGCCGATAATCACTCAACTCTACAAATATCGGCATTGCATAAATAATCAGGCCCTAAAGCCCTATCACATGTATACGCAAATCCACACTAGGGTTCATTCTCCATACCTCCCAGCTGTCCCGCATTCAGCAGTAGAGTCCCTTTTTTCTAGGACTGTCCCATCCACGGACCTCAGTGTCCTGCGATGGGAGTGGGGAGAGCACACACTGTTATACTGTATGCCTGAAGGCACCCCAGCATCTCGGAGAGTTCTGGGCATGCCCCAACTATGATGGCAAAGGAGGTTGCCATGAAGTTCCACTCCTTTCCCCTAACAATCCATCCCTTTTGTCCCGCTCCAAGAATCACCGATGTTGGGAGGTATGATCAGAGCCGGCCATTGGCATAGGCAAACTAGGCAATTGCCTAGGGCATTTGGTATGCCTAGGGGCATCAGCAGCTTCTGCTGATTAAAATGATATGCAGCATGCCTACATTCTGTATGTAGCATTTCATATGCAGATACAGCCACAGTCTCACACAGTATATAGGCATGCTGCACATCAGTTTAATCAGCAGAAGCTGCTTGTGCATCCTAGCCACATAGCAATGCAAATAAAATGCATTTTCATTAAAAAAAAAAAAGTGCCCGACGTTAGCATTGATGCAAGATTTGTGAGGACACATCTGTATCCAAGCAGAGGCAGAGGTCACAGTGTTAGTGGAAGTGTGAGTGCTGTGTGCATGTGTGTGGGTTGGTTGTGCAGTAGTGTTCGGAATATGTGTAAGGAGCATTATGTGTGCCATGTAAAAATGCATTAATAATGTGCAACATATGTGTATAAGGGCCACTATGTGTGTCATTATGTGTATAAGGGCATTAATAATGTGCGGCATATGTGTAAAAGGGTACTACTGTATGTGTGTCATTATGTGTATAGGGGCACTAATAATGTGCAGCAAATGTGTAGGGGGCACAATGTGTGTCATTATGTGTATAAGGGCATTAATAATGTGCGGCATATGTGTAAGGGACATTATGTGTAAAAGGGCATTAATAAAGGTTGTCATAATGTGTAAGGTGCATTATGTTTAAGGACAATAATGTGTCTCATATGTGTAAGGGCATTACTGTGTGGAATTGTGTATAAATGCATTACTAATGTGTGGCATTATGTGTATAAGGTGCTCTACTATGTGGCGTTGCATATAGAAAGGGCACTACTGTGTCGTCTAATGTGAATAAAGAGCAATAAGGTGTGGTGTAATGTGAATAAGGAGCAATTCAGTGTGATGTAATGTGAATAAGGGGCTCTACTGTGAGGAGTAACTTTTATAAGGTAAAGTGATACTACTGTGGGATGTAATATGAATTATGGACACTATCGCAAGATAAAATGTGAATAAAGTTGCAGTACTGTGTGGCGTAATTGGAATTGGGGTTTCTATTGTGTGGCCATGCCCCTTCCAAGCAAGAAGATGCCCCTTTTTGGGCTGTGCGTCAAATGTGCGAACTGTTCCTATTTAAAATATAGGTGGTACAAGGACTGCTATGGGTGAGGGGTGATGGTGCTGGGAAAGAGGTGCAAGGTCAGAGGCAGAACCAGCGGTGGTGCTAGGGGGCACCAGCCAAAATCTTGCCTAGGGCATCATATTGGTTAGGGCCGGCACTGGGTATGATTGTTAATTTCAGGAACCAATTAACCTACCAGTATATTTTTGGATTGTGGGAGGAAACCGGAGGAAACTCACATAGGCACAGGGAGAATATACAAACTCCACACAGTTAGGGCATGTTTCAAAATTTTGAACAAATGCAATTTTTTTGTTATCCTGTACCACTATGCTCATTTATCTGAACAATGAATTTGCCATGCTTTTTCCCTAGTTGGCAGTGTAGTACTAGGCCCACTGGAAAAATGCAGTAATAGTAGGGGCCCATGCTTAGGGGTGTGGTCAGCCTACACAGAAACTTGGCTAACCAGTCTGGGCCCCTTGATAAATATAATCCATGTATGATAATGTGCCAGACAGTAATGCACTGTAGAAAACTGAATATATAGTCCTGTTCAGTATAATGAAACATATGTATAATGTATAATTCAAGTGCACAGTCTGAGCCCTAGAGGTTTGGAGTGAGCCCTCAGGTAGTGGGGTCCACCCGGAGTTTACCCTGTACCCCTGTGGGCCAGTCTAACCCTTCTTAGGTATAACATAAATGAATTAATAATGGCTGTGCTGTACTGTACTGTGCTATGACAGTGACTACAGAGAAGTGTATGCAAGATCCTGTATGGGGATTAAACCAGAACATTATTCTAAGTGCTGATGTGACCTATTTTAAAAGCTGGTCTGACTGGAGAAGAGCTCGGCCATTGGCTACTTTCAGTCATATTATTTATCTGGAGACACTCGTGATACCATGCATGGAAATAAAGCTTCATTACGTAACTGCTACAGTGCAAAGAAAAAAAAATTTTTACCAAGCAACCTGAGCACAGGTGAGAAAAGATTGTTTCATTTATTTTTCCAGCAACAAAGGCCTTGTAGACGTCTGTTTCTTCTCCTGATAGGAAAAATCATCATCATTTTATGAAGTACTGCATAATGATCTTTCTATCTCCTCTCATGTCTGCATTTGTCTACCTAGTACAGTATGTCCCTGCTTTATGTATGCTCTGGTTCCCCCTGTCCCACACTGAACAATACCCTGGCATCTTACACATGAACAACAATAACAACAATAATGTATAATAGAACTGTATGCACTGCAGTACGATATATATATATATATATATATATATATATATACATAGAAGTTCAGATATACATAGTAATGTAATATTGCACCTGCCTGCAACCCATTTCACCCAGGTGGCTGTAGAGGATCTGGGGTGAGCTGCCCTGTCACTTCACCCAGCATAAGAATTGATGGCACTTATTCTAGTATATTTTACCTTGATCCAGTGTTTGGATTGACATATAAAAGGATTATAACAATCTATTACATATATAAAAACATATTCACAACATATGCCAAATATAAAAACATTTTCTCCAAAATTTGGTTTAAGAAATGGCTTATGTACTGTATGTCAATTTGTCAGTTAGGTGGTGTCCATTTCCATGTATACCCCTATAGCTTTAAGTCCAAACTCCTATGGTATTATTCCTCAGATATTGTATATGATCCAACAAAGTGGCATATTTACCAATCGCATCTAGAGTATAGTTTTGTATTCCACTGTGTCCTCAGAGGATGTGGCGTGGATATATGGGTAACAGTTACGCTTGTTGTTTTTGGAACATAAGGTAAACCAAGTAGGTGTGTAGATACTGGGGTTGGTTCAGACACACTTGTATGCGATGTCCTTTTAGTATGATGGGTTGGGTAGAACTGACGCGTTTCACTGTGCCCTAATTACAGCTTTGTCAAATCGGAACTCTGAATATCCATGCCGTATTCTCTGTGGACCCACACCTGAATACAGAACTTAAGGGCCCTACACACTTGCCGATACCACTGAAAGATATGAATGATCTTGTTCATTAATGAACGAGATATCGTTCATATCTTTCAGTGTGTATGCACCAGCGATGAACAATGCGCGACCCCGAGCTTGTTCATTGTTGGTGCCGGCTTGTTCATACCTGCAAGCCAAAATGGAAAATATCATCCATATTAGCATGCAGGGCTATGGAGCCGGGTTGTCCAGGCAGCTCGGCGGCCAGTCGTCAAGTGTGTTGGGCCCATTACTCGCTGTAAAATCTATCCTCTAGCTGCGATTGGTAAATATGCCACTTTATTGTATCATATACAATATCTGAGGAATAATAGCATAGGAGTTTGGAGTTAAAGCTATAGGGGTATACATAGTAACAGACACTACCTAACTGACTAATTGTCCTAAATAAGTCATTTCTTCAAGCAAATTTAGGTGAAAATGTTTTTATATTTGATGCATGTTGTGAACATGTTTTTATATATGTAATAAATTGCTATAATCCTTTTACATGTATGCATAGTCTGTATAATCACTGAATCAAGGTAAAATATACTAGTATAGGTGCTGCTACTTCTATTGCTATCTGCTTTAACATCGGGGAGTGACTCTCCCCATTTCTATAAGCAGCTGTTGGTGCAGAAAAACATATCAAGTGCCCACTATACCTTCCTGTTAAGGTAATTTCCTTGCTTCCCACCCTGCCCAGCTACCTCCCTCTCTCACCTGGGTGGTCCAGGGCAGATGTTCCCTGTGCAGGGCCCCCTGTCCGGGAGAGTGCAGGCTCTGGTGTTGATGCTGCCACTGCTGCTGGCTGGGAGGACGGAGGAGGAGGAACACTAAGGAGAGGGAAGAGCCGCTGGTTCCAGGAGATCTGCGTTAATTGCACTCCATGTCTGATCTTCCCACCGTCTCCACGGACACTATTGCTGCTGGCTGGGAGTGCGGAGTAGGAAGGAGAGAGAAGGATGCCGGCCGCCACTTGCACTCCACGTCTGGTATTCCCGCTGCCTCTGGGGACACCGCTGCTGCTGGCTGGGAGTGCAGAGGAAGAAGGAGAGGGAAGAGTGCCGGCCGCCATTTGCACTCCACATCTGGTCTTTCCGCTGCCTCTGGGGACACCGCTGCTACTGGCTGGGAGTGCAGAGGAGAAAGAAGAGGGAAGAGCACCGGACGCCACTTGCACTCCCCATTTGGTCTTTCCGCTGCCTCTGGGGACACCGTTGCTTCTGTCAGGCTCCCACCACTACAGCCAGGTGAGTAATGTCATACGCCGGGTCCTGCCGCCGCTTCTGCCGTGTATGGGTGATTGAACAGCGGATCCAGCACTGGATCCGCCTGTCCAATCACAGCTGCCTCGCTGACAGGGACGTGTTTTGCTGTGGGCTGAAAGCCCGTCCCTGTCAACAAGGCACTTCTATAAGTACAGCTTTTCCCTGTTTTTTTTTAATAGACTTTTACAGCACAGTGCTTAGACCCGCCCCCCCTTGTTAATGGGAGGTCCTCCCAAACTACTTTAATGTGTTAAAATTAGTAGATTAATATGAAGAAGTTATTTATGACACAGAATATGTGTCATAAGTATTTTCTTTCTATTATTGGAATCATTAATGACAGGGGAGGCACTGCCTCCCCTGATTGCACGTCCCTGCTCCCTTTAGGCGGAAAAAGGGCCGATGGAAGGGTGTTGGGCGCTCCTCTGCAAATTACAAATTTGTGCCCTAACCCCCGTACTGTGTAAAGGAACAGTACACGCTGAAGTCGTGCTGCGCAGAAAAGGGGTGTAGTATTGCAAGGAAGGGGCATGTCCACACAATAGTACCCCCAATTCAAATGACTCCATACAGTAGCACAATCTTATTGTCATTACACTGCACATAGGGGGTTATGCAGAGGTGGATGCAGATCGTTGCATCTGCAGCAAGATCTGCGTCCATCTCTTCACATACTGGGGGCCGCCCAGCACAGGGCAAGGCCACTCAGCATGTGTGGCGCTGCCTCATGATGCATCCGCGCATTTATTTAAGGTCACCCCTGTCTTCGCAGTCTGGCTGCATTGGCAGGCGGTCCGCCGCCATTTTTTTCATTAGTGCGGCTACGCTGACGCCAAGCAGCTGCCCCGAAAACACTCGTGATATGCCCCCATTTTGGCCACCACGCCCACAAAAAACCTCCCGCCGTAGTCAATCACCTTGCAGCTGTATCCCGCACCATCTATTAATACGGTAACCGTAGCTCACATAGAGGAGGCAGCACTACCTGTACAGAACTCCCATGCCCAGGCAAGGAGGGAATGCAGTTCTGCCCCATTCCAGCCCACTTTAACTCCTGAGTGGAGGGTCCATGCAGCAGGTGAGTGGCAGAAGCAGACTATGGGTGGTATTCAAATGATATATCACGCCCAATCTCCTTTCTAAAGTGATCCCCATTTTGCATATATCGCGCCCATGGTAATCAGGTTTAGCTGCATAAAGGGTTGGACGCCTCGCTAGTGAACTGAAATGATAATACCACACCAATCAGCAGAAACAGAACAAGCGTGGAAGGGGGTGAAAAGAATTGAATAGCGCCCTATGGGGGTCATTCCGAGTTGATCGCTAGCTGCCATTGTTTGCTGCGTAGCGATCACTGAAAAATATGGCTAATCTGTGCATGCGTATGCATCGCAATGCGCGCACGCATCGTACGGGTACGAAGTCTTTTATGGGTTTGCACTGGTTCTAGCGACGATTCCAATCGCAGAGCCGAACGCAAGGAAATTGACAGGAAGAGGGCGTTTATGGGTGTCAACTGACCGTTTTCTGGTGTGTTTAGAAAAACGCAGGCGTGGCCGGGCGTTAGCTGGGATGGTATCTGACATCATTACCGTGTCACTCGTCGCAGAAATTTTCGGACAGGATAAGTAACTACAGGGCTGGTCTTGTTTTGCACAAAATGTGTTTGCAGGTGCTCTGCTACACAGGCGTTCGCACTCCTGTAAAGCGAAAATACACTCCCCCGTGGGGGGAGCTAAAAACTGCTAGAGAGCGATCAACTCGGAATGACCCCCTATATGTCTGGAAATAGTTAAGATAGCATATCCTCCTCTGCATGCATAATGCACTATGAACATAAAATGATGAATAATAAGAATAACTAACAAAATCGCATTGTGTATAAGGGGTACTACAAGCATAATGTCAATATGGGGCAGTACTGTGTGTCGTAACGTGAGTAAGGAGCAATATTCTGAGGTGTAATATCAAATAGGCCCGCATTCAGATGGACGCAGCCGCGCGTCTGTATGCAGAGGCTGCGTCCAACTTGCGTCCTCAATGCTGCCTATTACTTGATCACCGCCGGCCGCGTTTCACCATTATGCATGTTGATATGGGCGGCTGCGGTGGCTCCGGAGGGAGGCGCATAGCAGAGAGAAGCCAGCCCTCCTCGTAGGATGCCTTCCTTATAATTGAAGCCGCTGACCACTGGCGTATTTATAATGGGTGCAGTGTGTGCAGTGCACACGGGCCTCCGGGGGTCAAGGGGGCCCACACCGCACTTATAAGTTATAACAGCTTTGTAAAGTTTTAACTATGCAATGTAATCACTACTATGCTATAAAAATCCAGATCACTCAAATCCAATGAAAGTAGTAGTTGATAATTTACCTATTAATACTTCAGTACAAGCAGTTGAGATCCTTTCTGAAGAGACTTACCTGCTTACTTGTACAGTCAGTTTTGTATATGTGCTTCCTATTTGTAATGCAGGATTCAAAGACCATGAACAGCCATGTGTATAGTCACGCTTGAAGAAAACTTTTAATTAAACACCAAATTTTGTATGTTTCCTTCTTCTAAAATAAAGTACCAGTAATTGACCAAAAAAATTCAAGTACTTTTCACAACTTATTACAGAGATGTATTGCAGTATGTGGCATAATGTATACTGGGCATTACGATAAGGAGGAAAAATGACAAATAATGTAAAAGGCATAAATCAGGATTATTTTTTTTCCTGCAATGCCACACCCCTTTCCGCAAAACCACACCCATTTCAGCAAGGCCAAGCCCCTTTTTTGTGGCGCACGTTCCTACGGCGCGCGCAGATTCATTGCTTTTCTAGTGGCAATTATGGGTGGGGGGGGGGGGGGGGGGGGGCAGGACGCCAGAGAATGTTTTGGCTTGGGGGAGAAAAATTTCTAGTTACGCCACTGTATTAAGATTGTATTTCCTATGCACAAAAATGTACGGTCATGAGCTAATTTGCATGTTTTGCCATTGCATAGACTTGGAAATATATGCAATTTACTTTGGGAACAGAAGTGGATATAGAAAACAGTGGGCAAATATGAGTCCTTCTAAGCCAATTAAATGTAAAAGTTACTCAAGGCTTAAAATGACTGACACAAGCAGTGAAAAGATTTTTTTCCCCCAGCAACATAAAAAGTTCAATCATAGCATGGGGCATACACATAGTAAAATTAGCCATTTCGCTAAATGGGAAAAAGCGTCATTCCCACAAGACTAAAAACTAAGAGAGGTTCTACAAGAAAAACGTTAAATATTACGAGACTAATATTTTAAAGAGGGAAATGTCATCTAGATTGGTGGCTCCCACTAATGACTTCACCTACACTTTGCAAATACTGTCCCAGTGGCGCATGCAGGGGGGATTACTGAGTACTCAGAAACCCCCCATGATGGACCAAATTATTTTTTCCAGAGACAGCTATGTCTCCGTCTCAAAATAAACAATGATTGCAATCGCGATCGTGACCACAGCAGAGAACTTTTCCCAGCAGAGCTCTCTAACAGAATGTCACGGACTAGAGAGCTGTGTGAACAATATGTGTGTGTGTGTGTGTGTGTGTGTGTGTGTGTGTGTGTGTGGTGTACTATGTATGTGTGTGCAATGTTTGTGGTGAGCTATGTGTGTTTGTGTGGTATACTATGTTTATATGTATATGTTTTGCACTATGTATGTGTGTGTGGTATGTTTACTGTGTGTGTGTGTGTGTGTGTGTGTGTGTGTGTGTGTGTGTGTGTGTGTGTGTGTGTGTGTGCAATGTGTTTATTTGTGTGGTGTTCTATGTAATGTATGTATGTGTATGCAATGTGTGTGGTGTGATATGTATACAGTATGTGTGTGTGCGTGTGTGTGTTTTGCTATGTTTGTGTATTTTAGATGAGCGGTTTGGTTCTCAGAACCAAACCCCCCCGAACTTCACACTCCGAGCCTGAATCCGAGTCTGACTCTGGACTTCCCGCCAGACTCAGAAACCAGACCTAGGCAAAATGTAATCATCCTGCTGTTGGAATCTCGTGGGATTTGGATTCCATATAAAGAGCCGCTCGTCACCACCATTTTCACTCCGGACTTGGAGAGTGAGGGAGACAGACCTCTGTTTCATTGTGGGTGGTGGAGTCAGGTGGGGTCAGTGTGTGCCCTGTAGGGGTGCTGTTCCTGTCACTGTGGTGTCCCTGTGCTGTTATGGGTGCTGTCCTGGCTGTCATTGGTGTTTCGTGTGCTGTTATGGGTGCTGCAGCTGCCCATGGGTGTCGCTGTCCTGGCTGTCACTGTGTTGTACAGGAGGCTGAGGCACTGTCCCCCTTTATGCTGTGAAAATACAGGGGTGCTGGCCCTGTCTTGTATGCTGTAAAAATTCAGGGGTGCTGTTGTTAAAATAAAAGTACACTGGCCCTGTATGCTGTAAAAATTCAGGGGTGCTGTTGTTAAAATAAAACTACACTGGTCCTGTATGCGGTAAAAATACAGGGGTATTGTTTTTCAAATAAAAGTACACTGGCCCTGTATGCTGTAAAAATTCATGTATGCTGTTGTTAAAGTAAAAGTTACACTGGCCCTGTATGCTGTAACAATCAAAGGTGCTGTTGTTAAAATTAAAGCACACTGGTCCTGTTTGCTGTAAAAATAGGGGGGTGCTGTTGTTAAAATAAAAGTACACTGGCCCTGTATGTTTTAAAAATTCAGGGGTGCTGTTGTTAAAATAATAGTACACTGGCCCTGTATGCTGTAAAAATTCAAGGGTGTTGTTAAAATAAAAGCACACTGGTCCTGTATGCTGTAAAAATACATGGGTGCTGTTGTCAAATAAAAGTACACTGGCCCTGTATGCTGTAAGAATACAGGGGTGCTGTTGTTAAAATAAAAATACACTGGCCCTGTATGACGTAAGAATACAGGGATGCCGTTGTTAAAATAAAAGTACACTGGCCCTGTATGCTGCAAAAATTCAAGGGTGTTGTTAAAATAAAAGTACACTGGTCCTGTATGCTGTAAAAATACAGGGGTGCTGTTGTTAAAATAAAAGTACATTGGTCCTGTATGCTGTAAAAATACAGGGGTGCTGTTGTTAAAACAAAAGTACACTGGCACTGTATCCTGTAAGAATACAGGGGTGCTGTTGTTAAAATAAAGAGGCACTGTTCTGTGTGCTGTAATAATAAAGGGGTGCTGTCCTGTGAAATGGAGAACAAAAATGTGGAGGAAAATATAGTGGAAGATCAGGAACCACTTCCAGTTCCTAGTACTAGTGCTGAAGCTGCTGCTGCATACAGGAAGGTGCCAGCACCCTTGTATTTAAACAACACCCCTGTAATTTTATAGCATACAAGACAGGGCCAGTGTACATTTATTTTCACAGCACCCCTGAATTTTTACAGCATACAAGACAGGGCCAGTGTACCTTTACAACACCCCTGTATTTTTTACAGCATACAGGACAAAACCAGCACCCCTATATTTTCACAGAATAAAGGACAGAACCAGCACCCCTGTATTTTCACAGCATACAGGATAGTGCCCCTGTACAGCACAGTGACAGCCAGGACAGCAACACTCATGTACAGCTGCAGCACCCCTAACAGCACAGGACAGCACAGTGACAGGACAGCACCCCTAACTGCACAGGACAGCACAGTGACAGGACAGCACCCCTAGAGAGTACACACTGACCCCACCCGATGCCACCACCCACAGAGAGAGGCAGAGTTCTGTCTCCCTCACTCTCCAAGTCCGGAGTGAATATGGCAGTGACGAGTGGCTCTTTATATGGAATCTAAAACACGCAATAATCCGACAGCGGGATGATGACATTTTGCCTCGTTCTGGGATCCGAGTCTGGCAGGAAGTCACGAGCCAGACTCGGTTCCCGGCTTGAATCGTGAAATTCGGGGGGTTTTGGTTCTCTGAGAACCGAACCCGCTTATCTCTAGAAATAATATAATAATTTGGTCACGATTTATACTAAAATATGAAGCTTCTTTAAATAACATTATGTAAGAGGTTAATGTATTGTAAAGAAGGTGCCAGACTACATGAGAGGCCTAATTCATGATGCTTTGTTTTGATTTTTTCTATTAATTTATTTCCTTTTGTCACAGAAGAGTTATCAATCATTTTTAAAAACCCGGTAAAGAGTCCCCAGGCCCATAACAGCTTGGCTAAAATATCTTTGGCTAAAAAGGAACATAATTGGTCCAGTTAAATAAAGTGGTTTGTTTTTTTTGTATTAATAATTTATTTATCAATGTGTGGTTCATGGAGCTAATAATTCAATGTGAAGTATCTTTGCTAAATGTGTGGGCTATAATTTAATGTCAGGCTTGGAGTAAGGAAGACCTATTTATTAAACGTGAATGATATTAAATTAATTACTTTTGGTGAGATTTAAACGGGTCCATGTACTAAGTGGAGAAAAGAAGGAAAAATGCTAAATGCAGAGTAATCCCTGTACATACCGCTTCTTAGTATCTACTGAAGGGATTTTCTCTGTCTGCAGTCTGCCAGCACTGGCTATAATGGGTGTAGTATGGGTGACCGGCGGTCTCCTGACCGCCGGTCAGCTTACCGACGCCGGGATCCCGGCAGCATACCGACGCCGGGATCCCGTTGGGGAGGGGCGAGTGCAGCAAGCCCCTTGCGGGCTCGCTGCGCTCGCCACGCTGCGGGCTCGGTGGCGACCTGCGGTCGCCACGGGTTCTATTCCCACTCTATGGGTGTCGTGGACACCCACGAGTGGAAAAGTCCCTGTTGGTCGGCATGCCGACCATTGGGATACTGAGCCGGCGGGATGGTGGAGGAGGTCATGTGACTGTCGGTCAGCAGACCGCCGGTCACATGAATACCACCCGCTATAATATCGGTGCTGAACCTGGGACACTAGAGCAGCCATAGGCACCTAGGCCAATGCTATCTGTCCCAGGCGTTACTAAGAGGCAAGGGGGTCTATTCATGAAGCAGTGTGAAGAGTGGAGAATTGAGCCAGTGAAGACGTTGCCCATGGCAACCAATCAGTGTTGAGGTAACATTTATAAAGTGCCTTCTATAAAATCATACATAGCAACGGATTGGTTGCCATGGGCAACTTCTCCACTGGCTCACTTCTCCATACTTTTCAATGCTTCATAAATAGACCCCAAGGTCACTTACCGTCAGGTATTTTCTCCAGCGCTGATATCTCCACCACTGGCTGATTGTCATAAAACTCTCTGCTGCCTCTGCGCAGAACGGGATTCCGAAGACAGAGTGAGTCCAGTCTCTGCTCTGGGGCCACCACTGCCGAGGGGTTCACCCTCCTTGGCAGGTTTATTATTTGTAACAAAAGTGGTAGACGGCTTCTGCAATGCAGCAGTAGCAGGCGAAGCAGGAGTGACTTTTACACTGCGTTAGGTGCCCAGTTAGTACATGGAACCCAAAGTACATTATACTGTAGTTACTGCTTTATATCTCTCTCCAAGCTTTGATACATTTTCTCCTCACGGACAATCAGAAGTTATGTTGGAGCTGATAGTCCATGATATGGACACGGGCAAACGCAAGATTTTCTGAGGGGGTTTTCTGTATTATACACATATACATAGCACATCACACACACAGAGTCACACACACATTCACATTGCATACACTTAGAGATGTGCATCGGACACTTACCGGGTTTTGTGTTTTGGTTTTGGATCTGGATCTCCACTCGTGTTTTGGATCTGGATTGGTTTTGCCAAAACCACGCTTTTGGGTTTTGGATCTGGATGTTTTTTTAGAAAAACCATAAAAACAGCTAAAATTACATAATTGGGGGGTAATTTTGATCCTACGGTATTATTAACCTCAATAACATTAATTTCCACTTATTTCCAGTCTATTCTGAACACCTCACAATATTGTTTTTAGGCCAAAAGGTTGCACCAAGGTCGCTGGATGACTAAGTGCACGATGGAATTGTCCTTGGGCCCTCTCACCCACCCTTATGTTGTAAAAACAGGACATGCACACTTTAACAAACCAATCATTTCAGCGACCGGGTCTACCACGTGACTGTGGCTGAAATGATTGGTTTGTTTGGGACCCCACAAAAAAGGAAGCAATTAATCCCCCCACCAAAAAAGAAGCAATTAATCTCTCCTTGCACAAACTGGCTCTACAGTTGCAAGATGTCGTCCTCATCCTACGATTCCTCACCCGTTTCAGTGTGTACATCCTCATCCTCACAGAGTATTAATTCGTCCCCACTGGAATCCACCATCACATGTCACTGTGTACTTTCTGGTAGTGATGTGCACCTGAAATTTTTCGGGTTTTGTGTTTTGGTTTTGGGTTCGGTTCCGTGGCCGTGTTTTGGGTTCTGACGCGTTTTGGCAAAACCTCACCGAATTTTTTTTGTCGGATTCGGGTGTGTTTTGGATTCGGGAGTTTTTTTCAAAAGACCCTAAAAAACAGCTTAAATCATAGAATTTGGGGGTCATTTTGATCCCATAGTATTATTAACCTCAATAACCATAATTTCCACTAATTTTCAGTCTATTCTGAACACCTCACACCTCACAATATTATTTTTAGTCCTAAAATTTGCACCGAGGTCGCTGGATGGCTAAGCTAAGCGACCCTAGTGGCCGACACAAACACCTGGCCCATCTAGGAGTGGCACTGCAGTGTCACGCAGGATGGCCCTTCAAAAAAATACTCCCCAAACAGCACATGACGCAAAGAAAAAAAGAGGCGCAATGAGGTAGCTGTGTGACTAAGCTAAGCGACCCTAGTGGCCGACACAAACACCTGGCCCATCTAGGAGTGGCACTGCAGTGTCACGCAGGATGGCCCTTCAAAAAAATACTCCACAAACAGCACATGACGCAAAGAAAAATGAAAGAAAAAAGAGGTGCAAGATGGAATTGTCCTTGGGCCCTCCCACCCACGCTTATGTTGTAAAAACAGGACATGCACACTTTAACGAACCCATCATTTCAGCGACAGGGTCTGCCACACGACTGTGACTGAAATGACTGGTTGGTTTGGGCCCCCACCAAAAAAAAAGCAATCAATCTCTCCTTGCACAAACTGGCTCTACGGAGGCAAGATGTCCACCTCATCATCATCGTCCGATTCATCACCCCTTTCACTGTGTACATCCCCCTCCTCACAGATTATTAATTCGTCCCCACTGGAATCCACCATCTCAGGTCCTCGTGTACTTTCTGGAGGCAATTGCTGCTGGTGAATGTCTCCATGGAGGAATTGATTATAATTCATTTTAATGAACATCATCTTCTCCACATTTTCTGGAAGTAACCTCGTACGCCGATTGCTGACAAGGTGAGCGGCGGCACTAAACACTCTTTCGGAGTACACACTGGAGGGAGGGCAACTTAGGTAGAATAAAGCCAGTTTGTGCAAGGGCCTCCAAATTGCCTCTTTTTCCTGCCAGTATAAGTACGGACTGTCTGACGTGCCTACTTGGATGCGGTCACTCATATAATCCTCCACCATTCTTTCAATGGTGAGAGAATCATATGCAGTGACAGTAGACGACTTGTCAGTAATCGTTGGCAGGTCCTTCAGTCCGGACCAGATGTCAGCATCAGCAGTCGCTCCAGACTGCCCTGCATCACCGCCAGCGGGTGGGCTCGGAATTCGTAGCCTTTTCCTCGCACCCCCCGTTGCGGGAGAATGTGAAGGAGGAGATGTTGACGGGTCGCGTTCCGCTTGACTTGACAATTTTGTCACCAGCAGGTCTTTGAACCTCTGCAGACTTGTGTCTGCCGTAAAGAGAGATCCAAGGTAGGTTTTAAATCTAGGATCGAGCACGGTGGCCAAAATGTAGTGCTCTGATTTCAACAGATTGACCACACGTGAATCCTGGTTAAGCGAATGAAGGGCTCCATCCACAAGTCCCACATGCCTAGCGGAATCGCTCTGTTTTAGCTCCTCCTTCAATGCCTCCAGCTTCTTCTGCAAAAGCCTGATGAGGGGAATGACCTGACTCAGGCTGGCAGTGTCTGAACTGACTTCACGTGTGGCAAGTTCAAAAGGTTGCAGAACCTTGCACAACGTTGAAATCATTCTCCACTGCGCTTGAGACAGGTGCATTCCACCTCCTTTGCCTATATCATGGCCAGACGTATAGGCTTGAATGGCCTTTTGCTGCTCCTCCATCCTCTGAAGCATATAGAGGGTTGAATTCCACCTCGTTACCACCTCTTGCTTCAGATGATGGCAGGGCAGGTTCAGGTGTTTTTGGTGGTGCTCCAGTCTTCTGTACGCGGTGCCTGTACGCCGAAAGTGGCCCGCAATTCTTCTGGCCACCGACAGCATCTCTTGCACGCCCCTGTCGTTTTTTAAATAATTCTGCACCACCAAATTCAAGGTATGTGCAAAACATGGGACGTGCTGGAATTTGCCCAGATGTAATGCACTCACAATATTGCTGGCATTGTCCGATGTCACAAATCCCCAGGAGAGTCCAATTGGGGTAAGCCATTCTGCGATGATCTTCCTCAGTTGCCGTAAGAGGTTTTCAGCTGTGTGCCTATTCTGGAAAGCGGTGATACAAAGCGTAGCCTGCCTAGGAACGAGTTGGCGTTTGCGAGATGCTGCTACTGGTGCCGCCGCTGCTGTTCTTGCAGCGGGAGGCAATACATCTACCCAGTGGGCTGTCACAGTCATGTAGTCCTGAGTCTGCCCTGCTCCACTTGTCCACATGTCCGTGGTTAAGTGGACATTGGGTACAACTGCATTTTTTAGGACACTGGTGAGTCTTTTTCTGACGTCCGTGTACATTCTCGGTATCGCCTGCCTAGAGAAGTGGAACCTAGATGGTATTTGGTAACAGGGGCACACTACCTCAAGAAATTGTCTAGTTCCCTGTGAACTAACGGCGGATACCGGACGCACGTCTAACACCAACATAGTTGTCAAGGCCTCAGTTATCTGCTTTGCAACAGGATGACTGCTGTGATATTTCATCTTCCTCGCAAAGGACTGTTGGACAGTCAATTGCTTACTGGAAGTAGTACAAGTGGTCTTCCGACTTCCCCTCTGGGATGACGATCGACTCCCAGCAGCAACAACAGCAGCACCAGCAGCAGTAGGCGTTACACTCAAGGATGCATCGAAGGAATCCCAGGCAGGAGAGGACTCGTCAGACTTGCCAGTGACATGGCCTGCAGGACTATTGGCTTTCCTGGGTAAGGAGGAAATTGACACTGAGGGAGTTGGTGGTGTGGTTTGCGCGAGCTTGGTTACAAGAGGAAGGGATTTACTGGTCAGTGGACTGCTTCCGCTGTCGCCCAAAGTTTTTGAACTTGTCACTGACTTATTATGAATGCGCTGCAGGTGACGTATAAGGGAGGATGTTCCGAGGTGGTTAACGTCCTTACCCCTACTTATTACAGCTTGACAAAGGCAACACACGGCTTGACACCTGTTGTCCGCATTTCTGTTGAAATACTTCCACACTGAAGAGCTGATTTTTTTGGTATTTTCACCAGGCATGTCAATGGCCATATTCCTCCCACGGACAACAGGTGTCTCCCCGGGTGCCTGACTTAAACAAACCACCTCACTATCAGAATCCTCCTTGTCAATTTCCTCCCCAGAGCCAGCAGCACCCATATCCTCATCCTGGTGTACTTCAACACTGACATCTTCAATTTCACTATCAGGAACTGGACTGCGGGTGCTCCTTTCAACACTTGCAGGGGGCGTGCAAATGGTGGAAGGCGCAAGCTCTTCCCGTCCAGTGTTGGGAAGGTCAGGCATCGCAACCGACACAATTAAACTCTCCTTTGGGATTTGGGATTTCGAAGAACGCACAGTTCTTTGCTGTGCTTTTGCCGCAAGTCTTTTCTTTTTTTCTAGCGAGAGGATGAGTGCTTCCATCCTCATGTGAAGCTGAACCACTAGCCATGAACATAGGCCAGGGCCTCAGCCGTTCCTTGCCACTCCGTGTCGTAAATGGCATATTGGCAAGTTTACGCTTCTCCTCAGATGCTTTTAATTTTGATTTTTGGGTCATTTTTTTACTGATCTTTTGTGTTTTGGATTTTACATGCTCTGTACTATGACATTGGGCATCGGCCTTGGCAGACGACGTTGATGGCATTTCATCGTCTCGGCCATGACTAGTGGCAGCAGCTTCAGCACGAGGTGGAAGTGGATCTTGATCTTTCCCTATTTTTTTAACCTCCACATTTTTGTTCTCCATATTTTGCGCACAACTAAAAGCCACCACAGGTATACAATGTAGATGGATGGATAGTATAGTATTACTTATACTTATGGACGACGAGTGACGACACAGAGGTAGGTACAGCCGTGGCCTACCGTACTGCTGCTTAGTGCTTATATATAAATATAATATACTGTATAACGGACCTGGTGGACAGTGTCAGCAGCAGACTGCTAAACTAGTATGAAGAAAGAAAGAAAAAACACCACAGGTATACAATGCAGATGGATGGATAGTATAGTATTACTTATACTTATGGACGACGAGTGACGACACAGAGGTAGGTACAGCTGTGGCCTACCGTACTGCTGCTTAGTGCTTATATATAAATATAATATACTGTATAACGGACCTGGTGGACAGTGTCAGCAGCAGACTGCTAAACTAGTATGAAGAAAGAAAAAAAAAACACCACAGGTATACAATGTAGATGGATGGATAGTATAGTATTACTTATACTTATGGACGACGAGTGACGACACAGAGGTAGGTACAGCCGTGGCCTACCGTACTGCTGCTTAGTGCTTATATATAAATATAATATACTGTATAACGGACCTGGTGGACAGTGTCAGCAGCAGACTGCTAAACTAGTATGAAGAAAGAAAAAAAAAAACACCACAGGTATACAATGTAGATGGATGGATAGTATAGTATTACTTATACTTATGGATGACGAGTGACGACACAGAGGTAGGTACAGCCGTGGCCTACCGTACTGCTGCTTAGTGCTTATATATAAATATAATATACTGTATAACGGACCTGGTGGCAGTGTCAGCAGCAGACTGCTAAACTAGTATGAAGAAAGAAAAAAAAAAACACCACAGGTATACAATGTAGATGGATGGATAGTATAGTATTACTTATACTTATGGATGACGAGTGACGACACAGAGGTAGGTACAGCCGTGGCCTACCGTACTGCTGCTTAGTGCTTATATATAAATATAATATACTGTATAACGGACCTGGTGGCAGTGTCAGCAGCAGACTGCTAAACTAGTATGAAGAAAGAAAAAAAAAAACACCACAGGTATACAATGTAGATGGATGGATAGTATTACTTATACTTATGGACGACAAGTGACGAGTCGACACAGAGGTAGGTACAGCCGTGGCCTACCGTACTGCTGCTTAGTGCTTAATTATATATATAATATACTGTATAACGGACCTGGTGGACACTGCAGTGTCAGCAGACTGCTAAACAAACTAGCATGAAGAAAGAAAGAAAAAAAACACCACAGTGTTTTTCAGGCAGACAAACGTATACTGGACTGGTGGTCACTGTCAGCAAAACTGTGCACTGTACTCCTGCTATAACTGCTCCCCAGTCCCCACAATTAGGCAGTGTGAGCAGTGCACTCAGCACAGATATATCATGCAGCAGTGCAGCACACTGAGTGAGCACAGATATGGTGGAGCGTTTTTTTTCAGGCAGAGAAACAACGGATTAAACTCAAAACCCTGCACTGTACTCCCTAACAGCTGCTCCCCGTCCCCAATCCTCCCCACAATTATAACTAACTAAGTTCTAATATAATACAACGGACTCGGAGAGGACGCCAGCCACGTCCTGTCCCTATCAATCTCAATACACGTGTGAAAATGGCGGCGACGCGCGGCTCCTTATATAGAATCCGAGTCTCGCGAGAATCCGACAGCGGGATGATGACGTTCGGGCGCGCTCGGGTTAACCGAGCAAGGCGGGAGGATCCGAGTCGCTCGGACCCGTGTAAAAAAAAGGTGAAGTTCGGGCGGGTCGGATTCCGAGGATCCGAACCCGCTCATCACTACTTTCTGGAGGCAATTGCTGGCAATTCCTCCTTCATGGAGGAATTTATAATTCATTTTGATGAACATAATCTTCTTCACATTTTTGGAAGTAACATCCTACGCTGATCCCTGACAAGGTTACTGGCTGCACTAAACACTCTTTTGGAGTACACACTGGAGAATGCGCAACTTAGGTAAAATAAAGCCAGTTTGTACAAGGGCCTCCAAATTGCCTCTTTATCCTGCCAGTATACATACCGACTGTCTGATATGCCTACTTTGATGCAGTCAGCCATATAATCCTCCACTATTCTTTCAATAGTGACAGCATTATATGCAGTGACAGTAGACATGTCAATAATTGTCGGCAGCGCCTTCAGTCCAGATCAGATGTCAACACTTGCTCCTGACTGCTCTGCATCACCGCCAGCGGGTGGACTAGGAAACTTTATAATTTTCCTCGCAGCCCCAGTTGCATGAGAAAATGAAGGAGGAGCTGTTGACGGGTCATATTCCGCTTGAGTTGACAATTTTCTCACCAGCAGGTCTTTGAACCTCTGCAGACTTGGCCAAAATGTAGTGCTCTGATTTCAACAGATTGCCCACCCTTGAATCCTGGCAAAGTGAGTGAAGGTCTCCATCCACAAGTCCCACATACTTAGCAGAATCGCTCTGTCTTAGCTCCTCCTTCAATTTCTCCAGTTGTTTCTGCAAAAACCTGATGAGGCGAATGACCTGACTCAAGCTGGCAGTGTCTGAACTGACAACACGTGTGGCAAGTTCGAAGAGTAGGAGAACCTTGCACAACACGCTAATCATTCTCCACTGCGCTTGAGTCAGGTGCATTCCCCCTCCTTTGCCTATATTACAGGTGGATGTATAGGCTTTAATGACCTTTTGCTGCTCCTCAATCCTCTGAAGCATATAGAGTGTTGAATTCCACCTCGTTACCACCTCTTGCTTCAGGTGATGGCAGGGCAGGTTCAGGAGTGTTTGCTGGTGCTCCAGTCTTTGGCACACAGTGGCTGATTGTCGAAAGTGGCCCACAATTTTTCGGCCCACCGACAGCATCTCCTGCACACCCCTGTCGTTTTTCAAACAATTCTGCACCACCAAATTAATTGTATGTGCAAAACATGGGACATGCTGGAATTTGCCCAGATGTAATGCACGCACAATATTGGTGGCATTGTCAGATATCACAAATCCACAAGAGAGTCTAAGTGGGGTAAGCCATTGTGCGATGATGTCCCTCAGTTTCCGTAAGAGGTTGTCAGCGGTTTGCCTCTTACGGAAACCGGTGATACACAGTGTAGCCTGCCTAGGAATGAGTTGGCGTTTGTGAGATGCTGTACTGGTGCCGCTGCTGTTGTTGCTGCAGGAGGCAATACATCTACTCAGTGGGCTGTCATGTAGTCCTTAGTTTTTCCTGCTCCACTTGTCCACATCTCCGTGGTAAAGTGAACAGTGGGTACAAGCACAAAATTTTCAGGACACTGAGTATACTTTTCTTAATGTCCCTGTACAGTCCTGGAATCGCTTGCCTAGTGAAGTGGAATCTAGATGGGATTTAGTACCGGAGACACAGTACGTCCATCAACTGTCTAAATCCCACTGCACAAATGGCAGATACCATACGCACGTCTAACACCAGCATAGTTGTTATGGCCTCAGTAATCCGCTTTGCAACAGGGGGACTGCTGTCATTTTTCATCTTCCTCGCAAATAATTATTGGGCAGTCAATTGCTTAGTTGAAGTAGTACAAGTGATCTTCCAACTTCCTTTCTGGGATGACGATCGACTCCTAGCAACAACAACACCAGCGGCAGCAGCATTAGGTGTACTACTCAAGGATCCTCTGGCGGAATCCCGGTTAGTAGAGGACTCGTCAGTCATACCCAGAGCCGGCCCTAGGTATAGGCAAACTAGGCAATTGCCTAGGGCATCTGGTATGCCTAGGGGCACAAGCAGCTTCTGCTGATTAAAATGATATGCGGCATGCCTATATTCTGTGTGTAGCATTTCGTATGCAGATACAGCCACAGTCGCACACAGTATATAGGCATGCCACATATCATTTTAATCAGCAGAAGCTGCTTGTGCACCCTAGCCACATAGCAATGCAAATAAGATGCATTTTCAGAAAAAATAGGCATCCGACATTAGCAGAACTGCCAGATGACTCACGCCAGGAACTATGTGTGTCATTATGTGTATAAGGGCATTAATAATGTGTAACATATGTGTAAGGGGCATTATGTGTATCATTATGTGTAGAAGGGCACTAATAATGTGCAGCATATGTGTAAGGGACATTATGTGTGTCATTATGTTTATAAGGGCATTAACAATGTGCGGCATATGTGTAAGGGAAATTATGTGTATAAGGGCATTAATAAAGGTTGGCATAATGTGTAAGGTGCATTATGTTTATAAGGACATTAATAATGGGTGTCATATGTGTAAGGGGCATTACTGTGTGGTATTGTGTATAAATGCATTACCAATGTGTGGCATTATGTGTATAAGGTGCTCTACTGTGTGGTGTAACGTATAGAAAGGGCACTACTGTGTGGTCTAATGTGAATAAAGAACAATATGGGGTGGTGTAATATGAATAAGGAGCTATATGGTGTGGTGTAATGAGAATAAAGAGCAATATGGTGTGGTGTAATGTGAATAAGGAACAATTTAGTATGATGTTATGTGAATGAGGGGCACTACTGTGAGGAGTAACGTATATAAGGTAAAGTGGTAATACTGTGCGATGTAATGTGAATAAGGGACACTATCGCATGATAAATTGTGAATAAAGTTGCACTACTGTGAAGCATAATTTGAATTGGGGGTACTACTGTGTGGCCATGCCCCTTGCCAGAAAAAAACACATACCTTTTTGGGCTGTGCACCGAATGTGCACACTGTTCTTATTTAAATTACAGGGGGTAGGTAGGAAAAAAAAAAAGAACTGCTATGGGTGGGAGGTGATGGTGCTGGGAAAGGGGTGTAGGGTCAGAGGTGGAACTAGCGGTGGTGCTAGGGGGGCACCAGCCAAAATCTTGCCTAGGGCATCATATTGGTTAGGGCCGACTCTGGTCATGCCAGTGACATGGCCTGCAGGACTACTTACGTTCCTGACTGAGGAGGAAATTGACGTTGAGGGAGTTAGTGGTGTGGCTTGCAGGAGCTTGGGTACAACAGGAAGAAGGGATTTAGGTGTTAGTGGACTGCTTACGCTCTTAACCAAAGTTTCTGAACGTAACAATGACTTCTAATGAATGTGCTGCAGGTCTGCTAAGGCCGGTGCCCAATGTCGTAGAGGGCATGTAAAATCCAAGAAGCAAAAATCAGGAAAAAAAAAGAAATTCTCTGATGAACATTTGCCATTCACGACACGAAGTGGCAATGAAAGGCTAAGGCCCTGGCCTATGTTCATGACTGGTGGTTCAGATTCTTGTGAAGATGGAAGCCCTCCTCCCTCTCAAAAAATTGAAAGAATAAAGCTTGTTAAAGCACAGGAAAAAAACAACTATGTGTTCAGAGATATCACAAATCCAACAGGGAGAGTCCGTGTGTCTGCGGTTGCGATGTCTAGGCCTGACCTTCCCAAGACTGTATGGAAAGAGGAGGCTCCTACCACCATTTGCACGCCCCCTCCACCGCCAGTCCAGTTGCTGATATTGAGATTGAGGATGTCACTTTGAAGTACACCAGGATGAGGAGGATATTGGTGTAGCTGGCGCTGAGGAGGAAGTTGACGATGAGGATTCTGATGGTGATGTGGTTTGTTTGAATAAGGCACCAGTGGAGACAGTTGTTGACCATGGGATGAAAAAGCCCATTGTCATGCCTGGCCAAAATACCAAAAAAGCCACCTCTTCGGTGTGGAATTATTTCTCCACAAATCTGGACAACAGGTGTCAAGCCATGTGTTGCCTTTGTCAATCCATAATAAATAGGGGTAAGGATGTTAACCACCTAGGAACATCCTCCCTTATATGTCACCTGCAATGCATTCATCATAAGTCATTGTCAAGTTCAGAAACTTTGGGTAATAGCGTAAGCAGTCCACTGACACCTAAATGATGTGGTTTTGTTTGAATAAGGCACCAGTGGGAACAGTTGTTGGCCATGGGATGAAAAAGCCCATTGTCATGCCTGGGCAAAATACCAAAAAATCCACCTCTTCGGTGTGTAATTATTTTCTGTGAGGATGAGGATAAGGATAAAGATGTAAACACTGAAGGGGGATGGAATCAGAGGATGAGGATAAGGACGACATCTTGCCTCTGAAGAGTCAGTTTGTGCAAGGAGAGATTAATTGCTTCCTTTTTGGTGGGGGCCAAAAACAAACCAATCATTTCAGACCCTGTTACTGAAATGATTGGTTTGTTAAGGTGTGCATGTCTTGTTTATACAAGGGAGGGCCCAAGGACAATTCCATCTTGTACGTCTTTTCTTTGTCTCCCACATCATTCCAGGAGTGCTGCCCTATATGGGGTGCTGCTCCTCTGCCCTATCAGAACATGGGTGCTATCCCACTGCCATTTAAGTCAAGGGGTGCTGTTGCCTATCTGCTGTGCTGTGAAATTCTCCAGGGGTGCTGCCTATGCTGTTTAAGTCCAGGCCTGTTGCCTATCCGCTGTATAAATCCAGGGGTGCTGCCAATCTGTATAAATCCAGAGGTGCTGCCATATAATTCCAGGGGTGCTGCTGTACTTGACCCTAGATTTCAATTAAAGCCTAGAGCAGAAATGAAACAAGGTTCAACATCACAACCAGATTTGTGAAAACATATAGCCGCAAAGGTGGAAATGGAAATTGCAATTTTGACATAGTGTTTTCCAATGAGACCACATATGTGGCCAAAGTCAGTTAGACTCAGAAGAGACAGAGTCATAATCCAGTGCAACTGCCAGAGAAAACTAGATTTCCCAAACACACCTATGTCTATATGTCTGCCATATAATTCCAGGAGTGCCCTGTCTGAACCTGCTCATCTACATCTTCTATTAGCATTAGAGAGAGGTTCTTCTCAATTATTTCATGTTAGGGACTCAAATGAATGGCTCCACTTAGTCAACCTTAATTTTGATTTATTATTAATGTTCCACATTTTGGGATTATTTACAAGATGCGCATTATTTGTATAGGGTTCTTTTCCTTTATTTTGTAAATGTTTTCTCCTTAATAATTGTACAATGTAAGGGCTGCATAGGGTTATCGCAAGACTTCGCGGTGTTAGAAGAACAGTGTTTCAGTGATCTTGCATTGCATCAGCTTTCTATTGCACTGCAGCACTAGATGGGCCAGGAGCTCCTGTGAGGCACAGTTACTGTATAAGGGCCCAGTATGGAGTCTAATGGTGGCTTACAGCCAGGAAGAGGTCTGGTTTGCTAGATTGAGGCACGCTGTTGGCACAGAGGTTAGCATTGCTTCCTCTCACAGTCCTACTTGTAATATGAAATGAGTTTGGACTGTAGAGTGGTAAACTCCACTAGGGCAGGGACTGAATAACAAAAAATTCACTACACAGTCCTGCTTAGTACTGTACCGAACCCACCCGAACTGAACTTGCTAGATCTGGGTCTGCTGTGGGGGCTCATGAGGTGCTGCTAAAACATCTAGGGGGATACTTTATTTAAAAATAAAATATGAATAAAATAAACAACACACACAGGTATGCTCACATGCGTGTAACTGGGACACACAGGTATGCTCACATGCGTGTAACTGGGAGCTGTGAAAAAAGACAATAAGGCATCTGCCACAAAATATGTAAATAAAAATGCAATTAAAAAATGGAAAAAAAGAAACCTACGAGATTTTCACAAAATAAGTCTCCAGACTCAGTGGAGGGGAAAATATCCCATCTTGATCCTTGATTTGTATCCTAGCATTAAATCTGAGATTATTTTAATCCCTGAAAATGGAGAAGGGAGTACAAATTCGGAGGCTTTGGCCCCTAGTTTTTCAGTTTGCCCAGTAATGTGATAATTATATATTTGCTTGGTTAAAGTCCTTTCTGTTCCACACCAATATACTGTAGGAGTGGAGGTGAAAGCCTGTGTGTTGTTCCTGAATGCGTGTGCCTCTCACCTTCTTGACACTGTCCTCTTCCTCTTGCCTCTTCTCATGATGTGAAAAGTCATCAAATATGAAGGTGGTATGTTTGTAGTTAGTTATGATTCGGAAAAGTTAGCAAGCTTTTTTCAGGGGACCACCTGTCGCTGAAATGATGGATTTATTAAATTGTGCATGTCCTGTTAAAACAACATGGGTGGGAGGTAAGGTTGCCACCTCATGCATCATCGATTCCTGGAGATCCATCCCCCAATCTCAATCTAGTAGTGCCCAGTGTCGCTGAGCACGGCAGACAGACAGTTCCAGGCTGGCACTGTTTGTCTGCCACGCTGAGTGACTTTGGGCACTACTAGTGCCGGTGAGTACATTTAAATAATCTACTTAGATCACACACTCACATAGTAACACCTAGCCTGTGCCTCACACAGTAACACTCAGCCTGTGCCTCACACTCACACAGTAACACCCAGCCTGTACCTCACACTCACACAGTGTCACCCAGCCTGTACCTCACACAGTAACACCCAGCCCACACCTCACACATACAGTGACACCCAGCCTGTACCTCACACTCACACAGTGACACCCAACCTGTACCTCCCACTCACACAGTGACACCCAACCTGTACCTCCCACACTCACACAGTAACACCCAGCCTGCGCCTCACACACACAGTGACACTTAGCCTGTACCTCACACTCACACAGTGACACCCAGCCTGTGCCTCACACTCACACCGTAACACTCAGCCTGTGCCTCACACTCACACAGTAACACTCAGCCTGTACCTCACACAGTAACACCCAGCCTGTACCTCACACACTCACACAGTAACACCCAGCCTGCGCCTTACACTCACACACAGTGACACCCAGCCTGTACCTTACACTCACACAGTAACACCCAGCCTGTACCTCACACTCACACAGTAACACTCAGCCTTTACCTCACACTCACACAGTAACACCCAGCCTGTGCCTCACACTCACACAGTGACACCCAGCCTGTGCCTCACACTCACACATAACACTCAGCCTGTACCTCGGGGGCTCAGGTGTCTGTGATGGGCTGACAGAGAGCGGGCTCTGAGCAGGGACCGGCAGCAGCAGCACACACCAAGGTGATGAGGAGGAGACTTAGGACCCAGCAGCTGCCGCCAGAGACCCCCATCCTTCCTGCACAGCGGCGGCCAGGAGACTGCACAGACTGCCGGCGGGAGGGGTTATAGGAGGAGGGAGCGGGATTTTACAGGAGAGTGACAGCACACACAGCTCAGGTTGGAGGAATTTAATGCTGAGGGGGAAGAGTTACACAGCAGAGTGACAGCACTATCTCTCCAGGCAGGACAGAGGGGGGAGAAGTTATAGATGATTGCCAGTCAAGCTGCAGGTCACAGGTAATCAGGTCTTTTACGTCCAGACCTGCCTCCACTCCCAGACCCAGAGGCGGATTGGCCATAGGGTTTACATGGAAGATTCCCGGTGGGCCGACGCACCCATGGGGCCTGTTTTGTTTGAGGACATGTGATCCTTTTTATAGACATAATGAATAAGATGCTAAATAATTTGCATATATGAACATTACTTTGCCACTTAGCCTGTGATTGCAGATGATCTAGTGTATGCTCTGTCTGTCTGTCTGCTTGGCTGACATATAAGATTGAGTGATTAGTGATTGGGATATGGTTGGTGTAATAAGCAAGAAAATATATCTTTCTAAAGAATGATATAGTTTCCTAAATTCTGAAGGTGTATCATATAATGTGCTCATAATATTTAATTTTATTTCCTTTTAACTTCCCCCTTGATTCTAGATATGCCCACTATCTAGAAAGTATTGGGGGGAGTGTGCTGCTGCCATGGCCCATGGCTAGACCTTACACCTCTGGTGCTGCCCATGTGGGGCCACTAGTACAAATTTTTCCAGGGCCGCTTTTTGTTCCCAATCCGCCCCTGCCCAGACCCACCTCTGCTCCCAAGTCCCCTTATTCCAGGAGATCCTGGAATACAGGAGAGGGAAAAAGCCTCCTGGAGGGTTTCCACCAAATCCTAGAGAATCCAGGAAATCCGGGAGAGGTGGCAACCCTAGTGGGAGGGCCCAAGGACAATTCCATCTTGCATCTCTTTTTTTCTTTGCATCATGTGCTCTTTGTGACTAGTTTTTAAAACTGCCATCCTGTCTGCAACTGCAGTGCCACTCCTAGATGGGCCAGGTTTTAGTGCCGCACACTTGTGTCACTTCGCTTAGTCATTCATCTACCTTGGTGTAACCTTTTGGCCTAAAAACAGTATTGTGAGGTGTGAGGTGCTCAGAATAGACTGGAAATGAGTGGAAATGAATGTTATTGAGGTTAATAATACCGTAGGATTAAAAAAAAATACCCCCAAATTCTGTGATTTTAGCTGTTTTTATGTTGTTGTTGTTTTTTAAATCCAGATGCAAAACTAAAACCAAAACCCTGAAAGGGTGCTTTTGGCAAAACCAATCCAGATGCAAAACACAAACGGAGATCCAGATCCAAAACATAAAATCAGAAAATCTCTAATTATTTCCTAATTATCCTAATAAACTATAATCATAACATCCCACCTGGAAAGTTATATACTATGCAGATCCTTGAATGCTGCAAGAGGCAGACTCATAGTTCCCAGCACTCCCAGACTCCTTAGAGTCTGATTATGTGGTTTGCATTGAATTCATCATCATCATCATCGTGGTCCTACACGTACTGTACAATGCAGCAAATTTTGGTTTTCAACAGTGAATGCTGCAGCCATGGTGATGCGATTCATGTTTCACGCCATGCCACACCTATGATATGTCTGCCTCTTAGAGGACCCAGAAGGAAGGGGTTTTGTCAAAGTTGGCAAGTATGGGTAGACGCCTCTGTATGTCTCCTGCATGGTCTGTTCACATGGACATTAAGGGCCTGTTTTTGATGTGGTCGGTATTACACAGCTGCACAGCTGTAAGGAAGTGACTGTGCAATGCTGTACAGCGAATATTCTAACGGTGCAGGAGTCGTCTGTAAGAAATAGCTGCCTTCTGCTAACATCTGTGATCCAAGTGCTACGTCTAAAGATCTCCAGCATAAAAATCAGTCGCAATGGTGCCAGATTACCAAATAGGTAGAGTAGGCCTCGGCCTAGGGCCGTAACTAGCGGTGTGCCAGTGGTGCCTTGCACACAGCACATATGCACCATGGGCGCAGGACCACCAGCAACACCCCCCTGATCGCACCACCACCATTGCCACACTCTGGGGTCCACCCTTTGCCGTATACCGTCACTGCTCTGCTCACCTGCATTGCCCAGCTACCTCTTCTCACACAGTTAGCCGAGCAGTGCTGCAGCTTGTCCGCAACATCCTGCCATAATGTGTAAAAGGGGCTCTACCTGCCGTAATGTTTAAAAGGGGACTCTGCTGTCATAATGTGTAAAAAGGGGTCTCTGCCTGGCTTAACGTGTAAAAAGGGGCTCTACTTGGAGTAATGTGTATAAGGAGCTCTACCTGATGTAATGTGTATAAGTGGCACTACTGTGTGGAGTAATTTGAATAATGGAGACTATTGTGCGATGTAATATGAATTGGTATTATTGTGTCACCACACCTCTTCCCCATGAAGCCACACCCCCATATTTTTACGCACTGCCCCGATTTTAAATATGGGGGGGACGCCAATTCTCTTTCCGGCACAGGGCACCAAAATGTCTAGTTATGGCTCTGTCTCGGACTGTGGGCTCCACGCCTTTTAGTGGCCCAGGCAACAACGGATCAAAATAATTCTGATTTGATCTGGAAAGAAAATTACAAAAGATAGAAAAAATACATCAACTCATAGAAACGAAAACTTCTCTTTATAGAGAAAATACTGTCTTAATCTAATGTACCCATTAACAACTTAAAGTAGATAAACCATATACATCAGATTCACATTACAGTTCCAGAACGTAGACTGTTGTTTGATAAAATTAAAACCGTATTAGGAAATAATTTATGCGGGGCGCCCCGAGATTTCAACTACTTAGGGCCCTCCACAGGGTTTAATCCGACACTTGTCACAGCACTTGGCCAGTCTGTGTAAGTTGACTGTCAGATCCCCTCTGCCAGGTCCAGGAAGTCTGACTCCAACAACGAAGACCCTGGGCTCGGCATCCCTACTAAACAGGGATGACAGGTTCCCATTTTGTACAACAGCTCCAGTCACCGGCAGTTCAGGAAGAGTCTCTTGGGGGCAGCCCAGCATCTTTGGGAATGCAAGGAACGCCCCTGGAGTGATGAAAACAGTTGGTTAAACAGTTGGTTAAGGTTTGAGGCTACATCCTTCCCCATGAGACTGCCCCCCCTTTTTGGTCCTCAGTGACGCCACTGCAGCCGTACTCACTATTATACACTCTGGTAGATGGAGCAGAGATTGAGCTGAGCAGGGTGTAATGCAGCTCACCAGCCAGTGAGCAGGTTCCAGGTAGCAGTGCAGGGTGCTGGAACAGCCAGGGCCAGCTCCAGGCCTACTAGCACACTGAGCGAGAAAATGTCAAAGCGCCCCCACCCACCTATGCGTGCAAAAGTGGGCGTGACCTCCTGGAAAAGTGGGCGTGGCCTTGCATCCTCATATTATCACACTATAAATAAATATATGTTCACACCCCCTCTACGCACACAATTAGCAGCCTTACACATAACACAGTAGTGTTCCTTACACACAATGTCTCCAGTATAGTGCCAGATACACATAATGTCTACAGTAGTGCATTGCCAGATAGACATGATATGCCCCCCAGCAGCACCAGCTACACATGACATGCCCCCCAGCAGCACCAGCTACACATGACATGCCCCCCAGCAGTGCCAGCTACACCTGACATGCCCCCCAGCAGTGCCAGCTACACCTGACATGCCCCCCAGCAGTGCCAGCTACACCTGATATGCCCCACAGCAGTGCCAGCTACACCTGATATGCCCCACAGCAGTGCCAGCTACACCTGATATGCCCCACAGCAGTGCCAGCTACACATGATATGCCCCGTAGCAGGCCTGGTACACATGCCCCATAGTGCCAGATATGCCCCCAGTGCCAAATACACATGCCCCACAGTGCCCCCCCTCCCTGCCCTCAAGTGCTGCTCACCGCGCTGCCGATGGTTCTCTTGGGCGGGGGAAGGGGGGGCTGCTGCTGCTGCTGCTCCTGCTGTGTGTGAGGGCGGGGAGGAGAGTGCAGCGTGCGCCTCTCCTTCCCCTCAGTCACCGGCAGGTGGGCGCACTAGTACTCGTCTCCAAGTGGAACTGACGGAATGCAGTTCCGCCCCGTTCCAGCTCTCTTTAACCCCTGTATAGAATACATAACTTGTCTCCTTCATGATAGTTAAATCATTCCATAGAAAATGGATCAAGGGTATCGCCAATACAGCTTTTTCTGATTATGACTCTGGGCCTAATTCAGACCTAATCGCTCTTCTATGATTTTGCAGAGGGCTGCAAACAGATAGCCGCCGCCCATAGAGACTGAAAAGCCGCACTGTGCAAGTGTGCGAGTGCATGTGGACGCCGTATGAACACTTTGCCAGACAGCAGACATTTGCAAATCTGTTCGCAACTCACTCACCATCGAATGTTTTTTTCAGTGTGTGCAGTCTGTGTGTAGCCCAAGACTTACTCCTACAGTGCGATAGAAAAAGGCTGTTCAGGACCGGAGCTGACGTCAGACAACCTCCCTGAAACGCTTGGGAATGCCTGCGTTTTCCTGACACTCCCAGAAAACGGGCAGTTACCAGCCCCAAACGCCCGCTTACTGTCAATCAACATGCGCACATCTAGCGATTAAAATTTTCGGACGATTCTTTCGCAGTTTGGCCTCGCACCTGCGCCTTGTGATCCATATGCATGTGCAGTCATTTGATAATCAGCTGCTGTGCGATTTCTCACAACAGCGATGCGGTGTGAATTAGGACCTCTGTTCGCCGTGGCACTATTTTTTCTACACCCATATTTGTAGCACCTTCTGCCCAGCCATTGATCAACTGATAGTAATGACTGCTCTCCACGGGGTAAATTTACTAAGGTGGGAGATTTTTAAAACTGGTGATGTTGCCCATAGCAACCAATCAGATTATATCTATTATCTGCTAGAAGCAGCTAGATAAATGGTAAGTAGAATCTGATTGGTTGCCATGGGCAACATCACCCGTTCTAAAAATCTCCCACCTTAGTAAATTTACCCCCACGTCTCTTCCCTCCATATGAAGGTGAGTTCATATACCCGATTACCACATTTTTTCTGCCACTTTAGGTTCTGCATTGTGGAACTACTCTGTTTGGAGATAAGTTGGGACTGTTTGATGTCATCCACCAATGTTGATTAAGTGAGGCTTCTTTTATTAACATTATTACGATTTTTAATGAATCCTTTATAATTTTTCTTTTTTAACTTTATTTTTCCATTTGTCTTGTTTGTGAGTACACCGGTATTAGATGTCACATTATTTATTGTGGATAATATTGGTTTTGTATTGTTTCTAACTCTGTCAGTATCATTTAAACTTGCGACATATGTCATATTGAAGTATACTGCTCATTAAGTTCAGATACTATCAGAAGTGTTGCGTTGGAATCTCCCCTGTTGTAGTGATCTTTTTAACCACTTTCCTCAGGGGCAGGATTTCTGCAGGGGGGTTTCCAAATGTTTGATTTTAGAGCAATTGTTGCCCCTGCCAGCCCATGAAGAATGCTTAATTAGCACGTAACAAGCTATAGGGGACTATTCAGAGTCCGTAGCAGTTTTTGCTAATATAGAAAAAATTGCTATGAATAAAATTGCATGTGGGGGCCACCCAGCACAGGGTAAGGCCACCCAGCATGTGTAGTGGTGCCCAGCAAAGTACAATTCAGTGGTATATGCAATTTTAAGAATATTGCAAATGCCTGTGTATGGGCCATCTGCACATGCGCTGTGGCCGCATTGCGCATACGCAGACTTTCACTATGCGATTGCATCCTAGAAGGATAGAAACATAGAAACATAGAATTTGACGGTAGATAAGAACCACTTGGCCCATCTAGTCTGCCCCTTTTTTATCCTTTGGGTAATCTCAACCCTTTTTGAACCTTAATTGACCAACTGATAGTTGTAATGACTGCTCTCCACGTCTTTTCCCTCCATTTGAGGGTGAGTTCATATACCCGATTACCATATTCACTAGGATGTGATCGCATCGCAGAATTCTCAAAATAGAGGAAACCCAGGCAACGTCATCCGACCGCCCCGAAAATGGGCATGAAACGCCTGCGTTTTCTGCTTCACTCCTCCCCCAATGCCGCATCGCCGCCCCCCCCCCCCCCCCCCCCCCCCATGTCAACCACCCCCCTATAGCTTGTTACATGCATCCTTCTGGGTTGCAATCACATAGTGAAAGTCTGTGCATGTGGAATGCGGACACAGCGCATGTGCAGATGGCCGATACACAGCCATTTGCCATTTTCTTAAAATAGCGTCTACCACTGAATACCCTCCATAGTCCGTAGCAAACAAAATGCAGTTTCTGTAATAAAGTACATCGGACATATACAGGCCTAATGATCAAGGTAAGCCGCTTACTATATTCTCTCTTTTGTGCGGTGATTGAGCACTCAGATCCACAGACACATGCACAAACAGCAGACTTGGTTAAAAAAAATCTGCTGCCACTGGGCATATGCAGCAGCTCCATTCTGCTCTTTATACTGCATGTAGTAGCCACTGGCCAGGTTGTGAGGAAGGGGGGTTTTCCGGGCAACTGGAAACCTCCCCTGCATTTGCCTATGTGCTGAAATACCACTTTAGATGAACCATCAGACGCCCCATCAAAACTTGGCCCAATGGCAGATGCTGTTTCTCTGTCTGAGTAGGCCCCCGATGTGAGCATTTTCAGTGACATGCCTGCAGACCTCCCATAAGAGGCAACATCTCTGAGTCCACTTCCTTATAACTTCCAGTCACTGTCCAGGAACGTCCCTTACATTTCTGGTACCGTGAATCTAAATTTGATATGTGACTCTGTACGGATAAAATCTGGAAGCATGCGTGGCGTGGCGTGACTCGGGTGCATACTGTACATAGAAGAAAAACTGGAAATCTGGCTTCAGACAAGTATAGCCCTAGTGTGTGTGTGTATAAGCTCCTGTGGTGCTGCATAATATGCAAGATCTATATAAATTGCTGTTAATATAATAATAATAATAATAATAATAATAATTATTATTATTATTATTATTATTATTGAAATCCATAGGATCACCAATAGGGTATGTTGATAAATAGAGGATCAGCCTCTTTTTGTTCCAATGTGGTCACCTTTGCGGCTCAGCAGGAGGTTTGGCTTTGTGTGGCTAGTTTTCGGCTCTATAACATTTTTATGCTGTGCATATGTACAGTAGTAGTTGGTCATTTTAGAAGCACACATGCCGCAGGATCACAAAGCTTCTGAGTCCTTTATTTACAAAGCTTCTGAACAATTATCCAGCTACAATGTTAGCTATTAATGTTAGTGCTTTTCAAATATTTATTTTGGGGAAAGAACGTGCACAATGGTTACTAAATGTAAAGCTTTCATTTCTATGTGCTTTCTGTTATATGACAGTAGGATGCTTCTCTAATGGTGATTGGCATCTGATTGCACAGAAAGCCCCATAGGCAGGCAGGTGCTGTGTGCTCCCATTAGTCAGCTTAGTACGGTCAGCCACCCGAGTAGTAATGACAGCTGCAGTACAATGACAGCTGCTGTAGTCTTGGTATCTACTGTAAAAGGCACATACAGTATATTGTCATTGTTATTTAATGCCACTGGGTTTGGAAAAATCTACTAACCTTAATCAAGATTCTACCCCAGGCGTATGCCTAGGCTCTCATCACACCATATTTATAGAGCGGTAAGTAATAGTTATACAAACATTGAATCAATCTTACTGGCAGCACATGTAAGAGCAGGGTGCTTGTTGGAGAAAACTGTGCTTCTTCAATGAACGACAGCTCAGCATAATAGATTACAACAAACCTGGCATGTAGCTTTGATGATAGACTTGACAGTGACAGAGGAAATGGACAGCACAGCCGCTGGACCAGTTCTGTTTTGAATCAATTTGTAGACTGGCACATGCAAGCTTAATGAGTGGGCAGGAGATTAGTGACAAAGTAGTGAGTTAAAGATTGGGTGAATAGCCTGGAGTATTTTGAGCTATTTGGGCAATGAAAAAAAGAGGAGTTTTTTGCAGATGACCAAGGAAGGATGGTTAGATAAAACAAAAAGGACCTACAGTATATTAGGGATTAAGGGCCTTAAAGTAACTAAAAGAAACTATGAGGCACAGAGACTGCAGCACCAGTTACGTGATAGAAAAGCTTGTAGGTAGTTTATATATCTAACCAAACATTTTAAAATTTTATTGTGGAAGGCACCATTGGCATCATTCAGAGGTAGGAGGTAGCTCCACTTAGAAGGTCAACTTACTGCAGCACGTCCCCTCTTTCCCTGTAGTGCCCAGAACTCTGCATACACGTAACCCACACACACACACACACACACACACACACACAATCCCTAACAGCAGGTGCCAGGGACACCGTGTGTGACGGAGCACTCCTCTCTCCATCTGCCCCCTCATATCAGTCTGTGCAAGATAAAGGTTGGTTTCCCCACTACAAGGAGACACCAAGGAGTGCGGTACTGCTCCCTTCCCTCCTCCACCACCACCACCACCACCACCACCACCACCACCACCACACACACACACGGAATTGACATCAGACACCCGCCCTGCAAACGCTTGGATACGACTGCGTTTTTCCAACCACTCCCAGAAAACGGTCAGTTGACACCCGCAAACGGCTTCTTCCTGTCAATCTCCTTGCGATCGGCTGTGCGAATGGTTTCTTTGTAAAATCCATTGCTCAGCTACGATCCGCTTTGTACCCGTAGGACGCGCCTGCGCATTGCAGTGCATACGCATGCGCAGTTCTGACCTGATCGCAGCGCAGCGAAAAATCCTAGTGCGCGATCAGGTCGGGATGACCCCCAAAGTGGAGACGGATAAAGAGTGATAAATAACCAGCCAATCAGCTTCATAACTGTCATGTCACAGGTTGTGTTTGAAAAATGATGGCACGGAGCTGGTTGACTGGACATTTATCACTCTTTATCCATCTCCACTTTATCAGTGTTAAAGCTTTAATACATTTGGGCCCAAAGCCCAGGAAAAACATTACTGTACTTTAAGAGCTCAGTTGTACATGTCATTGTCTGTACGTTCCTGTACGTTCTCTTTCACGGTGACTCGTGATCAAGACCACATGGCACGTACTGTAGTCTTAGAGATAACAAACTCATGCCACACTTCACTGCAATGTTTATTGTGCCTGCCTTTGGAACAACTGATTTTACCCATTTAATGGACATGCTCCACATTATAAAAGCAGGGGCCTGCAGCTTCTTTGGGAGCTAATAAAGGAGTTTAAGTAACCATACACTTGTTTATAAACCTGGGTGCCCAGTGCTGTGGGTCTGCTCTATTCCACCATCATAAAGGAACCGTAATGATCCTCATAGATAGCAGTAGTCTGTCTACTTTACAGTACATATAAAAAAAATTGTGACCTGTCCTCCTAGAATGGGCTTTTTTAAAAAGCTGGGTCTGTGTGTAATGATTCCAATTTGTTTATCCATTTGGCTTAACCTTTATGCAGAAAGAAAAAATGTGTACTATTATTTTAAACCAAACATAAAAAGCAGTATATGTCATTCATTTCCACCTGGTACACAAATGGGTGTAAATGTTTCTATATTTATATTTCATTTCCTCTCCGTGTGGCACATTCCAGCATCTAGAACTCTGTTCTCATGTCTGATGTAACCTTCTTGTAAGCTCACACTTGTTGACTCAGGCCAAGAAACATTCACATCTGCTCTCCAAGGCCTGGAGTCCTGCCCGCCTGATGCAACAAAGCCACAGCCAATGTGCGTGAATAGGACTGCAGCTTTATCTTGGTTTTGAAACAAGGTATCACTGTGACCTCTCTTTATCTTGCACTGACACTATACCTAAGAACTATTTTTTATTTTTTTTATACATATTTTATTGAAACAATGTATAAATCAATGAACAATAAACATAACAGAAACAAATACATGCATATTTATAGTTAGAAAGGCCCAACAGAAAGGAATACAGAAGACCACTTATACATGAATATAACAGAGGCGTCGCTCTGCCCCTTGACACCCGGTGCGGCGGGTACAAATAGTGCGTGGCCTCACGGGCAGGGCTTTACAGGACAGGGGCGTGGTTAGCCGTCCCGACCCCCGTTTTCATCACGTCGGGGTCCGGGAGGAACGGGCAGCCCCAATGAGTGCTCTTGCTGCAGTGCCGGCTCCTGCTCAGTGACAGGAGACAGGTTGCTGCACTGTAACGTTCCTGCTCAGTGACACCTTATAAAACTCACACTAATTTTACTTAGAAAGAGGCAATCAGGCGCACTTATTACCAACTTTAAATAACCTGGATAAGAAAGATCTACAATGCTGCTCCCAATTAATAATCTGCAATTATTCAAACCGAACAAGAAATTACAATAATGTATACATACATGTGTACACAGGGAGCGCTAAATATTCATAAGTATCTAATTTATTTAGACAATAAAAAATAGAATGACAATGCACAATTTAATAATAATAAGATATATCAATTAAAAAATTAAAAACCATATCAAATGGACATCTCTCGTGGAAATAAACAACTCAGTTGCTGGTGTTAAAGGGTCCAGATTAGGCTATTTAGCCAATAATTACTGAGCAAGTCCAGAATCCTAGTGTATCGTTAATGTCACCAGCAAGTAGCTTTTAACTGTTAAAAGATGTACTGTAGCAGTCCAATGCCACTTAAATTTAAGCTCACCGCTGTTGGAAGTGTTTCCAAACTCCCATCTATTGCTGTTCAGCGGTGTCCCCGTCTCCCCTGCAGGCTTACCAGTGTGCGCTGATGAACCGTGGCCGCACAGCCGGACGTCTCCGGCAGTGATGTGGAGCCTGATTTGCAGACTAGGGGAGAAAGCTGGATGCAGGCAGCACGGAGCAAAGTGGTGACGGATAGATATAAGTTGATTTCCACAGAGAAATTGTAGGTTCCTTGACGCGTTTCTCCGCTATAGGTAGAGTAGAAGTTTCATCCAGCTTTCTCCCCTAGTCTGCAAATCAGGCTCCACATCACTGCCGGAGACGTCCGATTCATCAGCGCACACTGGTAAGCCTGCAGGGGAGGCGGGGACACCGCTGAACAGCAATAGATGGGAGTTTGGAAACACTTCCAACAGCGGTGAGCTTAAATTTATAGTTTATACTCATATAGGCACTGTTAAGAATGCTATATAATTGAATAGGTGAGTGAATAAAGTAAGTAACAATTTTCTGTAAAATTAGTTTTTTTTAATGTATCTTATGTTATGACATAGGGATCATTCCATCATAATGCCAAATGTACTGAATATAGCATAACATTCATGTGAATTTAACTATCTTCTAAACGTAACATAACACTTTCGTCCACAAAACTCTTCAATTATGCCATGTGGTATATCATAGTTCTCACATTTGTGGCAGGCATATAATAATAATAATAATAATAATAATAATAATTTTATTTATATAGCGCTCTTTCTCCAACAGGACTCAAGGCGCTTTACAGATATCAAAAACAATGCACATGATACAGAGGATTTGAGTAATACAACAATAGACAAGCAACACAGACATAAAAGAAAACCTTAAGCACACAGAAAGCATAATGCAGGATTGGTGTAGGCATTTTGGGTAATAACTTCCAAGGGTTGTGTATTCCATCCTCACAGGTACCAAGTGCAGCAGCCATCTTGGGCGCTCAGCATAGGATTACCCACGGTGGAATAGTCCACCCCTAGAAGAGATGACACAAAATGGGGGCGATTTCAGAGTCCTACAGTTCAGAGTAGGGTTCCATCAAAACCATCAGGCCTATGTATTTTTCATCCCATCCACAAGTGTACCATATGGGGCAGCCATGTTGGGCGCTTTACTTTGTACAGTGTAATCAAATGATTCTCTAGTTGCTGATTAGAGAGTTTACGCTTGGGCAGAACATAGTAGTAACAGGCCTAAAGCTGCTATTTTCCCTATGGATTAGTCCTGTTCTGGATGCAGTGCCCATGCAATGCTAATGGTATTTAAAAATAGTTTGTCTAGACTCTTCAACATTGCATCCATTACTTAACTAAAGAGGATCTCCTTATTACTAGTGGGAAAATGCAGTCCTGTATATCATACAGTGAGATCACTGAGTCTTTTTTGGAAGTGTCTCATTGACTACAGGCAGTAGGCTCTTCATAAAAAATGGAGAAGATGGAGAATGGCAGTAAGACCAAGATGCTATACAACAGGAGGCAATCATGAGACCATGAGAGGGATTCATCACCCCACTGCTGGCATTCTGGCGGGTGGGATGCCGCTGTTGGGATACTGAGAGCCGGCATCCAGTCCACCGGAAACACATATGTATTCTATATATATATATATATATATATATATATATATATATATATCCAGGTGTAGTCTTGTGCACACCTTTCCAGACCCATAGGTATTTATGTGGTAACAAGGTTTGATATATACATTTGATTCTGATACACGTTTATAATAGAGATATCCTTTGATTACAGCAGTGGTTTGGTTGCAGCAGTGGCGTCACTTAGTGGGTGCGGGGGGTGCGGCCCGCACCCCGGTGTCACCCTTCAATGGGGTGAAACCAAATACAAGCACTCTCACGTCCGCACCACCTCCTCCTATAGCGGACCGCAGTCACGCCCGCTATGTTTAAAGTAAACAAACACATACCCTTTGCGACGCGGACAATGCCACGGACAGCGCGCTTCATGTGCTCCGCCGCCCGGGGTATTGTCACTGCTACTGGGGGTCCGGCAGCGGCACTGTGTCTCAGTCATAGCCGCCGCTGCGGAGCTATGCACGGAGAACAGACTCGTGAGATGATGACATCATCATCTCGCGAGTCTTTCTCTCTGCACTGTAGCGGCTGTAGAGGGAGGCTGGGAGGCGCTGGGAGGAGCGGGCGGGGACTCTGCGGGATAAGCTGACACTGGGTGGGTGCATGTAGCTGAGTCCTGTGGCGCAGTTCACAACTTGAAGCAGGGGCAGGGCTGGCCTGTATTTTTGTCTGGAGCAGAGACTGCAGTGCTGAGTAAGTTGGTATAAGCTCCTCCTGTACAGTCTGAGGGTGGGATGTACTAACCTCCCCCACCATGTTATTTGGCTTTTCCCAGCGCTATTTTTGTATTATCTTTGTGGCTACTGGTCACCGCTCCGCTGCCTGGCGCTACTCGTTGCTCCCCCACGCTCCCCGTCTTCATTATCCTCTCTGCCATCCGCATCATCACCTCCGCGGCCACTGATTCCTCCGCTCTCCGTAGAGCTTGGTCTGCGCTGCGCTCCCCCTGTCAGCTGCGCATGCGCACTTGTCACAACTTCCTGTTAGACAGCTGACAGGGGGAGCGCAGTGCTGACTAAGCTCTACGGAGAGCGGAGGAATCAGTGGCCACGGCAGTAATGATGCGGATGGCAGAGAGGAGAATGAAGATGGGGAGCAATGGGTAGCGCCGGGCAGCGGAGCGGTGACCAGTAGCCGCAAAGATAATACAAAAAGTGCTCTGAGACAAGCCAAATAATACGGCGGGGGAGGTTAGTACACCTATGTGACTGGTAGCGTCCAGATTCTCTTCGTGCAGAGGACCTTTCCCATAACCCCCTGGGTCCATGTCACAATCTATTTGTAATAGAAAAGTGTGGCGAGCGAGACACCGAGTCCGAAGCGTGGCGAGGGTCCAATGCTGCATAGACAAAAAAAATACCCCAGACTATCGGAGAACGAAGAAAACATTTAGGAGCTGTAAGGGCGGAAGTTCTCTCCTGCCCACTCGTTTTGTCACGTCCAGGTCCTTAGCACGAAGGTAACATAGACACAACCCTATGTGACTGCTGTACAACTGATACTAAATGTTTATTTGATTATCAAAAAGATAAAAGGTAATTTAGATTAGATTTTGTAAGTGTGCATTGCATGGCACGACAAATTCCGGCTGCCAAGACGCCATGGCGACCAGGTATTGGTGCCTGGCGACCAGGGCCCTGAACACTATGAAGAGAGGACTGGGAAGGTAGTGAGGATGGGGCCGGGCATGAGGTCAGGTAGGGTAGCGTCTAGTTATCTTTTGTGGAGAGGACCTTTCCCATAACCCCCTGGGTCCATGTCACAAACTATTTTTAATAGTAACCTGTGGCGAGCGAAGCAGAGTGAGACACCCAGCCCGAAGCGTGTCGAGCGTCCAATGGTGCATAGGTAAAACGAAATAACCACAAACGAACGGAGAATGGATACAACATTAAGGTGCTGTAAGGGCGGAAGTAATCTACTGCCCTCTCGTGCTGTCACTTCCTGGTCCTGATCACGAAGGGAACATCGACACAAGCGGTAAGGCAGGGGCTGGGCAGCTATGGATGATAGCGCTAACAATACTTCAAATGAGGCGCCGACCTCCAGCCATTCTGAGCTCACGGACCGACAGCCGATCAGGAGCGTTGCCGCACCGCAAGCTCCTATTGGTTCGCAAGTAGGCGCCACATTTAAAATGGCTCCTGGCCGCCCACCACTGTGCCTGGTTATCCCCATCCCACTGATGGCCTGATGCATTGCAGCTTCGCATTCCTGCTGCTTGGTCTCCCACAGCCTGCCCGTCTGTGAGCTCCATGGTGAGGGACCCGCATAACAGTAAGACTTCAGCCAATGGTGAGTATAGTACTGTCACTTTTTTTTTTAAAGTGTATATGGCTTTTACGGGTTTTTTTTTGTTCATGTGGTGTGGATCTGGCTTTTGCAATGTATTTTATATGGATCATGCTTTTTCAGTGTTTTTTTTTTATGTGGATTTTGCTTTTTCAGCTTTTTTTGTAACGTGGATCTGACTTTATACGTTTTTTTAAGTGGATCTGAACTTTTTAAGTATTTTTTTGTTAATGTGGATCTACCTTTTGCAATGTATTTTATGTGGATTTGGCTTTTCAGTGTTTTTTATTTTTAATGTGGATCTGGCTTTTTAAGTATTGTTTTGTTAATGTGGACCTGCCGTTTGCAATGTATTTTATGTGGATATTTTGTGTGGATTTGGCTTTTTCAGTGTTTTTATTTTTAATGCGGATGTGGCTTTAAGTTTTTTTTTTTTTAATGTGGATCTGGCTTTTGCAATGTATTTTATGTGGATTTTTCTTTTTTTTCTCTTTTTTTTTTAGATATGTGGGATACCTGCTCCGTAATGTGTGTATGTGTGGAGGGGTTGTTGTGCCCACAGTGGGGTTAGATGAGGTTTATTGCAAATAAAGTAACTGAAACGTTGACATCTTCCTAAGACGTCCGTCAATGTTTTTACTTAACTAAAAAGTCCTCAGAGTGCCACGTCTATATTGCTGCTATACATTAACCCCGCTGTGGGTTAGATGAGGGCACAACAACCCCTCCACACGCACACACATTGTCTGCTATCTATGTATATCTATCTCTCTCTCTCGCTATACACACACTCATACATATATATATATTTACATATATTATATATTTATGTAACTAGATCTATGTATATATATACACACACACATATACTTGAGCAATCTGGCACTCTGTATCAATTGTTGAAACCACATATCTGCCTTTGCTGTAATAGTACAGATTGACCTTGCCAAACGTCATATAGCCGGAAGCACGGCACTACCAAATTCATGTAGTGCCGTGCTTTATATATATATATATATATACAAAGTAGATGTTCCTGGTGACCGGTGCCACAAGACAATGACCCCCTCACCACAGAAACAGGCGGCACTCCACGGATTTGAAAGTGAAAAAAATTCTTTATGCAACAAGCATCATGTAAAATCCAACGTTTCAACACCACGCTGGGTGTTTTTCTCAAGGATACATGGGTGTTTTTCTCAAGGATACATGTATCCTTGAGAAAAACACCCAGCGTGGTGTTGAAACGTTGGATTTTACATGATGCTTGTTGCATAAAGAATTTTTTTCACTTTCAAATCCGTGGAGTGCCGCCTGTTTCTGTGGTGAGGGGGTCATTGTCTTGTGGCACCGGTCACCAGGAACATCTACTTTGTACATACCACTGAGGAGGGCACCCCGGTCCATACAACAGCAACTGTTCCTGAGTGCCAACTACGTCCACCATATATATATATATATATATATATATATATATATACTGTGTCAGCCCGGCAGTATAAATGTGCTTCGTTGCCCTCCTTGTAATATGGATACAATTTGCAGCACGGATGGTGTAATGATTAGCATTACTGCCTAACAGCACAGAGGTCGTGTGTTCAATTCCCACCTCGGCCCTAACTGTGCGGAGTTTGTATATTCTCCCCGTGCTTGCGTCACAATCCAAAAATATACTGGTAGGTTAATTGGCTCCCAACAAAAAATTAACCCTAGTGTGAATGTGTGTTCATGTATATGTGGTAGGGAATATAGAGTGTAAGCTCCACTGGGTCAGGGACTGATGTGAATGGCCAAATATTCTCTGTACAGCGCTGCAGAACATGTGTGTGTTATATGTGTGTGTGTACTGTATATTCGGCTAAGTGGCGACATTTCAGGACTTCCGTCCTTTTTTCAAGGCAGAACACAATCAAATGTGCGTTTTCTGGTATGCCGAATGAGGACAAACCCCGTCGGTAAAAACACCATTGCAGTGCAAGACAGTTTGTGGCCAGTAAATCATGAAACTGTTGAGTGTAATAATTTAGGCATTGAGTCTAATTTGCCTAACCAATGTAAATGTTATTACATTTAGGCTGTGCATATGATATTGTAATTTAAAGGTATGATATTAATTTTGTTAGCTGTTTATGTCACTACTATTGCCATTGCATTCAGTGATATACAGGAATTATGATTTACAAGTAAAACTAGTACTAGTACATTACTAAGGGTTCTGTGTGGTGTGATACAGGAGGAGGATCATGGGGGGGTGACACCATGAGTTACCACACCGGGTGACACCAACCCTAGTGACGCCTCTGGGTTGCAGAGCTGTGATTATATGGACATTCTCCACACTTGGTATACAGCAGTTCAGACATGCAGCCCCGTTGGAATGTGCTGATAGAGGTGAGGAGGGGTAGGCCTTGCATGCATTTTAAGACCAGTGGTGAACACAGGGTGTTATTTTATTCCTCCTTGTAGTCTCACTACTCTGCCACCTGTTTTTGGTATATGAGTTCCTTTTTTCTAAATCTGGTATTATGTAGTAGTTTATGCATACCTCCCAACTGTCCCGATTTTCGCGGGACAGTCCCGATTTTTGGGGACTGTCCCGCTGTCCCACCCGCGGGCCGCAGTGTGTGTGTGTGGGGGGGGGGGGGGGGCAGTTGGGAGGCTCTGCGTCTCGCTGCCCTGCTTTGCAAGCAGCGGTGAATAGACGCACAGCGTCTATTCACTGGATTCAGAGGGAGAGGGGGCATGCCAGCGGCTCACAGAGCCTGTCTCTCACTCTTCCTGACATTGTTTCTCTCTCTGACACTCTCTTCCTCCTTGACACTGTTTCTCTCCCTCCAATGCACTGTCTCTATCCCTCTCATCCCTCTCTCTGTCACTGTCTTTCCCTCTATCTGATACTTTCTTTCTCCATCTCTCTCCTCTTGACACTGTCTCTCTGTCCTGACTCTTTCTCTGTTCCTGACACACTCTCTCTATCTCCCTGACACTGTCTCGCCCTCTCTCTCTCTCTCTCTCTCTGACACTGTCTCTCTTCCTGACACTCTCTCTTTCCTTGACACTGTCTCTCTATTTCTCTCCCTGAAGCTCCCTCTCTTGCTCCTCTCTCTATCTTTTGCCCTGTCACTGTCTCTCTTTTTTGCTGAATACACTCTCTCTCCCTCACTCTTTTACTGACACACTTTCTCTCTATCTCCCTGACACACTCTCTCTTTCTCTCTGACACTATCTCTGTTTCTCCCTGACACTCTCTCTACTTATCTCTTTTTCCCACTGTCTCTCCCTATCTCTCTCCCTGACACTGTCTCCCTGACAGTGTGTCTCTCTCTCCATGACACTGTCTCTCTATCTCCCTGACACTCCCTCTCTTGCTCCTCTTTTCTCTCTCTCCGACACTGTCTCTTTCTCTCCCTGATGACACTGTCTCTCTCTCTCCCTCACTCTCTTCCTGATACACTCCTTTTCTCTATCTTCCTGACACTGTCGCTCTCTACCTAACACTATCTCTCTCTCTCTGACACTCTCTCTTCCCTGACAATGTCCATATACCTCCCTGACACTGTGCCTCTCTCCGTCTTTCTACCTGACGCTGTCTGTCTCTCCCTCTCCCTGACACTTTCTCTCCTCCTGACACTGTCTCTCTCCCTATCTCTCTCCCTGACACTCTCTCTCCCTATCTCTCCCTGACACTCTCTCTCACCCTGACACTATCTCTCTCCACCTGACACTGTCTCTCTCCCTCTATCTCCCTGACACTATATCTCTCTCCCTGACATGGTCTCTTTCTCCTTATTTTTCCCTGACACTGTCTCTTTACACCTTACACTGTCTCTCTACCTCTCTCTATCTGCCTGACACTGTCTCTCTCCCTCTCTATCTGCTCTCTCTCTCTCTCCCTGACACAGTCTCTCCCTCACTGACACTGTGCCTCTCTCCCTCTTTCTCACTGACACTGTCGCTCTCTATCTTTCTGACACTGTTACTGTCTCTCCCTGACACTGTCTCTCTCTCCCTGACACTCTCTCCCTGAAACACTCTCTCTCCCTGACACTGTCTCTCCCTCACTGAAACTCTCTCCCTTCCTGACACTGTCTCTGTCCCTCCCAGACACTGTGCCTCTCTCCTTGTCTCATTCTCCCTGACAATGGCCCTCATTCCGAGTTGATCGGTCGCAAGGCGAATTTAGCAGAGTTACACACGCTAAGCCTACGCCTACTGGGAGTGTATCTTAGCTTCTTAAAATTGCAACCGATGTATTCGCAATATTGCGATTACAAACTACTTAGCAGTTTCAGAGTAGCTTCAGACTTACTCTGCCTGTGCGATCAGTTCAGTGCTTGTCGTTCCTGGTTTGACGTCACAAACACACCCAGCGTTCGCCCAGACACTCCTCCGTTTCTCCAGCCACTCCTGCGTTTTTTCCGGAAACGGTAGCGTTTTCATCCACACGCCCCTAAAACGCCGTGTTTCCGCCCAGTAACACCCATTTCCTGTCAATCACATTACGATCGCCGGAGCGATGAAAAAGCCGTGAGTAAAAATACTATCTTCATTGTTAAATTACTTGGCGCAGTCGCAGTGCGAATATTGCGCATGCGTACTAAGCGGATTTTCATTGCGATGCGATGAAAAATACCGACCGATCAACTCGGAATGAGGGCCAATGTCTCTCTCTCTACCTCTTTCTGACACTGGCTCTCTCTCCCTGACCCTGTCCCTCTCTCCCTGACCCTGTCTTGCCCTTTCTCTCCCTGACACTCTCTTTGTCTCTCTCCCTGACACTGTCTCTCTCTGACACGTCTCTCCACCTGACACTGTCTCTCCCTGATGCCCCCTCTCTCGCCCAAAAAAGGGGTCATGGTCTCAAAAAATAAGATTTAACTTACCAGTAAATCTATTTCTCGTAGTCCATAGTGGATGCTGGGTACTCCGTAAGGACCATGGGGAATAGACGGGCTCCGCAGGAGACAGGGCACTTTAAGAAAGAATTTGGATACTGGTGTGCTCTGGCTCCTCCCTCTATGTCCCTCCTCCAGACCTCAGTTAGAGAAACTGTGCCCGGAAGAGCTGACAGTACAAGGAAAGGATTTTGGAACCCAGGGCAAGACTCATACCAGTCACACCAATCACACCGTATAACTTGTGATAAACTTACCCAGTTAACAGGATGAACAACAACGGAGCATCAGATCAACCCTGATGCAACCACACCATAACCCTTATTTAAGCAATAACTATATACAAGTATTACAGAAGAAGTCCGCACTTGGGACGGGCGCCCAGCATCCACTACGGACTACGAGAAATAGATTCACCGGTAAGTAAAATCTTATTTTCTCTAACGTCCTAGTGGATGCTGGGGACTCCGTAAGGACCATGGGGATTATACCAAAGCTCCCAAACGGGCGGGAGAGTACGGATGACTCTGCAGCACCGAATGAGCAACACAAGGTCCTGCTCAGCCAGGGTATCACACTTGTAAAACTTTGCAAAAGTGTTTGAACCTGACCAAGTAGCTGCTCGGCAAAGCTGTAATGCCGAGACCCCTCGGGCAGCCGCCCAAGAAGAGCCCACCTTCCTTGTGGAGTGGGCTTTTACTGATTTTGGAAGCGGCCATCCAGCCGCAGAATGAGCCTGCTGAATCGTGTTACAGATCCAGCGAGCAATAGTTTGCTTTGAAGCAGGAGCACCCAGCTTGTTGGATGCATACAGGATAAACAGCGACTCAGTTTTCCTGACTCTAGCCATTCTGGCTACATAAACCTTCAAAGCCCTGACCACATCCAGCAACTCGGAATCCTCCAAGTCACGAGTAGCCACAGGCACCACCATAGGTTGGTTCATATGAAAAGATGACACCACTTTTGGCAGAAATTGTGGACGGGTCCGCAATTCTGCACTGTCCACATGGAAAACCAGATAGGGGCTTTTATGTGACAAAGCCGTTAATTCTGACACACGCCTAGCTGAAGCCAAGGCTAATAGCATGACCACCTTCCACGTGATAAATTTTAACTCCACGGTTTTGAGTGGCTCAAATCAGTGTGACTTCAGGAAACTCAACACCACGTTAAGATCCCAAGGTGCCACTGGAGGCACAAAAGAGGGCTGAATATGCAGCACTCCCTTTACAACATCTGAACTTCAGGAAGAGAAGCCAGTTCTTTTTGAAAGAAAATGGATAGGACCGAAATCTGGACCTTAATGGAACCCAATTTCCGGCCCAAAGCCACTCCCGACTGTAGGAAGTGAATGAAACGGCCCAGCTGGAATTCCTCCGTAGGGGCATTCCTGGCCTCACACCAAGCAACATATTTTCGCCATATACGGTGATAATGTTGAGCCGTCACATCCTTCCTAGCCTTTATCAGCGTAGGAATGACCTCATCCGGAATGCCTTTTTCTGCTAGGATCCGGCGTTCAACCGCCATGCCGTCAAACGCAGCCGCGGTAAGTCTTGGAACAGACAGGGCCCCTGTCTTAGAGGCAGAGGCCACGGGTCCTCTGTGAGCATTTCTTGCAGATCTGGATACCAAGTCCTTCTTGGCCAATCCGGAACAAAGAGTATTGTTCTCACTCCTCTTTTCTTATGATTCTCAGCACCTTGGGTATGAGAGGAAGAGGAGGAAATACATAGACCGACGGGAACACCCACGGTGTCACCAGTGCGTCCACAGCTATCGCCTGAGGGTCTCTTGACCTGGCGCAATATCTCTGCAGCTTTTTGTTGAGGCGGGATGCCATCATGTCCACCTGTGGCAGTTCCCACTGACTTGCAATCTGCATGAAGACTTCTTGATGAAGTCCCCACTCTCCCGGGTGGAGGTCGTGCCTGCTGAGGAAGTCTGCTTCCCAGTTGTCCACTCCCGGAATGAACACTGCTGACAGTGCACTTACGTGATTCTCCGCCCAGCGAAGAATTCTGGTGGCTTCTACCATCGCCACCCTGCTCCTTGTGCCGCCTTGGCGGTTTACATGAGCCACTGCGGTGATATTGTCTGACTGAACCAGAACCGGTTGGTCGCGAATCAGGGTCTCCGCTTGACTTAGGGCGTTGTATATGGCCCTTAGTTCCAGGATATTGATGTGAAGGCAAGTCTCCTGCCTTGACCACAGCCCTTGGAAATTTCTTCCCTGTGTGACTGCCCCCCACCCTCGGAGGCTTGCATCCGTGGTCACCAGCACCCAGTCCTGTATGCCGAATCTGCGACCTTCGAGAAGGTGAACACTCTGCAGCCACCACAGGAGAGACACCCTGGCCCTGGGGGATAGGGTGATTAACCGATGCATCTGAAGATGTGATCCGGACCACTTGTCCAGTAAGTCCCATTGGAAGGTCCTTGCATGGAACCTGCCGAAGGGAATGGCCTCGTATGATGCCACCCTCCTTCCCAGGACTCGAGTGCAGTGATGCACTGACACCTGTTTTGGTTTTAATAGATTCCTGACCAGTGTCACGAGCTCCTGAGCTCTATCGGGAGATAAACCCTTTTCTGGTCTGTGTCTAGGATCATGCCTAGGAGAGGCAGATGAGCTGTAAGAACCAACTGCGACTTTGGAATATATAGAATCCAGCCGTGTTGCCGTCACACTTCCAGAGAAAGTGATACGCTGTTCAGCAACTGCTCTCTTGATCTCGCTTTTATGAGGAGATCGTCCAAGTACGTGATAATAGTGACACCTTGCTTCCGCAGGAGCACCATCATTTCCGCCATTACATTGGTGAATATTCTCAACGCCGTGGAGAGACCAAACGGCAACGTCTGAAATTGGTAATAACAATCCCGTATCGCAATTCTGAGATACGCCTGATGAGGTGGATAAATGGGGACATGAAGGTATGCATCCTTGATGTCCCGAGTCACCATAAAATCTCCCCCTTTCAGGCTTGCAATGACCGCTCTTAGCGATTCCATCTTGAACTTGAACCTTTTCAGGTATATGTTCAGGGATTTTAAATTCAATATGGGTCTGACCGAACCGTCTGGTTTCGGGACTACAACATGGTCGAATAATACCCCCTTCCTTGTTGAAGGAGGGGAACCTTGACCACCACCTGTTGAAGATACAATCTGTGAATTGCAGTTTACACTGTTTCCCTCTCGTGGGGGGAAGCCGGCAGGGCCGTCGGTGAGGGGGCATCTTCTCAAAGTCCAGCTTGTATCCCTGAGACACAATATCTATTGCCCAGGGATCTAACAGGGAGTGAACCCACTTGTGGCTGAACTAACGAAGGCGTGCCCCCACCGGGCCTAGCTCCGCCTGTGGAGCCCCAGCGACATGCGGTGGATTTTTGTAGAGGCCGGGGAGGACTTCTGTTCCTGGGAACTAGCTGTGTTGTGCAGCTTCTTTCCTCTGCCCCCGCCTCTGGCAAGAAAGGACGCACCTCGGACTTTGTTTCTTTATTCGAAAGGCTGCATTTGATAATGTCGTGCTTTCCTAGGCTGTGCAGAAATATAAGGCAAAATATCAGAATTACCAGCTATAGCTGTGGAGACCAGGTCCGAGAACCCTTCTCCACACAATCCTCAGCCTTCCATATGCCTCTTAAGTCGGCATCATCTGTCCATTGCATATTCTACAGGACACGTCAAGCAGAAATCGACATAGCTTTGACTCTAGGACCCAGTATACTCATGTCTCTTTGGGCATGTTTTATATATACATATCTCTTAAGACAGCATCTTTAATATATATATATATCTCTATATATACATATATATATCTATATACAATACATACTAGGGTCTCAATCTCTGCTGATAAGGTACCTGTCCACGCTGCCACAGCGCTATAAACCCATGCCGACACAATCGCCGGTCTGGGTAGTATACCAGAATGTGCACGCTATTTGCAGGATCCCTGAGAATAGCTGTTACGTCAGGGCTACCTTTTGGGCAAACGTGACACCCTAGGGGAAGATTCCCATCATATCCTGGCCCTAGTGGGGAAAGGATACTGGCTGAGAATTCTTTGTGGGAAGCTGCAGCTTCTTGTCTGGAGATTCCCGCTCTTTTTCATCATGAGAGGAGGGAAATTTACCTCAGCTTTCTTCCCCTTAAACATGTGTACCCTTGTGTCAGGGACAGATGAGTCATCAGTGATATGCAAATCATCTTTTATTACAATAATCATATATTGAATACTTTTCTGCCATTTTGGCTGTAACTTTGCATTATCGTAGTCGACACTGGAGTCAAACTCCGTGTCGATATCAGTGTCTATTATTTTGGATAGTGAGCATTGAGAGACTCTAAAGGTCTCTGCGACATAGGGACAGACATGGGTAGATTTCCTGTCTGTTCTCTAATCTTTTGTGCAATAAATTCACCTTAGCACTTAATTACACATATCCAAACAGGTGTCGGCGTTGTCGACGGAGACACCCTCTCACACACATATTTGCTCCATCTCCTCCTTAGGGGAGCCTTTTACCTCAGACATGTCGACACACACGTACCGACACACCACACACTCAGGGAATGCTCATCTGAAGACAATTCCCCCATAAGGCCCTTTGGAGAGACAGAGATAGAGTATGCCAGCACACACCCCAGCGCTATTAACCCAGGAATAGCACAGTAACTTAATGTTAACCCAGTAGCTGCTGTTTATATTGATTTTTGCGCCTAATTATGTGCCCCCCCCCTCTCTTTTTACCCTCTTCTACCGTGTAACTGCAGGGGAGAGACTGGGGAGCTTCCTCTCAGCGGTGCTGTGGAGAAAAAACATGGCGCTGGTGAGTGCTGAGGAAGAAGCCCCGCCCCCTCGGCGGCGGGCTTCTGTCCCGCTTTCATGTACAATTTTGGCGGGGGCTCATACATATATACAGTGCCCAACTGTATATTATGCAAACTTTTGCCAAAGAGGTCTCTAATTGCTGCCCAGGGCGCCCCCCCCGCGCCCTGCACCCTTACAGTGACCGGAGTATGTGGGTGTAGTGTGGGAGCAATGGCGCACAGCTGCAGTGCTGTGCGCTACCTCATATGAAGACTGGAGTCTTCTGCAGCCGATTTCGAAGTCTTCTTGCTTCTGTCACCGGCTTCTGTCTTCCGGCTCTGCGAGGGTGACGGCTGCGCGGTTCCGGGATCGGACGACCAAGGGTGCGATCCTGTGTACGATCCCTCTGGAGCTAATGGTGTCCAGTAGCCTAAGAAGCAGGACCTATCTTCAGTGAGTAGGGCTGCTTCTCTCCCCTCAGTCCCACGTAGCAGAGAGTCTGTTGCCAGCAGATCTCTCTGAAAATAAAAAAACCTAACAAAATACTTTCTTTTTAGCAAGCTCAGGAGAGCTCACTAAGTAGCACCCAGCTCGTCCGGGCACAGATTCAAACTGAGGTCTGGAGGAGGGACATAGAGGGAGGAGCCAGAGCACACCAGTATCCAAATTCTTTCTTAAAGTGCCCTGTCTCCTGCGGAGCCCGTCTATTCCCCATGGTCCTTACGGAGTCCCCAGCATCCACTAGGACGTTAGAGAAAAGGGGCATGATCACACAATAGTAATAATGCCCACAGTAGTAGCACCCCTAATACACATAATGCCCACAGTAGTAGCACCCCGTAATACACATAATGCCCACAGCAGTAGCGCCCCTTATACAATGCCCACAGTAGTAGTGCTCCTTATGCAATGTCCACTGTACTAGTAGTGTCCACAGTGGTAGTGCCCACAGTGGTAGTGCCCCTTATAAAGAGCCCATAGTAGTGGTGCCCCTTATGCAATGCCCCCCAGTAGTAGTGCCCCTTATGTCCCCAGGAGTGATACCCCTTATGAAGTGCCCCCTTTACAATGCCCTCATTAGTAGTGCCCCCATTAGTAATGCCCTTAATGGTAATGCCCCTGTGTAGTATTGCACCCAGTAGTAATGTCGCCTGTAGTAATGCCCCCAGTCATTTAACCCCAGTAATTATGCCCCTGTAGTTATGTCCCAGTAGTTTAGCCCCCAGTGGTAATGCTCCTGCAGTTATGGCCCCAGTAATTTACCTGCCCTTTAGTTTAGCCTCCCAGTGGTGATGCCCCCAGTAGTTTAGCCCCTGTAGTTTAGCCCTCATGTAGTTTGCCACATGTAGTTTAGCCCCCAGTGGTAATGCCCCCTGTAGTTTAGCCCCTGTAGTTTAGCCCTCATGTAGTTTGCCACATGTAGTTTAGCCCCCTGTAGTTTAGCCCTCAGTGGTAATGCCCCCTGTAGTTTAGCCCCTGTAGTTTAGCCCTCATGTAGTTTGCCACATGTAGTTTAGCCCCCTGTAGTTTAGCCTCCAGTGGTAATGCCCCCTGTAGTTTAGCCCCTGTAGTTTAGCCCTCATGTAGTTTGCCACATGTAGTTTAGCCCCCAGTGGTAATGCCCCCTGTAGTTTAGCCCCTGCAGTTATGCCCCCAGTAGTTTTGCCCCTGTAGTTTAGCCCCCATGTAGTTAGCCCCTATTAGTAATGCCCCCAGTAGTTTAGCCCCAAGTAGTAATGCCCCCAGTAGTTATACCCCCAGTAGTTTAGCCCCTGTAGTTTTGCCACTAGTAGTTGAGCCCCCGGTAGTTTAGCTCCCCTGTAGTTTAGCCCCCTTGTAGTTTATCCCCAAGTAGTAATGCCCCCAGTAGTTTAGCCCTATGTAGTAGTGCCCCCCTGTAGTTTGCCCTCCTTTAGTTTAGCCCCAAGTAGTAATGCCCCCAGTAGTTTAGCCCCTGTAGTTTAGCTCCCTTGTAGTTTAGCCCCCTTGTACTAATGCCCCCTGTAGTTTAGCCCCCAAGTAGTAATGCCCCCAGTAGTTTAGCCTCTGTAGTTATGCCCCCAGTAGTTTAGCCCCCCTGTATTTTGCCCCATTACCCAGTAGTAATGCCCCCAAGTAGTAATACCCCTGTAGTTATGCCCCCTGTAGATTGCCCCCAGTATTTAGCCCCATTATAGTTTGCCCCCTTGTAGTTTGCCCCCAGCAGTTTGCCACCAGTAGCTTGCCCCCTTGTATTTTGCCCCAAGTAGTAATGCTCCCAAGTAGTAATGCACCCAAGTAGTAATGCCCCTGTAGTAATGCCCCACTGTAGTTTTCCCCCAGTAGTTAGCCCCCTTGTAGTTTGCCCCCTTATAGTTTGCCCCCGAAGCTTGCCCCAGTAGTAATGTCCCCAAGTAGTAATGACCCTGTAGTTATGCCCCCAGTAGTAATGCCCCCCTGTAGTTTGCCCCAGTAGTTAACCCCCTTGTAGTTTGCCCCCAGTAGTTAGCCCCCTTGTAGTTTGCTCCCAGCAACTGGCCCCAGTAGTTTGTCCCCAGTAGCAATGTCCCCAAGTAGTAATGCCCCTGTAGTTATGCCTCCAGTAGTAATGATCACCTGTAATTTGCCCCTAGGAGTTAGCCCCCTTTTAGTTTTCCCCCAGCAGAAGCACTCACACATATTAAAAAACAAACAAACAACACACCATACTCACCAAGCCCCGTTTCCGCGTCCGACCGCTGCAGTCTTCCTAGCGTCCGCTCCTCAGCACTTTGAGAGAGACGTCATGACGTCTCTCCCATAGCGCGCCCTGCCAGAGCCGGAAGTCGGCGCTCAGTAGTGAGCTCCTGCCGCTGGCTTCCGCTGTGGAGAGAGAGCCGGGCGCCCACTGGTAACACAATCTCAGCGGGCGCCCGGCATCTCCCTGCAGTGCTGGGCACACATCGGGTTGGGTGAGCCAGAGGAGGCGGAACTGTGTTCAGTCTCCAAGTGGAACTGATGGAACGCAGTTCTGCCCCGTCACGGCTCACTTTAACCCATGTATATATATATATATATATATATATATATATATATATATATATATATATACACAGATGTAGAATAGGCAGCGGTAGTCATTTTAAAGCATGATTCACAAAGACAACTTACTCCAATCAGTCAATTTATTTAAATACATTTTTGTCGGGACATGTCCTGACAAAAATGTATTTAAGAAACTGTGAGTGCCGCTGCCTATTCTACATCTACTATTTATTTCGGATGGCACCCAAGCCAGCTGCTGTATAAGATAGGAAGTGCCTGTCACCTATAGAATTATCTTTCTCTCTCTCTCTATGTATATTGTAAAATGGATACTGGAAATAAGGACTTATGAGACAAGTCTTCCAGTTAAAACACAGGGGTAAATTTATTAAGATGGGAGCTCTATTTCAGATGGGATGTAACAACTAGAGATGAGCGTGTTCGGTTCCTCGGGATCCGAACCCCCCCGAACTTCACCTATTTTACACGGTTCCGAGGCAGCCTCGGATCTTCCCGTTTTGCTCGTTTAACCAGAACGCGCCCGAACGTCATCATCCCACTGTCGTATTCTCGCGAGATTCGTATTCTATATAAGGAGACGAGCGTCGCCGCCATTTTCACTCGTGCATTGGAGATTGAACGGAGAGGATGTGGCAGCATTCTCTCCCTGAAAAGCTCCGTAATCTGTGCTTAGTGTGCTGCAAATATCTGTGCTCAGTGTGCTGCAAATATCTGTGCTCAGTGTGCTGCAAATAATCTGTGCTCAGTGTGCTGAAAATATCTACGTTCTCTGCCTGAAAACGCTCCATATCTGTGCTCAGTGTGCTGCAAATATCTGCTCAGTGTGCTGCATTGTGGGGACTGGGACCACCAGTATATAATAATTATAGTAGTACAGTACATTAGGCCATTGCTGTATCTTGCAGCTCTGTGTCACTGCAAGTATCCATTCCATATCTGTGCGGCATTTTTGTGAGCAGTATATATAGTATTACAGTGCAGCATTTAGGTGACTAACAGTATATAGTTGTACGGTAGGCCACAGCTGTATCTTGCAGGTCTGTGTCACTGCAAGTATCCATTCCATATCTGTGCGGCATTTTTGTGAGCAGTATATATAGTATTACAGTGCAGCATTTTGGTGACTAACAGTATATAGTTGTACGGTAGGCCACAGCTGTATCTTGCAGGTCTGTGTCACTGCAAGTATCCATTCCATATCTGTGCGGCATTTTTGTGAGCAGTATATATAGTATTACAGTGCAGCATTTTGGTGACTCACAGTATATAGTTGTACAGTAGGCCATTGCTGTATCTTGCAGCTCTGTGTCACTGCAAGTATCCATCCATTCCATTTTCTTCTAGTGATTTGGACCAATAATACCATTGATTAGAACAAATAATTCCAGTGATTTTGTCATTTTCTTCCAGTGATTTGGACCAATAATACCATTGATTAGAACGAATAATTCCAGTGATTTTGTCATTTTCTTCCAGTGATTTGGACCAATAATACCATTGATCAGAACGAATAATTCAAATGATTTTGTCATTTTCTTCCAGTGATTTGGACCAATAATACCATTGATTAGAACAAATAATTCCAGTGATTTTGTCATTTTCTTCCAGTGATTTGGACCAATGATACCATTGATTAGAAGGAATAATTCCTGTGATATTGAAGTGTTTGTGTCGCTTAGCTTAGCCGTCCAGCGACCACAGTGCACCTCTTTTTCTCTTTTCTTTGCATCATGTGCTGTTTGGGGCCAATTTTTTGAAGTGCCATCCTGTCTGACACTGCAGTGCCACTCCTAGATGGGACAGGTGTTTGTGCCGCCCTCTTGGGTCGCTTTGCTTAGTCATCCAGCGACCTCGGTGCAAATTTTAGGACTAAAAATAGTATTGTGAGGTGTGAAGTGTTCAGAATAGACTGGAAATGAGTGGAAATTGTGGTTATTGAGGTAAATAATACTATAGGATCAAAATTACCCCCAAATTCTATGATTTAAGCTGTTTTTGAGGGTTTTTTGAAAAAAAAACACCCGAATCCAAAACACACCCGAATCCGACAAAAAAATTTCAGGGAGGATTTGCCAAAACGCGTCCGAATCCAAAACACGGCCGCGGAACTGAATCCAAAACCAAAACACAAAACCCGAAAAATGTCCGGTGCACATCTCTAGTTGCAACCAATCAGATTCTGCTTCTCATTTATCTAGCACCTTCTAGAAGATAATACCTGGAATCTGATTGGTGGCTATGGGCAACATCCCATCTTAAATAGAACTCCCATCTATTTAAATTGACTCGTGTGTTTACTGACATCAGACACTGTATAACAACATACAAAGGCTTAGGACTGTAAACACAGGTATAAACAGAAAATGAGCAAACAAACATAAAAAGTCCTAGCACGCCTTGTGATCAATTCTTAGTCCACTGCTGTGGCTTGCAGCCATGCTCTCCTGGTATGGCCAATGTCCAGAGTCTCTGAAGATCATTCTTAATGATATTGGCTGTATGCGTTGTCCTGCTGCAGAATACATTTGGAGCCAATTGGATGCCTCCCTGATGGTATTGCATTATGGATAAGTACCTGCTTGTATTTCTCAGCATTGAAGCTCAAAGAAACAGGCAACGTTGAGGACCATAGATGCAGTGGTCAGCCAGGGAAACAGATGAAAGATACATTATGGTTACTGTACTTCCCTACGAAATCGGAAGATATCCAGCAGTGCCATCAGCTCAGACTGGCAGAAACCAGTGGGACCCAGGTGCACCCATCTAACATTCTGGGAAGTCTGGCCAGAAGTGGCCTTCATGGAAGAATTGTGGCCAAAAAGTCATACCTTTGACGTGGAAAAAAGGCCATGTGACTCAATTATGCACGAAAACATAGGAACTAAGATGCAGAAATATACATAATGGTAAGAACTTACCGTTGATAACGGTATTTCTCCTAAGTCCACAGGATCCACAGGATAACCATGGGATATGATGGAGCAACAGCGGATTGGCACCAATTGATCAAAGCTTTCTGGCCTTCCAGGATGCAACCCCGCCTACTTATCTTTGCTCTTTGTAAGGGCTTGTATTTTAAAGTGCTGCTTGGATTTGTAAGTTTGAGTTGGTAACAGAAAAAGCAGGAGCTGGAAGCTGAGTGAAAAGGAGGTGCAGTGAGCTGGAACAACTGCTAAGTGGAGTATAGGTGCCGCAGGAGAGAGTACTACGGCTGCATAAAAGTGAAGGACCAAGAACCGCACAAAGATAGATAAGTATAAGCCAGCTTAATTATTGTATAATTGAGATTGTTTGTCTTCTACTTTTTATTTTTGCTGCTTTTTCTTTGAGAGTAACAGGGAGTTAGACCTTACAAACAATATGGGAGGGGCTGTAAATGGGGACCTCACTCAGTGCATGTCGTGAAAGATGTATGCACACCTGGAGCTACCGGCCCAGTGTGATTACATCTGCACGAGGTGTGTGCGAACGGTTGCCCTGGAAGCCCAGGTAACTGATCTAGAGCAATCCGTTACGCGACTGAGGGAGATTCACAATCTCGAGCGAAGTTTAGACAGAACGGTGGAGGAGTTGCGGGAGGGATCACTGGTAGAAGAGGATGATGATCAGGTAGCCAGCTGGGTCACAGTTAGAAGGAAGAAAAAGAGGGGGAGGCTCGACATCTCTGAACTATCAAACCCGAACAAATTTGCCCGACTGGACGAGGAATCGGAGGATGATAGTGAAGAAATGACGGTGTCAGAGGAGACTGCTCCCTCTAGCATCCAGAGGAGCGGTCCCTCTGGCGCGGTTGGGATAAAAGATAGTGAGGTACCTAGTCAGATGGTGGTGGTAGGGGATTCTATCATCAGGAAGGCAGATAGGGCAATCTGCTACCGGGACCGTGATCGCCGTACAGTCTGTTGTCTCCCGGGTGCTCGGGTACGGCACATCACGGACCGGGTAGATAGATTGTTGGGAGGGGCTGGGAAAGACCCGGCGGTCTTGGTGCACGTTGGCACCAATGACAAAGTTAGCGGAAGGTGGGATGTCCTTAAGAAAGACTATAGGGACTTAGGAAAGAAATTGAAGACAAGGACATCTAAGGTAATATTCTCGGAATTATTACCCGTGCCACGCGCTAGTCCAGGGAGGCAGAGGGAGATTAGGGAGGTATATGTGTGGCTTAGGGATTGGTGCAGGAAAGAGGGGTTTGTGTTCCTGAACACTGGGCGGACTTCTCAGTCAGGCGCCATCTCTTTTGTCGTGACAGATTGCACCTGACTGAGGAGGGGGCAGCGGTGCTGGGGGGAAGGATGGTTAGAAGGTTGGAGGAGATTTTAAACTAGGAGCCTGGGGGGAGGGTTTAGCTAGAAACTACGGGTCATGCAGTGAGAATAGTGGGGATGGCGGTAGTAAACGAAATGGGGGAGAAGTTGGGGGGAGGGTAAGAGCAGGCGGTAAGGTAACTAACATGTGTACTAAAAGAGATTTTACCAAAGCACTAACCAATGACGATTACAGGTCATCATTGCTACATAAGGTGAAAGATGTCCCTAATGCAAGGGAAAATACTTATCTTAGTTGTATGTATGTAAATGCCAGAAGCATTACTGGTAAAAAGGGTGAACTAGAAATACTTGCAGCAAGCAAACAGTATGATATTATAGGCATTACTGAAACTTGGTGGGACGAATCTCATGATTGGACAGTCAATCTAGAGGGCTATACACTGTTTAGGAGAGACAGACTAAATAAAAAGGGTGGAGGGGTGTGTCTTTATGTAAAGCCGTTTTTAAAACCTGATATACGGGAAGATATTCAGGAGGGGACTGTAGACACTGTCGAGACATTATGGGTAGAAATTGCATGCGGGGAAAAAGGAATAAAAAAGTTAGTATTGGGTGTATGCTATAGGCCGCCTGGTATCAACGCATCTGATGAGGAATTGTTACTAAAGCAAATTGAAAGAGCAGCAGGAGTAGGAGACATAGTAGTGATGGGAGATTTTAACTATCCAGAGATAAACTGGAAAAACGATTCATGTGATACTGCTAGGGGCAATATGTTTTTAAACACACTTAATGATAACTACTTAGTTCAACTAATTGAGGAACCAACTAGGTACAATGCAATCTTAGACCTGGTATTAACAAACAATGGGGATTTGGTATCAGGTATTATAGTAGGGGAACCCATAGGAAACAGCGACCACAATATGGTCACATTCAATATCAGTTTCCACAAACAGCCCTATACTGGCTCAACTAGGACTCTAAACTTTAGCAAAGCAAATTTTCATAAGACGAGGGTATTTTTCAGGGATATTGAATGGGAAGGTTTGTTTTTAGGAAAAAATACTACGGAGAAATGGGAGGTACTAAAATTCCTGCTTGCTAAAAATACACTCAAATTTATTCCTACGAGCAGCAAAAAAAGGAATAAAAATCATAAACCGATGTGGCTTAACAAAAAGATTAAGGAACTTATGGGCAAGAAAAGGCGAGCATTTAAAAAATACAAATCTAACGGGGAAGCAGAGTCATTTCAGCACTATAAGGAATGTAACAAAATATGCAAAAAGGAAATAAGAGCGGCTAAAGTAGAAACTGAAAAACTAGTAGCAAAGGAAAGCAAAGCGAATCCCAAAAAATTCTTTAAAGACATTAATAGCAATAGATGAAAGAAGGAGAGTGTAGGCCCTTTAAAAGACAAGTTGGGAGTCTTAAGCAAAAATGATAATGACATAGCGGACACACTAAATGAGTTTTTTTCAACAGTATTTACTAGAGAGGACCCAATTCAGGGACTAACATATAATCTCAATAATGAGAATATCCCACTGATAGGTACTTATTTAAGCGAGGAAGTAGTCTGTGACCGATTAAAACATTTAAAGATTAATAAGTCACCAGGTCCCGATGGTATTCACCCAAGGGTTCTAATGGAGCTTCATTCTGAACTTGCAAAGCCGCTATTTTTGATCTTTAAGGATTCAGTAATATCAGGTATGGTTCCCAAAGACTGGTGTATAGCGGAAGCAGTGCCTATATTCAAAAAGGGAAGTAAAGCTGAACCAGGTAATTATAGACCAGTTAGTCTTACATCTATAGTGGGGAAAGTATTGGAAGGTATTCTAAGAGATAGTATTCAGAAGTTCCTTGAAGTCAATAAGGTCATTAAAAGGAATCAACATGGGTTTATGAAGGACAGATCCTGTCAAACCAACTTACTTGGCTTTTATGAAACAGTAAGCGCAAACCTAGATCAGGGTAAAGAGGTGGATGTAATCTTTTTAAATTTTGCCAAAGCGTTCGATACTGTACCACACATGAGACTTATCTACAAGCTACAAGAATCAGAGCTAGGAAGCACAATATGCACTTGGGTCAAAAACTGGTTAGATAATAGGGAGCAGCGCGTTGTGGTTAATGGATCTTTTTCAACTTGGACTGAAGTGCTAAGTGGTGTGCCGCAAGGCTCAGTATTAGGACCAATATTGTTCAATATTTTCATTAACGACCTAACAGAAGGTCTAGAGAGCATGGTGTCAATTTTTGCAGATGATACCAAATTGTGTAAAGTTATAAATGCGAAGGGGGACGCTGAGTCGCTTCAGAATGACTTAGTTAAATTAGAAGCTTGGGCAGTGAAATAGAGAATGCGCTTCAATACAGACAAGTGTAAGGTAATGCACTGTGGTAACAAGAACAAAAGTAACACCTACCTACTAAATGGGGTAAAATTAGGGGATTCTATACTGGAAAAGGACTTAGGTGTCCTCATAGATAGCAAACTAAGCAGTAGTACCCAAAGTAGGACTGCAGCAAAGAAGGCTAATAAGATATTAGCATGCATAAAACGGGGAATTGATGCTAGGGACGAGAGTATTATACTCCCGTTATATAAATCACTTGTGAGGCTACACCTTGAATACTGTGTACAATTCTGGGCACCTTATTACAAAAAGGATATCCTGGAGCTAGAAAAGGTTCAAAGGCGGGTGACCAAACTAATTAAGGGTATGGAGACGCTGGAATACGAGGAAAGGCTTGCAAGACTAGGCATGTTTACACTGGAAAAGAGGAGATTAAGAGGGGACATGATCAACATTTACAAATATATAAGGGGACAATATACAGATCTTGCGCAGGAGCTGTTTTTGGTTAGATCAACACAGAGAACTCGTGGACACTCGCTCAGGTTAGAGGAGAGGAGATTCCACACAATACGGCGTAAAGGCTTTTTTACGGTAAGGACGATACGTGTTTGGAATTCCCTGCCTGAGGGAGTTGTAATGGCCAACTCAGTCAACACCTTTAAGAATGGGTTAGATAAATTCCTAATGGATAAGGAAATCCAGGGTTACGGGGTATAGTCACGCACTATGGCTATTATAAAAAAGAGGGGTTAATCGGAACGGCAGTCAGCAACTTCAGTCAAAATTTTATACAAAATAATCGTGCATAGGAGACCACAAATAGGTTGAACCCGATAGACAATTGTCTTTTTTCAACCTTAGATACTATGTTACTGGCTCAGGCAAATCAGTTGTATTCCAAAGCACTAAGCAGGAGCATCATGTAGAGCCCTAATCATGTGAGAAGAACACACATGCACGCCCTTCCGTACAAGAAGGAAGAGGTTAGTGAGTAGAAGGATCCTCAAATCATGTGCATCAGGGTGGGATCCCTGTGGATCCTGTGGACTTAAGAGAAATTCCGTTATCAACGGTAAGTTCTTACCATAACATATATTTCTCCGGCAGGGTCCACAGGTTATCCACAGGATAACAATGGGATTTCCCAAAGCAATTTAGTGGTGGGTACGCTCCTGATTGGACAGGAGAACCCTTCACCCGAATTCAGTGTCATGAGAGGCAAAGGTATCCAAGGCATAATGTCTAATGAATGTGTTAATGGAAGACCATGTGGCTGCCTTACATATCTGTTTTGCTGAAGCCTCACGCTGTGCTGCCCATGTAGGACCTACCTTACAAGTAGAGTGAGCAGAGACAATAGCCGGAACAGGGAGATCAGCTTGAGAATATGCTTCTGAAATCGTCATTCGAAGCCATCTTGCCAGCGTCTGTTTACTAGCAGGCCATCCTCTCTTGTGAAATCCGTAGAGAATGAAGAGAGAATCTGTCTTTCTGATGGCACTGGTACGATCCATGTAGATCCTTAATGCCCGGACTACGTCCAGCGATGCATCTCCCGCAGAAAGTCCCGGTACCTGAAAAGCCAGGGCTACAATTTCTTTATTAAGGTGGAATTTAGACACCACCTTAGGAAGATACCCAGATCTAGTTCTGAGAATTGCTCTATCTGGATAAAAAATCAGAAATGGGGAACAACATGACAGCGCACCTAAATCTGATACTCTTTTATCTGATGCCATAGTCAGTAGAAAGAGCAATTTAGCTGTCAACCATTTAAGATCCACTTTATTAAGTGGTTCAAATGGGGCAACTTGGAGGGCTTTCAGGACTAAACCTAAGTCCCACGGTACTGTAGGTGGAACAAACGGAGGTTGAAAGCGCAGCATTCCCTGGAAAAAAGTACGCACATCCTGTAAATTGGCAATTTTCTTTTGGAACCATACAGTCAATGCCGATACTTGCACTCTCAAGGAAGCCACCTTCAAACCTTTATTCATTCCTGCCTGAAAGAATGCTAAGACCCTGGAAACTCTGAAAGATTTAGAGTCCACCTTTCCTTCACTGCACCAATGAATATAGGCCTGCCATATTCGGTGATAAATATGAGCTGAGGAAGGTTTCCTTGCTTTGAGCATTGTTTGAATTACCTGTTGTAAGAATCCTCTTGACTTCAGGATAGAGGTTTCAAGAGCCACACCGTCAAAGACAGTCGATCCAGATGTCTGTGATAACAAGGACCCTGTGTCAGTAGGTCTGGACGTTGAGGGAGCAGAAATGGAGCATCCATCGACATTCTCTGTAGATCCGTATACCAATGCCTTCTGGGCCAGGCCGGAGCTGTTAGTATCACGGCACCCTTTCCTTGCTTTATTTTTCTCACCACCCTGGGTAAAAGGGTGATCGGAGGAAACACATAAGCCAGATGAAAGTCCCATCTCACCGACAAGGCATACACAAAGATTGTTCTGGGACTGTTCTTTACCTGTTTGCGGGCACTTTGTTGTTCAGACGGGACGCCATGAGATCTATTTCTGGCAACCCCCATTTGTCTACTAGAGTCTGAAAGACCTCCGGGTGTAGAGCCCATTCGCTTGCTTGAATGGTGTGTCGACTGAGAAAGTCCACTTCCCAGTTTAGGACTCCCGGAACGAACACTGCGGACAAGGCTGGATGATGAGTTCTGCCCACTTTAGTATGTGACTTACCTCCTTCATTGCTTTTTGGCTGCGAGTTCCTCCCTGATGGTTGAGGTATGCTACTGCCGTCGCATTGTCCGAGCGGATCTGGACTGGTTTTTCTTGCAGAATGTCCTTTGCCTGAATCAGTGCCATGTATATGGCCCGAAGTTCCAACACATTTATTGGTAGGAAACCTTCTTCTTTGGTCCATTGCCCTATGAACCACAATCTTCTGGACACTGCTCCCCAGCCCTGAAGACTGGAATCTGTTGTCAGAATCTCCTAATCTGATATCCAAAAGGGTCTCTCCTTGTCTAGATGGGATGTCTGTAGCCACCAGGGTAATGACCTTCTTACTTTTACTGAAAGTACCATAGCCTGTTTCTTTATTGTCTGATGTAATCCATTCCATTTGGCAAGAATCAGACGCTGCAGAAGTCTTGAATGGAATTGTGCATACTCCACCATGTCGAATGTTGACACCATCAAACCCATCACTCGCATTGCTGCGTGAATGGATACCGTTTGACTGTGTAGCAAGTCCTGAATCCTTGACTGTACCTTGTATATCTTGTTCTGTGGTAAAATTAATCTCTGCAGACCTGAATCCAGTACAGCCCCCAAGTGAGTCATCTGTTGTGACGGAACTAGAGACGATTTTGCCCACTTTATGACCCACCCATGTCTCTGCAGACATGTTATTGTCTGTTGAAAATGACATAGGAGCAATTCCTGTGACTGTGCCAGGATTAAAAGATTGTCGAGGTATGGGAAAAATCTTATCCCCTGCTGGCGGAGATAAGCTGCCATAACCACCATAATCTTGGTAAATACTCTGGGGGCTGTGGCCAACCCAAAGGGTAGAGCCTGGAACTGAAAATGCTGTTGGAGGATAGTGAACCTGAGATAACACTGATGGGACAGTGCTATAGGAACATGTAGGTAAGCATACTGGACTGTATATCCAGGGATACCATATAATCTCCTGGCTCCATGGCCAAAATTATGGAATGTATCGTGTCCATGTGAAACCGAGGTACCCAAATGTGTTTGTTCAGCATTTTAAGATTGAGAATAGGCCGAAATGACCCATTTGGCTTCTGAACCAGAAATAGGTTGGAGTAAAAACCCTGTCCTCATTGTGCAAGGGGAACTGGAATAATTACTCCTGACTGAAGCAATTTCTGAACTGCTTCTCGCAAATCCCTGGCCTTCGTCTCTACCTGAGACGGGCTGGTACAGAAAAACCTTCAAGGAGGATGCTTCTTGAAGAGAAAAGCATAACCTAGAGATACTGCTTCCTGCACCCAGGCATCTGTTGTAGACTGCTGCCAGATCTGTGCAAACTGAAGAAGTCGGCCCCCTACCCTGGGGTCCCCCAGGTGGAGGCCCGCACCATCAGGCTGATGGCTTATCTTCTGATTTGGAAGCCAGCCCTCTATTAGCCCAATGTTTTTTAGTCCTACCAGACTTGTTGTATTGGGGCTTGCAATCACTTTTTCCCTTCTCTTTTCCTTGAGACTGAAAGGGCCAAAAAACCGGAACTTTAGGTTTGTAGTTGTATGTGGAAGGAAACTTGACCTTTTTGGAGTCTGCTTTGGACTCCAGAATATCTGTCAATTCTTTACCAAAAAGAATATTTCCAGAAAAAGGCAAAGATTCCAAAACCTTCTTGGATTCTGAATCAGCTTTCCACGTACATAACCAAACTGCTCTGCAAGCAGCTATTGTTGAAGCTGATGCCCTGGAGGCGATAGTAACCATATCTGATGCTGCTTCTTCCAAGAATATTGCAGCCTGTTTTATATAAGCTATATGGGATTTCTGCTCTCTAGAAGCTACTGAAATATCCCCCTCCAATGTATCAGCCCAGACAGCCACTGCCTTTGCCATCCAAGCTGAAGCCATGGCTGGCCTTATGACTGCCCCAGACAGGGAAAATATGGTTTTTAGAAACCCATCCACCCTCCTATCCGTGACATCATTTAATGATGTTGAAGGCAAAGGCAATATAGACTTTCGCACTAATCGAATCACATGTGTATCTACTTTAGGAGCCACCTCTCTTTTTAAACAATCCCCAGCTGGAAGAGGATAATTGGAATCCCATTTTTTTGGAACTCTAAATTTCTTATTGGGCATTGCCCAAGCCTCTTCCGTGATTTCCGTCAGCTGATCTAACCTTGGAAACTCAGTCTTAACTGTTTTGGGATGTTTAAACACAGGTGCCTTGGTTTTTAACACAAGCTCTGCTGAATCCTCTAAGGATAGAATGGCTTTCATTGCTCTAATTAACTCAGCTATATCCACTGAGCTGAGACCTTCTTCCTCCTCTTTGTATGCCGATGTAGAATTAATTGAGCTTTTATCTTCTGATGAATCCACATGTGTAGCCTGTGCAGGTGAAGATTTACTTACCATCATTTGATCAGCTTGTTTCTTTTGAGAAGCTGCTGGGGGAAATGATATACCGTAGGTAGGGAGCTGCATGTAAGGGTTAATAGTGTAATCCATTCCTGGTACAGAAGCTGTAGGAATTATCCGTTTAGCTATACTGGACAAGGTCTGTGCAAACATAGCCCAAGGTGGATCCATCTGTATCTGATGTTGTACAGGGATCTGCCTTGTATTTTGCTGAAAACTAAAACAATTTGCACACAAACCATCCTGAACCAGATCCTGAGAAGATAATACAGTTTTGCAAGACAAATATGATATGAGTGTTGGTGTTGCTTTGAGTGTACCTTCCTCACCTTTGCTGCTCTTAGACATGATAAACAATCAGCACTTTCACAGTGTACTACAGAATTTGTGACTGTAATCACTTTAAACTTTCTAAAGTGACATACAATCTGACCCTACCCATGCACCAGCATTGAGGATCAGAAAAAAACAACTGACAAACATATAGTAAAGTCAGCAATCACACTAGCAGTCAGTCACATGTTATACATTAACAATATGAGCACATCATCAACTACAAACACATTTATTAAGTATGTAGGAGAACATATTACTGATCATGTTTAAACAGATCTAACGTATTCAGACACGATGCGAAAGAAACAACAGTAAATGTATACAGACTCATATGCACTAGGCACTTATCTAACTATTCATACTCAAAAGGTAGATAGAGATTTAGTGCTGTATAGCCCGTACTCAGTAGAGTGGGATACAGGGAGACTCACCTCACTTCCAGGATCAATCAATATGTTAGCGAACGCTGAGTGGATCCAGACGCTACTAGTGTACACTGCCGCTCCATGAACCTATAGTGAACACAGACGCTCAGTGAACACAGACGCACCGGTCACACAGACGCCTATGCTGCGACCGGGTCCCCCTCGTGCATAATGTCTGTGACGGAAGCGAGGAAACAGTTCATGGCGGGAGACTCAGAGGAAACTGGTCATGAACCGGGGGGAGGAGCGACCAGGAGAGCATCTGACTCCCCACTGCTGACATCAACCCTAGGGATCGCGGCCTCATGCTATTCCTGGAGCCTATAATCCATAAGGCCTAGCGCCGGAGCACCCACGGTGGCAGCCGCATCAGCTACTGTTTGGTAGTCTCCTCCCAAAACAGCGCGGCTGTGTCCGTATTCCATCTAGCTAAGCGGAACCAATGCCTTACCTTCTCCCCGTGCTCCGGCCACAGCCTGGTAACGTCTGCTGGACCTGCTAGTATATCTGACACAGAAGCCCACCAAAACAGCACTGTACTCGTGGGTAAGCGTTGTCGCGACCCGGCGGAGAGTTGTTGGAGCGACTCTTTCTAATATACGTATAAGACGCTGTTTAGAAAGATCACTCAAAAAACTTAGTAAGACTATACAAATAAAATAAGAAAGCTTAGGGCTGCTAAAAAACAGCAGCCCTCTGACCGTGGTCCGGCTCCTGCCACACCAAACAAAAAACTGATTTGCCTGAGCCAGTAGGCGGGGATAAATGGAAGGGCCCATTGCATCCTGGGAGGCCAGAAAGCTTTGATCGATTGGTGCCAATCCGCTGTCGCTCCATCATATCCCATTGTTATCCTGTGGATAACCTGTGGACCCTGCCGGAGAAAAATAGCAGCATGTGCTCTAGACTGATGAGTTACAATGTGAAATATTTGGCTGTAACAGAAGGCAGTTTGTTTGCTGCAGGGCTGGAGAGAGGAAAAATAATGAGTGTCTGCAGACAACAGTGAAGCATGGTGGAGGTTCCGTGCAGGTTTGAGGCTGCATTTCAGCAAATGGTGTTGTGGATTTAGTGAGGATTATGGTGTCCACAATGCTAAGAAATACAGGCAGGTACTTATCCATCATGTAATACCTTTAGGGAGGCATCTGATTGGCTCCAAATTATTCTGCAGCAGTACAACTTCCGCAAACATATAACCAGTGGTTAAAGTGGGGCGGAACGGGGTGGAACTGCGTTCCGTCACCTCTAATTGCAGGCGGAACTAGTTCCGCCTCCGCCCGGCCACAGCATCAGGTCCCTGCTGCATTGCAAAGGTGACAGCGGCCGCCAGCCAATCCCGGCTCGCAGACCGGCTGCAGCACCAATCAAAAAAAGGGGCGGCTTTTTTAAAATCTGGCGTGAACCAATTACGGCTCGCGGACCACCAGCCAATGAGAAGCTGCTATGTGGCAGCTTCTCATTAGCTGGCGGTCCGGGAGCAGTGAATGGCGCACAATTGGCGCCAGATTCAAAGTGCGGCCTCACTGCTTTGCAATAGCAGCCGATCCGTGAGCCAGGACTGTCTGGTGGCCGCTGCTAGCTTTACACCGCAGCCGGGGACCTGATGCTCCAGCCCACAGCCACTGAAGCACACAGCCACACTGAGGAGAGTGCTGCTGGACTGAGAAGCAGCAATGACAGGGGCGAGGATTTGACGCCGGGCAGCTCATGGACCGGCAATGGAGAGACAGCGGCAGCATTTTTGTGGCGCCAGCTGCGAGCAAATTGCGGCTAGTGACCCAACAGCCAGACGGCGGATTAACGCAGCAGCCTTCAGGTGTCCCAGCCTTCAGGTACCCCGCATCTTTGTCTGTTACCATGTGACAAGCACACAACCTCCCTGCTACTGTCAATTTCCTCATTCAGGTCCCTTCATTTTGCCAATAGGTTGCCAAGTGACTCCGGGCTCTGTTTGCCCGCAGCAATGACTAGAGCTCTGCTCGGCTGTTCATAGACACTGCACAGTCGTGTGGGATTGGGGCAGATAGCTGTGTTATCTGGTGGGTGCAGGCTGACAGCGCATGGGTGGATGCTGCATTCAGTGGGAGCCTCTCACGGTCACCCTGCATGGCTGACTTCCACATTTCTGCTCTTGACAACCAAAGTCCGCTACAGTGACACTAGTGACTGTCTGTTTGGACACTTAGTTGTTCAAAACTCCCAAGGTGACTTCAGGAGGGGAGAAATCCTTTTCCACCTTCGGGAAAGAGATGGAGCTACAGGGTCTGGCAGAAGTGGGTAAAGGGTGCGGAGAAGGGAGAGAGCTGGTTGGCCTGCTCTCAAGCCTCCCTATCTGAGTAAGTACTTCAGTGGCATCAGAGAGAGCCAGCTGCCACCTCCCACCTCATTGCACCCAGGCCCATGGAAGCTGCAGTGTCCTAAAACATATAGGATATGCACTTATGCAAAATATATCTAATTATTAGACACATTATTGCTACACTTATCGCATGAGGCCCCTGTTTCTAAAAAGTGAAGGGAATGTTCTGTGTGGGGGGATACTTGCCAGCGGTTGGGTGTAAGTGGCTCTGATATTGTGGGCATTGTGTGTGTAAAGGGCACTAGTATGTGGGACGGGCAATGTGAATAAAATTGTGCTACTGTGAGACATTATTTTGAATTGGGGTACTTTTGTGTGGCCACGCCCCTTCCTTGTGATGCCACACCTCTTTATGCTGCGCGCGCGCCTTCGGCGCACTAAGCAGGAGGGGGTCATGGCGGAGGTGAGTTCCCCCACCTCTCTCACTTTAAGCCCTGCATATAACCAATGTCATTAAGAACTATGTTCAGTTTAAAGAAGAACAAGAAGTACAGGAAGTGATGATATGGCCCCCACAGAGCCCTGATCTCAACATCATCAAGTCTGTCTGGGATTACATGAAGAGACAGAAAGATATGAGCAAACCTACATCCACAGAAGATCTGTGGATAGTTCTACCTGACGATTTCCTTCAAAAACTACATGTGTACCTATAAAAGTTGATGCTGTTTTAAAGGCTATATATATATATATATATATATATATATATATATATATAGAGAGAGAGAGAGAGAGAGAGAGAGAGAGAGAGAGAGAGAGAGAGAGAAGAGAATTTACTTCTAGGATAAAGATGCAGTTGCTACTTACCCCACTACTTACCCTTTATTGCATTGAACCTGAAGTGGTATCCTTCTCATGCCTTATACAGGTTATTTGAAACTTTTTTGTATCCACTGTGGGCACTTTAAAAGATACATGAGGTACGGTCCAAATAACCGCGAAGGGAGCGAGTTGCTGTGGCAATGGCAAAGAAAAGCTGGCAAAGCTCTCCGCAACTCACCCCCTTCATGTCCCTATCTCTGCCTCGAATTCACAGATTTTTATATGCAGCTTGAGTCCAGAGGTGCAGTAAGTGCGGCATACAGCTGCCCTTACTCACATCTGACTGAACTCACAGTGGTTTGTGCAATACCAGATCTACCAAAAGGTAAATTCCACTAATTTAGATTGATACATCATGAACATTTGAATTTTATATGAATTCCATTTGTTTTTATCCCTCTCAAAACCACTCCTAGACCAGTGGTTCCCAAACTTTTCTGAATCACGGTGCCCTAGAGTATCAAAACATTTTCCACGGCACTTCTAGGTCAAAAGTTTCTTATTGAGAAATTAATAAAAAACAAATAGTAAATGAAGTATATTGTGTTTATATATCATCCTTAGATTCACTTAGGTGGTGAGGGTCAGAAATCACTTCTGTTTGACCAGGCACATAGTTTGAGAACCACTGGCCTAGACCAAACTTCCCAACTTTGAAAGCTGGAGATGTGGGACCAGACGCGCTGACACCCAAAAAAGGGCTGGTGCCTTGGGCAAAGGGGAGGGGCCTCAGATAGAGGGGGGTGTGGGCTTGATACACGACCTCCACTATCGTCATTTTGGGGGTGCTCCTAGCACTCCCTGAGCATCTGGGCAGCTCCCTGCTATAGCAGAGCAGCAGTGATAACAGGCTCTCTCAACCTGCCCCCGACCGCGGCAACCTGCGGCCCGCAGACGGGACAGTGTCTGAATAGCAGGACTGTCCTGCTGGAATTGGGACTGTTGTGTTTCTAGCTCCATTGTGGTTTATGTTAGTTACACAATCTGGATGCGTGCTGTGGACTTTTGGGAATGTTGTCGTGCATATAAATGTTATGATTTAACATCTACATGTTTTCATACATTTGAGTTTGGTGGGTAAAGATGTAGACACATGATAGAAGTATTGGGTTGGCATAGAGCAGATATGACTAGGCTTAAAATACTATACCGTTAAACCCAAACACTCATGGATTACACAGGTTCTGTGACTGTTGACTTCAAGCATGCATTTCACTTGGTTTTAATCAGCCATAGAATCTGTGTAATCCATGAGCATCCTGGTTTAAAAGGATGGTATGGTAAGCCTAGATATGACAGTTTTTAGTAAAAATAGAAGTTCTAGACGGAAGTTTTAATGAATATGTAAGGCCAGCAACAGAAATCTTGGGGACTGCTACACTCACATTTTTGCACCACCACATCCCTCCCCCTCTTTACTTATATGGTGGTTTCTCTGCAATAGGAAACCTAGGGAGAATCAGAGCCGCGTATTTTCGGGGGTTAACTGCAAACATTAAGTATCCACTAAACGTATGTAGGAGGGACCACAGGGATCTCTGATACAGATGTGTCATTTTCTAGTGTTGTTCGGATGCATAGGCATTACAGCACACTGCTCATGGCATAGCAGGGCATGCGCTATGCGTACGATCCTGCTATGCATTCGCTTAAATGGGAGCCAGCAAGCAGATGCGCCCGCTGCCCCATTGAAGTCTATAGGAGCTTGTCTAGCGTTGTGTACGAGGAAGCATGCCATGTTGCATATGCATCGTGGTCCCGCTATACACAGCAACAATATAGCAGGACACATCTGTAACTGCTGCGATCCCTCCATTCCTGCCGGCAGCCACATCCTCCATAGATTTCTACGGGGGAAGTGATGCTGCCAGATATACCGATTTCTGGAATGCTTCACATTCCGGAGATTGCCCCCCACCACTACCATCATCTGAAAATGGCGGTAGCCCAATGTAGCATATGAGTTACACACCACAAATGTAGTTCTGGACAGGAGCACCAGCAGCTCACTGAGCACATCACAGGGACAGGCTCCTTTCAGAGCCGCTGTCACTGCGAGTGTCCAATGATACACCCTGCTATTATTATCGGTATCTAGATGATAGATAGGCAGTGTCTAGTTAGACAGTCAATAGATAGACACCAGGGGCCAAATGTAATAGAGTAAGAGTTTCAGAAAGTGAGAGATTTGGTAAGGGTTTTCAGTTTTTTTTTAAAGTGGCAATCATTTACACAACAAGATCAACCTGGTTTTGCAGTGTAAATGATTGCCACTTAAAAAAAACCTGAAAAACCTTACCAAATCTCTCGCTTTCTGAAACTCTCACTCTATTACATTTGGCCCCATATGTTAGACAAACATTAGTCCGACAGGGTCAAAAGGTCGACATGAAAAAGGAGGACAGTATAAAATGTTGACAGGGTCAAAAGGTCGGCATGAAAATAGTCGACATAGAAAAGGTAGACATAGGGGTATATTTACTAAAATTCGTATTTTCCCGATTGAGGTTAAAGTTCAAAATCACGAATGACATCGAAAGTGTAAAGTTGCAACTTTTTGAATTTATTACGACTAATTTACTAAGCTGTCGTATTCTGCATTTTCGTATTTACCGATGTCGATGTCATTCGTTTTTTTTTTGCAGTGTTTTACGTGAGTGACTTGTAAAACACTGCCGACTTTAGCACAATGAATCTCGGCCGGATCTGTGAGATTCGTGCTGGGCTTCATTGTGCACCTTTATAAAAAAAGAAATCATTGTTAAAATCTTGAAAAAAAAATGCGTGGGGTCCCCCCTCCTAAGCAAAACCAGCCTCGGGCTCTTTGAGCCGGCCCTGGTTGTAAAAATATGGGGGGAAAAGTGACAGGGGTTCCCCCATATTTAAACAACCAGCACCGGGCTCTGCGCCTGGTCCTGGTTCCAAAAATACAGGGGACAAAAAGCGTAAGGGTCCCCCGTATTTCTGAAACCAGCACCGGGCTCCACTAGCCAGATACATAATGCCACAGCCGGGGAACACTTTTATATTGGTCCCTGCGGCCCTGGCATTACATACCCAACTAGTCACCCCTGGCCGGGGTACCCTGGAGGAGTGGGGATCCCTTCAATCAAGGGGACCCCCCCCCCCCTCCAGCCACCCAAGGGCCAGGGGTGAAGCCCGAGGCTGTCCCCCCCATCCAAAGCCTGCGGTTGGGGGGCTGATAGCCTTTTTGACAAAAGTTGAATATTGTTTTTAGTAGCAGTACTACAAGTCCCAGCAAGCCTCCCCCGCAAGCTGGTACTTGGAGAACCACAAGTACCAGCATGCGGTGGAAAACCGGGCCCGCTGGTACCTGTAGTACTACTACTAAAAAAATACCCCAATAAAAACAGAAGACACACACCTTGAAAGTAAAAGTTTAATACATACATCCACACCTCCATACACACATACTTACCTATGTTCACACGAGGGTCGGTCCTCTTCTCCATGTAGAATCCATGGGGTACCTGTTGGAAAAATTATACTCACATAATCCAGTGTAGTTCGGTCCTCTTCTTTTCTATTTGTAATCCAGGTACTTTGCAAAATAAAAAAACGGACACCAGACCACGCACTGAAAGGGGCCCCATGTTTTCACATGGGACCCCTTTCCCCGACTGCCAGGAACCCCCCCTGACTTCTGTCTAAGAGGGTTCCTTCAGCCAATCAGGGTGCGCCACGTTGTGGCACCCTCCTGATTGGCTGTGTGCTCCTGTAGTGTATGACAGGCAGCACACGGCAGTGTTACAATGTAGTGCCTATGCGCTCCATTGTAACCAATGGTGGGAACTTTGTGGTCAGCGGTGAGGTTACTTTCTGTCAACCGCTGACCACAAAGTTCCCACCATTGGTTACAATGGAGCGCATAGGCGCTACATTGTAACACTGCCGTGTGCTGCCTGTCATACACTACAGGAGCACACAGCCAATCAGGAGGGTGCCACAACGTGGCGCACCCTGATTGGCTGAAGGAACCCTCTTAGACAGAAGTCAGGGGGGGTTCCTGGCAGTTGGGGAAAGGGGTCCCATGTGAAAACATGGGGCCCCTTTCAGTGCGTGGTCAGGTGCCCGTTTTTTTATTTTGCAAAGTACCTGGATTACAAATAGAAAAGAAGAGGACCGAACTACACTGGATTATGTGAGTATAATTTTTCCAACAGGTACCCCATGGATTCTACATGGAGAAGAGGACCGACCCTCGTGTGAACATAGGTAAGTATGTGTGTATGGAGGTGTGGATGTATGTATTAAACTTTTACTTTCAAGGTGTGTGTCTTCTGTTTTTATTGGGGTATTTTTTTAGTAGTAGTACTACAGGTACCAGCGGGCCCGGTTTTCCACCGCATGCTGGTACTTGTGGTTCTCCAAGTACCAGCTTGCGGGGGAGGCTTGCTGGGACTTGTAGTACTGCTACTAAAAACAATATTCAACTTTTGTCAAAAAGGCTATCAGCCCCCCATCCGCAGCCCTTGGATGGGGGGGGACAGCCTCGGGCTTCACCCCTGGCCCTTGGGTGGCTGGAGGGGGGGTCCCCTTGATTGAAGGGGTCCCCACTCCTCCAGGGTACCCCGGCCAGGGGTGACTAGTTGGGTATGTAATGCCAGGGCCGCAGGGACCAATATAAAAATGTCCCCCGGCTGTGGCATTATGTATCTGGCTAGTGGAGCCCGGTGCTGGTTTCAGAAATACGGGGGACCCCTACGCTTTTTGTCCCCCGTATTTTTGGAACCAGCACCAGGCGCAGAGCCCGGTGCTGGTTGTTTAAATATGGGGGAACCCTGTCACTTTTTCCCCCATATTTTTACAACCACGGCCGTCTCAAAGAGCCCGAGGCTGGTTTTGCTTAGGAGGGGGAACCCCACGCATTTTTTTTTTTAAATTAACACTTTCCCACCCCTTCCCACTGAAAAACATGCACGGATCTCATGGATCCGTGCATGCCTATCCGAACACGGTAAAAAAAAGCAGGTCTGTTTTTTTTTAGCACTTTTTCACGATTTCTATTTAATCACGGCAGTGTTTGGCTATTGTCGGCAGTGTTTGTGATTTGCACTTTTTAGTAAATGACCGATTTCTACCAAATTCCAGCCGTATTTGACCGGTGGTGTATTCATTCGTAATTTTTTCCGAGGACTACCAAAAAAATACGAATGCCCTCATCACTGCCGTGATTTGAGTTTAGTAAATTCCCGAGATGACACTTTGAAGAAAAAACACCATCTCGGTCAAAATCGGGACCTTAGTAAATATACCCCATAGGGTTTTTTTCTCCAAATTTTACATGTTTTTGAACTATTTCATACCGTCTCTATCCATGTTGGCATAGAGTTGGTTATAAACCTGTGGCGAGCGCAACGAGCCACCGAGCCCGAATCGTGGTGAGGGAAGTGAAACCCGTAAGGGTATGCCTTTCTACAATTGGGGGTTCCAGATGACAAAACTATCCACACAAACCACAAAAATGCAAAAAAAGTTGTCTACCATTTTCATGTCGACCTTTTAACCCTGTCTACCTTTTGACCCTGTTGACCTTTTGTACTGGCTACTTTTTTCATGTCTACCTTTTGACCCTGTCGACCTTTTGACTGTCTAACATGTGGTGTCTATCTATTGACTAGACACTGTCTATCTGTTATACCACACCCAAATGGGCCTCAGTGTTTTAATCAGTATTTAGAATATATGTAGAAGATCAGATGCCTGTTAGCTTAGGAGTATAACCAATGACATCATCATATAACTGAGGTTCAACTAGATAATACTTAGTAACAGAAGTTTTGGGGCAGAGGTTCCCTGATTAAACAATTTTATTAAACTTCAGTGGTGCAGTGAGCCATCATGACAGCAAGTGTGCTGTGTTGTGCTGTCCGCCGGAAGTTTAAGTAGAAGGACTCCCCGTCTCATTGCAGTGGCAAACGCAGGATTTCTAGAGAGGGGTTTCAAAATGCAGTCCACAATCTCTCACTCTGCAGAACATTGGAATCTGGGGGCTTCCAAACCTTGGGCTCCATAGCATTGAAAATACTGTATCACTTTTCGCTGACGATGCTATCCGTTTCTAATCGAATTGTGTCCATACCAGCTATAATGGATATTATCAAGTAATTTAGTTAGTTTTCGTCTTATGATTCTCAATATTTTTGAGATGAGAGGAAGTGGAGGGAACACATAGACCGACTGAAACACCCACGGTGTCACCAGGGCGTCCACCGCCGCTGCCTGAGGGTCCCTCGACCTGGAACAATACGTCCGAATCTTCCTGTTGAGGCGTGATGCCATCATGTCTATTTGAGGAAGTCACCAACGACTTGTCACCTCTGTAAAGACTTCCTGATGAAGTCCCCACTCTCCTAGATGGAGATCGTGTCTGCTGAGGAAGTCTGCTTCCCAGTTGTCCACTCTGGAATGAAGACCGCTGACAGAGCGCTTACATGATTTTCCGCCCGGCGAAGAAGCCTGGTGGCTTCTGCCATTTCTGCTCTGCTTTTTGTCCCGCCCTGGCGGTTCACATGCGCCACGGCCGTGACGTTGTCTGACTGGATCAGAACAGGCAGGTTGCGAAGAAAATTCTCCGCTTGTTTGAGGCCGTTGTAAATGGCCCTCAATTTCAGCACATTGATGTGTAGGCAAGCCTCTTGGCTTGACTATATTCCCTGAAAGTTGTTTCCCTGTGTGACTGCTCCCCATCCTCGGAGGCTCGCGTCCGTGGTCCCAAGAACCCAATCTTGAATGCCGAACCTGCGACCCTCTAGAAGGTGAGCACTCTGGAGCCACCACAGGAGAGAGACCCTGGCCCGGGGGGACAGGGTAAACTTCCGATGCATGTGCAGGAGGGACCCTGACCACTTGTCCAGAAGGTCCCACTGACAAGTCCGTGTGGAATGGCCTCGCAGGCCGCCACCATCTTTCCTAATACATGAGTGTATTGATGAACTGACACTCTTTTTGGCTTTAACAGGTCTCTGACCATGTTCTGGAGTACTTGGGCTTTTTCCTCTGGAAGAAAGACCTTTTGTTTTTCTGTGTCCAGAATCATACCCAAAAACGACAGACGAGTTGTTGGAACCAACTGCGACTTTGGTAGATTTAGGATCCAGCCGTGTTGTTGTAGTGTTCTCAGGGAGAGAGATATGCTTTGTAACAATTTTTCCCTTTAACTCGCCTTTATCAGGAGATCGTCCAAGTACGGGATAATTGTGACGCCTTGCTTGCGCAGGAGTACCATCATTTCCGCCATTACCTTGTTGGGGCCGTGCAAAACCCAAACGGCAACGTCTGAAATTGGTAATAACAATCCTGTACAGCGAATCTCAGGTACGCCTGATGAGGAGGATAAACGGGGACATGAAGATATGCATCCTTTATGTCTAGTGACACCATAACCCCCCCCTTCCAGGCTGGAGATCACTGCCTGGAGAGATTCCATCTTGAATTTGAACCTTTTCAGATATAGGTTCAGGATTTTAGATTCAGAATGGGCCTGACCGAGCCATCCGGTTTCGGGACCACAAAAAGGCTTGAATAAAAACCCTTCCCTGTTGTAGAAGGGGAACCTTGATAATCACTTACTGATGATACAGTTTCTGTATGGCCGCTGCCACTGGTTCCCTCTCTGGGGAGGAAACTGGCAAGACCGATTTGAAAAATCGGTGAGGAGGCACATCTTCGAATTCTAGTTTGCATCCCTGGGATAAAATTTCTACCGCCCAAGAATCCAAGTCCGACTGAACCCAGACTTGGCTGAAGAGTCGAAGACGTGCCCCCACCGGCGCGGACTCCCTCAGCGGAGCCCCAGCGTCATGCAGTGGATTTTGTAGAGGACGGGGAGGACTTTTGTCCCAGGGAACTAGCCGTAGCAGGCGCTCTTTTCCCTCTACCGCCACCTCTGGCGAGGAAGGAAGAGCCCCGACCCTTTCTGAACTTATGCGACCGAAAGGACTGCATCTGATATTGAGGTGTTTTCTTTTGCTGTGGGGGAACATAAGGCAAAAAAGAAGAATTACCCGCGGTAGCTGTGGTAACCAGATCCGCGAGGCCCTCCCCAAATAAAACTTTACCTTTGTAAGGCAAAGTCTCTATATGTCTTTTTGAATCAGCATCACCTGTCCATTGGCGGGTCCACAGGGACCGTCTAGCAGAAATTGCCATGGCATTGGCTCTTGAACCCAACAGCCCAATATCTCTCGCAGCTTCTCTCATATATAATGCTGCGTCTTTAATGTGACCCAAGGTCAACAAAATGGTATCTTTGTCTAGGGTGTCAATGTCAGATGACAAGGTATCTGCCCACGCTGCAACCGCGCTACCCACCCATGCCGACACTACTGCCGGCCTTAGTAGGGCACCCGTATGTGTATAAATTGATTTTAAGGTAGTTTCCTGTCTGCGATCAGCAGGATCCGTGAGGGCTGCCGTATCAGGGGATGGTAGCGCCACCTTTTTTGACAAGCGCGTTAAAGCCTTGTCCACCGTGGGTGAGGATTCCCACCGTAACCTGTCGTGGGGGTGGAAAGGTTACGCCATAATAATTCTCTTGGGAATCTGCAGTTTCTTATCTGGAGTTTCCCAAGCTTTTTCAAACAGGGCGTTCAGCTCGTGAGATGGGGGAAAAGTTACCTCAGGTTTCTTTTCCTTAACATTCAGACCCGTGTGTCAGGGACAGAGGGGTCCTCAGTGATATGCAAAACATCTTTTATTGCAACAATCATATATTGAATACTCTTGGCCACCCCTGGGTGCAACTTAGCATCATCATCGTCGACACTGGAGTCGGAATCCGTGTCGGTATCAGTGTCTACTACCTGTGAAAGGGGACTTTTCTGAGACCCCGAAGGGCCCTGTGACACAGTCAAATGTAATAAAGTCACATTAGCATTTAAAACATTAGGTGTCGGCGGCGCCGACGGAGACACCACAATCATCTGCTCTGCCCCCTCCCTAGATGAGCCTTCCACCTCAGACATGTCGACACACACGTACTGACACCCCCACACACACTGGGATACCTAATATTATGGGGACTGACCCACAATAAGGCCCTTAGGAGAGACAGAGAGAGAGTATGCCAGCACACACCCAGTGCCACTGTACACTGAGACAAAAATCCCAGTCTGTCAGCGCTTTTTATATATATGTGTAAAACACAACATTTTTGCGCCAAATAATGTGCCCCCCCCCCCCTCCCCCTCGTTTTGGCCCTCTGTACTAGCTAACAGCAGAGGAGAGTCCGGGGCCGCTTCTCTGCAGCATGGCGCTGGTTAGTGCTGGAGGATCAAGCTCCGCCCCCCGGCGGCGGGCTTCGGTCCCGCTCTAAATCTTTATACTGGCGGGGGATTTGGAATTATATAGCCTCTACAGTATATATAAGTACTCTGCCAGTCTTATCTGAGGTATATTTATGCTGCCCAGGGCGCCCCCCCCCCCCCCCCCCTGCGCCTTGCACCCTTACTGTGGTGCCTGTGTGTGTGAGCTGGGAGCAATGGCGCGCAGCGTTACCACTGCGCGTCACCTCATGAAGATCTGAAGTCTTCTGCCGCCTTTGAAGTCTTCTTTCTTCTTATACTCACCCGGCTTCTATCTTCCGGCTCTGTGAGGAGGACGGCGGCGCGGCTCCGGGACGAACGGCGAGGATGAGACCTGCGTTCCGACTCCCTCTGGAGCTAATGGTGTCCAGTAGCCTAAGAAGCAGAGCCTATCATTTAAGTAGGTCTGCTTCTCTCCCCTCAGTCCCACGAAGCAGGGAGCCTGTTGCCAGCAGTGCTCCATGAAAATAATAAACCTAACAAAAGCTTTTTCAGAGAAACTCAGGAGAGCTCCCCTGCAGTGCATCCAGTCTCCACTGGGCACAGGAACTAACTGAGGTCTGGAGGAGGGGCATTGAGGGAGGAGCCAGTGCACACCCATTCTAAAGCTTTACAGTGCCCATGTCTCCTGCGGAGCCATCTATACCCCATGGTCCTTACGGAGTCCCCAACATCCTCTAGGACGTAAGAGAAAAATTGTTATACATAAAAAAAAGGTGCAATAAGCATCAATATAATTTAAACAACTCTTTGTGAAGAAGTCTAATATGGAACAGCACCAAAATATTTGCCAAAGTGCTAATTCTGCAAGTCATTTCTACAAAAGCAGTGTGCTAAAATTTTATTTAGAATTCACCTCCTATGACTATTGTTATTTCAGCATCAGGCTATAGGCTCACTGTTACACTGACGGATTCATCAGTGTTCTCACTGAGAGGACATCAGTATGGAACAGAGGGGCAGATTTATTAAGCCTGGTGACGTGATAAAGTGGAAGGTGATAACGCACCAGCCAATCAGCTCCTAACTTCCATGTTACAGGCTGGGTTTAAAAATGGCAATTAGGAGCTGACTGGCTGGTGCAGTGGCGGAACTACCGCCAGTGCAAGCAGTGCCTTGCACTGGGGCCCGCCACTGTCCAGTCAAACTGACTCATTACATGCCGCTGTCCACCGCCGGCCGAGGAGAGGAGCGCTGTGCCAGATTCAGACAGGTATGGAAAGGGCGATCGCCCCCCTAAACATGCCCCCACACATTTGAGAAGCTGGCGCCAGGACCCGTTCCCGTACGGTACTTCCACCCTGCGCACGCAGTGGCCGCGATGGTCATGATCTACGGCAGCCAGCCGCAGGGAGCACTGACAGCCCGCTGCCACTGAAAGTCTGAACTTGGAAGGCGCAGCACCGGGGGCCGAGTGTTTGCGCAGTGATCATGATCTGCGGCAGCTGCAGGCAGCCCGCTGACAGCCCACCAGCGCCGCTGAGAATCTGACCTTGCAAGGCTCTGGGTCGGGGCCGGGCTGGGGCAGTGTGTCACTCACTGTCTTTTCCGCGCCCGGCTACCCTCCCCTGGCCCTTTCCGCGTGGAGACGTCACTGTGTGATGGGCACACCCTCATGGCAGCGCCACCAGACCAGGCATCATAATACAAGGTGCACGGGAAGGGGGGATAAAATAATTAATTGCTGGCGGTGGTATATCAGGATGTTACCCGGGTGGCATAAGGGACAGGGCTGTAGTAATATGGGGTAATAAATATATATAGTGTGTATGTGTATGTATATATATATATATATATATATATATATATATATATATATAGTAATATGGGGTAATGTGTAAAAAAGTGGAAGCTGTCTGCCGCAATGTGTAAAAAGGGGATGCTGTCTGCCGTAATGCGTAAAAAAGGTGACGCTGTCTGCCGTAATGTGTAAATGAGGGGACACTGTCTGCCGTAATGTGTAAAAAGGGGACGCTGTCTGCCGTAATGTATAAAAAAGGGGACGCTGTCTGCTGTTATATGTAAAAAGGGGACGCTGTCTACAGCAATGTGTAAAAAGGGGGATGCTGTCTGCCGTAATGTGTAAAAAGGGGACGCTGTCTGCCGTAATGTGTAAAAAGGGGACGCTGTCTGCCGTAATGTGTAAAGAGGGGGGCGCTGTCTGCTGTAACATGTAAAAAGGGGACGCTGTCTGCCGTAATGTGTAAAAAGGTATGCTGTCTGTCGTAATGTGTAAAAAAGGGGATGCTGTCTGCCGTAATGTGTAAAAAAGGGGACGCTGTCCGCCGTAATGTGTAAAAGGGACTCTAACTGGGGGTTCACTACGATCTGCCGGCGGCCGGCCTCCCGGCGACCAGCATACCGGCGCCGGGAGGCCGGCCGCCGGCTTACCGACAGTGTGGTGAGCGCAAATGAGCCCCTTGCGGGCTCGCCGCGCTACGCGCGCCACACTATTTTATTCTCCCTCCAGGGGGGGTCGTGGACCCCCAAGAGGGAGAATAAGTGTCGGTATGCCGGCTGTCGGGCTCCCGGCGCTGGTGTGCTGGTCGCCGGGAGCCCGACCGCCGGCATACAGAAGACCACCCCTAACTGGTGTAGTGGCGCTACTATGCGGCGTAATTTTAATTATGGAGACTACTGTGCACCGTTACATGAATTGGTATTATTTTGTGGCCACGCCCCTATATTTTTTGCGTGCGCCTACGGCGCGCACTGCCCCTGTTTTACATATAGGTGGGGGGGTGCTCCAATGCCATTTCTTGCACACAGCGCTAAAATGTCTTGTTACTGCACAGTTGCGACGTATCCATTTCCCTGGCCCTGAGCAGGTCCTCCTCACCAGATTCTCTTTGGGGGGGGGGGCATTTTGTCGCACCTGGGCCCACCGCTCGCTAGTTCCGCCACTGGGCTGGTGCATTATCACCTTCCACTTTATCACTTCACCAGGCTTAATAAATCCACCCCAGTGTTCCTTGTTACAATAGTAGCTGTCATTCCAGCTACATATCCAGCTCTATAACTGGAAAGCCCATTGTGGTGTGAGAGACTTTTAACTACAGATTAACCTCTGTAGCATCACGCTTGGGACATACAAATGTTTGTCCACGGTACCATGTACATGTAAGACTCTACGCTTATTGAGCTTTTTATTATTATAATGGTATATATTAATCATGTTTATTAGAGTATATAGTGAGGATATGTGATTCATATTTATTTGAAGCTACATTTTACTGCAATATTTTATTATCAATGTATTGATTCAGTGTATGTTTTAATGAATAAATAAATGATAATTCTTATCACCATGGCATATTTATTACCATACTAGATCATTGTGTACTTTCTTTGTTAATGAAATCAAAGTGTTGCCGTATATAAGGATTTAAACATAATTGAAACACCATTAATCTACATTCTGGGATACAACGAATCTGGATATTAAATTCTAGATCCCTTTTTTTTTTTTTTTATTGAGCTAGCATAACTGTCCCCACAATCTAGTTATACTGTGGGCCTAATTTACAGTTCAGTGTGAGGATGCCCTATTTGTGTATGAGCAATATTGTGTCTGCATATTTGCATTTCCACAGCTGTATTTTGTGTTGCAGTTGCATACACCTCAACATACATGTAGCCATAAGCCTGGAGTATAGACATACATGGAGAGAAAATGAGACAACTATCACCAAATCCAAAGTTTATGTAGGTACAGGATCTGCATCTCATATCAAAACACGGAAAAGGGGCTTTTTCTAGTGAATGCTAACAAAGTTTTTAATGCAACTAGTGCTCCCTCTAGTGGACTTGTACTTTTATTTTACTTTGACATGTTAATAACAAGTTCTCTAGAGCAGTGTTTGCTCCACACTTGCCTACTTTTGAAAAAGCATTTCAGGGAGATTGTGAAAGTAACACCTATCAGAGCGGCCGCGTACTGCTACATCTGAGAGGCGTGTCATGAAAATGACTTACATCCAAATGTAAATGAGCCCCAAAGTTAGTAAGATCTATTTGCTGAAGAAAAGACACTGATATTTTGCAGGATTTGTTTGTGCATTGTGTTTTACAAGAGGTTCCATATACTGTAAGCGGCCATAGGGATCATTGTGCCTTATAACCAATGCAGGGAAATGGCACTAATGATCCCATTTGACTGTATGTATCTCGGATTTATTTTTCCCCCAAGAATGTAACAGCTGCATAATGGGGGTAAGGTGCAATCAGAGAGATTGATGGACTATTCAGGGAGTGAGGGAAATTGCCGCTGTTTCAGGGAGTCTCCTGCAGAATGAGGGAGGGTAGGCAACTATAGTTTGCACATTTGCTCCTCATGGGAGCTTAACAGTGTGTGATTTCAAGGTATCCTCAGGAATAATTAGTACCATTGGTAGACCTATTAAGTTAGACAAATAACACACCTGTGCTCCAGCTAGATGATCTGGAAAACATGCTTCTATGAGGACCGGGTTTAAGAAACACAGCATGGGAGCAGGTTTGTCAACATTTATTTAAATAGCACTAGCATATTCCCATGTGTTTTGCAATTGGATTAATGGATATATTTACTATTGGTGACAACAAGGTACCAAAAATAATAATTCCCTAGCGCCGCATATCACAATGATGTAGAATGATTTTCCAGGTCTATTTAACAAAAAAACAAACAAACAAAAAAACCTATTGCTGCCACTTATTGTGGGCTCTGACACTGCACATGCATGGCCATCTGGTAACATAATGATAATTGAGTAGGTAGGAGAGGTTGACAAGTGAGAGCAGAAGATGCCTCTCTGGCAATAATCCTTCCATTGGGTTAAAACACCTAAAGAGACCAAGCTCCGTAAAGCTATGCTTAGAATAAATTTGGGCAATTGGAAATATAATGTAGCCATAAAGTTGATAAATTAAGACTCACGAGCTGAAGAAGTCATTATGCAAAAAGCCAATCAGATGTGGTTATATAGTGCCACTGATGGTCATCATCATGGTCACGTATATATGTACAAGCCGTATAGTACACTTCATGTATGACTGTTTTACACTTACAGAACTGTGCAAAAGTTTTAAGCAGGTGTGGAAAAAATGCAGCAAAAGTAAGAATGCTTTCAAAATCAAAAGTATTAATAGTTTATTTTTATCAATTAACAAAACATAAAGTGAACGAACAGAAGATAAATGTAAAACAAATCAATACTTGGTGTGACTACCCTTTGCCTTCAAAACAGCATCAATTCTTCTAGGTATACCCTTTACGTGTGCCTGTGTGTGTGTGTGTGTGTGTGTGTGTGTGTGTGTGTGTGTGTGTGTGTGTGTGGTGTGGTGTGGTGTGGTGTGTGTGTGTGTGTGTGTGTGTGTATATATTCTTGTACAGTCCACACTCTAGCCTTGTGTATTAACTGCTGGGGTTGCATCCATATATAGATATGTGTCACCTGGACCAGTTCATTCAAATATAGAAATAAAGTATCAGGAGCACTCACCAGTCTTTGTCAAGATGGTCCCCACATGGAACAGAAACGTTGATACCCCTATGCTGATTTCCTGAAGCTACTAATAATAAAAAAAGGCACATGAAGACTGGTGAGTGCTCCTGATACTTTATTTATATATATATATATATATATATATATATATATATACACACTGTCCTTGTGATCCGGCTCTCCTTTAGACGTGATTGCTGCACCGGTTGCCTCCGTAATAGATGAATCATATATACAACAGCCGTGGCACTCCTGGTGTCTGATTTTATGCCTGCATGAGAGTTTTTTTTAAATCAGACACCAGGAGTGCCACGGCTGTTGTATATATATATATATATATATATATATATATATATATATATATATATGCAGTTTTTGAAGGAACTCGGCACGGAGGTTGTTCCAAACATCTTGGAGAACCAACCCCATATCTTCTGTGGAAGTAGGTTTGCCCAGATCCTTCTGTCTATTCATGTAATCCCAGACAGACTTGATAATGTTGAGATCAGGGCTCTATGGGGGTCATCACTTCCAGGACTTCTTGTTCTTTTTTATACTAAATATAGTTCAAAATAACATTGGCTGTATGTTTGGGGTAGTTATCCTGCTGCAGAATATATGTTGGAGCCAATTAAATGCCTCCCTGATGGTATTGCATCAGCCAACTCCATGCAGAGTTCCTTCAAAAACTGTGCAAGTGTACCTAGAAGAATTGATGCTGTTTTGAAGGCAAAGGGTGGTCACACCAAATACTGATTTGATCTACATTTTTCTTCTGTTCATTGACTTTGCATTATGTTAATTAATAAAAATAAACTATTAACACTTCTATTCCTGAAAGCATTCTTACTTTGTAGCACTTTTTCCACACCTGCCTAAAACTTTTGCACAGTACTGTACATAAACATGCTCTTACTGTAATGAAATTGTGCTTACTAGTCTTTATAAGCCTAATGGGATAAAAATATACATACAATAAGCAATAGTCCAGATATTGATGCATGTGTGGGTGTATGTACTTAATGTAAATGTGCATCTTAAGCTAAGCAAATTGGTCCCACTGTAATAGAGGCTTTAAGAGTCTATAAGAATGCACAGTGGCAGGTCTTGGGCTGCAGGTATGTATGAATTGGGGCTTTTCTCTAATGTGATAGAAGCAGGGCCGGCTCTACCATTAGGCAGATTTAGGCGGCTGCCTAGGGGCGCCGGCCACTGGTGGGCACCACAGAATTCATCTAGCAAAATGATGGATGTCCCTGTACGCGGGTGAGTAATGAACTTTCAGATGAAGGCATGGAACACAATGAGGAACATACAAATATTTGATGCCAGAATCCCAACAGCCAAGATCCTGAATGTTTGTATGCCAGGGAGGGTTAGGGTTAGGCTGCGGGGAGGGTTGGGACAAGGGGTTAGGTTAATTAATTTCATTCAGAATGTCTCTGTTAGGGTGGTCGGGATGCTGCTGTCGGTATTTTGACCAGCGGCATCCCATACCCAACCCCAATTAAATATCCCTACCACACCCCATATACAGTATTATACAGTATATAAAGAATAGACGGCACTCAAGGGCTTTTACAGTGAAAGTATATTGTGAACAAAGTCACAACATTTTGTGACCATTAACAATATATTTATCTATTTAAAAGTCCTTGGGTGTTGTCCCTTTTCTCTGTATATGTATAATGATGCAATTCACCCCAGCCCACCTAGGGGCCTCCTGCATCTCTCCTGCGAGAGGTGATGGTGGGGTTTGCAGGTTAGGGGGTGCTAGGCAGAAGCTTTGCCTAGGGTGCAGTGAGACCTTGCACCAGCCCTGGACAGAAGAGGTCAAAAACATAGCAAGATGTGGGAGCTTCAGGAAATTGGTAAGCTTGTCTATAGAGGTGAGATTTCAGCACTTGAACGATGACATACGTTTGTACCATTCTATTTTCATTTTGAATTGTATCAGTTTCACAGAAACTACAGATCTGCCAAGTTTAGTTCCTTATGAGCTATGCATCATCAGCATACTGGCCTTTTACTAGCCAGGTCTACTCTGGAATACCCTAGGGACTTTCCAGACTGTATTTTCCCTGGTGTTTTCATGTTAACACCCTCAAGTGGATTGTCATACCTTCAATTGTAAGCTCGCAAGAGCAGGAACTTCTTTCCTCATGTGCCTTTCCTTTTCTTACTTACACTATCTTATACTCCATACTCCCTTTGATGGCACCTAACCTCGGGTTTTCTATACCTGTCCTATTTTGTCCTATTTTATTATACTTTAAGTGCGGTTTTCTTGTTTGCTCATTTTATTATGTACAGTGTAATGGGCGCTACGGATCCCTTGTGGCGCCATATAAATAAAGGATAATAATAATAATAATAATAATAATAATAAAAAAACAGTTTGATACAAATAAAACTACCTATTTTATATAGAAATGTAGCATAACTAGGAGTTTGACACAAACAAGTAATACATAATAATACATTTTTCCCAACAGAGTACCAAATATTGCAAAATAAGGCTTAATGGAATTCCAAACTTTGTGCCGTTACAAAATTGTAAATTGTGGGATAAAACATATGCAGTAACATAACCTCTCTTGATAATACCTGTAATGTTTCATTCACATGTTCTTTCTGAATGAGAATATGTAACGGTGTAACCTACCTATTATGATATTGTAGGAGATACATAACGCTGCCTTTTCAACTCCAAGCCATCCATTCTGCACCTACATCCTACTTGTGTCTATAGTACTGTTTTACAGAAGGCACATAGTAAGCAGACACTCCAATATGATGTCAGAACACGTTTGAAATCTCAGTGGTGTTAGGGGGGGGGAAAGGGGGGGGGGATAGTCAGTTAGGTAAAGCACTGCCCAATTTGACTTGGTACAATATCTCTGATAAACAGACATTTGACTGGAATTCGCCCAGCTGCCAGTAGCTCCTCAGTTATGGAGAGGCAACATGTGGCTGTCAGCTGCTGCCAGCAGACAACAAGCAGGGGAGAGAAATAGAAGTATAGCAGTGGGGAAGCACTGCACTATAATGATGTGGCCTAGTTACAGCCTGTAATCAATGTCATATACACATTTCCTCTATGTTGAGTCACAGTAAGGAAAAACTAGGATATCCATGTGCCCTGAAGGTTACTGAGGCCATAAAATGCATTCCATATCTCTTATCCAGCTCCACTAAGAGAGATATCCCCTAGGAAATGCATACTGCTAGGGTTTAAATATTGTATAGGAAGAACATGCATATATGTGCACACTGTATGTAAATAGTCCACTGTAAAGCCACCCTTGGAAGAAAATAAAATTGAATATGATAGACATTGTATCACTACAAGCTATAAAGTTAGCTGCATAAATAATTTGTGAACAATGACGAGAACAATAGATTGGCAGTAATCGCTCCCCCTCCCTCACTTGCTCTCCCCTCTCTCTCCCTGACACTCTCTCTTTCTTGCTCCTCTCTCTTTTCTCTCTTCCTAACACTTTCTCTCTCTCTCTGATTATTCTGTCTCTCTTGTCTCCCTCACTCTCTTCCTTATACACTCCAAGTGTCAGACTGGGGCATGAAGGTCCAACCGGGGGAATGCAGTGATAGGGGCCCATTCTTAAGGGTGTGGCCAGCCTCTACAGCGGCTTGAAATACACAATAGACTAGTGCAGTGTAATGCAACATATCTACCATGTATAATACAAGTGCACAGTCTGGAACCTGATCCCTAGAGGAAGGAGTGGGCAGTCAGGCAGTGGGGCCTACCGGTGGTTTCCCTGGTACCCATGTGGGCCAGTCCGACCCTGTACACTCCCTCTCTGTCTTCTCCCCCTCCGACACTGTCTCGCTCTCCCTGGCACTGTCTCTCTCTCTCCCTCCCCCTGACACAATCTCTCTCTCCCTCTCTCCCTCCCTTTTACTCTATTTCTCTCTCTCTCTGACTCTCTCTCCCTGACACCCTCTCTCTCTCGTTCTCTTTCCATCTCTGTCTCTCTTTTCTCTCATACACTTGTGAGTGTAGATTTCGATCCAACTCTACAACTTGATTGGTAGCTCTTCAGCTACACATTCCAATATGCCCTGCCAGTTTTAGCATGGCCAAATAGCAAAACTATGGCAGGGCATGCTGGGATGTGTAGCTCTACAACAGCTGGAGGGCTGGTTATTGCCCACTCCTGGGGTACAGTGTAATGTCTCTATGGGTTGGGTACGAAGTGCTTGCAGTCATAATCCCAACAGTCACATTTCCAACGCATTCCTGTGAGTATTCTAACCCTTGCCCTACCGTAACCTGACCCTAAGCCCAATCGTCCCCTTCAGCAGCCTAAAACTAACCATCCCTTCCCGCAGCCTTACCCTCCCCCTAGTGTCTAACTCTAGATCTAATACTCACTGCTGGGATCCATCAGGATTGTGACCGTTAGGATTCCGCTGTCGGGAATCACACTACATCCCCTCTCTTTAATTGCATGAAAGTAATTTTGTAGCAACTGTAATCTGGCTCTAACCACAAAATGAATCTTCCAGCTTCCTTATGTAACATCTGGAAACAAAAGGTTGCTGTAGGTGTAAGATGTTAAATAACAAGCCAATTGCATTAAACAATACTGGGGAGGCAGTATCTGTTTGATTGTAACGGACCCTCCTTTTCCTATCAGGAAGAAAGTATAAGAAATGATGCTCCAAATCAAATGTTTGACCACCGTAAAGAAAACATCAGTTTTAATGCTTAAAGTAGCAACAATTAGTGATGAATGTAGTGATTTGTTTAAAAAAAATAAAAATAAATAGGATTTGAATTACCTACCGGTAAATCTTTTTCTCGTAGTCCATAGAGGATACTGGGAATCCATTTAGTACCATGGGGTATAGACGGGTCCACTAGAAGCCTTGGGCACTTTAAGAATTTGATAGTGTGGGCTGGCTCCTCCCTCTATGCCCCTCCTACCAGACTCAGTCTAGGAAACTGTGCCCAAGGAGACGGACATACTTTGAGAGAAGGAAAGATAAGGAAAGTGGTGAGATTCCAAACCAGCACACAGAACAATAGGAAAACCATGCTAACCAAACTTGAAACATGAACAGCAACAGCTGAACAAAACAGAATACTTAACCAAGTAACAGTACAGGAAGAACGAAGCAACGGGCGGGCGCCCAGTATCCTCTACGGACTACGAGGAAAGGATTTACCAGTAGGTAATTTAAATCCTAATTTCTCTTATGTCCTAGAGGATACTGGGAATCCATTTAGTACCATGGGGAAGTACCAAAGCTCCCAAACCGGGTGGGAGAGTGCTGAGGTTCCTTCAGAACTGATTTACCAAACTGAAGGTCCTCAGAGTCCAAAGTATCGAACTTGTAAAACTTTGCAAACGGGTTCGTACCTGACAAATAGCTGCTCGGCAGACCTGTAAAGCTGAGACACCCCGGGCAGCTGCCCAAGAAGACCCCACCAACCTAGTAGAGTGGGCTTGTACAGATTTTGGAACCGGCAATCCTACCATGGAATAAGCATGCTGGATAGTGAGCCTAATCCAGCATGCGATAGACTGCTTTGAAGCATGACACACAATTTTATTGGGATCATAGAGAAGGAACAGCGAGTTGGATTTTCTGTGGCAAGCTGTTCTCTTTAAATACACCTTCAAAGCCCTCACAACATCCAAAGACTTTGAAGTAGCAGAGGTGTCCGTCACAGCCGGGGACCACAATAGGTTGGTTGATGTGAAAAGTGGACACCATTTTAGAAAGAAATTGCTGACGAGTTCTGAGTTCAGTTCTGTCCTCATGGAAAGTGAGACAACGCCCCTAGCTCCGACACACGTCTTGCTGAGGCCAAGGCCAACAGTGTGACGGTCTTCCATGTAAGGTGCTTTACGTCAACCTCCTGTAACTGTTAAAACTAGTGATGAGCGGGTTCGGTTTCTCGGAAACCGAACCCCCCCGAACTTCACCCATTTTACACGGGTCCGAGGCAGGTTCGAACCTTCCCGCCTTGCTCGGCTAACCCGAGCGCGCCCGAACGTCATCATCCCGCTGTCGGATTCTCGCGAGATTCGGATTCTATATAAGCATCCGCGCGTCGCCGCCATTTTCACTCGTTCATTGGAGATGATAGGGAGAGGACGTGGCTGGCGTCCTCTCCGTTTATTGTTGAACTTGATTGCTTTATTGCTTAATTGTGGGGAGGACTGGGGAGCAGCTGTTAGGTGGAGTACAGTGCAGAGTTTTGCTGATCAGTGACCACCAGTTTTATCCGTTCTCTGCCTGAAAAAAACGCTCCATATCTGTGCTCAGTGTGCTGCATAATATATCTGTGCTCACACTGCTTAATTGTTGGGACTGGGGAGCAGCTGTATTATATAGCAGGAGTACAGTGCAGAGTTTTGCTGACAGTGACCACCAGTATACGTTGTCTGCCTAAAAAACACTCCATATCTGTGCTCAGTGTGCTGCTTTATTGTGGGGACTGGGGACCACCAGTATAATTAATACTATATAGGAGGAGTACAGTGCAGAGTTTTGCTGACCAGTGACCACCAGTATACTATATATAGCAGTACGATACGGAAGGCCACTGCTGTGCCTACCTCTGTGTCGTCATTAAGTATACTATCCATCTACATTCTATACCTGTGGTGCATTTTAGTTTTGCAGTTTGCTGACACAGTGACCACCAGTATACTATATATAGCAGTACGATACGGAAGGCCACTGCTGTGCCTACCTCTGTGTCGTCATTAAGTATACTATCCATCTACATTCTATACCTGTGGTGCATTTTAGTTTTGCAGTTTGCTGACACAGTGACCACCAGTATACTATATATAGCAGTACGATACGGAAGGCCACTGCTGTGCCTACCTCTGTGTCGTCATTAAGTATACTATCCATCTACATTCTATACCTGTGGTGCATTTTAGTTTTGCAGTTTGCTGACACAGTGACCACCAGTATACTATATATAGCAGTACGATACGGAAGGCCACTGCTGTGCCTACCTCTGTGTCGTCATTAAGTATACTATCCATCTACATTCTATACCTGTGGTGCATTTTAGTTTTGCAGTTTGCTGACACAGTGACCACCAGTATACTATATATAGCAGTACGATACGGAAGGCCACTGCTGTGCCTACCTCTGTGTCGTCATTAAGTATACTATCCATCTACATTCTATACCTGTGGTGCATTTTAGTTTTGCAGTTTGCTGACACAGTGACCACCAGTATACTATATATAGCAGTACGATACGGAAGGCCACTGCTGTGCCTACCTCTGTGTCGTCATTAAGTATGCTATCCATCTACATTCTATACCTGTGGTGCATTTTAGTTTTGCAGTTTGCTGACACAGTGACCACCAGTATACTATATATAGCAGTACGATACGGAAGGCCACTGCTGTGCCTACCTCTGTGTCGTCATTAAGTATACTATCCATCTACATTCTATACCTGTGGTGCGCCTCTTTTTTTCTTTGCATCATGTGCTGTTTGGGGACAATTATTTTGAAGTGCCATCCTGTCTTGACATTGCAGTGCCACTCCTAGATGGGCCAGGTGTTTGTGTCGGCCACTTGTGTCGCTTAGCTTAGTCACACAGCGACCTTGGTGCGCCTCTTTTTTTCTTTGCATCATGTGCTGTTTGGGGACAATTTTTTTGAAGTGCCATCCTGTCTTGACACTGCAGTGCCACTCCTAGATGGGCCAGGTGTTTGTGTCGGCCACTTGTGTCACTTAGCTTAGTCACACAGCGACCTTGGTGCGCCTCTTTTTTTCTTTGCATCATGTGCTGTATGGGGACAATTTTTTTGAAGTGCCATCCTGTCTTGACACTGCAGTGCCACTCCTAGATGGGCCAGGTGTTTGTGTCGGCCACTTGTGTCGCTTAGCTTAGTCACACAGCGACCTTGGTGCGCCTCTTTTTTTCTTTGCATCATGTGCTGTATGGGGACAATTTTTTTGAAGTGCCATCCTGTCTTGACACTGCAGTGCCACTCCTAGATGGGCCAGGTGTTTGTGTCGGCCACTTGTGTCGCTTAGCTTAGTCACACAGCGACCTTGGTGCGCCTCTTTTTTTCTTTGCATCATGTGCTGTTTGGGGACAATTTTTTTGAAGTGCCATCCTGTCTTGACACTGCAGTGCCACTCCTAGATGGGCCAGGTGTTTGTGTCGGCCACTTGTGTCGCTTAGCTTAGTCACACAGCGACCTTGGTGCGCCTCTTTTTTTCTTTGCATCATGTGCTGTTTGGGGACAATTTTTTTGAAGTGCCATCCTGTCTTGACACTGCAGTGCCACTCCTAGATGGGCCAGGTGTTTGTGTCGGCCACTTGTGTCGCTTAGCTTAGTCACACAGCGACCTTGGTGCGCCTCTTTTTTTCTTTGCATCATGTGCTGTTTGGGGACAATTTTTTTGAAGTGCCATCCTGTCTTGACACTGCAGTGCCACTCCTAGATGGGGCAGGTGTTTGTGTCGGCCACTTGTGTCGCTTAGCTTAGTCACACAGCGACCTTGGTGCGCCTCTTTTTTTCTTTGCATCATGTGCTGTTTGGGGACAATTTTTTTGAAGTGCCGTCCTGTCTTGACACTGCAGTGCCACTCCTAGATGGGCCAGGTGTTTGTGTCGGCCACTTGTGTCGCTTAGCTTAGTCACACAGCGACCTTGGTGCGCCTCTTTTTTTCTTTGCATCATGTGCTGTATGGGGACAAATTTTTGAAGTGCCATCCTGTCTTGACACTGCAGTGCCACTCCTAGATGGGCCAGGTGTTTGTGTCGGCCACTTGTGTCGCTTAGCTTAGTCACACAGCGACCTTGGTGCGCCTCTTTTTTTCTTTGCATCATGTGCTGTTTGGGGACAATTTTTTTGAAGTGCCATCCTGTCTTGACACTGCAGTGCCACTCCTAGATGGGCCAGGTGTTTGTGTTGGCCACTTGTGTCGCTTAGCTTCGTCACACAGCGACCTTGGTGCGCCTCTTTTTTTCTTTGCATCATGTGCTGTATGGGGACAATTTTTTTGAAGTGCCATCCTGTCATGACACTGCAGTGCCACTCCTAGATGGGCCAGGTGTTTGTGTCGGCCACTTGTGTCGCTTAGCTTAGTCACACAGCGACTTTGGTGCGCCTCTTTTTTTCTTTGCATCATGTGCTGTTTGGGGACAATTTTTTTGAAGTGCCATCCTGTCTTGACACTGCAGTGCCACTCCTAGATGGGCCAGGTGTTTGTGTCGGCCACTTGTGTCGCTTAGCTTAGTCACACAGCGACCTTGGTGCGCCTCTTTTTTTCTTTGCATCATGTGCTGTTTGGGGACAATTTTTTTGAAGTGCCATCCTGTCTTGACACTGCAGTGCCACTCCTAGATGGGCCAGGTGTTTGTGTCGGCCACTTGTGTCGCTTAGCTTAGTCACACAGCGACCTTGGTGCGCCTCTTTTTTTCTTTGCATCATGTGCTGTTTGGGGACAATTTTTTTGAAGTGCCATCCTGTCTTGACACTGCAGTGCCACTCCTAGATGGGGCAGGTGTTTGTGTCGGCCACTTGTGTCGCTTAGCTTAGTCACACAGCGACCTTGGTGCGCCTCTTTTTTTCTTTGCATCATGTGCTGTTTGGGGACAATTTTTTTGAAGTGCCGTCCTGTCTTGACACTGCAGTGCCACTCCTAGATGGGCCAGGTGTTTGTGTCGGCCACTTGTGTCGCTTAGCTTAGTCACACAGCGACCTTGGTGCGCCTCTTTTTTTCTTTGCATCATGTGCTGTATGGGGACAAATTTTTGAAGTGCCATCCTGTCTTGACACTGCAGTGCCACTCCTAGATGGGCCAGGTGTTTGTGTCGGCCACTTGTGTCGCTTAGCTTAGTCACACAGCGACCTTGGTGCGCCTCTTTTTTTCTTTGCATCATGTGCTGTTTGGGGACAATTTTTTTGAAGTGCCATCCTGTCTTGACACTGCAGTGCCACTCCTAGATGGGCCAGGTGTTTGTGTCGGCCACTTGTGTCGCTTAGCTTAGTCACACAGCGACCTTGGTGCGCCTCTTTTTTTCTTTGCATCATGTGCTGTTTGGGGACAATTTTTTTGAAGTGCCATCCTGTCTTGACACTGCAGTGCCACTCCTAGATGGGCCAGGTGTTTGTGTCGGCCACTTGTGTCGCTTAGCTTAGTCACACAGCGACCTTGGTGCACCTCTTTTTTTCTTTGCATCATGTGCTATATGGGGACAATTTTTTTGAAGTGCCATCCTGTCTTGACACTGCAGTGCCACTCCTAGATGGGCCAGGTGTTTGTGTCGGCCACTTGTGTCGCTTAGCTTAGTCACACAGCGACCTTGGTGCGCCTCTTTTTTTCTTTGCATCATGTGCTGTTTGGGGACAATTTTTTTGAAGTGCCATCCTGTCTTGACACTGCAGTGCCACTCCTAGATGGGGCAGGTGTTTGTGTCGGCCACTTGTGTCGCTTAGCTTAGTCACACAGCGACCTTGGTGCGCCTCTTTTTTTCTTTGCATCATGTGCTGTTTGGGGACAATTTTTTTGAAGTGCCATCCTGTCTTGACACTGCAGTGCCACTCCTAGATGGGCCAGGTGTTTGTGTCAGCCACTTGTGTCGCTTAGCTTAGTCACACAGCGACCTTGGTGCGCCTCTTTTTTTCTTTGCATCATGTGCTGTTTGGGGACAATTTTTTTGAAGTGCCATTCTGTCTTGACACTGCAGCGCCACTCCTAGATGGGCCAGGTGTTTGTGTCGGCCACTTGTGTCGCTTAGCTTAGTCACACAGCGACCTTGGTGCGCCTCTTTTTTTCTTTGCATCATGTGCTGTTTGGGGACAATTTTTTTGAAGTGCCATCCTGCCTGACGCTGCAGTGCCACTCCTAGATGGGCCAGGTGTTTGTGTCGGCCACTTGTGTCGCTTAGCTTAGCCATCCAGCGACCTCGGTGCAAATTGTAGGACTAAAAATAATATTGTGAGGTGTGAGGTGTTCAGAATAGACTGGAAATTGGTGGAAATTATGGTAATTGAGGTTAATAATACTATGGGATCAAAATGACCCCCAAATTCTATGATTGAAGCTGTTTTTTAGGGTTTTTTGAAAAAAACACCCGAATCCAAAACACACCCGAATCCGACAAAAAAATTTCGGTGAGGTTTTGCCAAAACGCGTCCGAATCCAAAACACGGCCGCGGAACCAAATCCAAAACCAAAACACAAAACCCGAAAAATGTCCGGTGCACATCACTAGTTAAAACCAGTCCGATTGGAGGAACTGCAGCACCAAATTAAGATCCCAAGGTGCCGTGGGTGGCACAAATGGAGGCTAGATGTGCAGAACACCTTTCAAGAACGTCTGGACCTCAGGGACAGAAGCCAATCGTTTCTGAAAGAAAATAGACAAAGCTGAAATCTGGACTTTAATAGAGCCTAGGCATAGTCCCACATCCACTCCCGACTGCAGAAAAAGCAGGAAACGTCCCAGATGAAATTCCACTGCGGAATATTGTCTGCTCTCACACCAAGAGACAGACTTCTTCCATATACGGTGGTAATGTTTTGACGTTACCCCCTTCCTTGGCTTGGATCATAGTCGGGGAGGCCTTGTCAGGAATCCCTCTCCTGGCTAGAATGAGACGTTCAACTTCCATGCCGTTAAACGTAGCCACGGTAAGTCTTGATAGACGAACGGGCCCTGTTGTAGAAGATCCTCGCAAAGAGGTAGAGGCCATGGATCTTCTATCGGCATCTTAAGAAGATCCACGGACCAGGCCTTCGAGGCCAGTTCGGAGCAATGAGGATTGCTTGAACCTTTTCCCTTTTTATTCTTTTTAGAATTCTGGGGATCAGAGGAAGTGGAGGAAACACGTACACCAGTTGGTAGACCCACAGAGTTGTCAGAGCATCTACCACCACTGCTTGTGGGTCTCTTGACCTGGTACTATACCACTTGAGCTTCTTGTTAAGTTGAGAGGCCATCATGTCGATCTTTGGACCGACGTATCAACCACCGGAACAGCTCTGGGTGGAGGCCCCACTCCCCCGGGTGCAGGTCGTGTCTACTGAGGAAGTCTGCTTCCCAGTTGTCTACTCCCGGAATGAAGACCGCCGACAACGCCACGGCATATTTTTCCACCCAGAGGAGAATTCTTGACACCTCCGACATTGCTGCTCTGCTTTTCCTTCCGCCCTATCGTTATATATAAATTACCACCGTTATATTGTTCGATTGTACCTGAATGGCCTGATTCCAAAGTAGAGATGAGGCCTGCAGAAGGGCGTTGTAGATTGCCCTGAGTTCCAAGATGTTTATTGGAAGGATGACTTCCCGACTTGACCATCTTCCTTGAAACTGCACCCCCTGGGTGACTGTTCCCCAACCTCTGAGGCTTGCGTCTGTGGATAACAGAATCCAATTCTGAATCCCGAACTTCCGACCCTCGATGAGGTGAGAAGTCTGTAGCCACCACATAAGGGAGATTCTGGCTTTTAGCGACAGACAGATCCTCTGGTGCAAGTGAAGATGCAATCCGGACCATTTGTCCAACAGATCCGTACTGAAACCTTCCGTACTGAAGAGCCTCGTAAGAGGCCACCATTTCCCCCAGAAGGTGAATGCACAGATGCACCGAGATCCGGGTTGGCTACAGGACAGCCCGAACCATTGACTGGATTTCCATAGCCTTCTCCAAGGGAAAGAACAATCCCTGAGACTCTGTGTCCAGTATCATTCCCAGGAAGGAGAGCCTCTGCGTAGGTTCCAGGTGAGATTTTGGTAAGTTCAGAATCCACCCATGATCCAGAAGTAGGCTGGTTGATAGGCCAATGCTGTCCAACAACCGCTTCCTGGACGGTGCCTTTATCAGAAGATCGTGCAGGTACGGAATAATGTTCACTTCCTGTTTGCGGAGTAGAAACATCATCTCTGCCATCACCTTGGTGAACACTCTTGGTGACGTGGAGAGACCAAATGGCAGGGCCTGGAATTGGTAGTGACAGTCCTGCAGTGCAAACCGTAGAGAAGCCTGATGAGGTGGCCAGATCGGAATGTGAAGTTACGCATCCTTGATATCCAGAGACACTAGGAATTCAGAATTCAGAGTCTCCATCTTGAATTTGAACACTCATAAGTACGGGTTCAAGGACTTGATGTTCAAAATTGGTCTTACTGAACCGTCCGGTTTCGGTACTACAAACAAGTTGGAATAATATCCCTTTCTTTGCAGATGAGGTGGAACTGGAACAATGACCTGAGTCTGTACCAGTTTTTGAATGGCGTCCTGTAAGGTTATTCTTGCTTCCTGTGAAACTGGTAAGCCTGATTTGAAGAATCTGTGAGGTGGGAGCACCTGAAACTCCAATCTGTAGCCCTGGGATATAAGATCTATGACCCAGGGGTCCTGGCATGATGTTTTCCAGATGTGACTGAAAAATTTTAGTCGGGCTCCCACCTGCCAGTCTTCCAGGCATCGCGGTCCACCGTCATGCTGAAGGCTTTGAGGAAGCAGAGCCCGAGCTCTGTTCCTGTGAAACAGCAGTTGCTGGTTTTCGCGGTTTACCTTTAGCGTCTCTGGTGGCTGTAGAAAAACCTCTGGTTTTGCCCTTAAACTTGGCAGTCCGAAAGGACTGTAGAGCAGGTCCTGAGTAGGCCTTCCTGACTGGGGGAGCTGCAAAAGGAAGATATGTGGACTTACCCACAGTAGCTTTGGAGATCCATTTGTCTAGTTAATCTCCAAATAAGGCCTCTCCTGTGAAAGGTAGGCCTACCACGCCTTTCCTGGAGTCCGCGTCAGCAGTCCACTGGCATAGTCATAAGCCTCTGCATGCTGACACTGACAAAGCAGTGGTGCGTGCGTTAAGCAATCCTATTTGTTTTATGGCTTCCACCATAAAACTCGCAGAGTCTTGTATATGTTGCAGGAGGTTAATAATCTCCCTCTGAGGCAATGTACCTAACCCCTCAATTAGGTTACCCGACCATTTGGCGATGGCCTTAGTAATCCACCCACATGCTATTGTGGGTCTCTGGGCCACCCCAGCAGCTGTATACAAAGATTTGAGTGTATTCACAATTCTACGAGCAGTCGTGTCTTTTAGGGAGGCTACACCAGGGACAGGCAATACAATTTTCCGTGACAGCCTGGATACTGATGCATCCACCATCAGTGGATTTTCCCATTTTTTCCTATCCTCAGGAGGAAAGGGAAAAGATGATATCAACCTTTTAGGGATTTCAAAATTCCTATCAGGATTAACCCATGGTTCTTCAAACAGGACAGGAAAAGTGGCTGACGATTTATTTTTTATATTAAAATACGATTCCTCACACTCCTCTGTTACCTTATCAGGGATATGTAGAACTTCTCTGATAGCTTCTATGAGAGCCTCTATTCCCTGTGACAGAGTAGCCTCCCCCACCTCCATGTCTGAACGCTCATCATAAGAGTCAGACTGCTGGATATTTTTGCGGACAAATGGTAGGGGACTGAGACAATGGTTTGGGTACCGAATCTGTTTATAAACTCAGTCATCGATTGTCTTAAGTATTGCGTCTCTTTCTCATTGCGGGACAATTTAGTAGAAATATTGGAAATCATTCCCCTAATGGAATTCAGCCAAGCTGGCTCCACCCCGCTAGCCTGGGAAGGTACACTGCACTGAGTACACTGTAGTGAACCCCCTGAAGAAGAGGAACACTGTGCTTTACATGAAACACACGCTTTGTCTGACATACTGTGACAGCACACACACACACACACACACACACACACACACACACACACACACACACACACACGAAAAGATTAAATGCACAATTAACCCACAAAGAGCCCTTCAAGTGAGACAGAGATAGCCTGGAGCCAGCACACAGCGCCCTTATTGCTAATGCTAAGATTAGCCGGGGCGTAGACTAAGTACCCAGATTAGGGACTTAGTACACTATTAAGAGCTCACCCCCTGCTATGACCCCCTGGTACCGCTGAAGTAATTTGGAGTCGCTCCGGAGGAGCTGTGCGTCCCTGTCAGTCAGCGTCTGTGTCCACTGCAGAGGGAATATGGCGCTGGTGAGCTGCTGGATCCGCTCATAGTGAAGCCCTGCTCCGTCAATGGCGCCCTGTCTTCCTGCTTTTTTATACTGGCTGAGGTAATTTTTAGTGCTTAAAATGGAGTCAGTCACCTTTTAAGTCTGTAATGCCAGTCTGGGTACTGTGTACACCCGCAGTGTACTTAGACTCAGTTTGCTACCTCAGAAGCGGTGAGTCCACACTGTACTGAGTCTGGAGATTCCGCTGCCCCCATAGTAGCCCTGCATCTCTGTACCCTCATGGTGCCATAATGGCCGGTGACCCGCTAACCAGGACGCCGGCTTAGTACTTACCACTCTTCTATCTTCCGGCTGTTAGGGGTGGCGGCGTGCTGCGGGAATGTACGCTTGCTGTGGTGGGGTGGTGGGGTGTGCGAATAGTTCCCTCAGGAGCCAGTGTCCTGTCAGCGGGGAACGGGACTATTAACCCTTCAAGAGGTTGCCCCCCCCCCTAAATCCCACGAGGCAGGCAGGCCATCTAGTCCTGCCTAAAATTAACAAACAGATAAAATAAATGCAGAAAACTCTTCAGGAGCTTCCAGCGACGTGACCGGCTCCTCCGGGCACATTTTCTAAACTGAGTCTGGTAGGAGGGGCATAGAGGGAGGAGCCAGCGCACACTATCAAATTCCTAAAGTGCCCAAGGATCCTAGTGGACCCGTCTATACCCCATGGTACTAAATGGATTCCCAGTATCCTCTAGGACTTTAGAGAAAAAAAGAGGAAAATAATGATTGTCACATACATCACCAGCCCTGGCATGGAAAGGCTTAGACCATATACTGTACTATGATGGCCAGTATAAAGGTGAGTACACAACATGGGCATGCAGCTTCTGTAAATTCCCATGCATCAGCTTCTCACTCTGAGTCTGGGCGTATCACCTCTAATGCAGTTACAACAGGGAATAAAAGCATGGTCGCCTTTTTATATGGGCTCAATGGGCACTTGCCCAAGGGCCCCAGGAGTATAGGGGTGCTAGGCTTATAGCTGAGGGTCCCCTCTTTCCAGGTGTACCAGATTTTTAAAAATCGGCCCTGGGGAACCGGAGATATCCGATGTCAAAGCAGTGGTCCCCATCCAAGCCTGCTAATTGCTCTTCCCAGCCAGATATCTCGGGTTCTGTCTGACTTCGTTTTTCTGAGGGTATACTCCAAAAGCTGGGACTCTCCTCTTTCGGTGGCAGCTTGTTTCTACTATGCTCAGAACCAGAGATATTAGCCTTCCAGCAGCTGGTCCCTGCTCAAGCTACACACGCCTAATACGCAGTTTTTTATTTTCGTTGGGGGATTGCTCTGGCTCCTGAACTCTGATCCCCGCGCTGCTATCTTGAATTCTGGCAAAGGTGTGTTTTGCCCTTCTTTCTTTCAGGAAGAGGTTCTGGCTGCAGCAACCAATGGGATCCGTGCCACAGGTATAAATCTGGAAGACCAGGAAGCAGAATTTGCCAGTGCAACGTCCTCCACAGCCTAGGCTGTGGCAACAGTTCTCTGTGCTCCGCAGTAGCATCCGTTCAGCACTTGTCTGAATATGATGCAGCTGGAAGCTGGTTTCAGAGTTGGATTTTCTAAATCCTATTCCAGCCTTGGTGCCCTCTGATACTCTGCAGTCTACCCTGTCTCCGAGCCTCAGTCCACAGTTACCAAAACCCCGGAATCCTCCATCAGCCTCGGATTAAGGGAACCAGGTTTTTCCCCCACCTCCAGCAGCCGTATTGAACCTTCCATGTTGAATTGGGACAATACTCTAATCTGGGACTACTGTTAATTGCTCCGTTAATAAATAACATCCATGCTAAAGTCCTTAATTCGTTCCGCGCGTCTTTTGTTCAAAGATCCTGGGACTCCAGTCTCATGAGCTGAATACGGATACACAAATTTCACAGAACGTGATATTGTAAACTTATTACTAGATGAAGCAGCACCATCTCTATACAAGGGGTGTGCAATAAGTTTCCAGATGGTCAGTGCATAGGTAGACACTTGTCTTCTGTCTGGTTGCGAACTGTAATCTCTAACTAAAGTTCTTGTGAAATGACAAGGCACAGAACAGTATATAAGCAGCATTGCACACCAAAGGAGTCAGTATATTCACTTCCTTCACAAACTCATTATGGAACTCAACAGAGGCCATTGGAGAGCCTTGATCTTCTACAACTACAAGAGTGCTCTGCAACAGCAGGAGAGTTTTGACCGACTGTGAGCTGCTTTTGTGGAGGAAGCACTGTCCTGAGCCACTGTTTGAGTGGTTTGCAGAATTTTGGTGAGGGAGGTAGCCCATGGAATACTGTACATGAAGTGCTGTGGCCGACCTGTGCCATCATTGAGGACAATGTTGCTGCTGTGTGGGCCATTGTTGAGGTGGACGCCAGTGTGACCGTGGCGTCGTTACAGAAGGAGATAGGTATCTCCTCAGGATCCATCCACTTGATACTCCACAAAAAGCTTGGCCTGAACAAGATTTCTGCATGTTTGGTGCCCCTATCAGCTAACTGGAGAGCAGAAGGAGGCTCAGGTGACTTGGTGCCGCATCATGCTGGCCAGGTTTGATGGCCGTCGCTCAAACTCTCTCTGGGAGATGATCAGTGGTGATGAATCCTGGACCTCGAGACCAAACAACAGTCGGCCCAGCGGAGCCCAGTTGGAGTGGCGCCACCACGGAAGTTCAGACGGGTGTGGTTTATCAAATCGACAGTGTCTAGGTCGACAATGTTTAGGTCGACCACTATAGGTCGACAGTCACTAGGTCGACATGGATGGAAGGTCGACAGGGTTTCTAGGTCGACATGTGCTAGCTAGGTCGACAGGTCTAAAGGTCGACATGAGGATTTTTTTTTTTTGGTGTCGTTTTCTTCGTAGAGTGACCGGGATCCCAAATTAGTGCACCGCGTCCCCTCGCATGGCTCGCTTCGCTCGCCATGCTTCGGGCATGGTGCCTTTGCTTCGCTCGGCACACTTTACCGTTCCAATCGTAGTCCACGTGGATCGTTAAGTATGAAAAAAATAAAAAAAAAAAAAAAAGAAAGAAAATATGAAAAACTCATGTCGACCTTTAGACCTGTCGACCTAGCACATGTCGACCTAGAAACCCTATCGACCTTCCATCCATGTCGACCTAGTGACTGTCGACCTATAGTGGTCGACCTAAACATTGTCGACCTAGACACTGTCGATCTTCAGACCGGATCCCGTTCAGACATGAGTGCAGCATGGCCAAGCAGATGGTAGCTGGTTTTGTGGCCAAGACTGGTCATGTAGCTACAGTGAACTCATGCAGCAGTGCACTGTCACTGGGGACTGGTACGCCAACCAATGCATGCAGCAAGTGCTGGAAGCCATTTTGGCATGCACCCAGTTCCTGTACCTGCATCCTCTCCCACCATGCACTCCCCCCTCTCACCCTGCGTCCTCTCCCACCCTGCATCTCCCTCTTCCTCTATCCCTCTCCCCAATATATCCTCCTCCCGCCATGCATCCCCCCTCTCACCTGGTGCCCCTCTCACATCCTGCATCTCACCTCTTCCTCTGTCCGTCTCCCCGATATATCCTACCCACACCCTGCATCCCCCCTCATCTGATGCCCCTCTCCCACCCTGCAACCTTCTCCCATTCAGTGTCCCAATCCCCAATATGTCCCTCTCCCACCCTGCATTGTCTCCCACCCAGCATACCCCCCCTTCCTCTGTCCCTCTCCCCATTATGTCCTCCTCCCATGCAGCCCCCTCTCACCCAATGCCCCCATCCCCCTCAGTCCTTCCTCCACCATGTGTCCTCCCTCTCATCCAGTTCCTCTTAAGGACATTCCCCTTTGGATTGGCCACACCCCTTTTTCAGTGCCCACGCCTTAGGGCGCAACAGTACATCCTGGAGTGGACACTATACCCCTTTCAATTTTATATACCCCCACTTCAAAATTCCAACTTCGACCACTGATCTAAATAAAATGTGACATACTGTATATGCAACCCTTTGCTCCATACTGAACATAAAATGTGATAAATGCAATAGATTTGTACTGAACTTTGGGGTCTATTCATGAAGCAGTGAAAAGAGTGGAGAAGTGAGCCAGTGGAGAAGTTGCTCATGGCAACCAATCAGCTGCTCTGTTTAATTTTATAGTATGCAAATTATAAAATGTTACTTCAGTGCTGATTGGTTGCCATGGGCAACTTCTCCACTGGCTCACTTCTCCACACTCTTCCCTGCATCATGAATAGACCCCTTTATCAATAAAGTAAAAGATGGTATAAATAGAGGTAGGAGGGCCCTGCTCGCAAGCTTACAATCTATGATTGTTTGTTTTTACCCAGTTTTGTCTTCTAATTGTGTCCAGTTGTAAAGCGCAACGGAATTTGCTGCGCTACATAAGAAACTGTTTATAAATAAATAAATTATTGCAGGGTTGTGCTCCCTAAAGGGAATGGTAACTCTCTCAATACCATCAGAACTGTCTTACTGTCACTATTGTGAAGGCTAAAGCGCAGTGTAATTTCTATCTAAATGATTACATTATAGAAATGTACAGAGGAAGGAAAGCTCAGCTACAGATATGTGTCACTGTGAGGAGGCCCCTTACAAGGTCTGCTTTTTCTCCTGCATGATCAAGAGGCTGTCTTATAAGATTTGCACAGTCTGCTATGTCTCTAGTCTGGTCTGGGTCTAGTTATTCATCAGTTGAAATTGTGCTCCTAATTGGATAAACAAATTGACTCTAATGTAGCGCACATTATAAAACACTAGGGGGTAAATTTACTAAGATGGGATGTTGCACATACAGTAGCAACCAATCAGATTCCAGGTATTATGTCCTAGAAGGTGCTATATAAATGAGAAGTAGAATCAGATTGGTTGCTATGGGCAACATCCCATCTTAAATAAAACTCCCATCTTAGAAATTTACCCCTAGGGGTCTATTTACTAAGCCTTGGAGAGAGCTCCTGTCATTTTTTAAAAACAGCTCGTAACATGGCAGTTAGAAGCTGATTGGCTGATACTTTATCTCTCTCCACTTTCTCCAAGACTTAATAAATAGACCCATAATATTATAAGTCACTGACAGAGTTATCAACAAAGTAGACACCAAACCACCAATATATAAATTTTTGATCAAGAACATTTGCATATTTGTGTCTTAATTCCTTCTAGTTTGATGCTGCATTGCACAACAATGGCTTTGATGCCCTAAATAGGTGTTTCTAATTGATACACTCCATATTTTAATGGAAATCATTTTTTTACTACTTTATTATAACCTATGATACATAATTAATACTGAAGTCATATTTTGCAAATAGTATATTGTATAGAAAAGGAGTTAGTATTATGATGGGGCCAAAGTTAATGTCTTTAGCTATACTTTTTACCCAGAGAGGTTTATGGTTCTCAGGGAAAGGAAAACCAACCAGGAAAATGTATTGAATCAGCCCTAATGGGGGCGGGGTCTGTTGTGTGAATGGAGTCTGTTAAGGGGGCAGGATTCCTCCTCATAGGGTCTGATTCTGAGTTGGAAGCAGTTACGGCCTGCCTTGCATATTTTCCTGCAAGTTACGTCTGTGACTTTATGCTAATGATGCTACAATGCCATTCCCTGGTGTACATCCATGCATCCAAATATGCAAGAACAGAGATGCCACTGTCAGTGTCTACAGATGCTGTGATTATGCCTTGTGCATCTTTAGATGCTACAATCAGTCGCACCAGCCCTATTCTTGGTGCAGATCATCCATCTGATTATGGCTTCCAATGTGAGCAATTCAACTTCTCTACATATAACCGCTTTCAGCAACACACCCATACTACGTTATATCTGCTTCTGATTAGCCAACCCCCGTAATTACGCAGGAACGGCCAACACATTTCTAATACACTTCTTGGTGCGTGTGTCTGGCTCTGTACGAACACCACTGCGGTGCATGCAAGCACGGTACAACGCAGATGCAAGCGCAGATGAAAAACATTGCACAAGAAAAAAAATAAAACACATTGGCCCCCACAAAAAAACAATAAAAAAAATTGGGCCACAGGGAATTTTTTTTAAAATATATATAGCTTTTGGTATTACAATTTGATTTAAATTTCCACTGCTGTTTGAAAGGCCAAGTGACACTAAGAGGTTTTATAATTCTTGCTGTAACATCTATATATTCATTTATTTATTAACATTTATGAAGCGTAGCATATTCCATTACACTTTCTTTCAAAGTCGGGTAGGGGCAGATTGGGAACTGAAAGTGGCCCTGGAAAAATTTGTAGAAGTGGCTTCACATGGGCATCACCAGAGGTATACCATGTAACCATGGTGGCAGCACCACCCCTCACATGTCAACAAACAAAACAGGCCTTGCATGCGTATCGGCCCACTGGGGCTTTTCCCTGTGAGGCCTATGGCTAATCTGTACCTGATGGTTCTTCTAATTCTTTACTTTGTAGGACTTTGGGGTGCAGACTAGTGTTAAAGCACAGAGGCATCACTAATGGTAGTGACAAGTGGTACGGGGTATAAACAGAGTGGAAATCCGTGTGCTGGGGAAAAAGGGGCACAGCCTTGTGGGTAAAGGGTAAGAACTTACAGGTATAGGCGTGGCCTGAACCCCCTTTTCATCACTCCGGGAGTCCCGGAGATGCAGACTACCCCAGAGGACCAGTGTGAGTGCAATGCCAGCTCCTACACAGCCTTCAGCGCGAGTGCTCCTGGGAAAGTGGTCGCGGCCTTACACCTTTATATTATAACAAACGATAAATATATAATTCCCCCCCTCTACACACACACATTTAGCAGCCTTACTCATAACGCCCACAGTAGTGCTCCTTACACATAATGTCCCCTGTATAATGCCAGATACACATAATGACCCCAGTAAAGTGCCAGATACACATATACCCCCATTGGTGCAGTGCCAGATACATATATGCCCCAATATTGCCAGAAATACAAATGCCCCCAATAGTGCCAGATATACATATGCCCCAAGTAGTGCAGTGCCAGATACACATATGCCCCCAATAGTACCAGATACACATAAGCCCCAAATAGTGCCAGATACAGATATGCCCCCAGCAGTACCAGATACATGTATGCCCCCTGTAGTGCAGTGCCAGATACACGTATGACCCAATAGTGCCAGATACACATATACCCCCAGTAGTGCAGTGCCAGATACACATATGCCCCCACAGTGGCAGATACACATAACACCAGTAGTGTTGCTCACCACCGCTGCCCGCCGGGCTCTGCTGTCACTGCTTCTGCCGGGCTTGGCTGCTCTGCTGCTGTGTTCCGATGCTGCTCTGTCCGAGAGGAGAGGGCAGCATGCGCCTCTCCTGCCCCTCAGTCCAGTCCTAGCGGGGGGTATGTCAAATCAGGCGCCGGTTCGTGGGTCAATCAAAGCTCGCGGTTCGGCAGCCAATCAGGAGTCGCCACTGCCGGTCCATGAGCTCTGATTGGTTGACGAACCAGTGCCTGATTTGAAATGGCAGAGGGCGGACAACAGCTCTTAGGAGTCTGGCACCCAGCGTGACCGCTCCTTGGGAACGTGCCTCGAGCTGCCCCTGCCCCTCGGTAGGCGACACCTGGGTGCAGGCTGCACCCGTTGCGACGCCACTGGCGAAACACACACCAGTTTTCCTTCAGTACCCAAAAATAGTTTTGCTAGTGGCTTACCATCATTTTCCAGCAGGACTTGGCACCTGCCCACACTACCAAAAATACCAAAACCTGGTTCAATGACTGTGGAATAACTGTGCTGGATTGGCCAAGAAACTCGCCTGACCTGAACCCCATAGAAAATCTATGGGGCATTGCCAAGAGAAAGATGAGAGACATGAGACCGAACAATGCAGATGACCTGAAGACCGCTATTGAAGCATCCTGGTCTTCCATAACACCTCAGCAGTGCCACAGGCTGATAGAATCCATGCCAGACCGCAGTGAGGCATGCAAAGGGGCCCAAACCAAGTACTGAGTACATCTGCACAATTAGTTTTCAGAGGGCCGATATTTCTGTATTTAAAATCCTTTTTTTATTGATTTTATGTAATATTCTAATTTTCTGAGATTTTGGAATTGAGGTTTTCTTAAACTGTAAGACAAAATCATCAAAATTATAACAAATAAAGGCTTGAAATATCTCACTTTGCATGTAATGAGTCTATATAATATATTAGTTTCAACTTTTAAGTTGAATTACTGAAATAAATGAACTTTTGCACAATATTCTAATTTCCTGAGTTTCACCTGTAGGTACAGAGACTTACATAAGTCTATCCTATATACAGATAAACAATAGCAAACCAGTGCAATAAGAATTTTTTAGTTTGTAGATTTATAAACAGAGTTAAGTATTTTAAGCTACTGGTCAGATATAGCAGTTTAGACTACACATTACATAAATACTGCAGCAAAAACATGACTTTACAATTGTTTTTTTTTTTTTATAACACTACTTCCCCCCCCCCCCGGGTAACTCAATTACCCCCGTATTAATGGCAAATAAAAAACTTTTTTTTTGCACGAAGAAACACACATGATCCTGGTATAAGTTTATGAATCAATGTGTTTTCATGATTGCGGCTGCGAAAACACATGGACCCGAACAGATTAAAAAAAACAAAAAATCCCCAATACTGCCACCTTTCAGGGTTCATTGAATTCCCCCAATGTCTCCCAAGTATGTTTTCTGTAGTAAGAATCATTTATCCTGAGCTGGGCTATACTGCTCTTGGGCTGACTAGCGGTCTGTATTTGGCTTCATGAAGAGAATATAGCCTTGTACCGACTCCTTAAACAAAAAGGTTATCATGCATTAGAAGTACTAAAGTTTGCCTTGTGCATCTCCTGACAGACTGCTCAGATGGATACTGCTAGTTATTATTAACTGTTATGCTATAGAGTGTAGAGAATGTAAGCTCTCTCTATTAAAGGCACTATGGGGGTCATTCCGACCCGTTCGCACGCTATTTTTCGCAGCGGTGCGAACGGGTCGGTTCTGCGAACGCGGCATTTGCAATGCGCAGGCGCGTCATTGCACAGCGACGGCCGTCACTGGGCAACAACAAGAACGAAGAAAGCGATCGCTGCCGCAATCGCAAGATTGACAGCAGGAAGGCGTCCCGGTGCAGCAACTCACCATTTTCTGAGAGTGGTGAGTCCAACGCAGGCGTGTCCAGGGCGGGTGTCTGACGTCAATTCCGGGACCGGACAGGCTGAAGACATAGCAGCGGGTGAGTAACTTGAAAGCTACTCAGAAACTGCACAAAATGTTTTTGAATAGCATGGCTGCACAAGCGTTCGCAGGCTTGCTATGCAAAAAAGCCCTCCCCCATAGGCGGCGTCTAGTTGATCGCACGGACAGCAAAAAGTTGCTACATGTGATCAACTCGGAATTACCCCCTATGGTCAGTGTTAGTCAGCTTCTCATGGGGTTACTTTTGATCCTGTTGCGAGTCAGGTAACTGCTTTAAAGGTATTATTTAAAGATTAAGGCAATTCAGTTATTCAATCAATTTATGTGAAATTGCTTGAAGAAATCAGTGGGGCTACGTGATTTGATGTAGGCACCAACCTATCTGGCTGCGTATTTCTCCTGTCAGTTGAGGCTCTCAGGCATCAGGACCTCCCAGTGCCTGAGAAGAGAGCTGATGTCATTCACTGTGGAGCTGGCCAGCTTTCTCTGCTCCCTCAAATTCTGGAGTATTGGTCACTCAGCTTCCCTGCCTGTTTCAGGCCTGCTCTCCCAGAGCTGCAGATGCTCCCTCACCTCAGCCCATTACGTCCGGAGCTTCTCCACCTTTTTCCCTCTTTACCGAGGCAAAGCAGGAAGCAGTAGCACTGAGACATATAAACATCTCAGATGCCGAAGTGGGGGAGTGAAATCCCTGCTATAGCCCACAGCCCATCAGCCTAGTCTTCCCCCTCCCCCCCAGCCAGCTCTCTGGACATGCGCGGAATCTTGCTACTATCATGATCAAATATGCAGCCCGAAGCCGCCAGCCACTGCCGCCAGAGCTGTCCCTACTGTGGTGAATGGCCGACGACATCTGCAGCTGTCAAAATCAATAGCTGCAGGTGTTGGAACGGTCAGTGAGTACATAGATAGGGATGCTTCATGCAGCACACATCTCCTTCATACGGTTCCAGTATGAAATGCCGGCACTTGGGATCCCAGCAGTCATAATACAGACGCCAGGATCCCAATGCTGTCTAGACCGACGGGGGGAGTATGGGGTGTTCTTCACCCTCCCCTACCCCCCAACCCTCTGTTCCCATAGCCAAACCCTAACCTCCCCCCTTAGTGCCTGACTGTAACCACCCCCGGAGGTCTCTAAACCTAACACCCACACCCTGGAGGTGCCTAACTCCAACCACCCCCACCCACGCAGCATAGCCCTAACCCAGTCTGGTCAGTTGCATTCTTCATTGTTAAATAATAAAGTTCAATCCACAACACACACTAATAATAAGAATTTACTCACCGGTAATTCTATTTCTCGTAGTCCGTAGTGGATGCTGGGAACTCCGTAAGGACCATGGGGAATAGACGGGCTCCGCAGGAGACTGGGCACTCTAAAAGAAAGATTAGGTACTATCTGGTGTGCACTGGCTCCTCCCTCTATGCCCCTCCTCCAGACCTCAGTTAAGGAAACTGTGCCCGGAAGAGCTGACACAAGGAAAGGATTTGGAATCCAGGGTAAGACTCATACCAGCCACACCAATCACACTGTACAACTTGTGATAACCTTACCCAGTTAACAGTATGAACAACAACTGAGCCTCAGTAACAGATGGCTCATACAATAACCCTTTAGTTAAGCAATAACTATATACATGTATTGCAGAGAGTCCGCACTTGGGACGGGCGCCCAGCATCCACTACGGACTACGAGAAATAGAATTACCGGTGAGTAAATTCTTATTTTCTCTGACATCCTAGTGGATGCTGGGAACTCCGTAAGGACCATGGGGATTATACCAAAGCTCCCAAACGGGCGGAAGAGTGCGGATGACTCTGCAGCACCGAATGAGCAAAGGCAAGGTCCTCCTCAGCCAGGGTATCAAACTTGTAGAACTTAGCAAATGTGTTTGAACCCGACCAAGTAGCAGCTCGGCAAAGCTGTAAAGCCGAGACCCCTCGGGCAGCCGCCCAAGAAGAGCCCACCTTCCTTGTGGAATGGGCTTTTACCGATTTAGGATGCGGTAACCCTGCCGCAGAATGAGCTTGCTGAATCGTGTTACAGATCCAGCGCGCAATAGTTTGCTTTGAAGCAGGAGCACCCAGCTTGTTGGGTGCATGCAGGATAAACAGCGAGTCAGTTTTCCTGACTCCAGCCGTCCTGGCTACATAGATTTTCAAAGCCCTGACTACATCCAGTAACTTGGAGTCCTCCAAGTCCCGAGTAGCCGCAGGCACCACAATAGGTTGGTTCAAATGAAACGCTGATACCACCTTAGGGAGAAATTGGGGACGAGTCCTCAATTCTGCCCTGTCCATATGGAAGATCAGATAAGGGCTTTTACATGACAAAGCCGCCAATTCTGACACACGCCTAGCCGAAGCTAAGGCCAATAGCATGACCACTTTCCACGTGAGATATTTTAGCTCCACGGTCTTAAGTGGCTCAAACCAGTGGGATTTCAGGAAATCCAACACAACGTTAAGATCCCAAGGTGCCACTGGAGGCACAAAAGGGGGCTGAATATGCAGCACTCCCTTAACAAACGTCTGAACTTCAGGCAGTGAAGCCAGTTCTTTTTGAAAGAAAATAGATAGGGCCGAAATCTGGACCTTTATGGACCCCAATTTTAGGCCCATAGTCACTCCTGACTGTAGGAAGTGCAGAAATCGCCCCAGCTGGAATTCCTCCATTGGGGCCTTCCTGGCCTCACACCAAGCAACATATTTCCGCCATATGCGGTGATAATGATTTGCTGTCACATCCTTCCTAGCTTTTATCAGCGTAGGAATCACTTCATCTGGAATGCCCTTTTCCGTTAGGATCAGGCGTTCAACCGCCATGCCGTCAAACGCAGCCGCGGTAAGTCTTGGAACAGACAGGGCCCCTGCTGTAACAGGTCCTGTCTGAGAGGCAGAGGCCATGGGTCCTCTGAGATCATTTCTTGTAGTTCTGGGTACCAAGTTCTTCTTGGCCAATCCGGAACGATGAGTATAGTTCTTACTCCTCTCTTTCTTACTATTCTCAGTACCTTGGGTATGAGAGGAAGAGGAGGGAACACATAAACCGACTGGTACACCCACGGTGTCACTAATGCGTCCACAGCTATCGCCTGAGGGTCCCTTGACCTGGCGCAATATTTTTTTAGCTTTTTGTTGAGGCGGGACGCCATCATGTCCACCTGTGGTCGTTCCCAACGGTTTACAATCTGCGTGAAGACTTCTGGATGAAGTCCCCACTCTCCCGGGTGGAGGTCGTGCCTGCTGAGGAAATCTGCTTCCCAGTTGTCCACTCCCGGAATGAACACTGCTGACAGTGCTAGCACGTGATTCTCCGCCCATCGAAGAATCCTTGTGGCTTCTGCCATCGCCATCCTGCTTCTTGTGCCGCCCTGGCGGTTTACATGGGCGACCGCCGTGATGTTGTCTGATTGAATCAGCACTGGTTGGTTTTGAAGCAGGGGCTCTGCTTGACTCAGGGCGTTGTAAATGGCCCTTATTTCCAGTATATTTATGTGAAGTCTCCTGACTTGACCACTGTCCTTGGAAGTTCCTTCCCCGAGTGACTGCCCCCCATCCTCGGAGGCTTGCATCCGTGGTCACCAGGACCCAGTCCTGTATGTCGAATCTGCGGCCTTCGAGAAGATGAGCACTCTGCAGCCACCACAGCAGAGACACCCTGGCCCTTGGGGACAGGGTGATCAACCGATGCATCTGAAGATGCGATCCGGACCATTTGTCTAACAGATCCCACTGAAAGATCCTTGCATGGAACCTGCCGAAGGGAATTGCTTCGTAAGAAGCCACCATCTTTCCCAGGACTCGCGTGCAGTGATGCACCGACACCTGTTTTGGTTTCAGGAGGTCCCTGACCAGAGATGACAATTCCTGGGCCTTCTCCACCGGGAGAAACACCTTCTTCTGTTCTGTGTCTAGAATCATGCCCAGGAAAAGCAGATGCGTCGCAGGAATCAGCTGCGACTTTGGGATATTCAGAATCCAGCCGTGCTGTTGCAACACTTCCCGAGAGAGAGCTACGCTGACTAACAACTGCTCTCTGGACCTCGCCTTTATAAGGAGATTGTCCAAGTACGGGATAATTATAACTCCCTTCTTCCGAAGGAGTATCATCATTTCGGCCATTACCTTGGTAAATACTCTCGGTGCCGTGGACAGATCAAACGGCAACGTCTGGAATTGGTAATGACAATCCTGTACCACAAACCTGAGGTACTCCTGGTGAGGTGGGTAAATGGGGACATGCAAGTAAGCATCCTTGATGTCCAGCGACACCATAACATCCCCCTCTTCCAGGCTTGCAATAACCGCCCTGAGCGATTCCATTTTGAACTTGAACTTCCTTATGTAAGTGTTCAAGGATTTTAAATTCAGAATGGGTCTCACCGAACCGTCTGGTTTCGGTAACACAAACATTGTGGAATAGTAACCCCGTCCCTGTTGAAGGAGGGGAACCTTGATTATCACCTGCTGGAGGTACAGCTTGTGAATTGCCGCCAGTACTACCTCCCTTTCCCTGGGAGCATCTGGCAAGGCTGATTTGAGGTAACGGCGAGGGGGAGTCGCCTCGAACTCCAGCTTGTATCCCTGAGATACAATTTGTACAGCCCAGAGATCCACCTGTGAGCGAACCCACTGGTTGCTGAAGTTTGGGAGACGCGCCCCCACCGCACCTGGCTCCGCCTGTGGAGCCCCAGCGTCATGCGGTGGACTTAGAGGAAGCGGGGGAGGATTTTTGTTCCTGGGAACTGGCTGCCTGGTGCAGCTTCTTTCCTCTACCCCTGCCTCTGGGCAGAAAGGATGCGCCTCTGACCCGCTTGCCTTTCTGAGGCCGAAAGGACTGTACATGATAATACGGTGCTTTCTTAGGCTGTGAGGGAACCTGAGGTAAAAAAGTTGACTTTCCAGCTGTTGCTGTGGATACGAGGTCCGAGAGACCGTCCCCAAACAATTCCTCACCCTTAAAAGGCAAAACCTCCATGTGTCTTTTAGAATCAGCATCACCTGTCATCAGCATCACTGCCGAGTCCATAATACTCTCCTGGCAGAAATGGACATTGCATTAATTCTAGATGCCAGCAGGCAAATGTCCCTCTGTGCATCCCGCATATATAAGACGACGTCTTTTATATGTTCTATGGTTAGCAAAATAGTATCCCTGTCGAGGGAATCAATGTTGTCTGACAGGGTATCAGACCATGCTGCTGCAGCACTACACATCCATGCTGAAGCAATAGCAGGTCTCAGTATAGTACCCGAGTGTGTATACACAGACTTCAGGATAGCTTCCTGCTTTCTATCCGCAGGTTCCTTTAGGGCGGCCGTATCCTGAGACGGCAGTGCCACCTTTTTTGATTAGCGTGTGAGCGCCTTGTCCACCCTAGGGGATGTTTCCCAACGTAACCTGTCCGTTGGCGGGAAAGGGTACGCCATCAGTAACCTCTTAGAAATCACTAGTTTCTTATCGGGGGAACTCCACGCTTCTTCACACAATTCATTTAATTCATCAGATGGGGGAAAAGTCACTGGCTGCTTTTCCTCCCCAAACATAATACCCTTCTTGGTAGTAACCGGGTTAACATCAGAAATGTGCAATACATTTTTCATTGCAGTAATCATGCATCGGATGGCCTTTGTAGACTGTACATTTGTCTCATCCTCATCTACACTGGAGTCAGACTCCGTGTCGACATCTGTGTCTACCATCTGAGCTAGCGGGCGTTTGAGCCCCTGATGGCCTCTGAGACGCCTGGGCAGGCGCGGGCTGAGATCCCGGCTGTCCCAAGGCTGCTGCGTCATCGAACCTTTTATGTAAGGAGTTGACACTGTCTGTTAAGACTTTCCACATATCCATCCAATCCGGTGTCGGCCCCGTCGGGGGCGACACCACACTTATCTGCCCCTGCTCCGCCTCCACATAACCCTCCTCATCAAACATGTCGACACAGCCGTACCGACACACCGCACACACACAGGGAATGCTCTGACTGAGGAGAGGACCCCACAAAGTCCTTTGGGGAGACAGAGAGAGTATGCCAGCACACACCACAGCGCTATATAACACAGGGATTTACACTATAATGAGTGATTTTTCCCAATAGCTGCTTATTATCCTATTTGCGCCTAAATTTATGTGCCCCCCCTCTCTTTTTTACCCTTCTTGTACAGGATACTGCAGGGGAGAGCCTGGGGAGCGTCCTTCCAGCGGAGCTGTGAAGAGAAAATGGCGCTGGTGTGCTGAGGTAGAAGGCCCCGCCCCCTCAGCGGCGGGCTTCTCCCGCATTTTGTATAGCTTAATGGCGGGGTTTTTTACACATATACAGTTTTCCAGACTGTATTATGTGTATTTAGTGCCAAAAGGTATTCTTATTGCTGCCCAGGGCGCGGGCGCCCCCCCCCCCCCCAGCGCCCTGCACCCTACAGTGACCGGAGTGTGTGGTGTGCAGTGGGAGCAATGGCGCACAGCTGCAGTGCTGTGCGCTACCTTAATGAAGACCGGAGTCTTCTGCCGCCGATTTCATCTCCTTCTTCTGTCTTCTGGCTCTGCAAGGGGGACGGCGGCGCGGCTCCAGGAACGGACGATCGAGGTCAGGCCCTGTGTTCGAACCCTCTGGAGCTAATGGTGTCCAGTAGCCTAAGAAGCACAAGCTAGCTGCAAGCAGGTAGGTTTGCTTCTCTCCCCTCAGTCCCTCGTAGCAGTGAGCCTGTTGCCAGCAGATCTCACTGAAAATAAAAAACCTAACAAATACTTTCTTTCTAGCAAGCTCAGGAGAGCCCACTAGGAGCACCCAGCTCTGGCCGGGCACAGATTCTAACTGAGGTCTGGAGGAGGGGCATAGAGGGAGGAGCCAGTGCACACCAGATATAGTACCTAATCTTTCTTTTAGAGTGCCCAGTCTCCTGCGGAGCCCGTCTATTCCCCATGGTCCTTACGGAGTTCCCAGCATCCACTAGGACGTCAGAGAATTATATATATCTACATATCTATATATATATATGTATATACACACACACACATATATATATATATATATAATACAACAAAAGCTTGGCACTCTGGATGATGTGAACACAGATGTGGTGCCCTCCCCACATGCATAGACAATTCCAAAATCCTTATGAATAAGAATAAAGGGCGGCACTCCAGTTTCTTCCATATAAATAGATGCTTTAGTGAAAATCCATATATAATGGTCGTCAACGTTTCAAGGCCCTCCGGCCTTTTCGTCAGGACGCAATCACAACAAGTGCAAAATAGTGAATATACAGCATTGTGAACAGATGCATTATAACATACCTTTTATAAGATGCAGATCACTCACAGGTGTCGGCGTCCATCGTCCTCCCGTTCAGCTTGATTTTGGTTGTAGTTTTTCACTTTTATATGACATGAATATGTATATGTTCATCTTTTAAATAGATTTTTATTCCTTTGCAGTCACCACAGGGGGGCGCACACCGCACTCCCGGGAGGCACTGAGAGCCGCGACTGGTTGCTATGGGGATCCTGGTAACCGGCCGGACGGGCGCATAGATGACGTCAGATCCGGAAAGACGTCATGTGGGCTGAACGGGAGGACGATGGACGCCGACACCTGTGAGTGATCTGCATCTTATAAAAGGTATGTTATAATGCATCTGTTCACAATGCTGTATATTCACTATTTTGCACTTGTTGTGATTGCGTCCTGACGAAAAGGCCGGAGGGCCTTGAAACGTTGACGACCATTATATATGGATTTTCACTAAAGCATCTATTTATATGGAAGAAACTGGAGTGCCGCCCTTTATTCTTATTCATAAGGATTTTGGAATTAATTATATATATATATATATATATATATAGACCCATTTTGTATCACAAAAGTTTGTAAATGGAGACTCCATGGCTAGGTGCTTAAGTTTAAACACCTGTGGCAACGGGCCTGATTGAAATACCCAAATTAAAAAATGAACAGGTGTGGGCAAATACTGTCGATGATATAGTGTATATACTGTAATATATATATATATATATATATATATATATATATATATATAAAAATAAATATGTGTGCATGTATAATATATATATATATATTTCTGAAAAGCCTAGTGACTTCAAGCTTGGTACTGTGATAGGATGCCACCTTTGCAAAACAATGCTATGCTTCCAACTTTGTGGCAACAGTTTGGGGAAGGCCCTTTTCTATTCACAAATGACTGTGCCCCAATCCACAAAGCAAGGACTATAAAGACATGGTTTGATGAGTTCGTTGTGGAAGTCCTTGACTGGCAGGCACTGACCTCAACCCCATTGAGCACCATTGAGATGAACGGGAATGGAGATTGCGAGCCAGGCCTACTCACCCAACATTAGTGCCTGACCTCGGAAATTCTCTACAGAATGAATGGGCACAAATTCCCACAGAAACACTCCAAAATCGTGTGGAAAGCCTTCAAAGAAGAGTGAAAGCTGTTATAGCTGCAAAAGGAGGACTAACTCCATATTAAAGTATTTGAATGCAATGTCATTACACTCCCTGTTGGTGTAATGGTCAGGCGTCGGAATACTTTTGTCCATACAGTGTATATAAACATGCTCTATAATCCATTATTTTATACTGGAATAAAGGTAACTACAGCTAAAAGGTGGTTACACTAGGTTTGATTCTCTGAATTTAAAAAGGCAATTTTTTTCCCCTTTTCGCTCAATGTGAAGTTTATCCCTATAGATTGTAAGCTCGCGAGCAAGGTCTTCCTAGTTTTATCACAGTTTCCAATTGTAAAGAACAACAGAATTTGCTGTGCTATATAATCAACGTAATAAATAAATACATTTTTTTGGGGTCGTCCCTGTTATCTACCTGTCACTATTTTGTGTTATATAACATATTACTTTACATATCAAAATACCTTTTTATTCCATTTGTAAATCTGTACATAGCTTCTTCCAATGAGAGCAGCGTTGTTGAGCGAGCCATGCATTGGAGGTGGAGAGAGTGAAGTTGTGTGGAAAGTGGTAACAAGACTTCCTTTACAGCAACACGATCCCCATCCAGCTGCCAGGCCAAGCTTTTATCCATGGAGCACAATGCCCAAACGAAAGGGGAGGCTGCTTATCACGATTACATTACGTGGCCGCTTATACCTGCATTCCCTTACTGGAGGCCCCGTGGTGATGTGCTCTTCCTGCTTTGTTTGCAGCTAGCTGTGATTTTTCTGTCCCCACTCAATTCTTTTCTACCACCCTTCTCATATTGTGTTGACTTACCTCACAAATCCCAGATCTTTCCCGTTGCTGTCTAAAGTGTCATGTTACAGTATATACAGTGGCAGGCAGGCAACAGGAACAATCCTAGTTCTCATTGCCATCGGGGGCAGAAGTCCCAGAAGCAATGGAGACACCTGCCTAAGGCTCTAAGCTGTGACGGGACACCTGTATATACAGCAGCTCCTGAGTGGTTCACAGTGGGACCAGTGCTCTTTCAACTGAGCTCTGCAGTACACCCACTGATGCTGCAGTAACTTGGCTCTGTTCCAAGAACACTGCTAACACATGCAATAGGGTTACAGGATGGTAATGTGCAGCCTGCACTGCAGTAAGTAATGGTGCACACGCTGCTGCTGGGCTGGGAGATGGGACCAGTCAGTGAACTCGGATTCTGAATGCTGCAGACAGCTGTATTCCATGAATCTGACCATGACCCACCGGCTGTTGTGACATAGTGTAGCTGGAGCTCTGCCAATTCACTGCAGGTTATATACTGTAATTCTGTAAATCATGTGGGTTTTTTTAATAAATATATATCTATACACAAACCATATTTGTTTTCCCTTTTTTTAGTGGGGGGACCAAACTCCAACTTGCCTCCAAGCGACTGGGATGACCGTACGCCTCTGCTTACCATTATACATTACATAAATCATAGATTTATTTTGAGGTTTTTTTTCTTTTCCACATGCAGCCACATTACAACCAGTCCAAATCCAGAGCAATGCAAGATCCCTTCCTAGCCACATTGGAGCATTTATAGATACAATAATGTCAGGCGATCTATCTAACAATCCTATTTTTGACATAACTAGCATCTTTTGTGGCGTGGAGCATTTAGATCCAATATTAAATCAACAACAACACTGGTCTACTAGCAAGGATTTATTTTGGAAAGTTAAACCAGCTCTTCCATGCAAAATAAAGACTGGACAGCCTCCCAGTAGGAAGTCCTCTTATGACATCACATCAGTGCACTCTGATACTCTACATCAGTGGTTCCCCAAATCGGTCCTCAAGGACCCCCCCCCCCCCCCCCCCCCAACAGTTAACATTTTCTAGGTCTCCTCACAGATTTGCAAGTGAAATGATCAGTTCCACCTGTGGATCTTTTAAGATGTGTCAGTGAGTAACAAATACACCTGTGCAAAAATATGAGTTTGGGAATCACTGCTCTACATGACTTGATGATCACACAGATGGCACCATTGCTGGACTCAAGCAACTGTCAAAAGCTGGAAATAAAAAAGTGTTTTAAAGAAGGGTGCTTATCCAATCTTCCAAATTGTATAAATGTCAATCTGGTGTAACAAAATCATGGTAATGCATGACATGTTTACAAGAAATGGCTTAATAGAACACAGGGGAGCTACAGAAACACAGTAGAAACTGTAATTTAAAAAAATTGAAAGGGCATGTAAGCCAAAAAATAGGTTGAATGACAGCTTGGTAAAGAAAATAAATCTTTACTTTATCTTCATCTAACCATTCAGCTAAAGGTCACATATAATAGTTGAATCTCTCCTTATATCAGAGATCCCCAGAGGCAGCTTCTTTTTTGAGACCATTCAAAACAAACAGGCACTACCCAGTAGCTGTTATATGTGGTACTAGAGGAAGTAACCGTCTATCTGCGCTTGTTTCACTGCCATGTATGAATTTGTCATTGTTGGATATGATATGTTGAACTGCTGGCATTATAGAATATGCTAAACAGAGTTTGTCTCTCTTCACAAGAATTTGTTAACGTAACAAATTTAACCATTAAAGTGCATACACACTAGGCAATAATAGTAAACGGCACTCAATTTGCCCTTCCTGAGCGGCGTTATTTACTATATTGGCCAGTGTGTGCGCTGCTGAAGGGCGAGCGATGTGTGGCCCCACGGGTCATTAACAACCCTCGCTGTCGGCGATGTATGTAGCGCAATTTAGAAGACTGTTGTCCAAAAGCTGAATGCACGGCCCGGCCGCAGCGTCACTGAGCAATATCGTTTGCATATCGCTCAGTGTGTATGCACTACAGACGACTGGGATCACACTAGGCGACGTCGCTCATAGAACACATCACCTAGTGTGTACCCACCTTTAGAATAGTTGGCAATGTCTACTACGAAGGTTTACATTTGTTAACACTAAATATGATAAATTTGTTTATTGGGCAAAAATGTTATTGTGTTTTGGAACTATGCTCTGTAAACAGAACAGACTTCATCAAAGCAAGCTAGTACACACTACAGAAGTTTATTTCAGATTCAGTGACAAAGTTCAGATGGCAAAAAAAGGCACTTGCAACACTTTAACCATAATAAAATATAACACTTCTGTTTATTTACTTACACAAGTACATGAAGTTTATGAATTAGAATGAAGTTGGACACAATAAAAATAAATAATTTTAGTGACATGTGTTGACACTTACACATGTGAAACAGAATGGAACGCTGAATGGAGCCAAACTAAGCTTACTTATGATAAATATATAGAAGAAAATGTATACTAGTTTTTAAATGAAAGTGCTTTAAATCAAATGGAAATAAGCAATACATATAAGAACAAACATAAGTGGTTTAAATTACAAGTAAATACACTATTGTCAGTGTTTCCCTGTCTAATAACACAACTGAGCACACACTGAGCAATGTGTCCCCGACAGGCTGACATATCAGATTCTAGGTACACATCAGAACAATCTAATAAAGAATGGAACAATTCTGTCCTTCATTAGCATACGCCATGTAGCTAGCATTATCGTCCGGTAAGCCATACAGCAGGTCCGACCGGGTGCTGTCGCTAGTGACAGCAGGCACCCACCTGTCGGGCATACACACTGAATGATATATAGGGCTGATATCGTCTCAGTGTATACCCAGCTTTAGATGTAAGATAATAAAACATTAAGTGGAAAAGCCTTTATCATTTGCATTACCATATTCAAGTTCAACTCCAGATTAAAGAGAGTTATTTGTATAGGATGCAGTGTATAATAATGCCACCCACCACTGTGCATGTGTTATGGATATTTTCACATGTAGAAGTTGAACCAATAAGAGGTAGCTCTAGTTAGCCACGGGCTGGGTCACAGTCTCACCCCCTGGGTAAAGTGCCCAGAGTTATTCAAAGAGACTCACGATAAACCCACAAGCAGCACAGAGGATGCAGTTAACACCCTGTACAAGTGCAGGCAGAAATAAGCATTAACTACTGCTCATGAATCTCTAATTGAATAGTTCTGGACACTTCACCAAGAAAAAGAGACCCTGCAACACAACCCACACCTAATAGAGTCTGCCCCTAAAAGTAACCAAGCTAGGGATTTCAGGCAGTATCCTATTAGCAGCACTACTTTCTCGCTGCTAATAGGATCGCCAGAGGAACGATGCCCGCATAGTTTTCTCCTGATGCCTGCACTTATCACGGATTATGCTTCGGGGGCCTCAAGCACCCAAAGCAAAATCTGCGATAACGAGCCGCAAAAACACATGGGAACGGGGACTTATTCCTGATCCCATGTGTTATTGCACGACTGCGGGTCCAACTTCGGCCGATAAAAATGGCATCTAATTGGATACCGCAATAATGACCATCAATCAAACATTACGATATCCGGCCGCTTCTATTGGGCAAAAAAACCTCGGGGCTAATAGGATACCGCCCTTCATATGTTAGTGTCAGCAGCCAGAAGTTGTGCAATTATATAGAAAATGGGTCTTCCACTCAAAGCAGAAAAATAATCTTAAGTTCTATTACTCTGAAGTGAGGCAGAGTTGTTGTGCCATGTTAGTCAATGAAAAAACAATGTTGTTAAACTGTTAAGGGCCGTATTCACGGGCCGATTTGGGAAGAGATGTGTGCTGAGCGGTTCGCTCAGCACACATCTCTCCCCCCGCTCAGCACAGCGCGATGTGTGCTGAGCGTGCGGGGGGAGACGGGGGGGCCGCTCATTTCACCCAGCGGGTGAAGTGAGCGACCTGCTAGATTGGCCTGCATGCAGGCCAATCTAGCACCAGCGATAGCGATGCGCGGGACTGCACATCGCTATCGCTGTGAGGGGTACACACGGAGTGAACGCTGCTTAAAATCTAAGCAATCTAGTCAGATTGCTTAGATTTTAAGCATCGATCGCTCAGTACCCCCCTTTACTCTTACTGGTCAGCTGCAGAAGCTCCCTAGAAGAACCTGCAGTGGTATGAAACATGCACACAACCATTATGAAGGAACAGAAAGTGCACTGTACCTTTTCCTGAAAATCCTACAATTGGTGGACCATTTTTAGAGGTATATAGGGTTCACTGCATTCTTAATAAAGAAACAGAAAACATTATGCTAGTGGAAATGACATTCAGAAGAACTGCAAAACATATTCATGAAGTAGCACATATCTGCAGCATTGGCCACAACATAAATCACCTTGGGGTCACTATATTAAGACAGAAAATAAGATTTTACTCACCGGTAAATCTATTTCTCGTAGTCCGTAGTGGATGCTGGGGACTCCGTAAGGACCATGGGGAATAGCGGCTCCGCAGGAGACTGGGCACAACTAAGAAAGATTTAGGACTACCTGGTGTGCACGGGCTCCTCCCACTATGACCCTCCTCCAAACCTCAGTTAGGATACTGTGCCCGGACGAGCTGACATAATAAGGAAGGATTTTGAATCCCGGGTAAGACTCATACAGCCACACCAATCACACCGTATAACTCGTGATATTATACCCAGTTAACAGTATGAACATAACAGAGCCTCTCAACAGATGGCTCAACAATAACCCATTTAGGTAACAATAACTATATACAAGTATTGCAGACAGTCCGCACTTGGGACGGGCGCCCCGCATCCACTACGGACTACGAGAAATAGATTTACCGGTGAGTAAAATCTTATTTTCTCTGACGTCCTAGTGGATGCTGGGGACTCCGTAAGGACCATGGGGATTATACCAAAGCTCCCAAACGGGCGGGAGAGTGCGGATGACTCTGCAGCACCGAATGAGAGAACTCAAGGTCCTCCTCAGCCAGGGTATCAAATTTGTAGAATTTTGCAAACGTGTTTGCCCCTGACCAAGTTGCAGCTCGGCAAAGCTGTAAAGCCGAGACCCCTCGGGCAGCCGCCCAAGAAGAGCCCACCTTCCTCGTGGAATGGGCTTTTACCGATTTAGGCTGCGGCAGGCCAGCCGCAAGAATGCGCAAGCTGAATTGTGCTACAAATCCAGCGAGCAATAGTCTGCTTTGAAGCAGGAGCCCCCAGCTTGTTGGGTGCATACAGGATAAATAGCGAGTCAGTTTTCCTGACTCCAGCCGTCCTGGAAACATACATTTTCAAGGCCCTGACTACGTCCACTAACTTGGAGTCCTCCAAGTCCCTAGTAGCCGCAGGCACCACGATAGGTTGGTTCAAGTGAAAAGCTGATACCACCTTAGGAAGAAACTGGGGACGAGTCCTCAATTCTGCCCTATCCATATGGAAAATCAAATAGGGGCTTTTACATGATAAAGCCGCCAATTCCGACACACGCCTGGCCGAAGCCAAGGCCAAAAGCATGACCACTTTCCAAGTGAGATATTTTAAATCCACGGTTTTAAGTGGTTCAAACCAATGTGACTTTAGGAAACCCAACACCACGCTGAGGTCCCACGGTGCCACTGGAGGCACAAAAGGAGGCTGAATATGGAGCACTCCCTTGACAAATGTCTGAACTTCAGGCAGTGAAGCCAGTTCTTTTTGGAAGAAAATCGACAGAGCTGAAATCTGGACCTTAATAGAACCCAGTTTTAGGCCCATAGTCACCCCTGACTGTAGGAAGTGCAGAAATCGACCCAGCTGAAATTCCTACGTTGGGGCCTTCCTGGCCTCACACCACGCAACATATTTTCGCCATATGCGGTGATAATGTTGTACGGTTACATCTTTTCTAGCTTTAATGAGCGTAGGAATGACTTCCTCCGGAATACCCTTTTCTTTTAGGATCCGGTGTTCAACCGCCATGCCGTCAAACGCAGCCGCGGTAAGTCTTTGAACAGACAGGGCCCCTGCAGCAGCAGGTCCTGTCTGAGCGGCAGAGGCCATGGGTCCTCTGAGATTAATTCTTGAAGTTCCGGGTACCAAGACCTTCTTGGCCAATCCGGAACAATGAGTATAGTTCTTACTCCTCTTTTCCTTATTATCCTCAGTACCTTGGGTATGAGAGGAAGAGGGGGGAACACATAAACCGACCGGTACACCCACGGTGTCACTAGAGTGTCCACAGCTATCGCCTGAGGGTCTCTTGACCTGGCGCAATATATTTCTAGCTTTTTGTTTAGGCGGGACGCCATCATGTCCACCTGTGGCCTTTCCCAACGGTTTACAATCAGTTGGAAGACTTCTGGATGAAGTCCCCACTCTCCCGGGTGGAGGTCGTGCCTGCTGAGGAAGTCTGCTTCCCAGTTGTCCACTCCCGGAATGAACACTGCTGACAGTGCTAACACGTGATTTTCCGCCCATCGGAGAATCCTTGTGGCTTCTGCCATCGCCGTCCTGCTTCTTGTGCCGCCCTGTCGGTTTACATGGGCGACTGCCGTGATGTTGTCTGACTGGATCAGAACCGGCTGGTTTTGAAGCAGGGCTTTGCCTGACTTAGGGCATTGTAAATGGCCCTCAGTTCCAGAACATTTATGTGTAGGGAAGTCTCCTGACTTGACCAAAGTCCTTGGAAGTTTCTTCCCAGTGTGACTGCCCCCCAGCCTCGAAGGCTGGCATCCGTGGTCACCAGGACCCAGTCCTGTATGCCGAATCTGCGGCCCTCTTTGAGATGAGCACTCTGCAGCCACCACAGCAGAGACACCCTGGTCCTTGGAGACAGGGTTATCAACCGATGCATTTGAAGATGCGATCCGGACCATTGGTCCAACAGGTCCCACTGAAAGGTTCTGGCATGGAACCTGCCGAATGGAATTGCTTCGTAGGAAGCTACCATCTTTCCCAGGACTCGCGTGCAGTGATGCACCGACACCTGTTTTGGTTTCAGGAGGCCTCTGACTAGAGATGACAGCTCCTTGGCTTTCTCCTCTGGGAGAAACACTTTTTTCTGGACTGTGTCCAGAATCATCCCCAGGAACAGTAGACGTGTCGCAGGAACCAGCTGTGACTTTGGAATATTCAGAATCCAACCGTGCTGGTGTAGCACCTCCTGAGATAGTGCTACGCCGACCAACAACTGCTCTCTGGACCTCGCCTTTATCAGGAGATCGTCCAAGTATGGGATAATTAAAACTCCCTTTTTTCGAAGGAGTATCATCATTTCGGCCATTACCCTCGGTGCCGTGGACAGGCCGAACAGCAACGTCTGGAATTGGTAATGACAATCCTGTACCACAAATCTGAGGTACTCCTGGTGAGGATGGTAAATGGGGACATGCAGGTAAGCATCCTTGATGTCCAGAGATACCATGTAATCCCCCTCTTCCAGGCTTGCAATAACCGCCCTGAGCGATTCCATCTTGAACTTGAATTTTTTATATATATGTGTTCAAGGATTTCAAATTTAAAATGGGTCTCACCGAACCGTCCGGTTTCGGTACCACAAACATTGTGGAATAGTAACCCCGTCCTTGTTGAAGTAGGGGCACCTTGACTATCACCTGCTGGGAATACAGCTTGTGAATTGCCTCTAACACAGCCTCCCTGTCCGAGGGAGTCGTTGGCAAGGCAGATTTGAGGAAACGGCGGGGGGGAAATGTCTCGAATTCCAGCCTGTACCCCTGAGATACCACTTGAAGGATCCAGGGATCTACTTGTGAGCGAGCCCACTGATTGCTGAAGATTTTGAGACGGGCCCCCACCGTACTTGGCTCCGCCTGTTGAGCCCCAGCGTCATGCGGCGGACTTAGCAGAAGAAGCGGGGGAGGACTTTTGTTCCTGGGAACTGGCTGTATGCTGCAGCTTTTTTCCCCTACCTCTGCCTCTGGGCAGAAAGGACGCGCCTTTACCCCGCTTGTTCTTTTGGGGACGAAAGGACTGTACCTGATAATACGGTGCTTTCTTTGGCGGTGAGGGGACATGTGGTAAAAATGCAGACTTCCCAGCTGTTGCTGTGGAAACTAGGTCCGAAAGACCATCCCCGAACAACTCCTCACCCTTATAAGGCAAAACTTCCATGTGCCTTTTAGAATCTGCATCACCTGTCCACTGCCGAGTCCATAACCCTCTCCTGGCAGAAATGGACAGTGCACTTATTTTAGATGCCAGCCGGCAAATATCCCTCTGTGCATCTCTCATGTATAAGACAGCGTCTTTAATATGCTCTATGTTTAGCAATATAGTGTCCCTGTCTAGGGTGTCAATGTTTTCTGACAGGGAATCCGACCACGCAGCTGCAACACTGCACATCCATGCTGAAGCAATAGCTGGTCTCAGTATAATACCAGTGTGCATATATATAGCCTTCAGGAGAGCCTCCTGCTTTCTATCAGCAGGTTCCTTTAGGGCGGCCGTATCCGGAGACGGTAGTGCCACCTTTTTTGATAAGCGTGTAAGCGCTTTATCCACCCTAGGGGGTGTTTCCCAACGTGACCTATCCTCTGGCGGGAAAGGGTACGCCGTTAGTAACTTTTTAGAAATTACCAATTTTTTATCGGGGGAAGCCCACGCTACTTCACACACTTCATTTAATTCTTCAGAAGGGGGAAAAACTACTGGTAGTTTTTTCTCACCAAACATAATACTCTTTTTTGTGGTACCTGGGGTCACATCAGAATTGTGTAAAACATTTTTCATTTCCTCAATCATATAACGAGTGGCCCTATTGGACATTACACTAGTCTCTTCGTCGTCGACACTGGTATCAGTATC